>NC_053397.1:209063472-209688472 GCF_905171765.1 Bufo bufo
CATTGTTTTGAGATAGTGATGTGACATAATAAAGAGTATAGAAGACTTCAAGCACCAGCTGGGATTTCTTTATATTACGTTTTGGGATTTTTTTCCTTCCAGTGTAGGCGTGCAAAAAGGATCGAGTGCCGACTACTTCTCTGAGGACGAGGAGAGGTAAGTTACTTTATTATTTTACAGTCTGATCTAAGGTCTGATATGGCGGTCTAATGGGGGGTCTGGAGAGGTCTAATGAGGGTCTGGAGTGGTCTATGAGGGGGTCTGAAGGTCTGACTGGGGGTCTGGAAGTCTGACTGGGGGTCTTAAGTGGCCTAATGGGGGGGTATGGAGGTCTGACTGGGGGGTCTGGAGGTCTGACTGGGAGTCTGGAGGTCTGACAGGGGGGTCTGGAGGTCTGACTGAAGGGCCTGGAGAGGTCTGACTGGGGGGTCTGGAGAGGTCTGAATGGGGGGTCTGGAGAGGTCTGACTGGGGGTCTGGAGGTTTAATGGGGGTCTGATTGGGGGTCTAGAGGTCTAATGGGGTCTGATTGGGGATTCTGATTGGGGGTCTGGAGGTCTGATTAAAGGTCTGGAGGTCTAATGGGGGTTAGATATGAGGGCCTGGAGGTCTAATGGGGGTCAGATATTGGGGTCTGGAGGTCTAGTGGGAATTTGGAGGTCTAATGGGGGTCTAGAGGTCTGATATGGGGGTCTGGAGGTCTGATATGGGGGTCTGGAGGTCTAATGGGGGTCTGATTGGGGGTCTAGAGGTCTAATGGGGGTCTGATTGGAGGTCTAATGGGGGTCAGATATGAGGGCCTGGAGGTCTAATGGGGGTCAGATATTGGGGTCTGGAGGTCTAGTGGGAGTTTGGAGGTCTAATGGGGGTCTAGAGGTCTGGTATGGGGGTCTGGAGATCTGATATGGGGGTCTGGAGGTCTAATGGGGGTCTTATATGGAGTTCTGGAGGTCTAATGGGGGTTTTATCTGAGGTCTGATATTAGGTCGGGGTCTTACATGGAGGTCTAATGGGGGTCTGATCTGAGGTCTAAAACCGGGGTCTTATATGGGGTCTGACATAGAGGTCTAAGGGGGTTTGGTCTGAGATGGGGGGATCTCATTTAGGGTTTTATAAGGGGGTCTTATCTGAAAAGAAGGGGGGATTTTTTGGTACTAGCGCACAGTATTGGGGTGGCAGGATGGGGTGTTGAGAAGGTGAGGAGGAGGATGGAAAAGTAGGAAAGTAAGATGTCCTTTTGTTAAACTCTGCAGAGACGAGGCGCGGCTGAAAGAAGTCACCATGGCGGTCTGGTCTGATAGGATAAGAAGAGAATATCTACATCAGAGAAGAGAAGTCAACGGATGTAAGAGGTACATATGTGGCGCTCTATTACCCTGTATGTTCTGTAGCTCTGTATCTAATGTTTTCCAAGTATGTCTTTAAAGGGAATGTCTGCTTTTTTTATTTTTTTGTACGAGCGCTGCCTTCTGTTCTTCTCATCACTGCAAATGCTACGGCGAGCAGGTAAACAGAACAGAGAAAGCAGCTCTCATATGAGCGCTGCCCTCTCTTCAGATAGCTGATCGCCTAGGGTGCAGGAGGACCCCGGCTGATCTGATATTGATGACCTATCCTGAGGATAGGTCATCAGTAGTAAAAAGAGGACAACCCCTTTAACAGTAGGACTGGAGGGAAGGGGGCGGGGGCATTTCAATATTTGCCTTGGGCAGGAGAAAAGCTAGGTGCACCAGCGCTAAGTGAAGGAAGGGGGCAAGCTGAACTCTTGCACCAGGGCCCATGAGCCTTTAGCTTCGCTCCTGGGATCACCATCAGCAGAGCTTTCATCATCGAAGGAACCAGGTGAGCATTTACAGTTTTGTTTTTTTACTTCCTGTGATGGGGCACAGACTTGACCATAACTACTGTGAGTGGGCACATATGTGGCCATGACTACTGTGAGGGGGGCACAACTGTGTATAGCTACTGTGAGAGGGACAAATCTGGGCATAGCAACTGTGAAGAGGGTACATATCTGGGTATAACTACTGTGAAGGGCAAAATATCTGGAATAACTACTGTGAGAGGGCACATATCCTAACTACTGTGAGGGGAGCACATATCTGGGCATAACTACTGTGAGAGGGCACAAATCTGGGCATAACTACTGTGAGGGGAGCAGATATCTGGTATAACTACCGTGAGGTGGCACATATCTGGGCATAACTACTGTGATGGGGCACATATCTGGCATAAATACTATGAGCAACACATATCTGGTATAACTACTATGAAGGGAGCACATATCTGGGCATTACTACGTTGAGGGGGCATATATCTGGGCATAGCAACTGTGGACAAGGCATATATGGACATAACAACTGTGAAGAGGCCACATATGACATAGCAACTGTGAAGAGGGCACATGTGGGCATTACTACTGTGAAGTGGGAGCAATGTGGACACTGCTACTGTGTGCTGGCACAAATGGGAATAATTACTATGTCGGGGCATTAAGGGGACTGGGTGTGTATATTTATGTTTTGGGCGGAGTCAAAGGCATGCACATATTGTCCCTCTTTCTGTTTTTCAAAAGTTGGGAGGTATGCATTTGAGATGCTAAAGAACCTCATAACCCACACCTCAGCTGCTGCAGAACATCATAACATACACCTCATCTTCTGCAGAACATCATAATACACATCTCAGCTTCTATAGAACATCATAATACACACCTAGTCTGCTGCAGAACCTCATAATACACACTTCAACTGCTGCAGAATAGCATCATACACACCTCAGCTGCTGCAGAACATCATAATACACTTCAACTGCTGCAGAACAACATAATACACACCTCAGCTGCTACAGAATATCATAATACGAACCTCAGCTGCTGCAGGATCTCATAATGCACAACTCATCAGCTACAGAATTTTTTTTTAAGAATGGGTGTATGTCATACCAATCAATGGTTGACCGGGATGGACCCTAAACTATTCAAATGAAGATTATGAAAAATAGGGATAAACCCTAAGCACTGATTAGGCAAGAATGGGTTGTCTTCAGTCTGTATTTGGCCCAGAATATTATATCTAGCCTGCCAGAATATATTACAAAAGTCTTGAAAAAGAAGGGTCAACACTGGAAATATTGAGTCTTGGCAGTTTTTGTTGAAATTTTTGAGCCAAATCCAAAAGTAGACCCAACACAAAGGAGAAGCAGAAGTGATTC
This sequence comes from Bufo bufo, assembly GCF_905171765.1. Lineage (NCBI taxonomy): Eukaryota > Metazoa > Chordata > Amphibia > Anura > Bufonidae > Bufo > Bufo bufo. The sequence continues at coordinate 209,066,685 of NC_053397.1, forward strand.
ATTTATTTAATATATTGTACATTCCTTTTGAACTAACTCCTGACTCAAAAATTGCACCAAAAACTGCCACAAGAATGTCATGTGCCATTCCATCCTTCATGACACATTTGTTTGCATGTTGTCACATTTTACATAATTTTATTACTTTCCGATGACATATTCAGAGACTACAGTTGCGAACAAACAGAGTTAAACTTGATCATACATAATAGAACGGGTCAAAAAGTCTGGCTAACCATGATTTTAAAAACTAGCGATCCCCATATAGCCATTTTGGGCTGCGATGTTGCTAGTGGGATCTCTTGTATGAACAATCCCATGGAGGTCTGATAGGCCGCAGTGTGGACAATCATTGTCTTACGTGTATAGCAATCTATGTAGTTCTCCTTCTTCATATCATTCATGAAACTACAGCACACATTTCACCACACCCAAACCCCCCTCCTCCTAAAATGTAGAGTATTTCGAAAAATTTTACAGAATTTTGAAGGATATCATGCTTAATAATTTCCAGCCATTCTTTTGACCTTCTTAGATATTCTTTTTGCATTCCCTTGGTTTCTCAAATGTTTAATAGGTCTCCTGGATTGGGCAAGTTGTTTTTATCCACAGCCACCAAATTCAAAGATCCATTCAAATTCAAAGCATTCCTCTCCCACCAAATTATTTTAAAGCCTCCTGGGTTGACTGTTCGCATTTATCTCAATCTAAAGCTCCAGGGTTGGGCTATTTCTCGTTCCTTCCTCCCCAATTCCTACATGAAAGGCTACTAGGGTACCTCATCAGTTCCATCCACTTGCCCGCCACAATGAAATAGAAGGAATCATTTTATAGATTTTAAAATGGTGTCCAGTAGTCCCTTCTTATGAGAATACTTTAATGGTCAATGTAATTTTATGCAACTTTGAATAAATCAATAGTACAGGTGAATATAAACACTTTGCAATATACATTATCAGAGAAAAAATGCCTTGTTCTAAAGCTGTACACCGGCCGGCTATTATCGCAGTGTGTCTGGAACCACTGTGTCAACCAACATTTTGGCTTATGGCTAATCTTAAGAGAGTTATCCTGGCAGTCCTCTGGTATTCACCCTTTAACTCCTATAAAGAGATCTGGACTTCGGTGAAGGGGAACCACCAGGTTGCTACCTCCTGGAATTGACTCTGTGTGATTAAATGTTGACCCACGGGGATCAGAGACACCGATACAGGGCACCAGGGAGTCAGGAAGAGCCATAGTAAGGACCAGGCTGAGGTCAGGGCTAGTGAAGTGCATGCAATACTGGAATGTCCAAAGTCAGGGCATTATAGAAGCAATACAGATAAGAGACACAGGTCAGGTCAGGCAGTGGAGGGTTGGAACATGGTAAATTGGCAGAAGTCAGTACTCGTAGAGATAACAGACCAGTACACCTCAGGCACCTTCCCACAAATGAAGGTGCCTTAAGTACTTCAGCCATCCATTGGCTGGGGAAGATTAGGGCATGAACGCTGGCCTGGAGAATAGTAGCAGGAGGTGGATCTGGACTGCCTGGTGAGTTTAACATGACAGTGGCAGCTGACAGTCACTGCTATAACACCAGCACTATAAGCCACACACATTATGTCTGCAGCACCACCACACTATTCCAAAGAACTCTTCATCCGCATATAGGCCTGACTCTCCATTGTTACTTGTGGCTCTGTTACCAAGGTCCACAACGGGACCTACCGTAAATGTCAGAATACAGTTACTGAACTCATCTGCCAGACAGACCTGTGACTCACTCCTGAACCTTATATGGACTTATGTTCTCAACTAGTCTTAATTTTAGCTTTACCAATACAATTATTTCCTTTTTCAATGTTATTTCAAGAGTGTAGTGTGATATTCACCTGTGTACATTGGAATTTAAACCATTTCACGTGACACCTGATTACTGTATAATATGGAGTGCAGTCCTCTTTTGAACGTTATCAGCTATCAGCAAACAATTTCACCTTTTCTAAACAATTTTTTTCTTTTAAGTTGTATTACTAAAATAAATTAAATTTGCACGATATTCAAAATTTTCGAGTTTCACCTGTATACACTCACCTAAAGAATTATTAGGAACACCATACTAATACGGTGTTGGACCCCCTTTTGCCTTCAGAACTGCCTTAATTCTACGTGGCATTGATTCAACAAGGTGCTGATAGCATTCTTTAGAAATGTTGGCCCATATTGATAGGATAGCATCTTGCAGTTGATGGAGATTTGAGGGATGCACATCCAGGCCACGAAGCTCCCGTTCCACCACATCCCAAAGATGCTCTATTGGGTTGAGATCTGGTGACTGTGGGGGCCATTTTAGTACAGTGAACTCATTGTCATGTTCAAGAAACCAATTTGAAATTATTCGAGCTTTGTGACATGGTGCATTATCCTGCTGGAAGTAGCCATTAGAGGATTCTCATTCTGTTTACGCGAAATTCGGACTCTACCATTTGAATGTCTCAACAGAAATCGAGACTCATCAGACCAGGCAACATTTTTCCAGTCTTCAACAGTCCAATTTTGGTGAGCTTGTGCAAATTGTAGCCTCTTTTTCCTATTTGTAGTGGAGATGAGTGGTACCCGGTGGGGTCTTCTGCTGTTGTAGCCCATCCGCCTCAAGGTTGTGCGTGTTGTGGCTTCACAAATGCTTTGCTGCATACCTTGGTTGTAACGAGTGGTTATTTCAGTCAACGTTGCTCTTCTATCAGCTTGAATCAGTCTGCCCATTCTCCTCTGACCTCTAGCATCCACAAGGCATTTTTGCCCACAGGACTGCCGCATACTGGATGTTTTTCCCTTTTCACACCATTCTTTGTAAACCCTAGAAATGGTTGTGTTTGAAAATCCCAGTAACTGAGCAGATTGTGAAATACTCAGACCGGCCCGTCTGGCCCCAACAACCATGCCATGCTCAAAATTGCTTAAATCACTTTTCTTTCCCATTCTGACATTCAGTTTGGAGTTCAGGAGATTGTCTTGACCAGGACCACCCCCCTAAATGCATTGAAGCAACTGCCATGTGATTGGTTGATTAGATAATTGCATTAATGAGAAATAGAACAGGTGTTCCTAATAATTCTTTAGGTGAGTGTATATTGATGGTATCTGGTATTGTAGATGAAGCCATGTTTTTCCAATCCTGGACAATCACTTTAATAATAAATAAGAAAATAATAAATGCTACCTTCTCCCCTTCCAGTGATGACTGGGAAATGCTGATTCTTTTTGTGGTCCTGCAATATGATACAGGGGTCATAAAAAAGATGATGTCCCTCATTTATCATGCCTTTACTCCAGAATTCTGCCTTCAAAAGTAGCAAACTAGGGCTTTGGCCAATTTTTGGTCTTACTTGCACAAAAATGTTGTGATGTTTTGTATTTTTACACTAGTTACTTCAGTTTTGAAATATGGGTGGTGTAAGAATAGTACTTTTTTTGTAAAAAAAAATTTCTTCAGGCTGCATTCACATCTGTGTTGTGAACTCCGGCAGTCTGTTTGGCAGAGCATAGCTGGATAACACTGCACACCACAGGATCCCTATCCACTATAATGGGATCCGGCAGGGATCCAGACACTTTCTGGCTATAGTTTTCTTTGTCCGTATGGAAGCAGCCATATATGCGATGTGAACCCCGCTGAGACTTTTTTTTAAAAAGTCACAAAAACTGTTGTATTTTCACTCCAGTAGGGATGGTGGAGTAGGAAAGCTGGAGTAGCTTTTCTAGACAAAAGTGTTAGATTAAGGGGTTATTACACACAAAAGTATTTTTTGTCTGTGTCTGTTCCGTTTTTGTTTGCGGACTGTATGCCGAACCGCATAAAAAACGGAAATGACTCTGTGTCTGTATGTCCGCAGAGCTGTTACGCAAAAAAAATAGAACATGTCCTATTATTGTTTGCATTATAGACAAGGATAAGACTGTTCTATTAGGGGCCAGCTGTTCTGCGGATTCGTAATTTGCAGACCGCAAAATACCAACGGTCAAATGCATGAGACCTAAGGATGAGACAACATACGACATTTGATAATAGTTGCGTAACGTACGCCAACACAGACTCTAGCAAAACTGACTTCAAGTATTCCCTTAATGATAAATCCCTCCTGATATTTTTATGAGGAATTCGATCTCACAAAAAGACAGACCTTTTTGGGGAAATAAAAAAAAAAATTGTTAGTTTTTTTTAGATATAATCAAATATATTACATATTAAAAAAGGGGTGTTTCTGGCGTGCTCCTCTGTTTTTTTTTATATAGGACTTAAAGGCAACTTTATGTCATTGAAAAAAAAATTTTTTCAATCTTCTGTAAAATAATTTTTTAATTTGAAGGGAAAGTCATATCGGCTCATTACAAGTCTCCTTTTCCTCAATAAATGATGTCTTGAGCTCCATCTTGGAATGCAGCTGGAAGTTTTCCTTCATGGAATTGATGTTTAGGTCCTGGTTGGTTTTTCATTGGGAATTTTCTTCCGCAAGTTCCCATATTGGGAATATGCTAATGACATCCAGCGTGATTACTGGTTTTCTTTTCAATCTTTATTCCTCTGTGGGCAAAGCAATCAGAAGAGGAGAAGGAGAGATTTACTGCTTGCCCGTCTGCCTCCTTCCACCATCTGCTCAATCCTGTTTCATTTGAATACGAGCTGCGGATTTAGATGACATTGTGAAACATTTTCAAATGTAAAAGGAGATAATGTCCATCCTTCAGTGTCACTGTAATGCGCCAGCAAATTGTCGATGTAAACTATAATCTGCAAGATTGACACCCTTAAAGGGCAACTCCACCCTCCTTGAATTGTACTGGCCAACCAGATTTGTTTTCTCCCTTCCTGTATTGCACTTTAATGCAATTCGATACAAAGTATCTATTGTTTGCAAGAATATTACTAGCTTTTTTTTTCTTATAACAGATGTTTTTGTCATTTTTTGAGGTCTTAGTTCATCTTTATCTTGCATTTTTTTTAATTACTTGAATTGGTTAAAGGACATTTTGCAGCCAAAAAGCTAAAATTGATGTATGTTAGTAAATCAGAAGTTAGAGCCTTGGTTAAACTTTGGTATTTATGTTTCCTTTTATTACAGAGATACCAATGTATTTCTGTTTTGTTGTGGCGGCCATTTTGACAGGAAGTACAGTCATATTAGGTGCATTGTTTGAAGTAGCTTTTCATAAGCTTGCATTTTTTGCAAAAATAGCTGCCACAATTAAATATTTAAAAAAATCTCTAGAAGTAAATGAAATTGAATTATTATCGACTGATGATTTAAAAAACAGGGTAGTCTTAACATTTTGGATTTAAATTTCCATTGTCGTGTAAGATACAAATCACCACTAAGTCCAATAAAATTTACTCATTGTAATAATTTCTGCAATACGTTGTGTTACTGAGTCCCTCACCATTTTGAATATCTGTGCTTGCTGTCACTATTCCTATTTATGACAATTTCTTTCACTTACCACTAAAGAAAAGCTCTGTGCAATGAGATTGTGACAGTTTACATCGAGTTCAGTGGTAACTGTATAAATATCTATGCCCTGAGCTCCCCCAATGGTGACTACAATAGGCAGACAGTTTTGTCATGTGCTATGCGAAGGGAAGCAGTGACTTAGAGCTGCATGGGAGGGGGGATTTATCAATGTATTCTGCCAATTGTCTGCTCTAAAAACATTGAGAACAATGGTGTTCAGAATGAGCGCCATGTTTATAAAGAATCTATTCCACTTTTGCAGACATAGAAGTTTGGTAAAGTGGGTGAGGTAGAGGGTTACTTTATTATTTAAACATTCCCTCTCTTATAAATAGATAGATAAAGGCCCCATTGAGCTGCGTTGAAACGTTGCGAATGGGGTAATAAACGGATCCACCACCCTCACCTTTTTTGGAGTGCTGCCTCATTATTTGATTTTTGGACAGTATCTGTGGATTCGTGCCTGGAATCCAGAAGGAATTGCACCCAACTTCATGTCTTAGGGTACTTTGACTCCGGACGCAAATGGATGGCATTTTTCAGACGGATCCGGATGCGGATCCGTCTGACAAATGCATTGAAATACCGGATCCGTCTCTCCGGTGTCATCCGGAAAAACGGATCCGGTATTTTTTATTTTTTGCATTTTTTAAGTTCTGCACATGTGCAGACCGGAAATCCGGATCCGTTTTTTCCAGAACACTTGTGGCCAGACCGGCATTAATGCATTTTAATGGAAATTAATGCTGGATCTGGCATTCCGGCAAGTGTTCAGGATTTTTGGCCGGAGAGAAAACTGCAGCGTGCTGCGGTATTTTCTCCGGCCAAAAAACGTAAGAGGGACTGAATGCATCTTGATGCATACTGAACGGAATGCTCTCCATTCAGAATGCATTAGAATAAAACTGAAGCGTTTTTTTCCCGGTATTGAGCCTCTGTGACGGAACTCAATACCGGAAAACTTTAACGCTAGTGTGAAAGTACCCTTAGAGTCCCATGTTTGATATTGCATGGGGAACACAATAAAAATAAAAATAAAAACTCAAAAAATTGCAGAATTGCTGCCTGTCTTTACCTTCCCCCCTCTTAAAACTGATCAGTTTTTTTCCCAGTATTGAGCCCCTAGGACGAAACTCAATGTCGGAAAAGAAAAACGCTAGTGTAAAAGTACCCTTAGGAGAGTGCTGCTGTTGTTTTTTGTTTTTGTATTAGATAGATAGATACGGTAGATAGATAGATATTAGAAGGATAGATAGATAGATAGATAGATAGATAGATAGATAGATATTAGGATAGATAGATAGATATTAGAAGGATAGATAGAAGATAGATAGATAGAAATATAGATAGATAGATAGATAGATAGATAGATATTAGGATGGATAGATAGATAGATATTAGAAGGATAGATAGATAGATAGATAGATAGATAGATAGATATTAGATAGATAGATAGATAGATAGAAATATAGATAGATAGAAATATAGATAGTAGAAGGATAGATAGATGGATAGATAGATAGATAGATAGATAGATAGATAGATAGATAGATAGATGTGAGTTGGCTGTTAGGAACAAGACACTGGTTTGCCTTCCATTGCTAATATTAATACAACACTTTTGCTCTGAAAAGACGGGCTAAATAAATAAAAGAAAAAACCTGAACCCAGAGGAAAACATCCATTTATTGCAGAGAACAGATGTAAGCGTGACACTTTTCAAGTAAACATTTTCATAAATCACATTATTTATCATCAAATTAAACATTTTATTGTGCCAGATATTCATTCACATACCGGATGCGGCTTGGCACATTGTGAATGAAACTCCTTTGCTCACAAGCCTCACTAATGGGGGTTCTAATTTGAAAGCGTACACTTTTTTTTTTCTTCTCCTCCACTAAGACTTGGCTCTGGGAGTCTGAAATCTGTAGGGGGCCGTAGGAATCGAGCCCTGCGCGGTCCTATACAGAATCCAGGAAATTTATCAAGGCTGCCAAGAATCTTATGAGGTTTCATGTTTAATTATACGAGCTCTGTTACATAAAGCATAGAGTGCAAGTCTATAATGGTTTAGTAATTATAAGACGGTCATGTTCTCATGCGCAGTAAATACAGTTGGGGCAAAATATAAAGGAAGCTAAGAGAGAGATTCTCCCTATCTGAAAGCATGAAAGTTAGTTGGAACCTCTAACTTTCTTTTATACAATTCACATTATAAAAATAAAGAAAAAGAGGGAGAAAGTTATATATATATATATATATATATATATATATATACAGTACAGACCAAAAGTTTGGACATACCTTCTCATTCAAAGAGTTTTCTTTATTTTCATGACTATGAAGGCATCAAAACTATGAATTAACACATGTGGAATTATATACATAACAAACAAGTGTGAAACAACTGAAAATATGTCATATTCTAGGTTCTTCAAAGTAGCCACCTTTTGCTTTGATTACTGCTTTGCACACTCTTGGCATTCTCTTGATGAGCTTCAAGAGGTAGTCCTCTGAAATGGTTTTCACTTCACAGGTGTGCCCTGTCAGGTTTAATAAGTGGGATTTCTTGCCTTATAAATGGGGTTGGGACCATCAGTTGCTTTGAGGAGAAGTCAGGTGGATACACAGCTGATAGTCCTACTGAATAGACTGTTAGAATTTGTATTATGGCAAGAAAAAAGCAGCTAAGTAAAGAAAAACGAGTGGCCATCATTACTTTAAGAAATGAAGGTCAGTCAGTCAGCTGAAAAATTGGGAAAACTTTGAAAGTAACGGCTATTTGACCATGAAGGAGAGTGATGGGGTGCTGCGCCAGATGACCTGGCCTCCACAGTCACCGGACCTGAACCCAATCGAGATGGTTTGTGGTGAGCTGGACCGCAGAGTGAAGGCAAAAGGGCCAACAAGTGCTAAGCATCTCTGGGAACTCCTTCAAGACTGTTGGAAGACCATTTCAGGGGACTACCTCTTGAAGCTCATCAAGAGAATGCCAAGAGTGTGCAAAGCAGTAATCAAAGCAAAAGGTGGCTACTTTGAAGAACCTAGAATATGACATATTTTCAGTTGTTTCACACTTGTTTGTTATGTATATAATTCCACATGTGTTAATTCATAGTTTTGATGCCTTCATAGTCATGAAAATAAAGAAAACTCTTTGAATGAGAAGGTGTGTCCAATCTTTTGGTCTGTACTGTATATATATATATATATATATATATATATATATATATATATAAAAATATACTGTATAGATGCAATTATGGTGCATTTGAAAAGTCTTCAGAACCTTTCACTTTTTCCGATTTTGTTATGTCAAGGCCTTGTACTAAAATTTAAAAAAGGTTTTCTCCCATCAATCTGCACTTAATAGCCCATAATAAAAAATGTAAACAGATGATCATCTTTGAGATGTTTCTACACCTTGAATGGAGTCCACTTGAGGTAATTTCAGTTGATTGGACATGACTTAGACATTGTCTCACAGCTGACAATGTATATCAGAGCAAAGTCCAAGCCATGAGGAGAAAAACTGCCTGAAGAGCTCAAAAGACAGGATTGTGTGAAGGCACAAATCTGGAGAAGGGTACAAAAAGGTTTTGCTGCACTGAAGGTTCCCAAGAAGGGCTTTGGTAAGAGTGGTGACTAAGAACCCCATAGTCACTCTAGCTGAGCTCCAAAGATCCTGTGCGCAGATGGGAGAAACTTCCAAAAGGTCAACTATTACTGTAGCACTTCACCCATCTGGGTTTTATGGCAGAGTGGCCAGAAACAAGCCTCTTCTCAGTAAAAGACACATGAAAGACTACCTGGTGTTTTGCAAAAAGGCACCTTAAGGACTCTCAGACTGTGAGAAACAAGATTCTCTGGTCCTATGAAACCAAGATTAAACTTTTGGCCTCAATTCTAAGCATCATGTCTGGAGGAAACCCAACTCATCACTTGCCCAATACCATTCCTACAGTGAAGCATGGTGGTGGCAGCATCATGCTGTCTGGGTGTTTTTCAGCGGCTGGGACAAGGAGACTGGTCAGAGTTGAGGGAAAACTTTTTTTGCAAACTCTAGACTGGCTTTCATGTGTCTTTTACTGAGGAGAGGCTTCTTTCTGATGACTATGCCATATAGCCCAGATTGGTGGTGTTGCACTGGTGCCCCAGGGGCACCACTGCCCTACGTGCCTCTGTGTGCATGGAAGCCCCGCTACTCACCCTGCTGACCCCCACTTCCACCTGTGATCTCCTGTTGCTGGCAGCCCATGCCACGATTTCTTAGTGCAGCTTTGGCAGGGTGTGGCCTGCTTCCTCTAAGCTGCTCCTGGGCTGTAATATAGGGTGTGCATGCTCGCTATCAACCTCTTAAAGGGCTAGCATGCACATTCTAATTTTTCCCCAGCCTGTGGCTGGCGGTCCCTGGGTATTTAAGGTACCTTTCCAAGATGAAGGTGTCTGAGCTTTAGGTTCTTAGTTTCTAGTTAACAAGCAAAGGTGCATTATTCTGTCTGATACCATGTACCAAACTTCTGCCTGACAGCTGCCTCTGATTCCTTGCTATTCTCCCTGACCTTAGTCTGTTTCTCATACTGACCATTGCAGCCTGCCCTGACCTCAGACTTGTTTCTCAGACACGTTTATATGCAGCCTGACTTGACCGTGGTCTGTCCCTTAATTATTACTCCACAGGCCTTTGCATTGGTGTCTGTGACTCCATCTACTCCAGGACTATCTCAGAAAGTGGAGGCCTTGTGGCCTTCCTCTACAGCAAAGACTAGATCCCTGCATAGGGGTTAAAGGGTGAAAACCAGGGGACTGCCAAGATAACACCCTTAGAGATCGCCTAAAGACAAACTGGTTAGTTAGTATAGTCCACACCCACTGTTTGTGAAATGTGGAGTGCCCCAGTGATGGTTGACTTATTGAAGCTTCTCCTATCTGCACACAGGATTTTTGCAGTTCAGAGTGACCATTGAGTTCTTGGTCCTCTCTCTTACCCCCTCCCCCAAATTACTTAGTTTGATGGGGCTGCCAGTTCTAGGAAAAGTCCTGGTTGTTCCATGCTCCTTTCATTTAGGATTTATTGAGACCACTGTGCTCTTGCTAACTTTCAGTGCAACAGAAATGTTTTTGTACCCTTCTCCAGACCTGTGCCTCCACACAGTCCTGTCTCTGAGCTCTACAGACAGTTCTTTCCTCCTTGTGGTCTGCTTTTTGCTCTGATATGCATTGTCAGCTGGGAGACCTTATATAGACAGGGGGTGTCTTTCCATGTCATGTCTAATCACTTGAATTTACCAGAGGTGGACTCCAATAAAAGTGTAGAAACATATTAAAGGTGATCAAAAGAAATGCGAGGCCCCAAAGCTAAAATTCAAGTGTCATAGCAGCAATCTGAATACTTACATGTAGGGTTGAGCGAACCCGAACTGTAAAGTTCGGGTTCGTACCGAACTTTAGGACTTTTGGACCCCGGACCCAAACCCGAACATTTCTGTAAAAGTTCGGGTTCGGTGATTTCTTAGTGCTTTTTGAAAGGCTGCCAATCAACAAGCTTTTAACTGTGTGCCCTTAGAAGCCATCACAGCCATGCCTACTAATGGCATGGCTGTGGTTGGCTAGTGCAGCATGTGACCCAGCCTCTATATAAGCTGAAGTCACGTAGCGCTGCACATCACTCTGCTGTGCTTAGTGTAGGGAGAGGATGTGGCTGATGATTTTAGGGAGAGAATAGGACAGAATCTTTAATCAGAACTCCAATTGAACTCAGCGATCTACATAGATTTAGTTGTGTGGGTGCAGTGCACAATCTTTTTAACCCTGCCCTGAGCCCAGTGACAGAGAAAAATAACTTTTATCTGTCTGTTAGTTAGGTGGGCGGCGGCGGACAATTATGCAAGCTCAGTGCACCAGCACTGCATATGAGCTTTTGTGACATTCAAATCCAAGCTTGAAATACTGCAATAATAATCTGGTTTTAAAAAAACACCCTTTTTTGGCAATAACCTTCATCTGGGGCCTCTGCCGCATTAGTCAACACCCTTTTGGGGCAAAATACACAATTTTACAGCCCTTGCTGCATCTGAACGTGTGAAATTCAAGCGTTATATACTGCTGTCATATTCTGTTAGTAAAAAAACACCCTTTTTGGGCAAAATACTAAATATTGCAGCCTTTGCTGCATCTGTGATTGTTAAAAACACACTTGAAAAACTTAAACAATTTTCTGGCTTTGGAATAACACCAATTTTTGTCAATAACCCTTATCTTGGGTCTCTGCCACATTAGTCAGTGTACAATTTAAGCTAGAAATACAGCTAAAATTTTCTGAGTTTTAAAAAACACACTTTTTGGGCAAAATACACATTTTACAGCCCTTGCTGCATCTGCACGTGTGAAATTCAATCGTTATATACCGCTGTCATATTCTTTTAGTAAAAAAAACACCCATTTTGGGCAAAATACTTAATATTGCAGCCTTTGCTGCATCTGTGATTGTGAGATGCACCCTTTACATACTGTAATTCTATTCTGCTATTAAAAAAACACCTATTTTGGGGAAAAAACTAAATTTTGCAGCCTTTGCTGCATATGTAATTGTGAGATACACCCTTTAGATACTGTGGTTCTATTCTGCTATTAATAAAACACAATTTTTTGGCAAAAATCTTTAATTGCGGCCTAGTCTGCATCTGTACGTGTGAAATACACCCTTTACATACTGTGGTTCTATTCTGCTATTAGAAAAACACCCATTTTGGGCAAAAATCTTCAATTGTGGCCTAGTCTGCATCTGTACATGTGAGATACACCCTTTACATACTGTGGTTTTATTCTGCTATTAATAAAACACCCATTTTGAGCAAAAATCTTTAATTGCGGCCTAGTCTGTATCTGTACGTGTAAGATACACCCTTTACATACTGTGGTTCTATTCTGCTAGTAGAAAAACACCCATTTTGGGCAAAAAAATTAATTTGGCAGCCTTTGCTGCATATGTCATTGTGAGATACACCCTTTAGATACTGCGGTTCTATTCTGCTATTAATAAAACACCCAATTTGGGCAAAAATCTTTAATTGCGGCCTAGTCTGCATCTGTATGTGTGAGATACACACTTTAGATACTGTGGTTCTATTCTGCTATTAAAAAAACACCCATTTGGGGCAAAAAACTAAATTTTGCAGCCTTTGCTGCATATGTCATTGTGAGATACACCCTTTAGATACTGTGGTTCTATTCTGCTATTAAAAAAACACCCATTTTGGGCAAAAATCTTTAATTGCGGCCTAGTCTGCATCTGTAAGTGTCAGATACACCCTTTAGATACTGTGGTTCTATTCTGCTATTAATAAAACACCCATTTTAGGCAAAAATCTTAAATTGCGGCCTAGTCTGCATCTGTACGTATGAGATACACCATTTAGATACTATGGTTCTATTCTGCTATTAAAAATACACCAATTTAGGGCAAGATCCTAAATTTGAGAAATATGAGAAGAGCGTCAAATAAGGAATGTGGCCCCGGTCATGGTGCTGCTGGCGGAGCTCCTGTTGCAGGGAGAGGACGTGGTCGATCTGTGCCAGCTACACGCACAATTGAAACACCTTCCTCAGGTGCGAGTAGGCGACAGAACCTGCAGCGGTATTTGGTCGGGCCTAATGCGGCTCTACGAATGGTGAGGCCAGAACACGTACAGGTGATAGTAGATTGGGTTGTCTGAAAGTGTCTCCAGTTCCTTCACATTGTCTCCCACCCAGTCTCCTGCTGAAAGATCAGAGTTGGCACCTGCAGCCGATCTCCATCAGTCTTTCACCTCACCCCTTGCAAATCAGACAAGCAGTCTGAGCCCCAAGTCATGCAGCAGTCTCTTTTGCTTTTTGATGACTCTGTTAGCAGGGTTTCCCAGGGCCATCCACCTAGCCCTGCCCCAGAAGTGGAAGAGATTGAGTGCACTGATGCCCAACCACTTATGTTTCAAGATGAGTACATGAGAGGACCATCGCAGCACATCTCGGATGATGACGAAACACAGGTGCCAACTGCTGGGGCTTTCGAAAGTGTGCAGACCGACAAGGAGGGCAGGTGTGTAGACTTGGTGGAAGATGATGTGGAGGACAATGAGGTCCTTGACCCCACATGGAATCAAGGTCATTCAAGTGACCTGTGTAGTTCGGAGAAAGAGGCGGTGGTCGCACAGAGCCACAGCAGAAGAGGGAGCAGGTTGCAAAAGCGGAGCGGCTGTCCCCTAGATAGTATGCCTGCTACTGCCCAACGCAGCAAGGGACAGAGCACACCAAAGCCAGCCCCAAGGAGTTCCCTGGTGTGGCAGTTCTTCAGACAATTTGCTGACGACAAGATACGATTGGTTTGCACGCTGTGCAATCAGAGCCTGAAGCGAGGCATAAACTTTCTCAACCTGAGCACAACCTTCATGACAAGGCTTCTAAGTGCAAAGCACGAGCTGCAGTGGAGTAGACACCTCAAAAACCAAGAAAGGTCTCTGGCTCCTCCTGCTTCCTCTTCTGCTGCAGTCTAGGCCTCATCATCCACCTCTGGAGGCAGTGTCACCTGCCACCCCGCAAACAGAGGATCTGCCAGCAACACCACCATCTGGGTCACCACGTATCTCCATAATGTCCCACGGAAGCGTTCAGCTCTCCATCTCCCAAACACTAGAGCGGAAGAGGAAGTACCCCCCTACCCACCCTCGATCCCTGGCCCTGAATGCCAGCATTTCAAAATTACTGGCCTTTGAAATGCTGTCATTCCATCTGGTAGAGACGAAGAGTTTTAAAAGCCTTATGGCGGTGGCTGTCCCACAGTACGTCATGCCCAGCCGCCACTACTTTTCGAAGCGTGCCATCCCTTCCCTGCACAACCAAGTGGGAGACAAAATCAGGTGTGCACTGCGCAACGCCATCTGTGACCTTATATCTCCTTAACAGCACACTGGATAAATGCAGTGGTGGCTGGGCCTGAGGCGGATAGCAGTTTTCCGCATGTCCTTCCACCACCGAGGATTGCAGGGCGCTTCAGTTTGCCTCCTGTTTCTTTCTCCTCCTTCTCCGCTTCCTCATACTCTACCGGCTCCTCATCCGGTCAGCGTAACACCTTTACCACCAACTTTAGCACAGCCAGGGGTAAACGACAGCAGGCAGTTTTAAAACTTATCTGTTTGGGGGACAAACCCCACACCGCGCAGGAGCTGTGAATGGGCCTTGAACAACAGACCGATGAGTGGTTGGTGCCAGTGAGCCTCAAGCCCGGCCTGGTGGTGTGCGATAATGGGCCAAATCTCGTAGCAGCTCTGGGACTAGCCGGTTTGACGCACATCCCTTGCCTGGCGCATGTGCTGAATTTGGTGGTGCAGAGATTCCTTAAAACTTACCCCGATATGTCAGAGCTGCTGCATAAAGTGCGGGCTGTCTGTGCGTGCTTTCGGCGTTCTCATCCTGCTGCTGCTCGCCTGTCAGCGCTGCAGCGTAACTTCGGCCTTCCTGCTCACCGCCTCATATGCGACGTGCCAACAAAGTGGAACTCCACCTTGCACATTCTGGCGATAGTGGAATTTCAGCTGCAGTACGCACGGGTAAGTCGCTCTGCAGAACAGCACCACTTCACCACCAATGACTGGGCCTCCATGCGAGACCTGTGTTCCTTGTTGCGCTGTTTCGAGTACTCCACCAACATGGTCAGTGCCGATAACGCCGTTCTCAGCGTTACTATCCCACTCCTTGAAAAAATGCTGCTGGCGATGATGTAAGAGGATGTGGCACAGCAGGAGGAGGAGGAGGAGGAAGAGGGATCATTTCAGAGGGTTTCCGGCCAGTCATTCCCAAGTGGCTACGAGGGTGGGTTCCTGCACCCACAAAACTCAAGGTACACAATTGTCCAGCCAGGGCACAGTTCTGGAGGATGATGAGGTGGAGGATTAGGAGGAGGAGATGGAGGAGGAGAAACCATGTTCACAGCAGGATGGCACCCAGACCAGCTCATGGCCATCACTGGTGTGTGGCTGGGGGGATACAGAGGACACAGACGACACACCTCCCACAGAGGACAGCTTTTCGTTGCCTTTGGGCAGCCTGGCACACATGAGCGATTACATGCTGCAGTGTCTCCGCAACGACCGCCGAGTTGCCCACATTCTAACTTGTGCTGATTACTGGGTGGCCACGCTGCTGGATCCCTGTTACAAGGAGAACGTTCCGTCCTTAATTCCCTCACTGGTGCGTGATCGTAAGATGCATGAGTACAAGCGCAAGCTGGTAGATGCACTGCTGGTGGCATTCCCATCTGACAGCAGGGGCACAGTGAAAGCACAAGGCGAAGGCAGAGGAGGAAGAGGTCGCCAATGCAGCTGGGGCACCGCCAGCACCTCAGAAGGCAGGGTTAGCATGGCCGAAATGTGGAAAAGCTTTGTCAACACGCCGCAACAACCAGCACCACTAGCTGATATGGAACGTCTTAGAAGGAGGTAGCATTTCACCAACATGGTGGAGCAGTACCTGTGCACACGCCTACACGTACTGAATGATGGGTCTGCCCCCTTCAACTTCTAGGTCTCCAAATTGGGCACATGGCCTGAGCTTGCCCTTTACGCCTTGGAGGTGCTGGCCTGCCCTGCAGCCAGTGTATTATCTGAATGTGTGTTTACAGGGAGTGCAGAATTATTAGGCAAGTTGTATTTTTGAGGATTAATTTTATTATTGAACAACAACCATGTTCTCAATGAACCCAAAAAACTCATTAATATCAAAGCTGAATATTTTTGGAAGTAGTTTTTAGTTTGTTTTTAGTTTTAGCTATTTTAGGGGGATATCTGTGTGTGCAGGTGACTATTACTGTGCATAATTATTAGGCAACTTAACAAAAAACAAATATATACCCATTTCAATTATTTAGTTTTACCAGTGAATCCAATATAACATCTCAACATTCACAAATATACATTTCTGACATTCAAAAACAAAACAAAAACAAATCAGTGACCAATATAGCCACCTTTCTTTGCAAGGACACTCAAAAGCCTGCCATCCATGGATTCTGTCAGTGTTTTGATCTGTTCACCATCAACATTGCGTGCAGCAGCAACCACAGCCTTCCAGACGCTGTTCAGAGAGGTGTACTGTTTTCCCTCCTTGTAAATCTCACATTTGATGATGGACCACAGGTTCTCAATGGGGTTCAGATCAGGTGAACAAGGAGGCCATGTCATTAGATTTTCTTCTTTTATACCCTTTCTTGCCAGCCACGCTGTGGAGTACTTGGACGCGTGTGATGGAGCATTGTCCTGCATGAAAATCATGTTTTTCTTGAAGGATGCAGACTTCTTCCTGTACAACTGCTTGAAGAAGGTGTCTTCCAGAAACTGGCAGTAGGACTGGGAGTTGAGCTTGACTCCATCCTCAACCCGAAAAGGCCCCACAAGCTCATCTTTGATGATACCAGCCCAAACCAGTACTCCACCTCCACCTTGCTGGCGTCTGAGTCGGACTGGAGCTCTCTGCCCTTTACCAATCCAGCCACGGGCCCATCCATCTGGCCCATCAAGACTCACTCTCATTTCATCAGTCCATAACACCTTAGAAAAATCAGTCTTGAGATATTTCTTGGCCCAGTCTTGACGTTTCAGCTTGTGTGTCTTGTTCAGTGGTGGTCGTCTTTCAGCCTTTCTTACCTTGGCCATGTCTCTGAGTATTGCACACCTTGTGCTTTTAGGCACTCCAGTGATGTTGCAGCTCTGAAATATGGCCAAACTGGTGGCAAGTGGCATCTTGGCAGCTGCACGCTTGACTTTTCTCAGTTCATGGGCAGTTATTTTGCGCCTTGGTTTTTCCACACGCTTCTTGCGACCCTGTTGACTATTTTGAATGAAACGCTTGATTGTTCGATAATCACGCTTCAGAAGCTTTGCAATTTTAAGAGTGCTGCATCCCTCTGCAAGATATCTCACTATTTTTGACTTTTCTGAGCCTGTCAAGTCCTTCTTTTGACCCATTTTGCCAAAGGAAAGGAAGTTGCCTAATAATTATGCACACCTGATATAGGGTGTTGATGTCATTAGA
Organism: Bufo bufo; assembly: GCF_905171765.1. Taxonomy (NCBI): domain Eukaryota; kingdom Metazoa; phylum Chordata; class Amphibia; order Anura; family Bufonidae; genus Bufo; species Bufo bufo. The sequence continues at coordinate 209,084,243 of NC_053397.1, forward strand.
CCACACCCCTTCTCATTACAGAGATGCACATCACCTAATATGCTTAATTGATAGTCGGCTTTCGAGCCTATACAGCTTGGAGTAAGACAACATGCATAAAGAGGATGATGTGGTCAAAATACTCATTTGCCTAATAATTCTGCACACAGTGTAGCACGGCAGGGGGCGTTATCACAGACGAGTGCAGCCGCCTGTCCACAGCCAATGTGGACAAGCTCGCGTTCATTAAAATGAACCAGGCATGGATCCCACAGGACTTGTCTGTACCTTGTGCAGAATAGACATGTATACCGGCCTTACCCATCCATTGTTATACTACAGCGTAATTACTCATTGTTGTATTTTTGATATTTCCCACTCTTTTGGGGTGTACCCTAATAAAAAATAAAAAATAAAAAAAACTGTGTTGGCTACCTCGTCCTCCTCCACCGCCGCTTCCACCTTCACCGCTACGTCCACCGCCTCCTCAAACTCCTACTCCATATGGACCTCCACCTCATAAATCAATTTATTTATTTTTTTGTACGTATTTTATTTTATTTTATGTCATTTCACTAATTGGTCTGTTACATTTTCGGGTTAAATTCTCCAATGTCTGGGTGTGATATACCACTGCTATACCTAGTAGACAGGTAAAAAAAAAAAAAATAATTGTCTGTTACATTTTTGGGGGAAATTAAAAAATTTTGGGGTGTGATATACCACTGCTATACATAGTAGACAGGTAAAAAAAAATACTAATTTGTCTCTTACATTTTCGGGTGAAATTAACCAATTTTTGGCTGTGGTATACCCCTGCTCTTACTAGTTCACAGCTTAATAAATTTCACATATTTTTCTTTTACATTTTTGGGTGACATTCAACAATTTTTGGCTGTGATAGACCCCTGCTCTACCTAGTAGACAGGTTAATAAATTTCACAAATTTTTCTGTTACATTCTTGGGTTGACATTTTACAATTTTTGCCGGGAATAAACCCCTGCTCTGTATAGGTGACAGGGACTGAAATTTTTTAAAATAATCTGTTCTATTGGTGGGTGACATTAACCCATTTCTGGCGATGAAAAACCCTGGCTCTGCGTAGGTGACAGGGACTTAAATTTCTAAAATTCGTCTTTAATTGGCCCTTTCCTTCGATCCTTCTGCTTTAATATTTTGTCCCACATTTCCGCTTCATCCCATTACAGCCATTGACCTCCCTTGGATGAGGACTCCCTTTCTCATGCTCCCTCTCTGGCGCTGATAACCGTGATCAACATGGTAGGCTCAGAAAAGAACATCGAAAGAACATCGAAAGTTGATAGAGAAGATATCCAAATGAATGGTGGACGTCACAGTGCGATCAGACAGAAGTTATCTAGAGTCAACAAAGCGGCAGCAGGGCCTTTCCTGGCTAACGTTTCCTAATCCAAAATACTTCAGTGACATTCCCTGTAATTTTTAATTAATCATTCAAATAACAGGGCATCTTAAGAGTCCTGTATTGTTATTTATCGTCATGACCTCCCCGAGTCGGGAGTGGGTAATTGCGCCCCCTCCTTTCCTTCAATTCTTCCGTTTTAATAGCTTCTCCCACATTTCCGCTCGATCAAAATTACATTTCATCCATTGATTTCCCTTGGATGTGGTCTCTCTTTCTCACGCTCCCTCTCCGGGGTGGACCCCTGATTCGCCGCTAACCGTGATCAACATGATAGGCGCAGAAAAGAACATCGAAAGTTGATATCAAATTGGATCGTGAACATTACGGGGACGTGCGATATGGTGGGGCAGTATGTTTGCACACGAACTGACTGATGGTTCTGCCCCCTCCAACTTCTGGGTCTCAAAATTGGGCACATGGGCCTGAGCTTGCCCTTTACGCCTTGGAGGTGCTGGCCTGTCTTGCAACCAGTGTATTGTCTGAACGTGTGTTTAGCATGACTGGAGGGGGTTATCACAGGTTATATTTCCCAATGTTTTGTTATGTACCCTAATTTAAAAAAATAAAAATAAAATGTAAAACCAAAAAGCAGTGTAGGCTACCTCCTCCTCCACCGCCGATTCCACCTACGCCGCCACATCTACCGCCTCCTCAACCTCCTACTCCATATGGACCTCGTCCTCCTAGATCAAGATTATTATTTTTTATTTTTACGTATTTTATGTTATTTAAAGTCATTTCCCTATCCACATTTGTTTGCAGAGCACTTGCCATGCTCTTAACCACATTGTGATGCCATTTGCAGCCTTCTATCCCTTTCCATGACATTTTTACAGCCATTTTAGAGCTCAAAAGTTCGGGTCCCCATTGAAGTCGAACTTTTTTGTGAAGTTCGGCCAAACCCGTCGAACCCGAACATCCAGGTGTCCACTCAACTCTACTTACATGTCTATGGATCAGAATACTAACATCTATGCAAAATGAAAAAAAAATCTTTTTAATAAATTTGCACAAAAATGCTAAAATTCTGTTTTTACTTTTGTATTAGAGGGTATTAAGTTCTGATTGATGGAGGAAAACGTGATTTTTTTCAATTTTAGGACGAGAAAAAGGTCTGAGCAATATCTGAACATAAATCCCTTTGTTTGGAGTCAGAGTTTAAGCTGCCCTGTCTTTGGCTTGCTTGCTACTGCCTTCCACCCCATTAGCAATGGAAACCAGGCAGCTTAAAACTATCTCTAAAAATGTTGACACATGACAATATTGCAAGCCTCATTACTGCACTTGTTGGCTATCTGATGACCTTTTAGTATCAGTTCATCTCAATATTTTCCACTGATTGCCCGAATTATGCCTCTAAAGTGGGAAAGGCTTGGTGGAGAAACTATAATTCCTATCTAAGGTGGTCTAAAATGCTCTCCAAAATGTCCATACTTTTGTTCTAGAACATTTGATTGCCTTAGATAGAATTACACCTACAAAAAATGGGCTACAAAGGGTAAAGTGCATATGCCATTATGCAACTAGCAATACCGATCAAAGTAACACACTGCAATGAGGATCAAAGGACACATCATCCACAAGGTGAATGCCTAATAGGGTCAGAATCTCAAATAGCAAGAAATGGATACAAAATTCTAAAAGTACAAGTTACATACATAAAAAAATAACCATGTCCCACCAATAAATAGAGATGATACAGACCCAAATGTGACATGCACGGATACCCCAACACGGATCCCCCTAAGGAAGCAATGCAAAACACGTGTTGAAGTATCCATGTGTGTCACATTTGGGTCTGTATTATGTCTATTTATTGGTGGGACCTGGTTATTTTTTATGTATGTAACTTGTACTATTACAGGGAGTGCAGAATTATTAGGCAAGTTGTATTTTTAAGGATTAATTTTATTATTGAACAACAACCATGTTCTTAATGAACCCAAAAAACTCATTAATATCAAAGCTGAATATTTTTGGAAGTAGTTTTTAGTTTGTTTTTAGTTTTAGCTATTTTAGGGGGATATCTGTGTGTGCAGGTGACTATTACTGTGCATAATTATTAGGCAACTTAACAAAAAACAAATATATACCTATTTCAATTATTTATTTTTACCAGTGAAACCAATATAACATCTCAACATTCACAAATATACATTTCTGACATTCAAAAACAAAACAAAAACAAATCGGTGACCAATATAGCCACCTTTCTTTGCAAGGACACTCAAAAGCCTGCCATCCATGGATTCTGTCAGTGTTTTGATCTGTTCACCATCAACATTGCGTGCAGAAGCAACCACAGCCTCCCAGACACTGTTCAGAGAGGTGTACTGTTTTCCCTCCTTGTAAATCTCACATTTGATGATGAACCACAGGTTCTCAATGGGGTTCAGATCAGGTGAACAAGGAGGCCATGTCATTAGATTTTCTTCTTTTATACCCTCTCTTGCCAGCCACGCTGTGGAGTACTTGGACGCGTGTGATGGAGCATTGTCCTGCATGAAAATCATGTTTTTCTTGAAGGATGCAGACTTCTTCCTGTACCACTGCTTGAAGAAGGTGTCTTCCAGAAACTGGCAGTAGGACTGGGAGTTGAGCTTGACTCCATCCTCAACCCGGAAAGGCCCCACAAGCTCATCTTTGATGATACCAGCCCAAACCAGTACTCCACCTCCACCTTGCTGGCGTCTGAGTCGGACTGGAGCTCTCTGCCCTTTACCAATCCAGCCACGGGCCCATCCATCTGGCCCATCAAGACTCACTCTCATTTCATCAGTCCATAAAACCTTAGAAAAATCAGTCTTGAGATATTTCTTGGCCCAGTCTTGACGTTTCAGCTTGTGTGTCTTGTTCAGTGGTGGTCGTCTTTCAGCCTTTCTTACCTTGCCATGTCTCTGAGTATTGCACACCTTGTGTTTTTGGGCACTCCAGTGATGTTGCAGCTCTGAAATATGGCCAAACTGGTGGCAAGTGGCATCTTGACAGCTGCACGCTTGACTTTTCTCAGTTCATGGGCAGTTATTTTGCGCCTTGGTTTTTCCACACGCTTCTTGCGACCCTGTTGACTATTTTGAATGAAACGCTTGATTGTTCGATGATCACGCTTCAGAAGCTTTGCAATTTTAAGAGTGCTGCATCCCTCTGCAAGATATCTCACTATTTTTGACTTTTCTGAGCCTGTCAAGTCCTTCTTTTGACCCATTTTGCCAAAGGAAAGGAAGTTGCCTAATAATTATGCACACCTAATATAGGGTGTTGATGTCATTAGACCACACCCCTTTTCATTACAGAGATGCACATCACCTAATATGCTTAATTGGTAGTAGGCTTTCGAGCCTATACAGCTTGGAGTAAGACAACATGCATAAAGAGGATGATGTGGTCAAAATACTCATTTACCTAATAATTCTGCACGCAGTGTAGTATTTTGTATCCATTTCTTGCACTTTGAGATTCTGACACTATTAGAATGTCAACTTGTGGATAATGTGTCCTTTGATTATATGTATTTTTTACATAATGTTGTTTCAATAACAATGGTATTTCTTTTTAATACATAATACATCATTACAGTGTGCTACTTGGATCGGTATTGCCTTAGATAGAAGACAATCCTATAACCAATCATATCATCATTACCCTCTTAAGTACACAACCTATATTGGCTCTCAGAATGTATTTTTTTTTTAGCAATTTTTTTCATCCCCTCTTAACATTTTTTTATACTTTTTTCGTCAATTCAGCTGTTTTGTAATACATATAATGAATTGAAAATTAGATTTACGAATATTATTAATATTATTATTAAAGAGGGGGGAAGGTAAAGACAGGCAACAATTCTGCAATTTTTTGAGTTGTGTTTTATTTTTTATTGTGTTTCCCATGCAATATCAGACATGGGACTCTTAGGCCCCTTTCACACGAGCGAGTTTTCCGCGCGGGTGCAATGGGTGATGTGAACGCATAGCACCCGCACTGAATCCTGACCCATTCATTTCAATGGGTCTGTGTACATGAGTGTTGTTTTTCACGCATCAGTTCTGCGTTGCGTAAAAATCGCAGCATGTTCTATATTCTGCGTTTTTTCACGCAGCCCTGGCCCCATAGAAGTGAATGGGGCTGCGTGAAAAACACATTGTATCCGCAAGCAAGTGCGGGTGCGATGCGTTTTTCACTGATGGTTGCTAAGAGATGTTGTTTGTAAACCTTCCGTTTTTTATCACGCGCGTGAAAAATGCATCAAAACGCATTGCACCCGCGCGGAAAAAACTGAACAACTGAAAGCAATCGCAGACAAAACTGACTGAACTTGCTTGCAAAATAGTGCGAGTTTCACTGAACGCATCCGAACCTAATCCGTCACGCTCGTGTGAAAGAGGCCTAAGAGTACTTTCACACTAGCGTTAAAGTTTTCCGGTATTGAGTTCCGTCGCAGGAGCTCAATACCGGGAAAAAGAAAGGTTCAGTTTTATTCTAATGCATTCTGAATGAAAAGCATTCCGTTCAGTATGCATCAGGATGTCTTTAGTTCAGTCCCTCTTAGGCCTCTTTCACACGGGCGTTGCGGGAAAAGGTGCGGGTGCGTTGTGGGAACAAGCGCGATTTTTCCGCGCGAATGCAAAACATTGTAATGCGTTTTGCACTCGCGTGAGAAAAATCGTGCATGTTTGGTACCCAAACCCGAACTTCTTCACAGAAGTTCGGGCTTGGGATCGGTGTTCTGTAGATTGTATTATTTTCCCTTATAACATGGTTATAAGGGAAAATAATAGCATTCTGAATACAGAAAACATAGTACAATAGGGCTGGAGGGGTTAGAAACATAAATAAATATTTAAACTCACCTTAATCCACTTGTTCGCGCAGCCGGCATCTCTTCTGTCTTCATCTGTGAGCAATAGGACCTTTGATGACGACACTGCGTTCATCACATGGTCCATCACATGATCCATCACCATGGTGATGGATCATGTGATGAGCGTAGTGACGTCATCAAAGGTCCTATTGCTCACAGATGAAGACAGAAGAGATACCGGCTGCGCGAACAAGTGGATTAAGGTGAGTTAAAAAATATATATATTTTTTTTAACCCCTCCAGCCCTATTGTACTATGCATTCTGTATTCAGAATGCTATTATTTTCCCTTATAACCATGTTATGAGGGGAAATAATAATGATCGGGTCCCCATCCCGATCGTCACCTAGCAACCGTGCGTGAAAATCGCACCGCATCCGCACTTACTTGCGGATGCTTGCGATTTTCACGCAACCCCATTCATTTCTATGGGGCCTGCGTTATGTGAAAAACGCACAAAGAGGAGCATGCTGCGATTTTCACGCAACGCACAAGTGATGCGTGAAAATCACCGCTCGTGTGCACAGCCCTATAGAAATGAATGGATCAGTATTCAGTGCGGGTGCAATGCGTTCAACTCACGCATCGCATCCGCGCGGAATAGTCGCCCGTGTGAAAGGGGCCTAACGGTAATTGGCCGGAGAAAATACTGTAGCATGCTTTGGTATTTTCTACGACCAAAATTCCGTAATGCTGGATCCGGCATTAATTTCTATTGTAATGTATTAATGCCAGATTCGGTACCAAGTGTTACAGAAAACCGGATTCGGTTTTCCTGGTCTGTGCATGCGCAGACCTTTAATGATGTGAAAAAAAAAATACCAGATCCGTTTTTCCAGATGACACCGGAGAGACGGATCCGGTATGTCAATGCATTTGTCAGCCGGATTCGGAAACAAATGCTATCTGTTTGCATACAGATTTCCGGATCCGGCAGGCAGTTCCGGCAACGACACTGACAAAGTGAGTGCGTCTTGCAGCTTGGGATGCATCTGTGCTAGTAGTGCAGAACTTCCTTGGGAACAGACGAGCTGCAAACTATGCTGAATTAGTAGACAACATGCTTACAGCACATGAACAACTTGGCTGCCGAATGTCATTGAAAGTGCATTTCTTACATTCCCATCTTGACTTTTTCCCACCCAATTTGGGACACGTAAGTGACGAACATGGAGAGTGGTTCTATAAAGATATTTCTACAATGGAGAACAAAAAAAAAAACAACGAATAGTAACAGCAGCACAGTGCAAAAAAAAGTAGTTAGGGTGCAAAATCCTTTGGAAAGGTGGACAACCTTTCCTCCAAGATAGTGTATCCAAAGAATAGGCAGCACTCCAAATGTGGTAAAAGGTGATGACCCATTTATTCCCAGGCAACGTTTCAGCCCACACACTGGGGCCTTTGTCAAGCAATTACAATAGTGTCTCATGTGATAAAAAGTGAGTCATTTAATTATTCAGAGTACCAGTGATTCCAACTTATAATAGTACAATCCAACATAACAATTGATACAAAAAGTGCATGATTATAATGAATACATACAGTATTTCCATAATTAAAAACGTGATTAAAATACATATACAGTCATGTGAAAAAATTAGGACACCCTTTGAAAGCATGTGGTTTTTTGTAACATTTTTAATAAATGGTTATTTCATCTCCGTTTCAACAATACAGAGAGATTAAAGTAATCCAACTAAACAAAGAAAACTGAAGAAAAGTCTTTTCAAGATCTTCTGTAAATGTCATTCTACAAAAATGCCTATTCTAACTGAGGAAAAAGATAGGACACCCTCACATGTATTCCCTCTTAAATTGGCTCAGATCTCACACAGGTATATCACACCAGGTGCACATAATTAGTAGATCGTTACTCTGCATGTTGAATGAGGCTTGCCCTATTTAAACCTCAGACATTTAGTTTGGTGTGCTCCTGACTGTTGAAGTGAGAGTGAGCACCATGGTGAGAGCAAAAGAGCTGTCAGAGGACTTCAGAAAAAAGATTGTAGCAGCCTATGAGTCTGGGAAGGGATTTAAAAAGATCTCAAAAGATTTTGAAATCAGCCATTCCACTGTCCGGAAGATAGTCTACAAGTGGAGGGCTTTCAAAACAACTGCCAACATGCCCAGGACTGGTCGCCCCAGCAAGTTCACCCCAAGAGCAGACCGCAAGATGCTAAAAGAGGTATCCAAAAACCCTAAAGTGTCATCTCGAGAACTACAGCAGGCTCTGGCTACTGTTGATGTAGAAGTACATGCCTCTACAATCAGAAAGAGACTGTACAAGTTTAACTTGCATGGGAGGTGTGCAAGGAGGAAACCTTTGCTTTCCAAGAGAAACATCGAGGCCAGACTGACATTTGCCAGCGATAAAGTTGACAAAGACCAGGACTTCTGGAATAATGTTCTTTAGACAGATGAGTCCAAAATTGAATTATTTGGACACAACAGCAGAGGACATGTTTGGCGTAAACCAAACACAGCATTCCAAGAAAAGAACCTCATACCAACTGTGAAGCATGGAGGTGGAAGTGTCATGGTTTGGGGCTGCTTTGCTGCAGCAGGACCTGGTCAGCTCACCATCATAGAATCCACGATGAATTCTACTGTGTATCAGAAGGTGCTTGAAGAACATGTGAGACCATCAGTTAGAAAATTAAAGCTGAAGCGGAACTGGACCATGCAACATGACAATGACCCAAAACATACTAGTAAATCAACCAAAGATTGGCTGAAAAAGAAGAAATGGAGAGTCCTGGAATGGCCAAGTCAAAGTCCAGATTTGAATCCCATTGAGATGCTGTGGGGTGACTTGAAAAGGGCTGTACGTGCAAGAAACCCCTCAAACATCTCACAGCTGAAAAAGTTCTGCATTGAGGAGTGGGGTAAAATTTCCTCAGACCGATGTCGAAGACTGGTAGATGGCTACAAGAACCGTCTCACTGCAGTTATTTCAGCCAAAGGAGGTAACACTCGCTATTAGGGGCAAGGGTGTCCTATCTTTTTCCTCAGTTAGAATAGGCATTTTTGTAGAATGACATTTACAGAAGATCTTGAAAAGACTTTTCTTCAGTTTTCTTTGTTTAGTCGGATTACTTTAATCTCTCTGTATTGTTGAAACGGAGATGAAATAACCATTTATTAAAAATGTTACAAAAAACCACATGCTTTCAAAGGGTGTCCTAATTTTTTCACAAGACTGTATAATGTCAATATTTATACAAACATATAAAGTGCTAGTGCATCAGGTAAGTGAAGGGTTAAAAAGAAGATAGGCTCAGCTGAGCATGCGCAGCTGACATATATTTGATATAAAAAGATAACAAATCAGCGGACCATTAGAGGATCGGACACACCGATTTAGTATAGAACAAATGGTTTTTGGCCAGTCGCAGACGAAAAGTTTTTTTTTGTGTTGCGTGGTGTTATGGCAAAACCAAATGTATATGGTTTTTATGTTTTACTACTTTTGCACGATAAAATACTTTAAAAAGTTTGTGTTATTTTTTTATTTTTTTTGACATGTTCTGAGAACCCTTATTTTTTTTATTCTTCCATTGGAAGAGGGCTTGTATTTTTGCAGGATGATCTGATGGTTTGTTTTGGTACTATATTTGGTACATATGGCTTATTCTATTTTTTGGGAGGCAGCACAAACAAAAAAACAAAACACCTATTTTATCTTTTTTTTGCAGCATTTACTGCAAAACCATTTACCAATTTAATGTTTTTTTCAATCTATTTTTTGACATAAAGGATTTTAATGGGGAAGATTTGGAAGTTCAAATCTTTTCTTTAGTTTCATTTTTTTAGACCATTTTTGAAACATTTTTAGTACCACTAAGGGACTTGCCCTGCAATCTTATTAGTCATATAATGTTCTGCATTCCTTTTTTATTGCAATGTTTTATCCCTATGAGCATAATCTTATTAGGCATGGTGCCCATAGCAACGCATCGGCACCTTGTGATTGCATTCTGAGATGGTATGAGAAGCTAGTGGACAGAGGGAGCCCCTTTTCTCTGTTTAAACCCTTAGATGCCTCATTCGCTATCAATTAAGGCATGTAATTGATAACATATAAATGACCTGTATCAGATTTATCTATGATCCTGTCCATGTCAGCTCACTCCATAACAGTGACATGCATGTATGGCAGCTGGCATTAGCTGCATTGCAGCAGTGCGGTATACATATGGTTCAGGTCACCAAGGGGTTAATATCTTTTTTAATTCCCTAATTATTTTTTCTACTGCTTCTTGAAGTGAAAAATCCACCTCTGAAATCCCACAATACACAGAAAATAAAATTCATTTAGCCCACACACAAGGTGGTTGTATCTGTATATCATAGATCTGTCTTTTATAATAGTTCTCATAAATACTATTTTTAGATTTTCAGGACATACAGCGGAGAACCTACTGCCAAGTCTGCACAAAAATGTTCCTTGGAAAGGTTAAGAATCTTCTCAACGATGAACAGATGTTGGATCTTGAACCAAGAATGAAGATCTTGTCTTCACATGGCTGCCATCTGAAAGACCCTTTTCACCGGGGAGGAATTTTGAGGGTTCTGTATACAAAGCATGGGCAAAGTATACTTCCCATCTAAAGAGCATACTGTACATTATACTGACGCAACTATTCCATATACTACAAGAGAGAGTTCATAACTTCAAGGGGTTTCTTAATTGAGAGACCCTTTCCAAATAGTAAATGTTGAAGTATAAAGTCCCTGGAACCCATATCTGTTACCAAGGGGAAGGACCTAGCATGCCTATTTATTACCATAAATAGGCCATCGATATCAGATTGGTGGTGGGTCTTGGCATTCCTGCTGATTAGCTGTTAGAAAGGGCTGAGATGTTGACCTGTATGCCATCTTCTTAGTGGTGGCGGAGCAGGATATTGCAGTTTCATCTCACTCGGCAAGACCCTGTGTTGACGGACCAAGGTTAAAGAACCAAGTTGAATACTGCAGCTCTTGCACCGTGGCCCCTTCAAAACTTATTAGTGAGGGTGTTAAGGGTCAGACCCTAATCAATCTAATTGATTGATCCTGACAATAGGCCTATCCTCAATAAAGTACAGTCTATTGAGAAAATATGGCATGTACCTCAACTCCCATTCCTCCCATCCCTGAGGGGCACCTACCATAGAGAACTAGTGCAATTAAAGAGGTATCCATAATGAAGGCTGAACTCTGATATCTAATATATTCCATAGACTGGCACAGGAGCCTTTCTTTTGGTCGAGTGGTTCATTATAGTGGTTGAGAAAATGAACACACAAAGGCAATTGATTGACATGTGCCATGACAACACCTGTAAAATATGACATTTTAGCTTTTGGGTTGTTCTTGTTTATTTGTCTTTTTTTGTTACTTTTTATTGTTATCGATTTTGGCAAATTCTCCCCACCGTGAACCTAGGCTGAACTGTGAAAGAAAAAAAAATTCCAAAATTCTGCCATTGTGTGCTATGAAATGATCCAGTTTGTCTGGTTTCTGGAGCTATAATCTGTAAATAAAGAGAGAAGTCTGAGAGGAGAGAAATGACCTCATTGTTTGCCTTCAGCCGCTCAGTCATGCTCCCTCAAATAGCTGCTCCGCCACTCCCTTCCTCTAACATATTATAAAGCGGGACACCCACATTGTCTCTCTTATCTCTGGGTATCATATGTTACACAAATAGACAAGTATTGACAAAATACGACTAAAATAGCCACGTTTAAGTGAGGTTTAATATTTAATAAGATAAAAACAGAGCGGATTCAGATTAGCATCAGGCAGACGGCCAACACTACCAACTAACAATCTGCACGAAAAACGTGCAACAAACCAGCTGAAAGCCTCCAACTCACTCCTGCGGGATTATTTATCTCATATATGTAGGTGACAACCTTTCATTTTCATTTTTCATCAGATTTTTGGATTATTCTTGGATTTCAAATGAGTAAAGAACATTTGGGCTGGTTTCTATCAGCGTGTGCAGGACTAAGCTTTTGCAAATGTAATGCTATATAGGGCATGGTTGAAATTATAGATGGTTAATTACTAATCCAGCTTTTCCTTAAAGGGTCACTGAGTTTTCAACAAACGTTTGATATGCCATAGAGACATATCAAAAGTTTTGATTGGTGGTGGTCTGAGCGATAGGGGACCCCTACAATCACTAGCATGGGGGGAGAGGAGCGCTTACATATTGCATTCTCTCTCCTCGCTGCAAGGAGACAAAATCGAAATGGGTCCATAGACCGTCTCCTACCATGAGGCATGAGCATGCCCCCCTCAACTCATTCTAGCAATCAGTGGGGCTCTCAGTGCTCAGACCTCCACCAATCACAACTTTTGATAGTTGATAGTCCAGCTTTGTAACCATTCGGTGACTGTTAATGCCCAGTACCCATGTCCATGGTATCATGTGTAGAAAAGGGGACAATCTGATTGGACACCATGCATAAAAACCAGCAATGAGTGTCAAGGGCAATATTCGAATTTGCAATATTTTGTGAATATTTGGGCGAATATTTGTCAAATATTCGCGAATTCGAGAATTTGTGATCTCCAGTCATTATTTTCTTGATTGCAAAAATCAACAATACGAAAATTCAATTAGCAAAAAAAAATTCTCGATATGAAAATTGTCGATTAACACTACTCCTAAAGTCAAAGATATTGCAGCCTTTTCATTGACCCACAAGCAAGAGGCAATGAGGTATCATGGGTACTGATGAAAAAAATTACGAAGATATAGCACTATATTCTAGATATTCACGAATTCTCGAAGTGCCAATATTCGCGATAAAGATTCACGATTAGAATATTCGTGATCAACACTAGTAAAAACCAATATGAAACTTCTGAGATATAAAGTGATTTTGACATCAACAAAGGGAGGGTCTCTATCGCCAGTTCCAGCATTTCAATAGCCCGGTCTTAAAGGGTCTTGCCACTTTGGACAGTCCCTACTTGTTAGAATAAGCTGATCACAAACTGTCCTCCTGCTGGGACTCACAGCGATCATTTGTAATCTGAGCAGCAACCCAGTAGTAGATGTTTTATTTCTCTGGGCGCCACCACAGGTGGCATGAAACATTACAGGGTGCCCATTTTTTTTATCAATGGGGTGTCTGTGTAATGTAGAACGGGACAGGTCTTCCAGAGTGAAAGACGACCCCTCTCTCTATAAACTCAAGTTTACTAAACTAGGCCACCCCTTTAAAGGTTTAGAGTGAAAACCGTGGGCCAAACAAAGGTCTCCAGGGCTGTCCAGAGATAATGGCTGTAATTTAATATTCATTGAGAAATGTGTTCCAATGCATTGTAATAAAAAATAATATTCAAAATTAAAAGATCCTAGTGGGAAAATGACAAAAAATTTGACAACATTTAATAGAGTAAACAAAAAATTAAAGTTATGCACTTGGAACCTGGAAAAAGAAAAGACTCAAAAGTATCAAAATTGGTAACATTTTTGAGGGATTAATAAGGTCGCGTGGTGGGCCAAAGTAACCCTAATCCAACATTGAATTTATCCAAGACATGCTCATTTTTTTCATTTTTAGCTCACATTGTTAAAAGATATTTCCAGAAAATAGTTTATACGGAATAATTTGAATAGTTAAATAGATTATTGTGGTGTCATTTGGAACCGTATCTCCACAATGGCTGGAAAATAAATTATGTGACAAAAAAAAATTGGCCACAGATTTTTGTTAACATTGTCCAAGCCAGCGGAAATTATGAATGAGCATAAATACATAAACATCAATGTAATGTGAGACACTTTAATGAAATGTCTTGACCATACGCCAGTCACCGAAGACCCCTGGGTATATGTGGAATTCACACCAAGGTCAACGCTAGATGACAGCTACCATCCTAGGACCATATGGTTGTTGTAGAGGAAGCCGCTGAAAGCCTGAGAGTAGATGTGACTAAGAAAACGTGTAACGTAGAAACACAAATATATAGACACGGTGCTAATCACAACACATTCACATGAACGCTTATTATGTATTGTTTATATATATTAACTCAATATATTCTAGAGTCTTAAAGGGAGCTCTTCCACGTGTGAGAGGTGGTGTGCTCATTTCATGTTTGTCTGTCCGTAGGAATTTATGTGACACTGGCAGTAACAGTGTTAAGGCTCCTGACGAGGTGTTCTAACCAGAAACGCGTTGAGCCAACGTTTAACTACAGCCAATATTAAAAGACGACAGGAATGTGTATTATTAGGCAGCGACACATAGATTTTAAGTCAGTCAGTGGTGAGGGACGTTGACACTAGGGTTTTTGTAGGATAGTAGGCTACTAGTGATTAGTATTAAGCGCGAATATTCGAATAGCGAATTTTAATCGCGAATATCGGCACTTCGAGAATTTGCGAATATTTAGAATATAGCGTTATATATTCGTAAAATCAAATATTCGTTTTTTTTGTTTTTGTTTTTTAACACAGTACACATCAGGTGATCATCCCTCCCTTCTTCTAGCTTGTGGGCCAATGAGAATGTTTTGTCACAGCTTAGCAACATCCCTAACAACCAATAGAAAACTTGCCTACCCCTTACAATTGCCGAAAATTTGCAAGCGCAAATATATTGGAGCATATAAAGCTATTCTAATGTTCTGCCGTGCCAACCATTTTCTCCAGTCTCAGGAAACTTATACCAGCTTGAAAAATATAGCTATAGTGAGCCACGCCTGTATTTCGTGCGCATTACGCAAATATTACATTGCCGATTTTCGCAATCAAGAATATAATCTCAAATTCGCGAATATATGATGAATATTCTACAAAATATTCTTGAAATATCGCAAATTTGAATCTTGCCCCTGCCGCTCATCACTACTAGTGATTTACACTTTGGGTGAGAGCAGTGTTTATCAACAGGAATCCATACAGCCTATATGCCAACCCCGTTCATTCACTTAGGATACCTAACTCATATAGGTGCGACAGTGTTGATACATTGTTATAGGTACCCAGCGAGATCAGTAAAGAGTACCATAGCTGCTCCTAAGTACGGTATTGTTTTATTTATAGATTAGAAGTGTGGTCTGCTTGATTTTAAGTAAAGAAAGAGAATAAAGTTTGTTATTTTCATTTTAGCGTCCCTACAATAACTGTGAATCTGCTTACAGTCTGACTATAAGGTTATAATATGGAGGAACCAACAAGTGAGTTAAAAAGAGATGGTACAATTAATTTCTCTCCTATACTGACATAACGAAGACGTGTTAAAGAACTTGGTCACATCCATATGCACACATATACATATTGGTGGGCAGATACAGGGCTAAGACCATAACTGCCACATTTTAAGTCCCATGTGGCACCTTAATGTGCCATACCCACAGTCCTCTAAGCAATACAACTCTAAGCCCAGCAGCCCAGTACATAGGTTCAAAGGAGTTTAGGAAAGTCTCCATGTATGTGCCCATTCTTTTTACCTCTGGACTGAAAGGCTGTGTTTATGTGTCCCCTGACAGTAGCCTTATGTCTAGATCAGTGTTTCCCAACGATTGTGCCTCCAGCTGTTGCAAGCCAAAGGCTGTCCGGGCATGCTGGGAGTTGTAGTTTTGCAACAGCTGGAGGCACACTGGTTGGGAAACACTGGTCTAGATCGTGTGACATGTGTAGCTGGCACTTGCCAAAAGAACCCATTGGGAAGCAATTTAGAAAAAGCATCATAGGACATCAGCTGAGAATCATCACCTTAGAACTTCTGTACTATATCTTTTTTGGGTTCTCTGATGCACAAATCAACAGAATTTAAAGGCATCCAGGAAAAATAAATGCCACCCCAGCAAAATGAATTTAAATCAAGGGTCATTGGACATGGAACCCCTTTATAAGATACTAATAAAAATTCTCTTATAAGTTGCAGTTATAGAAAAGGATGATGAAGGAGAAGAAAGGAGCTGTATGAAGAAGGAGAGCAAATAGAGGTAGATGAAGAAGTAGGAGAAAAAGAACAACAAGAGCGGGATGAAGAAGTAGAAGAAAAGAAGAATAAGGTCACAGAACAAGATGGAGGAGACAAAAAGAGGAAAATGAGATGACAAAAAAGAAAAGAAGAAATAGAAGAAGAACAAGAAGGAGGACAAAGGAGAACACAGAGTAGGAGATAAACTGGGGGGGGGGGAGAATAAGAAAATGACTGAAGAAGGGGATTAATAAAAAGGATGCAGAACAAGATAAATTAGATAAAGAAAAAGAAGAAGGGGATGAAGAAGGAGAGAAGCAGGAATAAGAAGGGAAAAAAGAATAGGAAGAAGAAGGAGAACAGGAACGAGGACAAAGAAGAACAAGAGGAAGGAGATGGAGAAGGAGCACAAAGATGAAAAAGAAGATGGAGATGATGAAGGGGAAGAAAAAGGATAAGAGTAAGAAAGAGAACAACAAGAAAAAGAAGGCGATGAAGAAGGGGTTGAGAAGGAAGACAAAAGGAGAAGATGAAGAAGGAGATAAAGTACTCAAGATGAATATAATTCTTGGAATCATGGAAACTTATGGAATTCTCTTGCCATTGTTCTCAGGAAGATTTGCGCCAGTTTCCTACCAGTCAGGAGCAGCAGCTCCCATTAGAGTCATTTCCTAAGATGTCCGCTTATAACATTGTATCATTTTCCTACAAGAAGGAAAACATTGTTTGGGAGATAATTGGATTAGGCCTATTTCATGTAACAATGTAACCAATTCTTCTTTTCTCGATAACAACGGAAAACATGTATGTTCAATTAGAATAAAACGATTAATAAATCCTATATGATGGAAATATAATGTTCATTTTATCAAGGGAATCAATCCTTTGATAATACCTTGAAAAGCAATTGGATTTCCCTTTAAACATGTGCTGACAATTTAGCATATTATAATAATGGAAAATGAGTAATAGGAGAAGGTTTTATCTGCTGATCGTTATACTTTTAGTATAATCCTATAATTGTGTGAGGGAATAGTAGGTGTTTCTTAAAGAGATACAACCACTAAAATGGGGAATGTTTTTATTTAACCACCTCCGGACCGCCTAACGCAGGATCGCGTTCCGGAGGTGGCAGCGCTGCGCACAGTCACGCATATACGCGTCATCTCGCGAGACGCGAGATTTCCTGTGAACGCGCGCACACAGGCGCGCGCGCTCACAGGAACGGAAGGTAAGAGAGTTGATCTCCAGCCTGCCAGCGGCGATCGTTCGCTGGCAGGCTGGAGATGTGTTTTTTTTAACCCCTAACAGGTATATTAGACGCTGTTTTGATAACAGCGTCTAATATACCTGCTACCTGGTCCTCTGGTGGTCCCCTTTGTTTGGATCGACCACCAGAGGACACAGGTAGCTCAGTAAAGTAGCACCAAGCACCACTACACTACACTACACCCCCCCCCCCCGTCACTTATTAACCCCTTATTAGCCCCTGATCACCCCTAATCACCCCTGATCACCCCATATAGACTCCCTGATCACCCCCCTGTCATTGATTACCCCCCTGTCATTGATCAACCCCCTGTAAAGCTCCATTCAGACGTCCGCATGATTTTTACGGATCCACTGATAGATGGATCGGATCCGCAAAACGCATCCGGACGTCTGAATGAAGCCTTACAGGGGCGTGATCAATGACTGTGGTGATCACCCCATATAGACTCCCTGATCACCCCCCTGTCATTGATTACCCCCCTGTCATTGATTACCCCCCTGTAAAGCTCCATTCAGATGTCCGCATGATTTTTACGGATGCACTGATACATGGATCGGATCCGCAAAACGCATCCGGTCGTCTGAATGAAGCCTTACAGGGGCATGATCAATGACTGTGGTGATCACCCCCCTGTCATTGATTACCCCCCTGTAAAGCTCCATTCAGATGTCCGCATGATTTTTACGGATGCACTGATAGATGGATCGGATCCGCAAAACGCATCCGGACGTCTGAATGAAGCCTTACAGGGGCATGATCAATGACTGTGGTGATCACCCCATATAGACTCCCTGATCACCCCCCTGTCATTGATTACCCCCCTGTAAAGCTCCATTCAGATGTCCGCATGATTTTTACGGATGCACTGATAGATGGATCGGATCCGCAAAACGCATCCGGACGTCTGAATGAAGCCTTACAGGGGCATGATCAATGACTGTGGTGATCACCCCATATAGACTCCCTGATCACCCCCCTGTAAAGCTCCATTCAGATGTCCGCATGATTTTTACGGATGCACTGATAGATGGATCCGATCCGCAAAACGCATCCGGACGTCTGAATGAAGCCTTACAGGGGCATGATCAATGACTGTGGTGATCACCCCATATAGACTCCCTGATCACCCCCCTGTCATTGATCACCCCCCTGTCATTGATCACCCCCCTGTAAAGCTCCATTCAGATGTCCGCATGATTTTTACGGATGCACTGATAGATGGATCGGATCCGCAAAACGCATCCGGACGTCTGAATGAAGCCTTACACGGGCGTGATCAATGACTGTGGTTATCACCCCATATAGACTCCCTGATCACCCCCCCTGTCATTGATCACCCCCCTGTCATTGATCACCCCCCTGTCATTGATCACCCCCCTGTCATTGATCACCCCCCTGTCATTGATCACCCCTCTGTAAGGCTCCATTCAGATATTTTTTTGGCCCAAGTTAGCGGAATTTTTATTTTTTTTTCTTACAAAGTCTCATATTCCACTAACTTGTGTCAAAAAATAAAATCTCACATGAACTCACCATACCCCTCACGGAATCCAAATGCGTAAAATTTTTTAGACATTTATATTCCAGACTTCTTCTCACGCTTTAGGGCCCCTAGAATGCCAGGGCAGTATAAATACCCCACATGTGACCCCATTTCGGAAAGAAGACACCCCCAGGTATTCCGTGAGGGGCATATTGAGTCCATGAAAGATTGAAATTTTTGTCCCAAGTTAGCGGAACGGGAGACTTTGTGAGAAAAAAATTAAAAATATCAATTTCCGCTAACTTGTGCCAAAAAAAAAAAATTTCTATGAACTCGCCATGCCCCTCATTGAATACCTTGGGGTGTCTTCTTTCCAAAATGGGGTCACATGTGGGGTATTTATACTGCCCTGGCATTCTAGGGGCCCCAAAGCGTGAGAAGAAGTCTGGTATCCAAATATCTAAAAATGCCCTCCTAAAAGGAATTTGGGCACCTTTGCGCATCTAGGCTGCAAAAAAGTGTCACACATCTGGTATCGCCGTACTCAGGAGAAGTTGGGGAATGTGTTTTGGGGTGTCATTTTACATATACCCATGCTGGGTGAGAGAAATATCTTGGTCAAATGCCAACTTTGTATAAAAAAATGGGAAAAGTTGTCTTTTGCCAAGATATTTCTCTCACCCAGCATGGGTATATGTAAAATGACACCCCAAAACACATTCCCCAACTTCTCCTGAATACGGCGATACCACATGTGTGACACTTTTTTGCAGCCTAGGTGGGCAAAGGGGCCCATATTCCAAAGAGCACCTTTAGGATTTCACAGGTCATTTACCTACTTACCACACATTAGGGCCCCTGGAAAATGCCAGAGCAGTATAACTACCCCACAAGTGACCCCATTTTGGAAAGAAGACACCCCAAGGTATTCCGTGAGGGGCATGGCGAGTTCCTAGAATTTTTTATTTTTTGTCACAAGTTAGTGGAAAATGTTTTTTTTTTTGTTTTTTTTTTCATACAAAGTCTCATATTCCACTAACTTGTGACAAAAAATAAAAACTTCCATGAACTCACTTTGCCCATCAGCGAATACCTTGGGGTCTCTTCTTTCCAAAATGGGGTCACTTGTGGGGTAGTTATACTTCCCTGGCATTCTAGGGGCCCAAATGTGTGGTAAGGAGTTTGAAATCAAATTCTGTAAAAAATGACCTGTGAAATCCGAAAGGTGCTCTTTTGAATATGGGCCCCTTTGCCCACCTCGGCTGCAAAAAAGTGTCACACATCTGGTATCTCCGTAATCGGGAGAAGTTGGGGAATGTGTTTTGGGGTGTCATTTTACATATACCCATGCTGGGTGAGAGAAATATCTTGGCAAAAGACAACTTTTCCCATTTTTTTATACAAAGTTGGCATTTGACCAAGATATTTATCTCACCCAGCATGGGTATATGCAAAAAGACACCCCAAAACACATTCCTCAACTTCTCCTGAATACAGAGATACCAGATGTGTGACACTTTTTTGCAGCCTAGGTGGGCAAAGGGGCCCACATTCCAAAGAGCACCTTTCGGATTTCACAGGTCATTTACCTACTTACCACACATTTGGGCCCCTAGAATGCCAGGGCAGTATAACTACCCCACAAGTGACCCCATTTTGGAAAGAAGAGACCCCAAGGTATTCGCTGATGGGCATAGTGAGTTCATGGAAGTTTTTATTTTTTGTCACAAGTTAGTGGAATATGAGACTTTGTAAGGAAAAAAAAAAAAAAAAAAAAAATAAGCATTTTCCGCTAACTTGTGACAAAAAATAAAAAATTCTAGGAACTCGCCATGCCCCTCACGGAATACCTTGGGGTGTCTTCTTTCCAAAATGGGGTCACTTGTGGGGTAGTTATACTGCCCTGGTATTCTAGGGGCCCAAATGTGTGGTAAGGAGTTTGAAATCAAATTCAGGAAAAAATGAGGAGTGAAATCCGAAAGGTGCTCTTTGGAATATGGGCCCCTTTGCCCACCTAGGCTGCAAAAAAGTGTCACACATCTGGTATCCCCGTACTCAGGAGAAGTTGAGGAATGTGTTTTGGGGTGTCTTTTTACATATACCCATGCTGGGTGAGATAAATATCTTGGTCAAATGACAACTTTGTATAAAAAAATGGGAAAAGTTGTCTTTTGCCAAGATATTTCTCTCACCCAGCATGGGTATATATAAAATGACACCCCAAAACACATTCCCCACCTTCTCCTGAGTACAGAGATACCAGATGTGTGACACTTTTTTGCAGCCTAGGTGGGCAAAGGGGCCCATATTCCAAAGAGCACCTTTCGGATTTCACAGGTCATTTTTTACAGAATTTGATTTCAAACTCCTTACCACACATTTGGGCCCCTAGAATGCCAGGGCAGTATAACTACCCCACAAGTGACCCCATTTTGGAAAGAAGAGACCCCAAGGTATTCGCTGATGGGCATAGTGAGTTCATAGAACTTTTTATTTTTTGTCACAAGTTAGTGGAATATGAGACTTTGTAAGGAAAAAAAAAAAAAAAAAAAAAATCATCATTTTCCGCTAACTTGTGACAAAAAATAAAAAGTTCTATGAACTCACTATGCCCATCAGCGAATACCTTAGGGTGTGTACTTTCAGAAATGGGGTCATTTGTGGGGTGTTTGTACTGTCTGGCCATTGTAGAACCTCAGGAAACATGACAGGTGCTCAGAAAGTCAGAGCTGCTTCAAAAAGCGGAAATTCACATTTTTGTACCATAGTTTGTAAACGCTATAACTTTTACCCAAACCATTTTTTTTTTACCCAAACATTTTTTTTTTATCAAAGACATGTAGAACTATAAATTTAGAGCAAAATTTCTATATGGATGTCGTTTTTTTTGCAAAATTTTACAACTGAAAGTGAAAAATGTCATTTTTTTGCAAAAAAATCGTTAAATTTCGATTAATAACAAAAAAAGTAAAAATGTCAGCAGCAATGAAATACCACCAAATGAAAGCTCTATTAGTGAGAAGAAAAGGAGGTAAAATTCATTTGGGTGGTAAGTTGCATGACCGAGCAATAAACGGTGAAAGTAGGGTAGGTCAGAAGTGTAAAAAGTGGCCTGGTCTTTCAGGGTGTTTAAGCACTGGGGGCTGAGGTGGTTAATATTTTTTTAATTGACATTGAGAAGTTTATTATCAAATATATCTTTACAAACTACATACAAACATCTAAATCCAATTTCCTGGGACATTTGAGCCCTTCTCTATTACTACTTAGGATGACTTTAAAATTCCCCAGCCTGCCCCTTGTAATGCAAATTTGTATATATTCCTCCTCTTTAATGGTTCTGTTCATAGGACAGCCTTGGGGACATTGGGGCTTTTGGCAAATATAGTTTTATGCCATTAAAAGCATTCATAAATCTGTTACTGTCTCTTTATACAACTAATACTGTATATAAAATTCCAGCTACAGTATATCTATATACACACACAATTTAGACTGCTACCTTTGTACTTCCTATAGATGCACATCTCTGTAGACTGACTGAAAGAGATAGATAGATAGATAGATAGATAGATAGATAGATAGATAGATAGATAGATAGATAGATAGTGTGGGGTTTCGCTCTGGTAGACAGGATTAGCGGACGCAGTATAGAGGAAACAACAATTTCTTTGGATCAAACAGTTCAGTGTTTTACTCACACTTTAGGCGACAAAACAAGCACTCATAAACAAGCAAAAAGTCACCTTGCGGTGTTGGTGTTAATTCACACCATGCAGCAATTCTGCCTCAAAGAGTCCTTGCTGATAGTAGCACCAACCTGTTTTCACACCAAACAGGTAGACACAAGGCTCCCAGATCCCAACACAGAGACCTCGCTTCTGAGCCCAGCTGCCTATTTAAGGACCTTCATAGGAACTAGCAGGCTAGATAAACCTAATGCTCAGGCATGCTCCCACTGTGAAAGGTGCCTTAAATTCACAGACAGGTAAAGATTAGAGCCCTAAAGCCAGAGGGGCTCCTAAGACCAGAGGAGGGAAGGCTAGGTTGGCAAGCAAACTAAAGCCTGCTTGAAGGGACAGAGCTTTTCCGGTGGTCTGCACCTTCAGTACCTGGAGCGCCAGGGTCAGTGAGCGAAACAGCAGTAGTCTGGAGCTGCAGCTGCCACATAAGTAGAATAAATGTTCAGTTGCAAGAAAAAGTATGTGAACCCTTTGGAATGATATGGATTTCTGCACAAATTGGTCATAAAATGTGATCTGATCTTCATCTAAGTCACAACAATAGACAATCACAGTCTGCTTAAACTAATAACACACAAATAATTAAATGTTACCATGTTTTTATTGAACACACCATGTAAACATTCACAGTGCAGGTAGAAAAAGTATGTGAACCCTTGGATTTAATAACTGGTTGAACCTCCTTTGGCAGCAATAACTTCAATCAAATGTTTCCTGTAGTTGCAGATCAGACGTGCACAACGGTCAGGAGTAATTCTTGACCATTCCTCTTTACAGAACTGTTTCAGTTCAGCAATATTCTTGGGATATCTGGTGTGAATCGCTTTCTTGAAGTCATGCCACAGCATCTCAATCGGGTTGAGGTCAGGACTCTGACTGGGCCACTTCAGAAGGCGTATTTTCTTCTGTTTAAGCCATTCTGTTGTTGATTTATTTCTATGCTTTGGGTCGTTGTCCTGTTGCAACACCCATCTTCTGTTGAGCTTCAGCTGGTGGACAGATGGCCCTGACAGCAATCCGTCCAGGCCCTGACACAGCAAAGCAGCCCCAAACCATGATGCCCCCACCACCATACTTCACAGTTGGAATGAGGTTTTGATGTTGGTGTGCTGTGCCTCTTTTTCTCCACACATAGTGTTGTGTGTTTCTTCCAAAGAACTCAACTTTGGTTTCATCTGTCCACAGAACATTTTGCCAGTACTGCTATGGAACATCCAGGTGCTCTTGTGCAAACTGTAAACGTGCAGCAATGTTTTTTTTTTGGACAGCAATGGCTTCCTCTGTGGTATCCTCCCATGAAAACCATTCTTGTTTAGTGTTCTACGTATCGTAGATTCACTAACAGGGATGTTAGCATATGCCAGAGACTTTTGTAAGTCTTTAGCTGAAACTCTAGGATTCTTCTTCACCTCATTGAGCAGTCTGCGCTGTGCTCTTGCAGTCATCTTTACAGGACGGCCACTCCTAGGGAGAGTAGCAGCAGTGCTGAACTTTCTCCATTTATAGACATTTTGTCTTACCGTGGACTGATGAACAGCAAGACTTTTGGAGATACTTTTATAACCCTTTCCAGCTTTATGCAAGTCAATAATTCTTAATCGTAGGTCTTCTGAGAGCTCTTTTGTGCGAGGCATCATTCACATCAGGCAATGCTTCTTGTGAAAAGCAAACCCAGAACTGGTGTGTGTTTTTTTATAGGGCAGGGCAGATGTAACCAACACCTCCAATCCCATCTCATTGATTGGACTCCAGTTGGCTGACACCTCACTCCAATTAGCTCTTGGAGATGTCATCAGTCTAGGAGTTTACATACTTTTTCCACCTGTACTGTTAACTGTTTACATGGTGTGTTCAATAAAAACATGGTAACATTTAATTATTTGCGTGTTATTAGTTTAAGCAGACTGTGATTGTCTATTGTTGTGACTTAGATGAAGATAAGAGCACATTTTATGACCAATTTGTGCAGAAATCTATATAATTCCAAAGGGTTCACATACTTTTTCTTGCAACTGAATATGAGTTTGGCAGATGGATAGACAGATAGAAGATAGATAGATAGATAGATAGATATGAAATGGATGAGTTAGGGGGACATAAGATGTTTAGTGTATATTATAATATCACTAGCAGCTCCAGGGACCTGTCAGATATGTGCATAACCTGCATCAAGCATCCTCTCTTTTACTTGTAGTAGTCTTTTGTACATTTCTTGTTGCTTTGCTATAAATTGGATTCAGCGTATGTGAATCCCGGATCTTACTCACATTTCAATAGAATAACAGGTTTATTCTTGTTTGCTTTAAGGTGTTATTTTTTTATTTTTTTTTTGTGTGTGTGTATTAGATGAGCCAAGAATTTCTAAACGATTCCAATTTCCACCGTCCTCCGAAAAAAAGCACTTACGAAAGTACTGAGCGTTCCTCTTTATCTGCATTAAATCCCTGTGTTAATGTAGCGTCAGGCTGGAAATTGTCCTCTCAGAGTATCATCATAAGATGGGAAATAGCTTAAAATCCTGGAAATAAAATCTTCCAAAATCTGTAAACAAATCACATTAGACGATTTCCACTAAAGTTCAGAAAAGCTATTTGCACTGCGGAGACATAAATAACTAGCTGTATTATCACTGTTGCAAACCACTTTGATGAAACAGATGGCGAAGTCCTAAAGATAATTGTAAAGTTGAAATTATGAGCCATTTGTGGGAACGCACGTTCAGTAGATTTGCAAAAGAAGAGAATGGAAGGGGCATTAGCGTTTCTATGGAGGCTCGGGAAGCAAATGTCCACCTGAGTAAACTGTGGATCCACTTCATGTCATCCTGGAGAAGAAAACTCTTCTTTAATGACTTTAGTTTCCTCCTGTTAATTAATACTCTTCACATTCACAGTGCAGGGATCCTTTTTGTCATGTGCGGGTGCTATATGTGCGCTGCATTGTATGGAAGAGAATGGGGAGGCCGCCATGCCAGTTATAGAGGCCCTCCACTTTGGACAATCTCTACTACTTGTTAGAAAGGTTCCTTGACAATAACTCAATCATAAAGTCCTCCCCCCCCCCCCCCCCAGTGATCGGCTGTTATTTGTAGGGAAACCTGAAGGGAAGTGTTCAAGTTCCCTCCAGCGCCACCACAGGGTAAATGAAGCCTTACACAGTGTCCATTAACCTCAATGGCTTCAATGGCAGGACTGTACACGTCATCCAGAGCGAGAGATGATCTTTATAACCGTACTCTACTCTGTCCAAGACATGAAGATCCTGAGCAGAGGAACCCCCCCCCCCCTTAACCCAGAATTTCACATTTAGAACTCATGCACATGTAAGTGTTTTGTGGCCTCAAATCAAGGATCCGGAAAACAAAGGTACTGGGCGAGTGCATGCCACCTTTTTTTTTACTCCTAAAATGTCCTAGGCTTGCCTGCAAAACGGACAAGAATAGGACATGTTCTATTTTTTTGCGGGGGCCACAGAACAGACTTGCGGATGTGGACAGCACACGGACAGCTAGACCTTCATTTTTGAAGGTCTAGCGGACCATCTACTGCATATAGGGATGTCCCAAGTCTCTCCATACCTGCAGATTTTGGAGGTAAGAAGTGTTGTCCATGTTGAATTGCTTTTCTAGGAATAGCTCTGCTGAATGAAATTATACCTTTCACTTTGCAATCCGTTGCTTCATTCTGGTGAAAATGTAATTTGAATCCATATGCAAAGGAGTAGTTAAGTGCATGGAAGGCGGGCCCAAGATGCTCTGTGCACCCTTGCTCCTTCTGCTTCTTCTCCTTCTTGATTGACAGATTGTATAGTCATCTCACCTGGCCCTGTCAATCAAGAAGGGGAGGGAGGGACTGGTAGAGGAATCAGGAAGAGCAAAGGCGCACAGAGTGTCTTGGGCCCGCCTTCAGTGCACTTAATTGCTCATTTTCATATATATTAAAAATATTCTTTCTTCGGAATGAAGCAACGATCGCTTAGTGAAAGACATCATTCAGCTGAGCTAGCCCTACAAGGCAGTGAATACAAGTGATTGGTGGGAACTGAATATGAAATATTACATACAATTATTGATCATTTCTATTGGTCCTATGGTATAAAGTTCATATAAAAATTCAGTGTTTCCATCTTTCTATGCAATGTCCAGATGTGAACGCTGCCAATATTTTAATTTTAATTAATGTGGGATTTCAATTCTTGGACGCATTCGATATTTTCACTAAATTGACTCTAAATTTAAGAAAAACCAGCCTCTTTTTTCTCCTTACGATGATCAGTATCCACTACGCCGTTATCTCTAACCTGTGGGTCTCCAGCTACTGCAAAACTACCACTCCCAGCAGGCTCTGACAGCCAAAGGTAGTTTTTTCAGCAGCCACGGTTCGATACTACTGTACCTCACCATGATTATCATATGTATCCATAGGCACTTACGTCTGGAAGGTCAATAAGTTGCAATGAGGTCTTCGGACAATCTTGTGACACAGTCTGCAAATTGATTTCACGAATAGCCAAGGGCAATGCCTACTGATAATCTATAAATCCTTTACATCTCTGTAATATAACAAGCGTCTTTAAAATGGGCAGTTTTTTACCTCACCAGAATTAGAGAATGTTACTGTATATGTTAATTTCCTGATTTAAAAAAAAGTAAATAAGCATCATGGAGGAAGTTATATCGGCAAGGGTTCTTTGAGAAACAAAACACTATCGCTACTGTTGGGCGAATCCAAGCTGACGAAGTCGAAGTGGAATTTAATCGGAATTTCAGGAAAAATTTGATTTGTGGCAAAGCCAAGTTTCCTTGTGCTTCATGGTAATAAATACATTTTCTGTGAATTTGCGGTAAAAATATATATAAAAAAACACACTTAATGCACAAAATCTTGTGCACAGTGACGTATGATGTCACCAGGCCGGCCGACGTGATGACCAGTGATGGCCAGTTCGCAGTGTTCGCCAACGAGCACATGCGGGCTGCCATCTTTAGTAAGGTTAAACTCACCCGTCCGGCGATGCACAGGTAAGCCCTTACCTGTGCCTATGCTGCGAGCCGGTCTAAAATCAAATGCAGTCACCGGGAGCAGGCAGTTTCGAGAACAGCCCGATGAAGGCCCCCGGCAGCTGTTCTCGGAACTGCCTGCTCCCGGTGACCGCATTTGATTTCAGACCGACTCGCGGCACACGTAAGGGCTTACCTGTGCAACGCCGGACAGGTGAGTCTAACCTTACTAAAGATGGCAGCCCGTATGTGTTTGTTGGCGAACACTGCGAACTGGCCATCACTGGTGATGACGTCATCAAGATTTTGTGCTGTATCTTCAAGCAAGATGGCCGCGGCAGCTTTTTCGTGCTCAAATGGATGAGGTAAGTTCAATTTCATATTATTATTTTTTTTAACAACCCCCTGAATGGCCTTAATATTAATCTCAGATGCGGTGATCATCAATGAACGCAGCATCAATAAGGGGGTGGGGGGATGGCGCAATTGCCATTCCCTGTCATTGTACCAGCCATTTATAAAGAAATGCCCTTTGCGACGAAGTAATTCGTCACAACTCAAATTCTTTGGTGAAATTCGGAGAAGCAGCCAAATCAAATTTTTGAGAACTTTCCTCATCTCTAGCTGTCGCATTTGTCTAATATTGCAACATCTTTATCTTAAAAAGATTGTCCTCCTTACAGATATTGATGGCCACCTATCTTCAGTATAGATCATAAATATTAGTTTGGTTGATGTCTGACAGCTGGCACCCTCACCGATCAGCTGTTTTGGCCACCAGAAATGTACATTGTATGAAAATGAAGCAGAAAGCGCTGTATATTGCGTAGTTTCCAGCGCATGCATACTGAATGGGAACTGAGCTTATTTCATCAGTAACCTCCCTTCTTGCTTGTGGGCCAATGAGAAGGCTGCAATGTCTTTGTCTGAGCTTAGCAACATCCCTAGCAACCAATAGGAAAGCTGCCTACCCCTTACTATATAAGAACCTCCCCAGCAGCCATTTTCTGCAGTTTTTTGCAGTTCTGAGAGAGAGAGAGAACATTGCTGTGCTCTGTGCTTTCATCTTAATCCTATTACTTATCCAATTACATTAGATAGTTAGTTAGCTCATATATATATATATATAATACAGATAGTTAGTGGGAGATAGTCAGTGTAGGTTATATCCTGATATAGTGGCACTGATAGGTTCCGGTGCAGGGTGTTAGGTAGTGTGATAGGGATTACTGTTTCTCTGCCGTCCATACATACATGCTACAGACATAGTGCTGTGATGTCACAACAATACTTAGTGCACCAATCAGTAATATCTACTCAGACCTAATAAAATGTGAAGTTGTATGTATTGCGCAAAAAATTGGTGCATCATTAGTGCCGATTTGCACAAATAATGACTGGAGATGCCGAATTCTAGAATTCGCAAATTTATTGCGAATATTATGTGAAAAATTTGCGAAATATCGCAAAAACAAATATTGCCTATGCCGCTCATCACTAATAGTTTGTCGCAATATGGCTCTCAGAAACAACTGAGGTGTCCCCCACCAATCTAATATTGATGACCTACCAATCCTGAGGAACAGAGCTGAGCTGTAATACCAGATGCAGTCAATGGACAAGGGTGGGGCTGGAGCTGATAAAAAAAAAGTAGACATCTTTTATCTGATCTCATGCCCTTTAAAGGGATTCTGTCACCAGATTTAACCCTATTAAGCTAGCTGACATTAGCGATATGATAATGTCGGCTAAACCTAACTAGCCTATTCCTACTTTTATCTATGCCCCCGTTACGCCAGAAATCTAACTTTTATAATATGCTAATTCGCCTCTAAGAGCAGGGGGGGCGTTGTTCCTGCTCCTAGAGGCTCAGTTCTCCTACATTTGTCGCCTCCCTCCAAGTCCTGATTGACTGGTGAAATCTCGTGCCGTTCAGCATTCGGCACAGGCGCGGTGAGGTCGCCGGAAATGCCTGCTGGATCCAGAAATCAGTGTGCAAACGGATAGCATTTGTAGATGGGTCTGGATGCGGGTCCGTCTAACAAATGCATTTAAACACCGGATCCGTCTCTCTGGTGTCATCCGGAAAAACGGTTCCGGTATTTAATTGTTTTTGCATTTTTAAAGGTCCGCACATGCCCGGATTCATTTTGTCGGAACACTTGGTGCAGGATCCGGCATTAATGCATTTCAATGGAAAATAATGCTGGATCCAGCATTCCAGCAAGTGTTCCAGAATTTTCTCTGGCCAAATACCATAAGCGTGACGGAACTGAAGACATCCTGATGCATACTGAACGGATTGTTCTCCATTCAGAATGCATTAGGATAAAACTGATCAGTTTTCTTCCAGTATTGAGCCCCTAGGACGGAACTCAATACCGGAAAAGAATAACGCTAATGTGAAAGTACCCTTACTCTATCAAACTACTGATTACCATGCTCGGCTCAGCCAATTGTGCACTTGTTCTCAATAGGGAAAGTAAATAAGCCATAACCAGACTTCTCTCGGGGTTGCTTATCTCCCAAAAACAATGAGATATGTCATGTTGAAATCTTATTATTATCTCCTTTGACATGTGCAGTCAGGAGTCCACCATACACTTAAAGGGATTTTCACGGCTTACTTATTGATGATTATCAAATTGACAGTGGTCCAACATCTGATCTGATTCCAACTTTCACTGCGGCTGGGACTAGGAACCTAAGAACAGGTCATCAATAAGTAAGTGCTGGAAAATAGCTTTAGGATGGTCGGCCAGTCCCACCACAATTGGCTGGTTCAGCTGACATACATCTAATGTGCATGTCCAGCTTTTGTCTAGATGCTCCAACATAAATAGAAAATGGATAGCCCATGCTTATACGCAACATTTTTGTTAATGTTTGTTTAATTTATTAATATGCTGTTTAATAGACCATACAGTGCTAGATTAATATAAAATGGATGCTACTGTAGTTACCACTTACGATTTGTAGAGGCCAAGATGCTCAGTCAAGTTTAAGGGCCACATGGCAAGCGTGTCATGTGTGGGATGAACAGACTCAAAGCCATAGGGTGAGGATAGAACGATGAGTAGTGGTTTGTCCACGTCTTTGCTATATGGTATGAGGATTGTCAATGATGATCCCACCAGACGGTGCTAGCATGGTATAGCTAAAAACAGTAATGGTCCAGTGAAATCAAACAGGCACTGCAAAGGCATGTAGGTCAGAAAAAACTGTCTCTACACTAGGATGCTATCCCTGCCTAAAAGCAGAGCACCTGCACAAGAAGGGTAGACCCCATTTATTGGTGACTGTCCCTTAGTCTGTTATTTGTATCCCCTGATGGACCTTCTGACTTGCAAAGGGATCAAAGGGTTATGGATCTTTTTTGGGTAATATAGTCCTCGGGGACAGCCATCGATAAGGTTTGAGTGCTCTGCTTTTAGGCAGGGATCTCATCCAAGTGTAGGGACAGTTTTTCCTGACCTACATGTCTTTGCAGAGCCTGTTTGATTTCACTGGAGCATTATCATTTTGATATACACCATGCTAGCACCATCTGGTGGGATCAGCGTTGATGCATCTCATACCATACAGCAAAGACTTTGACAAACCACTGCTCATCATTCTATGGCTGTGAATCCATTCATCCCACACGAGACATGCTTGGCATTTGGGCCTTCAACTTGACTGAGCATCTTGGCCTCTACACATGATGAGTGGCACTTACCTATTGTTTTATGCTAATATATTACTGTATGGTCTATTTAACAGCATATTTATAATTTCTATTGGCTATATACCTGTGTAGTGATTGGTGCTGGTCACACCAAAGTGACAATGATTATATAGGTGTTTTATCCTTGTATCTTTTTTATATTAGATTTTTAATTATTTTTTTTAATAATGTGATTTTAAAAATCAGATTTTTCTTTGGGGAGAGACTTTTTTCAGTGACATATGCCTATTTATACTACAGAACAGTGATATTAATTTTTTTCTTTTACTAGAGAGCGAATAGATCCTAAAATCGGGACATTCAATGTAAACTTTTCCAAAAATACAGATTCTACCAAAAACCCAAATTTTTACTGAATTCAAGAAAAAAAGAGAGAGAGAGAAAGATGAGAGAGACGTTGACAGTCAATTTGAGCAATTTTGATTCAAATAAAATTTAATAGAACTCAAATCAAATTGATAGGCCGATTAAATTTTTACAAGAGTCTCTCATTTTTAATATTCAGTCTTTCTATAAATGAAGTAATTTCCCTTCACATATAGAATAGTAGCAAAGGAAAATGTAACATAAAATGAACATAAAGGCTGGAAATTTGACCAAAGATGGGACATTAATTCTACTAGTTGTACTTTCCTGTACTAATATCCTGTGGCTATGAAGGCGCTAAACTAATTTACAAGGTGTTAAATCAAAGATGAGTCTTCCTGCTCCTGGGTATTCTCCACACCAAGAACAAAGAGCTAAGCTAGTCTTGTTTATACAGTACTAAATCCTTGTAAAGTCATACCGGGGCAAATCTGTTATCTGACCTCGCCTGTAAGGCTATTTGAACACCTGCAGATTTATGAACTTCAGATGGCTAGGTTTAGCTTAGACGTCATTTCTAAATCAGCTCCTCACATAGAGAAGGCTCCTGATTGATTACAATTCTATTTTTCTTGTTTTGAACGTAACCAGGTTCCAAGTATCAGAAGAAAAGAACAAATTATTAAAACTGCTGTGCGCCATGCGCCATATTTTTTCAACTCAAAATCTTTTAATAGAATATTTTAATTAAGCTTTGAAAATGTTACCCGATCAGGAGGCTGAACTCAAAAGGTCAATCGAGTTCTTCCATAAATGAAGGTTTTGAAAAATTACCTATGGTGAAGATTGTTGCACAAAATCTCTTTTTTGTTCGGTAATGATTAAGTGGGGTGAAGGCACTTTTGAAAGAGGCACCTGATAAAATGAATGAGGGGAAGGTTGAGAATCTTCATTTCAAAGTTTTAATCAACGACGGGAGGAGAATCCCTCTCACATTTTGACTTGGTGACATCATCATTTCTCTTCTTGCAGGGGGATAAAAGGATTCTGTTCATAATGTTTAGGAGCCAGGAGTGTTGATATAGCTGTTGCCCTGGGGCCCATTGTCCTCTGCCACAGAAGAAGACACCAATATTATTAATTGAACATGGCTGGTGAAGGCCCCGTGGCTTCAAACTACATGTTTATTTACTCCATCATATTATGCTGACATCATCATCACTTGCTTTACCCAACAGAGCTCACAATCTAAGTTCCCTATCAGTATGTCTTCAGAGTTTGGGAAAAAAAACTGAGTACCCAAATAAAAACAAATGCCAACATAGTAAGAACATACAAACTCAATGCATATGTTTCTTTTGGTCAAACCTAGGACCACAGTGCTGCAAGGCATCCGGGCTAACAACTGAGCCACTATGCTTCCCATCACTGACTGTGTCCACAAATACATTGTACAAGTCATAGAGACATGAATAAAGACATATTGAAGACATTGGAAAAACATGGCTTCTTCCAAAACAGCACCACACCTGCCTATGGATGCTGTCCGGTATTGCTGCTCACTCAGCTTGCATATGGGGCTGATCTGCAATACCACACACAACCTGTAGACCATTGTCGTGATATTTTTGGAAGAAAGCAGCAATGTTTTTCTAATCTTTAACAACTATTGGAAAGGGTTTGTCTGGGGGTCGACCCCAGCCTGTCATTGTCTATGCAATGGGTATTTCCCAGACCAGGAAGCAGAGACAAAACAGTGACTAGGGAGGGATTGGAATGAGAGCTGAGCGAGGGTGAACATCTCCTGTATTATAAATTTCTCTTACTCTGAGCAATTTCTAAAAATTTTACCCTTGGACAAGCCCCTTAAAGGTTATAGACACCTTTTGAGGCAATTTTTTTCTATTGTTATTGCATTCTATATATTTTGGGCTAAAATATATATTATTTTCAATTGATCTTCATAAAAAAAAATTCAACCGGTTGTCTTCTATAGCTTTCCATTTCACTAAATCTGCAGACTGTTTATGTTCTCAGTGAATCCATCAGAGAGACACCCTGATGGATCCTATCTGCACCTTCCTAACAGCTCATAAACACTCATTTAAAGGGGTTGTCCGGGTTCAGAGCTGAACGTGGACATTTCCCCATTTTCACCCAGACATGAGCATCAGAGTGTTTCATGCTCCGATGTTCTTCTTTGCCCTGCGCTGAATTGCGCAGGGCAAAGGCTTTTTCTGGAGATCCGGTGACATACCGGGCTCTCCATGGGTAAAGCTAGGCAGAGGCTTTCAGCTAGCAGTGAGCCCGGTGACGTCACTGGCACTAATGGATGGGCTTTAGCACTCTCCTAGCCTGTAAAACAGCTAGGGCAGCGCTAAAGCCTAGTCATCAGTGCCGGTGATGTCACCAGGAACACCGCTAGGTGGAAACCTCCCCCTAGCAGTGTTAAAAATATAAGCAAACAGCCCTAGTCCTGTGCGATACAGCGCAGGACAAGGGAGAGCATCGGAGGATGAAATGCCGGAGGGGCTGCCTGGGTGAAAACGCGGATATGTCCGGGTTCAGCACTGAACCTGGACAACCCCTTTAATCAAAAGTCTTGTCAAAATGAGCTGTAAGGGAATTAGAGATAAGGGCTACAGATCAGGCCGTCAGAGCAGTTCTCTGATGGCTTCGCTGAGACGTAGAAACAACAGTGGACAGAAGAACTGAAACTGAAAGCTTAAGGACAAATTGTTGAAAAAATGTAATTAAAGACCAATGGTTTTTATCCCAAAATAAATAAAATAATACAATATAAAAAAGCCCCCAAATGTGTCCATAGCCTATAGGTACTTTCTGTGTCAATGTATGGTGCTTCCATGTTCCAACCTATAATTCATACAACTTAGTAACACTTCCATAAATAATCATCCTATAGAACGTGGTACAGCTGTGAGATAAAACATGAGATGAAAACTCTGCATGTGTCTGGATAAAATGTATAAAGTTATAGATCTGTGGGTGATGTATTACAGCTCTGCAACGAGGCCCAATGCAGTTAGGTGCATGAGGAATAAAGGAACATGACTGCAAATAGGGAGTGCTTGCGATTGTGTCTGGAGCTCTCTGGTGGACTTCATAAACACCTATACAACCTTAGGGCTGTAATTGGTTAGTAAGTGTAGAGTTAGTGGTGGCTCGTAGTATGTGGCGATTGATTGAACAATAAGAAGAATTGCTCTTTTGGGATTTCAAAGCTGAGTATTGATTATGTGACTTGTAAAACCATCATCCAATATTTGGTGTTATTTTTCACATGTTGGATGGTTACTTCTAGAGATGAGCGAATCGAAGTTGACAAAGTGGAATTCGATCCGAATTTCAGGAAAAATTCAGTTTCGCACTGAATCCGAATTTCCTGACGCTTCGTGATAACGAATCGTATTGTTGCCTAAAATGGCGGCTACATGTGTTAGAACATGGAGCAAGGAACTCTGGGAACGAGGGATCACCCACAATGCCATGCATACAGCCAATCAGCAGCCAGTCAGCCCTGTGATGTCACAGCCCTATAAATAGCCTCAGCCATTTTGGATTCAGCCATTGTCCAGTGTACTTAGTGCAGGAAGAGACGTCAGCAGGCGCTAGGGACAGTGGTAGAAAAGACTTTAAAACTTTTATTTTGCTGTATAGAAGTTCATGGAAAGGATAGGGAGAAATCATTCCACAGTATTGAAGCAGAACAGGGTTCAGTAGGGGAGGTTACAGCCTGGGTAAAAGGAACAATCCTATTAGGCTCCCGTGCGGTTAATCCCCTGCGTGAAAGAGAGCCAAGCCCCGTTCCGGACAGCAGAGACACGGAGCAGTAACATGATTGATAATGCTCCGTGCTTCTCTGTTACCTTTTTGCTACAAAATTACAGTGACAACTTTATCTCACTGTGATTTTGTAGTAAAAACATCACAGAGAGGCACGGAGCATTATCAATCATGTTACTGCTCCGTGTCTCTGCTGTCCGGAGCGGGGCTTGGCTCTGACACGCAGCGGATTACCCGCACGGCATCCGCCCGTGTGAAAGAGCCCTTACACCTTGCTGCACTGACTACGGATCCAAATTGCCATTATACGCCTCTGTCATTCCAGCAAACTATTCTTGTTATTGGGGTTCGAGTGCTGTGTGATACATCCATTAACAGGGTTTATTACAAGAAAATATTTCTACGTCTTATTTGCCCTTGTGCGGTGCAGTTATATGTTCTAAAGCATTTTTTGGCTTGTGATAGTAGGAAAAAAGGGCTTATTAGGCATTGTGTGGTGAAGTGAGAAAATTACAGCCCTTTTTGGGGTGTATTAGTGGCAAAAAATATATATTTCCCATTCAGCGGTGCAGTTATATGTTCTAAAGCACTTTTTGGAATGTGTTAGTGGCAAAAAAATATATATATTTGCCATTCAGCGGTGCATTTACAGTGGATATACCATCTTCAGGAGGAGGAGTTTGAGGAATGACGGACTGCTGACATCAGCAGATGGGAGGAGATATGGACATCGCGTAGCTGATGACGGCTCCAGGGCAAGTGAGCGCATGATATGACACCAGTATCACGTGCTAACAGCTGATAGGCAGATGTCCCTCCCAGAGGCAGTAGGATCGTTAAGATTGGCTGGTAACCAGCGATGGGGCGGTGTTTTGCAAGGCATACATTATGGTCAGGAGACGCGCGTGCACGCTTAGGACCCCACTTCCCCTGACGAAGCCACAGCAGTGGCGAAACATGTCGGGAGGGGTGCCATAGGTTAGCGTTTAGTTTTTAGACAGATTACGGAGACAGCACTAGCAAGTGAATACAGGAACAATCTCAGACCAGATAGCGGTTGTGCTAAGGCACCATGTTATAATCCAGCAAGTTCAAGTTTAGTTGCATCGCAACATCAGGTGGACTTCAGAGTGAATTGTATATAAATAGCGACTATCTATACTCAGCCACTGTGACACAAGTCAACTGCCAGCGCACAGGAGAGAGATTTTGTGCTGACTGGTGTACAACATTGCCAGTCCTTGCAACAATATACAATCTCCTCCAAGATAATGAGTGATATTTTAACACTGTGGCGTCTGAACGGTTGAGACAAACAGACCACTACACAAGTGGTTACTGTTTAGGAACACGGTATACTGAGTGTTATAGCACAAACTACATGAAATAAAAAGTTATTCACTCTAAACTGGCCCACCAATGAGGGGTTGAACATACAGTGTTAGTCATATGCACTCCTGGTCGAATTGGTCATACAGTACCTTCCTGCACCAAATACCCAGACAGGAATACAAACGACTAGACACTCCATGTAACTATCCCACAGCTGTTGCTAACCCAAGCAACAGTGGATAGTTTATTACAGGAGACAAATACATATCAACTATCTCTACCGTAATCTGAAAGTTTTATATTATATTCCCTTATAGAATTTGTGTTTCACCATTTTAGCTAATTACTAATAAAGATATATTTTAATATCAGTTAGAGACCCCTAAAGGAATTTTGTTGGTCCATTGTATGCTGTCGGCTCAGCTCCACTATATAGCGAGGACGAGCTGCTAGAGAACAGTCAGCAGCTACTGCCCAGCCAAGATCTGTAGGAGACATCCGCCCCTTCCTCTGCTAGGCGGGCAAGTAGTAATGAGGAGAGTAGTGCAGGAGCTTGTGTTGCGAGCGGTCATTAGCTCCTGACCCAGAGACCATTGAGGAGGACATAAGTGATGTGCAGACACTACTTGATGATGATGAATCCAATTGCACTTGTGAGTCGGGTGCAAAAGGGGCTTCATCATCATCAGTTGAAGAGGGTGGCAGCTTGCCTGTGAGGCAGCGGCTGAGCCAGCTGCGTGGTAGCATGGCTGGGAGTGAGCAGGATGGCAGTAGTTGCAGGTCAGGAGCCAAACGAGCCCGGGGTAGACCACCCGCTTCGCAGGAGCCTACCTGCCCGAAAAGTAGTGGTGCAGGGGTTCACGGAAGTAGCGGCGGTAGCAGTCAGTCAGTGCGGAGTGTTGGGGGTAAAATCACCGACTCGGCGGTGTGGAAGTTTTTTGTTAAGCCGCCAGAGGAGGTGAACATGGCCATTTGTGGAATCTGTGGGCAGAAGGTGAAGCGTGGCCAGGGTGCTAATGTTCGCACCACGGCCCTGCGTCAACATATGCAGCGTCACCATAAAGTGGCCTGGGAGAAACGTGGCTCTGATGTGGTGGTCGAGCCTGCCGCAGCAACCGCTGCATCACCCAGTGGCACTCACCTGATTTCAGGCAGTCAAGGCTTCACCACCTCAGTCGAAGGGAGCTGTCTGTCCTTCCCATCATCTGCTGGTCCTGATGCTCCTGCTCATCCTCCTACTCCTCATTAGTCATTCCATCAGCAATCGATCACCAAAGCGATTGCCAAGAGACAACAGTATGCGTGCACTCATCCAACGGCGCCGAAGCTGAATGTGCCCCTGTCCAAGTTGCTGGTGCTGCAGTCCCTCCCTTTCCAGGAGAGGGATTACATCTGGCTCTCCATCTTGTTGGACTCTTGCTACCGGTCCAAAATGTGGGCCTTTTACACCCACTGAGAGGGAGGACAAACTGAACTACTATAGTGACATCCTATGTAGTCAGTTGGCCGTTGCCTATCTGCGCCATCGTCCATCCTCAGGTCTGACCGGGGGGCCCGCTGTGCTCACTTTCCTCTGCCATGGCTGCTGTGGCAGGGTGGGGGGTAGGAACAGTTCCAACTCCATCAGCAGCAACTTGGGTCTAGAGTCTCTGATGAGCAGCTTTCTTCACCCGCTGTCATGGTCTTACCTGCTTGCTGCTCTCCTTCGTTTGACATGTGCTGGCGGCCATCTTGGGTCCTGGGTTTCTTGTAGCCTTCCACCCTGCGGCTCCTCCTTCCCCTGGGAGGAGCTGGATGCCTAGCTCATATATATAGGAGGTCTGTGGCTTCAGTTCCTTGCTTGGTCCTCTTGTGTTCACATGCTTCTAAGACTGCTGCTGCTTCTGGTTCCTGATCCTGGCTTCGTCTGACTACCCTGCTGGTTCCTGATCCTGGCTTCGTCTGACTACCCTGCTGGTTCCTGATCCTGGCTTCGTCTGACTACCCTGCTGGTTCCTGATCCTGGCTTCGTCTGACTACCCTTCTGGTTCCTGACCTCTGGCTTCGCAAAGACTCTGCTCGGTTTCACCATCCGTTTGGACTTTTGCTTTACAGCTTTATTTTCAATAAAGCCTTCTTATTTTCACTTATCTCTTGTTGTACGTCTGGTTCATGGTTCCGTGACATTAGGACCAAGCCATGAATTCTGACGGTACAGGGCCATCCTCGCTACCCACGCTGGTTGCCAGACTTGATCAGCAGGATCACCTGTTGGGTCGGTTCGCTGTGGCGTTGCAAACCCTGCTTGAACGCACGGCTCATTTCGCTCCCGTTGCCGATGGGTCGGTTGTCGCTCCTGGGCTCGCTCCTACTGCCGCTCCGGTTGTTGCGCCAGAGTCTACCCCGACACCTGTTGTTGCGCCTGCGGTGTTTCGGGGTATGACCGGTTCTGCCCCTCTTCCACAGCGCTTTGGGGGAGAGCCAACTCAGTGCCGAGGTTTCCTTAACCAGGTGGGCATTTATTTCGAGTTGCTGCCACATGCCTTTCCTACTGAGAGATCAAAGGTGGGCTTCTTGATCTCGCTGCTCTCGGACAAGGCCTTGGCCTGGGCCAGCCCTTTATGGGAGAACAACAATCCGGTGGTTGCCGAGTTTTCCGGTTTTGTTGCTTCTCTTCGGAAGGTATTCGATGTGCCGGCTCGTGCTGCCTCTGCTGCGAAGCTCCTTATGTCCATCAGACAGGGTTCACGATCCGTAGCTGAATACGCCATTGAGTTTCGTACCCTGGCAGCAGAGGTGGGCTGGAATAATGAGGCTCTGGTCGCTGCTTTCTCTCATGGTCTCTCGGATGCCTTGAAGGATGAGGTTGCAGCTAAGGACCTACCAGTTGAGCTCGAGTCTCTTATTTCTTTCCTGATTTTGATTGACACCAGACTCAGGGAGAGACCTTCCTTTAAGGAGAACCTGCGGAGGTCTTCTAACAGATTGGTGCCTACGTTTGCTGTCCCACCCGTGCCTCCCTCTCCTCCCACGCCTCCTGGGGATGACTTGTCTGGGGGTGAACCCATGCAGCTGGGGTTTGCTCGCCTGTCCGAGGGGGAGAGGGCACTCCGAAGACGCGAGGGCCGATGCATGTACTGTGGTCTCGGTGGGCATTTTCGGTTGGCATGTCCGAACCGTCCGGGAAACGCTCGTACCCTGAGATCCTGTCGGGGGCAGATCTTGGGTGGAGTCTCCTCGTCCCCGGTTTCCCGTGTTGACAAACCACTGATCACTGTTGTCCTCTCCTGGGTCGGGGGCTCGGTGACGACCCAGGCGTTGGTGGACTCTGGTGCTGGTGGTTTGTTCATTGATAGTGTGTTCGCTGCCGCCAATTCCATTCCTCTGCAGGCTCGAGGTTCCCCACTGGCTCTTGAGGCGATAGACGGCAGACCCCTTCTGCCGCCACACGTGACTCATGAGACCCTTCCAGTGGGGATAGCCATTGGTGCCGTTCACAGAGAGTCGGTCTGCCTCCAGGTTATTTCGTCTCCACACTACTCGGTGGTCTTGGGGTACCCCTGGCTCCAGAAGCATAATCCGACTTTCGATTGGAGATCGGTCGAGATCCTCTCGTGGTCACCGCAGTGTGGGGCTAGTTGCATCCATGGGTCTGTCAAGTTGCTGTGTACTTCCTCGGACTCTCTGTTGCCTCCTGAATACGAGGAGTACCGGGATGTATTCGATAAGGTGCGCGCGGTTGCCCTACCTCCGCACCGCCCATACGATTGTGCCATAGAGTTACAATCTGGTGCCGTTCCTCCTCGTGGCAAAGTCTATCCACTGTCGGTAGCGGAGAATGAGGCCATGGAGGAGTACGTGAGGGAGGCGCTTTCACGCGGACACATTCGCAAATCTTCGTCCCCGGCAGGGGCTGGATTTTTCTTTGTGAAAAAGAAGGGCGGTGAGTTGAGGCCTTGCATCGATTACAGGGGTCTCAATCGCATCACGATCAAGAACGCTTACCCGATACCCTTGATTTCCGAGCTGTTCGATCGCCTTAAAGGGGCCACGGTCTTTACCAAACTCGACCTGAGGGCGGCATATAACCTGGTAAGGATCAAGGCGGGCGATGAGTGGAAGACCGCGTTTAACACCAGGACCGGTCATTACGAATCCTTGGTTATGCCCTTTGGGTTGTGCAATGCGCCCGCAGTCTTTCAGGAATTCATCAACGATGTTTTCCGTGACCTGTTGCAGCAGTGTGTGGTAGTCTATTTGGATGACATCTTGGTATATTCTGAATCCATGGAGGCCCACATTCTGGATGTCAGACGAGTGTTGCAACGGTTACGAGAGAACAAGCTGTTCGGTAAGCTTGAGAAATGCGAATTTCACCGATCCCAGGTAACCTTCTTAGGTTACATCATTTCCGCTGAGGGGTTCTCCATGGATCCTGAGAAGGTTTCGGCTGTCTTACAGTGGCCCCAGCCCAGTGGTCTTCGCTCCCTGCAGCGCTTTTTGGGCTTCGCCAATTATTATCGGAAGTTCATCAGGGACTTTTCCATGCTGGCCAAGCCTCTCACGGATCTGACCAGGAAGGGCAGTAATTCCCAGGTCTGGCCGCTCGAGGCCATCCGAGCTTTTGAGGCCCTAAAGTCTGCCTTTGTGTCGGCTCCGATTCTGTCGCATCCCAACCCTGGGTTGCCCTTTGTCCTCGAGGTGGACGCGTCTGAGACGGGAGTAGGCGCCCTTCTGTCTCAGCGTAGAACACCAGAGGGTCCTCTGCTTCCTTGTGGGTTTTACTCCCGGAAACTGTCTTCCGCGGAGTGCAACTATCAGATTGGTGACAGGGAGTTATTGGCCATCGTGCAGGCCCTTAAAGAATGGAGGCACTTGCTCGAGGGTTCGGTGGTTCCGGTTCTCATCCTGACGGACCACAAGAATCTGACCTACCTTTCTGAGGCCAAGAGATTGACACCACGTCAGGCCAGATGGGCTCTGTTCTTGTCACGTTTTAATTACGTGGTCTCCTACCTACCCGGTTCCAAGAACATCAGGGCGGATGCCTTATCACGGCAGTACTCCGAGCTGTCCAGGGAGGAGTCGATTCCGACTTCGGTCATACCTCCGAATCAGATCCTGGCCGCCATTCGCACCAGCCTGACCTCTCCCCTGGGTGAGCAGATTTTGGCGGCTCAATCTGGTGCTCCCTCTGGGAGACCCAACGGCAGATGTTTTGTGCCTGAGGAGTTGCGCACTCGGTTGTTGCGAACCTACCATAACTCCAAGACCGCGGGGCATCCTGGAAAGAATCAGCTGTCCTGGGCTGTTTCACGTCTGTTCTGGTGGCCTTCCCTACGTTCCGACATCGCCGCATATGTAGCGGCATGCTCCGTTTGTGCCCAGAGTAAGTCCCCTCGGCACCTTCCGTTGGGCCTTCTGCAACCCATAGCCACCGGGGAGCGCCCATGGTCACACCTGGGGATGGATTTCATTGTGGACCTCCCTGCATCCCGAGGCCATACGGTCATTCTCATGATTGTGGATCGGTTTTCCAAAATGTGCCACTGTGTTCCTCTCAAGAAGTTACCCTCTGCACAAGAGTTGGCCACGATTTTTGCCAGGGAGGTCTTCCGGTTGCACGGTTTGCCCAAGGAGATTGTGTCGGATCGGGGGAGTCAGTTTGTGTCCAGGTTCTGGCGCGCCTTTTGCTCCCAGTTGGGGATTCATCTCTCCTTCTCCTCGGCCTACCACCCTCAGTCCAATGGGGCCGCAGAACGATCCAATCAGGCCTTGGAGCAATTCCTTCGTTGCTATGTCTCCGATCACCAAGACAATTGGGTTGACCTCCTGCCTTGGGCTGAGTTTGCCAGGAACACGGCGGTGAACTCTTCCTCTGGGACGTCTCCCTTCATGGCCAATTATGGGTTCCAACCTGCCGTGTTACCGGAGGTATTCTCTCCCCAGGATATTCCGGCTGTGGAGGATCACCTTTCCGTCCTACGTGCTTCTTGGGTACAGATCCAGAAGTCCCTTGAGGTCTCTGCGCAGCGCCAGAGATTCCAGGCTGATCGCAGACGAGCGCCTGCTCCTTCCTACCAGGTCGGAGACCGTGTATGGGTGTCCACCCGCAACCTCAACCTTCGAGTGCCCACTCCCAAGCTGGCGCCTCGCTTTGTTGGTCCCTTCCGAGTGCTTCGCAGGGTAAACCCGGTAGCCTATGCCCTTGCGCTTCCTCCTGGCATGCGGATCTCCAACGTGTTTCATGTCTCCCTGTTGAAACCACTGGTGTGTAATCGTTTCACTTCCTCGGTTCCTCGGCCTCGTCCGGTCCAAGTGGGCAATCGTGAGGAATATGAGGTGAGCAATATCCTGGACTCACGCCTGGTCCGCGGTCGGTTGCAGTTTTTGGTCCATTGGCGTGGTTATGGTCCAGAGGAGCGTTCCTGGGTTCCCTCCGCAGATGTCCATGCTCCTGCCTTGCTCCGAGCCTTCCACGCACGCTTCCCTCAGAAACCGTTTTGTGCTCCGCGGAGGAGGGGCCCTTGAGGGGGAGGTACTGTCATGGTCTTACCTGCTTGCTGCTCTCCTTCGTTTGACATGTGCTGGCGGCCATCTTGGGTCCTGGGTTTCTTGTAGCCTTCCACCCTGCGGCTCCTCCTTCCCCTGGGAGGAGCTGGATGCCTAGCTCATATATATAGGAGGTCTGTGGCTTCAGTTCCTTGCTTGGTCCTCTTGTGTTCACATGCTTCTAAGACTGCTGCTGCTTCTGGTTCCTGATCCTGGCTTCGTCTGACTACCCTGCTGGTTCCTGATCCTGGCTTCGTCTGACTACCCTGCTGGTTCCTGATCCTGGCTTCGTCTGACTACCCTGCTGGTTCCTGATCCTGGCTTCGTCTGACTACCCTTCTGGTTCCTGACCTCTGGCTTCGCAAAGACTCTGCTCGGTTTCACCATCCGTTTGGACTTTTGCTTTACAGCTTTATTTTCAATAAAGCCTTCTTATTTTCACTTATCTCTTGTTGTACGTCTGGTTCATGGTTCCGTGACACCCGCCTAGTGAAGAAACTACTCACCAGCAGCAGAAGCAGATAGACCTGGAGCAGGACCTGAACCAGCAGGTGGTGGCATACTTGGACACCCCACATTGAAGAACCGCTGGACTACTGGGCGGCCAAACTGGATTTGTGGCCACAACTGGCAGAGTTTGACCTGGAAAAGATGTCCTGCCCGGCCAGTAGTGTGGCATCAGAGCGGGTGTTTAGTACGGCGGGGGCCATAGTTACCCCAAGAAGAACTCGCCTGGCCACCCA
Organism: Bufo bufo; assembly: GCF_905171765.1. Lineage (NCBI taxonomy): Eukaryota > Metazoa > Chordata > Amphibia > Anura > Bufonidae > Bufo > Bufo bufo. The sequence continues at coordinate 209,128,401 of NC_053397.1, forward strand.
AAATGTGGACAGACTGACCTTTGTCAAGATGAATCAGGTGTGGATCAGCCAGGATTTACACCAACCAATACCAGATGCATCAGACTAGATCATCCATGGTGCCACATCAACACTTTGACAAAAGAGACTGGTTTCTTCTGGCTACCTGCCTCAGCTACTATTCTGATGCTGCCACCCACCTGATGCCACACATCTGATGCCAAGTACTCCTTCTTTCACCCACCATCTTCAGCTGGTACTGGTATTGCCACCTACCTCCCCACTCTGTCACCGGGTCACTCTGTGGTCTCCTGATGCTGCTGCCACCCTATGTCACCTTGCCACTCTGTAGTCTCCTCATGCTGCTTTTACCTCACCACTATGTCAGAGGGCCACTCTGTGGACTTCTCATGCTGTTCCCACCCTCCCCACTTCATGACTGGGACACTATTTTGCCTTTTGGCCTGGCTGACATCATCATTTATTTGACCCTTCTTCTGATCTGTCAGAAGGAAGGAAAAATGAGACGCACAATGGATCCTGTCTATGTTACAGCTGTAAGGCCTACATGACATGGTCCCTATTTTGCATCAGAATTGGCTTATGATTTGGTAGCCAAAAGCAAGAGTGGGTACAAAACACAGAAGACATGCAAATATTCCATTCATGTGTCATTTATGTTTTGGATCCACTCCAGTTTTTTGGGACTTTAGCAATACTGAGGGATTACTGACCAAATACTGACCGAGTGAAGGCGGATGCTCCACAGAAGGACAAAATAATCAGTGACGTCAACACAAACTTACTGCTGACACCCTCTGCACTCTGTCGGGGGGCTATACTTGTATAAGCATTTAATAGAACAGGTTCTGTAGACATCTATGTGTAATCAGCTGACGACGGTGTAATAGGAGTGCACTTCTTCTTGGCGCTAACATTGACCTGTAAGGCTGAGTTCATACTTGAGTTATTTGGTCAGTTTTGGCCCCGTGACTGCCCAAATAAGTGAAGTGTGCATTGATTCTAAGAACGACGCCGGTCATCTGCATGTCATACGGACTCACAATATTATTTCACTACCACAGCAGACTCCCTATGCGTGTTACTGCAAGGCACAGTGTTCTACACCCATATAAAGGCTCTCTGCAGCCAGGAAATAACCATTTTTTTTATCGTGATTCGCCACGAATAAATGTGGATCGAACCGAATTTATAACCTTATAAACACTCATTAAAGCTTAATCCTTACCTTACTGATAAGAATGTAGCTTAAATAAGTGTTTATGACCTCTTAGTAGCCTAGATCCAAAAATGAGTAAAATGCAATCATAAGCTAAAATTGCCTCCAAAGGTGCACATAGCCTTTAAGAAGGTTGAGCAGCAAAAAGAATGGAGTGTATGCACTATTGTTTGAAGATAATGCACCTATCAGCCATTGATTTGGTCTACAGGCTTCCGACCCCTAGTCACATAGCTGTGGCAGCTTCAGTTGCTGCTTTGGGGTCACATTTTGTGAGGAACTGTTCTCATTTAGTGGAGAAGACCTCCGCATTTACATGCAGCGATCACCTCCAGGGTAGGGGGACGAGGAATGACTATTGCTATCCTAATCCTCATACAGTTACATTGTTTCTGGGCAGCAAATCCCTGTTTAGACAGCATGATCTGCTGCCCAGATAAGATCATTTAGATGCCTGCACGATTGACAGGATCACCCGATGAACGAGTATTTTGCTCGTTCATTGGGTGATCGGCGGCACAATTACACGGGCCGTTTAAATCTACCTTAAGGCTACATTCACACGTCAGTATTTTTCTATAATCCGATTTTCTGTCCGTTTTTTGCGGATCCGTTGTTCCTGAAAATGTTTCCATATGTCATCCGTATGTCATCCGTTTTTTGCGGATCCGCAAAAAACGGAAACATGTATAAATTTCAATAAGCAAATAAAGTTGTTTGGATTTCTTTAAAAAAAAAAAATAATTAAAATGTAATTTCCAGGAACGGATTCCGTATAAAACGGATGACATACGGAATGACATCCGTATGTCATCCGTTTTTTGCGGATCCATTGACTTTGTATTGTACCAGGATCCGATTTTTCAGGAAAAGAATAGGACATGTTTTATATTTAAACGGACATGCGGAACGGAACAACGGAAACGGACAGCACACATTGTGCTGTCCATTTTTTTCCAGGACCCATTGAAAATGAATGGGTCCAGATCTGGTCCAGATCTGTTCCAGAAAAAACGGAACAGATCAGGAAAGAAAAAACGGACGTGTGAATGGACCCTAACTCTTACATTTATAATCCAATTTATAATCCAATCCATCACCAGACGAGTACTACCAGACTGGAAAGTGCAAATAAAGGCTTATAAAATTATAGACTAGAGAGCCAAGAATCAGTAAATAAAATATTTGAAGAAATTCCAAGTTTTAAAATCCAGAATTGTATTACTGACAAGAATATCTATTAAAGGGTTTTCCTGGAATGATATCAGTTTTATCTTCACACATAAAGCTGTTCCCTTAATGATACGGAGTAACCTACCAGTAAAGAAGTACTCAAAATGTTGGGCCCTTCTTCAAGTTATATGTCCACTAGAGGGCTGAGATAGTCTGGTCATGTTCAGGGTCATACTGCAGAGTCAATCAATCATATTATCTGTGTATGTATAGGTAAGCATAATGGCTGAGGGGTGTCCATCTGACGAGACTGAGCCAAACAGATCCGTCCTGGCACACAATGTAAGTCAATGGGGACAGATCCTTTTTCTATGACACAATCTGGCACAATAAAAAACTGACCGTTTTGGCTATGTTAAAGATAATACAAACAGATCCATTCTGAACGGATGCATGCGGTTGTATTATCTGGACGGATGCGTTTGTGCAGATCCATGACAGACAAACGAATGACAACGGATGCAGCAGGATCCATTTTTTTTACTGGATCCTGTAAAAAACGGATCTTATGCAATCCTATGCATAACTGATGCGTTTTTTTACAGGATCCTGTTTTTTTTTTCTCTCTCTCTCTCTTCTTCTGATGCATTAGAAGAACGGAAAGTTAAACGGTCATGTGAATGTATAATTTCATTAAAGGATCCTCAATATCCATGTACATAAATCCATAGGAAAAATAAAATAAAAAAAACAACAGGATCAACCCTATTGAACAAGTATCCTGCCTGATAGGGTAACAGGTAAATTGACCCCTTCAACTGTTAAAATCGATTGCTCCATTTTGGAGAAATTAGTATTCACATTAGCACTTGTTATTGAGGGGGGATCCTAGCTTCTCAGGGGAATACCACAACTACTCTGCTTTTCCCCCCTTAGCCCTCTTTCCTTCTCTTAACTGACAGGACCAGGCATCTTCACTGTCCTCCTGCCTGATCCTGTAATCCCGAGTCTGCGTCGGTGAATCTTCAATCGATTCATGCGCAGCATCAGGGAAATCCACTGAGATACCCCACCCCTAGATATTCATAACCTGCCATAGTGATGGGGTGTGCAGTTCTGGTGGTAATGATAGTATCTCTATGAACTACACTGCTCAAAAAAATAAAGGGAACACAAAAATAACACATCCTGAGTTAATTAAATATTCTTCTGAAATACATTGTTCTTTACATAGTTGAATGTGCTGACAACAAAATCACACAAAAATGAAAAAATGGAAATCAAATTTTTCAACCCATGGAGGTCTGGATTTGGAGACACACTCAAAATTTAAGTGGAAAAACACACTACAGGCTGATCCAACTTTGATGTAATGTCCTTAAAACAAGTCAAAATGAGGCTCAGTAGTGTGTGTGGCCTCCACGTGCCTGTATGACCTCCCTACAATGCCTGTGCATCCTCCTGATGAGGTGGCGGACGGTCTCCTGAGGGATCTCCTCCCAGACCTGGACTAAAGCATCTGCCAACTCCTGGACAGTCTGTGGTGCAACGTGACGTTGGTGGATAGAGCGAGACATGATGTCCCAGATGTGCTCAATTGGATTCAGGTCTGGGGAAGGGGCGGGCCAGTCCATAGCATCAATGCCTTCGTCTTGCAGGAACTGCTGACACACTCCAGCCACATGAGGTCTAGCATTGTCTTGCATTAGGAGGAATCCAGGGCCAACCGCACCAGCATATGGTCTCACAAGGGGTCTGAGGATCTCATCTCGATACCTAATGGCAGTCAGGCTACCTCTGGCGAGAACATGGAGGGCTGTGCGGCCCTCCAAAGAAATGCCACCCCACACCATTACTGACCCAATGCCAAACCGGTCATGCTGGAGGATGTTGCAGGCAGCAGAACGTTCTCCACGCGACTCTGTCACGTCTGTCACATGTGCTCAGTGTGAACCTGCTTTCATCTGTGAAGAGCACAGGGCGCCAGTGGTGAATTTGCCAATCTTGGTGTTCTCTGGCAAATGCCAAACGTCCTGCACGGTGTTGGGCTGTAAGCACAACCCTCACCTGTGGACCTCGGGCCCTCATACCACCTTCATGGAGTCTGTTTCTGACCGTTTGAGCAGACACATGCACATGTGTGGCCTGCTAGAGGTCATTTTGAAGGGCTCTGGCAGTGCTCCTCCTGTTCCTCCTTGCACAAAGGCAGAGGTAGCGGTCCTGCTGCTGGGTTGTTGCCCTCCTACGGCCTCCTCCACATCTCCTGATGTACTGGCCTGTCTCCTGGTAGCGCCTCCATGCTCTGGACACTACTCTGACAGACACAGCAAACCTTCTTGCCACAGCTCGCATTGATGTGCCATCCTGGATAAGCTGCACTACCTGAGCCACTTGTGTGGGTTGTAGACTCCGTCTCATGCTACCACTAGAGTGAAAGCACCACCAGCATTCAAAAGTGACCAAAACATCAGCCAGGAAGCATAGGAACTGAGAAGTGGTCTGTGGTCATTACCTGCAGAACCACTCCTTTATTGGGGGTGTCTTGCTAATTGCCTATAATTTCCACCTGTTGTCTATCCCATTTGCACAACAGCATGTGAAATTGATTGTCACTCAGTGTTACTTCCTAAGTGGACAGTTTGATTTCACAGAAGTGTGATTGACTTTTTTTGAGCAGTGTATATTGATAAAAAGTGTTAATTTTTCAACATTTTTGTTTTATAATAAAATTACAAAAATGTATCGGTTTGGACAATAGGGTGCACACATTAAAAAAATAATCTAATTTTTATAAACTTTGCAAGTATATCATCAGTATTCTTATCAGGGGCCTTATCACCAAGCTTAGCATTTCTCATACAATGTCCTTCTAAAGTATAGACATTTGTCAATAGTGTCTTTAGAGAGGTCTTATCTCATGTTTTTCCATTTTCTAAACCCTAATCCTTTTCTTATTAGCTCGGCCAACATGCATATCAGATACTAACAGGACAAGGTTTATCAGTTTTGACCAACCATCATTTAATGAAATAATCTCCTCCATTCAAAGCCATGGGTCTTCTGGGTCATGAACTTTCTGGCCGGCCTGTTGTATCCATTAACAATGGAATGATCACAATGACAGCAGGTGGCTTGCATGCCCTGGTTGGCGGCTTTCAAGCTGCCCTTTAAATAGCCTTGACCTAGGCCATGGCCTCAGCAGCCTTTCCTTAAATGTTATATGTATGGGAATACCACCAAAGGTTGTTAATGACTTTTCTAATCTCTGAAGAACAATTACCAAGAAGATTACTTATGTTCTTCCACCATTGCGATGCAAATTACATTGTGGGATAGCTTTCTGGTGTGAACTTAGCCTGACATCTATGACTTGATCCCAAGCAATACTTCTAGATCCTTTAGATAACTACAACTCCTAAGCAGAAGCTCACCCCAGTGCAGAATCTGTAAATCCCATTGACCACGTGCCACCTTCATCATGGCCTGAACCCTATTCACCTGCATATATGGTTAGGTGTCACATGTTTCACTTTCTTTAATTTTCTCTTCTTTTCACTGAGGTTCGAGGGAGAGAAAATGTGCACGTCTCCTGAAAGCGCACAATCTCATCTGCTAGAATCATTAACATTGCTCCAGAGGTGTTATATTTCTGGTAAATTTCTATGGCTGCAAATTCTGTGCACATCACTGGAAAGAACTCAACTTGTCAGCAGCAATTTAAAAAGAGATGTTTGAAAAGTAAAATTGCTAAAACAGCAACAAGACTGCACTGAAGCAAATGAGGGCAGGTTTAGCAAGATGGTTTATTTTAAGATAGCAATGTTGTAAGCAAACATTTTGACCATCCATGACCATCCATGAAAAGAAGCTGACCACAAGGTGTCCTACAGCATTGGCGGCCCAAATAATAAGTGGTAAAGTGAAAGGGAATCAAGCAGTAAGCGCTCAGTTTTACTGCAGCGCCTCCACAGAGGAAATGGAAGATTACACAGTGATTATCAATGGGTTCTCTTTACTCGTGTCAGGGCTATTTATCTGGTTCAATATGTTCTTAAAACTGAAGGATATAAAAAAACTAAAAAAAAACTCAAGAGCTTACATTTAGTTTTTATTTTGGGCGGATTACACAAACATGTTCACATGGCAAGGATTGTGGAAATTTTAGATAATCTGAGGAAAAACCACAGCTGAAGCTTAGATTTGGATTGGCCATCAGGTCCACACGTGAACTGGGACCAGTGAAGCTAATCCATAAATTTTTTCCTTGGAATCGACAGAGTGGATTTTTCTTTGCCAATATTTTTCTGAGCTTGTGAAAGAGGTGTAATATGCTCCTTTAACATGCATTGTGGGTAGAATGGTTATTAATTCTATTAGGTGGAGAAGGCGCATAATCCTTATCGTTTGAATATGAGCAATAGGTTCCTCATGGGAGGGGCTTAGGCAGGGCTAAAGGTACTCATACAATTAGCACGACAGGTAGACAGCTATTCATTCCAAGTCCCTCATAAACATACTCAGCTGAGGGTGTTTTTTGATGGGGAAAAATACTAACTGCCAGATCCTAGATCAAATCCCATTTGATCCTAGATCACATACTGAGGATAGGTCATCAATAGTAAAATCCTAGACAATCACTTTACTTTTTTACCACAGACTTTATAACTTTACCAAACAAGGGAGGGTAAACATGAAATAAACTTACCAATGTACTTCAATTATGAAAGCTGACACCATGATCTGATTTCAGCACCAGTCCCGTGACTCCACATCCCATTCATTCTGACTCAGGTAGAGAGCTTCCTTGATTACTTGTATGAATGGAGGGGGGTTGCAGTTGTCTGACTAAGTTCATTAGCTAAGGCACCCCCTGCTCTGTCTCTGCAACAGTCATAATGGAGAAGGGGGTTCACTTAGCTATTGAACTGACTCAGCCTTTCCCTTCATACATGTCATCAAGGGAACTTTACTGGAACCAAGGCAAAGGTGGACATTCCTGGACCAGCAATAAATTTTCGACTTTGGAGCAGCCTTCATAATTAGAAAACTTTTGATATGTTATAAGGACATTTCAAAAGTTTCAACTAGTGGGGGGTCTGAGTGCTGAGACCCACACTGATCTCTAGAATGAGGGGAGAGAAACGCTCACTTAGAGCATTCTCTCTCCTTGATGCAAGACAGGAAGTAGGATGGACTCGATAGAAAGTCCATGGGCCCCTCTCGAGCAGCCTGGAGAGAGAGGGCGTGCCAAGTGAGCACTTCTCTTCCCTCGTTCTAGAGATTGGTGGGAGTCTCATTGCTCAGACTCCATCTATCAAAACTTTTGATGTATCCCCATAGAATATCAAAAGGATTTTGAAAGAACAGTGACCCTTTAAAGTCCATTTAAAATGCAACTTTTTATGTGGCTGAACAACCCCTTTAACTTTAGACCAGGTTAAAAAACACCACTTGCAACTGAGTAAGATGGTGGGTTGTGAGACAGTCACTAAGAGAGAAGAGCACCCGATTTTTATTTTTTGACAGGGAGGTCCATCTCCTATGTGTACACCCTCAGGGTATGACCACACGGTCAGGTTTCTGCATATAGTTTTGGAAGCCAAAATCAGCCAAAAAAACGAGAAAGTATGAAGGACATATATACGACTTCTACTCTTCTTTGAATTTACTCCTGGTTATGGCTTTCAGGAACCCTGACCGAGTGGCCATACCCTAACTCTGAAACAACAACATTTAATATAGGGTAAGTAAACAGTAATAGATGGATCCGATTCTAGATGTCTACTGTATCCACTGCAGTTGGGTTACTGATAGCTATATCTAATGAGAGGCAATGGCTTCTGGCACGCCATCGTTCTATGCGCAATTTATTTAGATGTGCTCATTAGTGCACACTGTTTGATTCGTGAAATTAAGGCAGATATGGTGAATGCCGATGGCGTGATTTATGATAATAGGTTTCTCAATGGCACAGGTTTAATACGAATGCATTTCCAATGGATGAAAATGACACAGAAATTATTCTGATCGATACAAGAAGGTGAAACGCAGATCGTTGGCCTTAATCGGAAAGCTTTTAAAAAGAGCAATTTTAGGGTCAAGCAACTGAGTCATCAATACTGTTCTACAGTTCAACCTTAGCTTTACCTAGAACACAGTAATTGCCATGTCATTAACATTGCCTTAGATTTATGTAACCTCTGGCAGTATCACTACTTTCCAAAGCTGAAATATTGGAATCATTTCTCCGGTATCTCAAGGGTAATAAATCTTGGAATCTGTGATAGATCACTTCAAGAAAGCCATTTCCCATTGGAAGCAAACACTTTCACTAGGCAGTACTCATCATCTCCATAATGATGACTTCAACTGCACGGTTACCCAAAAAAACACTCCAAGGGGAGGGAAGGGACTCAAGCCGGCCAAAATACATAGTTTTGATTTGTTACCGATTCTCTCTGCGTAATTGACCAAATAACTTATTCCTTGCCAGATGCTATAAGATACGATGTCCTTATGACACATCCATTAAAAGTGTTTTTGGAAACCGGCCATTTCATACCTTTTGACTCACATCAAAGAATAGACTACAAAAGAATTCCTGGTTCAATATTAAAACATAGATTTCTACAGAACAAACCCAGAAAAATACAATAAAAAAATAAAAAAAGCTTTTATAGATTTTCAGCCAGGACTGAGGAGAAATGTGATCAGATAACACACATGTATAACAGATAATACATAAGTATGACAGCAGAGCCGTAGCGTCCCGGGTCCAGGCCGCCATCTCTTACTAATTATGGGACGCAAATTGCTTCTAGCTCTAGGGGAACTTCTAGATGAAAATTTTTGGGGCTTATTAAAGAGGGATTTTATAAAAGTGAATAAAATGTATGGCGTTCATCTCACCGTGATTTTATATGAAATATTAGCCAAGTTTAATATATTTTCCAAACAAGTGGAGATAAACTCATAAAATTCTTTTGTTTTGTAAAACTGAGAAAAATTTGTAAAATTTGAAAAAAACTAAATTACGGTGAGGCTTTTTTGGATTCACTTTGTGGAATCACCTGATACCATACAGCACATTAAAAATACATATAAAAACGTATGTTTTAGTAACTACTAACATTGCCCATGTAATAACAATTCTGGAGCATCTGTTCTAATGACTCTATGATGCCGTTCCTTTATTATTCCTGCTGGAAGTTATGTATGAATTGCCAGCAGTCCGCAATAAAGGTCCAGCTGGGTGTTACCAGTTGGAGGGTTGTCCCTGTGCATTCTGACACTATTCAATCAGTACTGCCAGTGTCAGATTGCACAGGGACACCCCCCACCGGTAAAATCCTGATGGACATTTTTTGCAGACTGCTAGCAATAAATTCGTAATTTCTAGTAGGAATAATAAAGGTATAGCACAACATTGAGTCCTATGAATAAATGCTCCAGAATTGTTATTACATGGAGGGTGCGAGTAATTGCTAAAACAGACATGTCAGGAGAGGAGACCGCTCCTCATTAAGTTCCTCCCTAAGTTGTGCGTATAAACATCAAATGTAGCCCTAGGGTCCCATTCATTCAGCTGAAAAGATGACCCTTATCTATGTGTTGTAAAAAAATAATTTTTTGCTCTAAAAAAGTGTAATTGATTAGACTTTTCTATAGACTATGGCTCAGGACCCCCAATCTTCACTTCATTTAATGACTATGAAGATTGCAGAGCTCTCTACTCCAGTCAACCTTCAACATGACAAGGACCCCATGTTAGTGTTCGTAGGGGGCACAGAATTTGGGAATTTGGGCCATCTGCCAGCAATTTTTAATTTTTTGTTGTCTCAGACTGGGGCTTCTGGGGCCCACCGGAGAAAATTATTCTTGAGGAGCTCTATACCTATACCATCAATAAAGTTTAGTAGGTTTTGGATCAAAGACGTAGACCCTAATGGCAATGATTGGCTCCAAAGACATTCACAATGTTTTTTTGTTTTTTTTCTCGTGAATCTTTGGGGCCTCTCATCGTTTTAGAAGCTGATCCCAACAGAGGACCCTTTGGTACTCTGGTGGGCCAGTCCTACCCTGGAGAGAGCCCCCTGTCATCATATATTTATCAACTATCCAGTGCATAGGTGATTCATGCATCTGTAGAATAATCCATTAAAGGGGTTTCCAGGATTTTAACAATTGATCCAACCTCTAAGACCCTCGAAGATCTGCACAGTAATGGGCCCTACATGATCCCTTCATAATTTACACAAGTGTAGCTGGCCGTCTGTGCAGGTGTCTGTACCTGGTTCTGCAGCTCAGTCCCCTTCAGACCTATTCCATTGAAGAAGACAAGCTCCATGACCACAGCCCCACCCTTGTCCATAGACCTTGTCTGTTATTGCACCCTAGTCCCATTTACCTGAATAGGGCTAAGTTGCCAGTCCATACACAGGAGTGGAGCTGTTCCTGTCGGAGAGTAACTACAGTTTTCCCATTTAATGTAATAAGAATCCATGTTTCTTTAAATTCACGGCAGAGAATATCAGAGAGCCTGGAATAAAACCTATTATCATTCAGGTTTGGACAAAGCCATGGATCAGAGACGAACAAATTGTCTAAAATAAGAAACAAGTGAATCCAATAAATTAGGGCTGGCGATCAATAACAATTATTTACTTTAGCGGCTCTCCGTGCCAATAATTGTAACAATGGCGAATGTTACAGGCCGAGAATCTCGCAGAACCTGCAAATGTCTGGCACATGGTGTGTTTAATCCACAGGATCAAACGCAGAAAAATCCCAGAATTACCTGGATAATATGGTCAGCGGGCTATTCCCTCCAGAATATGGATATACTGTATTCTGTATGAAAGGATATATAACATTTATTAGAATGGATGGGAGGATTTTCCAAAACATGAAAAATCGCACTGCCCAGGGAACAATGCATCAAATCCATAAATACAGTATTTTTTTTTTTTAACTCTTCAACTTAGCTCCTTGTGTCTTCATTTAACGCTTTCTTGCTTGAAGCTTCCTGTCTTACATTTTGTATTGTTCTAATCATAAGGTGTTTTAACCTAAAGCTCACACAATTTCATTTCATTGATTTCATTCAATAAAGAATGTTTTAATTAGCAAATGTTTTACACCACTTCATTTAAAAAATATATACCTGAATCTACCTGAAAAAAATTGTAAAGTCATGGCCACTAGGGGTCTCATTTCAAGCTGAGCTGCAGTTCCTAGTAATAGAGACACAGAAGACGTTTCACAGGAAGTGGGGGCGAGTCAGAGCTTCCTGAGATCCTAAGCCTGATAGAAAAACTGCTTCTACACAATTTGTGCAGATCATAGGAGTCCCCTTAGTCTGTAAGTGTGATTTCCCCCTCCTTATCTATTCTGTGAGCTCTGGAGAAGAAAACAAATATAGTGTGAAGTAAGAGAAAATACATCATAGCAGTACAGTGCTGGCAGATTCCTTCAGAAGGGAGATTCCCCTTGCTGGTGAGAGAAATGCATCTAGCTGTGCAGCTGAAACAAAGAATAATATGGCTGGAAGAGACATTAGAGAAGCTCAAAAAAGACCTGTTCCTTCACAGTTATCATTGTACAAAGAAACAAAGCCATTATGCAAAAAAAAAATTGAAAACTCAGTACGTTAAAAGAAAAGAAAAAACTTGTACATATCGGGTAGAGATGAGTAAATATCCTAAAATTCATTTCGGTCTGATTCATCCGAATCGGTCAAGAAATTCTATAAAGGTACTAACTGATTATACCTGAATCAAAATTTTTCTCTTTCTGGAAAAATTATGTTCAAATAAATCTAAAGAAATTCTGATTCTATTTATATATATTTTTTTAATTAATCAATTTACTAATCTCTCATATGGGATAATATAAGGTATGGGCTAATGTCCCTCTAATGTAAATTATATGAATATTAAAAGTTACCAAGGAGTTTTGTTGTAAGGTGTGATGACCCTCATAGAAACAAAACACTTCTTTAAAGGGGAACTCCTAACAGTCCAACAGAAAGTCAGCAACAGCTTATGGTGCTAATGGGACATTGCAAAGGCTCAGGGACTTTGATCCTTGTGGGAGATCTCAATAGGGGCTGTGCCAAGGTAACCTCATTAAATCCCTTTTAATGTGTTTGAGATGTTAGGTGGGGCTCTATGTTTTTCAAACGGACCCCAAGACTACTTGTCATGCCCTTGGCTAATGTGAATGTTAAAGGTGTCTATAGCAATAATATGCACAGTATATAAATTGTATCAAATGTAGGTAAAAAGCCCATCCACGTGACGGGCATTGGTTTGGCTCAGCACGCCATGGTGATAGCTGCTGCAACACAGCTCCTGCAGGACGGGTGTCCCAGCAGCCAACAGCATATCTGCTGCCAGACTAAGCCCCCTTGACTCTGGGCCACTCCAACCCAGAGACACTGTACTCACAGCCACCATGCAGCATTGCACCATGTGAACAGATCTCAAAAGCTCTCTGTGTACACTGCGTGCAGAATTATTAGGCAAATGAGTATTTTGACCACATCATCCTCTTTATGCATATTGTCTTACTCCAAGCTGTATAGGCTCGAAAGCCTACTACCAATTAAGCATATTAGGTGATGTGCATCTCTGTAATGAGAAGGGGTGTGGTCTAATGACATCAACACCCTATATTAGGTGTGCATAATTATTAGGCAACTTCCTTTCCTTTGGCAAAATGGGTCAAAAGAAGGACTTGACAGGCTCAGAAAAGTCAAAAATAGTGAGATATCTTGCAGAGGGATGCAGCACTCTTAAAATTGCAAAGCTTCTGAAGCGTGATCATCGAACAATCAAGCGTTTCATTCAAAATAGTCAACAGGGTCGCAAGAAGCGTGTGGAAAAACCAAGGCGCAAAATAACTGCCCATGAACTGAGAAAAGTCAAGCGTGCAGCTGCCAAGATGCCACTTGCCACCAGTTTGGCCATATTTCAGAGCTGCAACATCACTGGAGTGCCCAAAAGCACAAGGTGTGCAATACTGAGAGACATGGCCAAGGTAAGAAAGGCTGAAAGACGACCACCACTGAACAAGACACACAAGCTGAAACGTCAAGACTGGGCCAAGAAATATCTCAAGATTGATTTTTCTAAGGTTTTATGGACTGATGAAATGAGAGTGAGTCTTGATGGGCCAGATGGATGGGCCCGTGGCTGGATTGGTAAAGGGCAGAGAGCTCCAGTCCGACTCAGACGCCAGCAAGGTGGAGGTGGAGTACTGGTTTGGGCTGGTATCATCAAAGATGAGCTTGTGGGGCCTTTTCGGGTTGAGGATGGAGTCAAGCTCAACTCCCAGTCCTACTGCCAGTTTCTGGAAGACACCTTCTTCAAGCAGTGGTACAGGAAGAAGTCTGCATCCTTCAAGAAAAACATGATTTTCATGCAGGACAATGCTCCATCACACGCGTCCAAGTACTCCACAGCGTGGCTGGCAAGAAAGGGTTTAAAAGAAGAAAATCTAATGACATGGCCTCCTTGTTCACCTGATCTGAACCCCATTGAGAACCTGTGGTCCATCATCAAATGTGAGATTTACAAGGAGGGAAAACAGTACACCTCTCTGAACAGTGTCTGGGAGGCTGTGGTTGCTGCTGCACGCAATGTTGATGGTGAACAGATCAAAACACTGACAGAATCCATGGATGGCAGGCTTTTGAGTGTCCTTGCAAAGAAAGGTGGCTATATTGGTCACTGATTTGTTTTTGTTTTGTTTTTGAATGTCAGAAATGTATATTTGTGAATGTTGAGATGTTATATTGGTTTCACTATTCTCATTCGAATATCTCGTGTGCTCGAGCGCGATGCTCGAGTCAGTGTATTTAAATGTAATTTAGCCTCTATTTCTGAAAAGTTTCTGGTGGGATTCAAACGCGCAACCATCTACATTACAGCCAAGAATGTTAACCACTACACTACTATAGAGCTGCATGGCTAGTTACTTTACTAGTAGTAAGTATTCCTATACAGCAGAAGTCTTATATTTTATTTAGTAATTGGCCATGCAGCTCTATAGTAGTGTAGTGGTTAACATTCTTGGCTGTAATGTAGAAGGTTGTGAGTTCGAATCCCGACAGAAACTTAGCTATATATGGAGTCAGAGCAGGGACTCCTAACTAGAACTAGAGTCCTGACACCCTCCGCTCTTCAGAGCAGGGGGTGCCTGGTTTAATGCTCGGGTTCTCCCATTGACTTCCGTTGGGCGCGAATATCGGCACTTCGAGAATTCACAAATATTTAGAATATAGTGATATACAGTACAGACCAAAAGTTTGGACACACCTTCTCATTCAAAGAGTTTTCTTTATTTTCATGACTATGAAGGCATCAAAACTATGAATTAACACATGTGGAATTATATACATAACAAACAAGTGTGAAACAACTGAAAATATGTCATATTCTAGGTTCTTCCAAGTAGCCACCTTTTGCTTTGATTACTGCTTTGCACACTCTTGGCATTCTCTTGATGAGCTTCAAGAGGTAGTCCCCTGAAATGGTCTTCCAACAGTCTTGAAGGAGTTCCCAGAGATGCTTAGCACTTGTTGGCCCTTTTGCCTTCACTCTGCGGTCCAGCTCACCCCAAACCATCTCGATTGGGTTCAGGTCCGGTGACTGTGGAGGCCAGGTCATCTGGCGCAGCACCCCATCACTCTCCTTCATGGTCAAATAGCCCTTACTTTCAAAGTTTTCCCAATTTTTCAGCTGACTGACTGACCTTCATCTCTTAAAGTAATGATGGCCACTCGTTTTTTTCTTTACTTAGCTGCTTTTTTCTTGCCATAATACAAATTCTAACAGTATATTCAGTAGGACTATCAGCTGTGTATCCACCTGACTTCTCCTCAACGCAACTGATGGTCCCAACCCCATTTATAAGGCAAGAAATCCCACTTATTAAACCTGACAGGGCACACCTGTGAAGTGAAAACCATTTCAGGGGACTACCTCTTGAAGCTTATCAAGAGAATGCCAAGAGTGTGCAAAGCAGTAATCAAAGCAAAAGGTGGCTACTTTGAAGAACCTAGAATATGACATATTTTCAGTTGTTTCACACTTGTTTCTTATGTATATAATTCCACATGTGTTAATTCATAGTTTTGATGCCTTTAGTGTGAATCTACAATTTCCATAGTCATGAAAATAAAGAAAACTCTTTGAATGAGACGGTGTCTCCAAACTTTTGGTCTGTACTGTATATTCGTCATTTCGAATATTCTAGATTTATTTTTTTCAGCAATAACCTCCCTTCTTGCTTGTGGGCCAATGAGAAGGCTGCAATGTCTTTGTCTGAGCTTAGCAACATCCCTAGCAACCAATAGGAAAGTATAAGAATATATAAGAAACTCCACAGCAGCCCTTGTATGCAGTATTTTGCAGATCTGAGATAGAGAGCAGTGTCATTGCTGTGCTCTCTGCTTTCCTGTGTCATTATATTAGTTAGTTAGCTTATATATAAAATACAGATAGTTAGTGGGAGATAGTCAGTGTAGGTTAGATAGTGATATAGTGTAGTTGATAGGTTCTGCTGTCCATACATACATGTTACAGACATAGTGCTGTGATGTCACAAGTTCACAACAATATTTAGTGCACCAATCACTAATAAGTAGTCAGACTTGTTAAAATGTGAAGTTGCACGTATTGCGCCAAAATATTCGCATCATTAGTGCCAATTTCGCAATTGCGAATATATTGGAGAACACTATCTACATATAAAGCTATTGTATTGTTCTGCCGTGCCGACCATTTTCTCCAATATCAGGAAATTTCTAGCAGCTTGAACAATGTAGCTATAGTGACCCACGCCTGTATTTCGCGTGCATTGTTCGAATATTACATTGCCGATTTTTCACGATCAAGAAAATAATCTCGAATTCGCGAATATATGACAAATATTCTACCAAATATTTGCAAAATATCACAAATTTGAATATTGACCCTGCCGCTTATCACTAGTGCTCGGGTGCTCTGTAGAGCACCCAAGCATCGGGAAGTGTTCTACTCGAGCACACAAGCACTTTGCTGCTCGACCAACACTAGTGATAACCCTTATGCAGTCTCCTGCTAATTAAAAGCACCTGGGCCAAATAGGTGGGGTGCTACATGGTAGTTGTTGAGGTTCTGTGTCTGTGGGGCCCTATGGCCCAGTGCCAAAGGGGCTTAGCCTCACAGCAGAGGTGCTGTTAAGCTGTTGGGTCGCACCCCGTGCAGGTTCTGTGATGGCAGAGCTGGTTCCTATGTGGTGTTACACAAAATTAGTGTGGGGGGTGACGTGTAATTGAAAAGTATACGCAGGACTTTTTTATGCTCATATTTATAAAGTATACTTGGCAGCTATTGCAATGCAAAGCACGTGGATGTGCAATCCCTGTCTCTTTCTCTATAGTTAGTACATAAATAAATTATCTCACCCACTTTTTCTTTACAAAAATCCTAAGGGTGATCAGATTTATTTATGCAGTTTTAGAAGCCAAAACAAGGAGTGAATTCAAAAAAGGGCAGAAGTTACACTCACCTAAAGAATTATTAGGAACACCATACTAATACAGTGTTGGACCCCCTTTTGCCTTCAGAACTGCCTACGTGGCATTGATTCAACAAGGTTGGCCCATATTGATAGGATAGCATCTTGCAGTTGATGGAGATTTGAGGGATGCACATCCAGGGCACGAAGCTCCCGTTCCACCACATCCCAAAGATGCTCTATTGGGTTGAGATCTGGTGACTGTGGGGGCCATTTTAGTACAGTGAACTCATTGTCATGTTCAAGAAACCAATTTGAAATGATTCGAGCTTTGTGACATGGTGCTTTATCCTGCTGGAAGCAGCCATCCGAGGATGGATACATGTTCTCATTCTGTTTACGCCAAATTCGGACTCTACCATTTGAATGTCTCAACAGAAATCGAGACTCATCAGACCAGGCAACATTTTTCCAGTCTTCAACAGTCCAGTTTTTTTGAGCTTGTGCAAATTGTATCCTCTTTTTCCTATTTGTAGTGTAGATGAGTTGTACCCGGTGGGGTCTTCTGCTGTTGTAGCCCATCCGCCTCAAGGTTGTGCGTGTTGTGGGTTCACAAATGCTTTGCTGCATACCTCGGTTGTAACGAGTGGTTATTTCAGTCAACGTTGCTCTTTTATCAGCTTGAATCAGTCGGCCCATTCTCCTCTGACCTCTAGCATCCACAAGGCATTTTTGCCCACAGGACTGCCGCATACTGGATGCTTTTCCCTTTTCACACCATTTTTTGTAAACCCTAGAAATGGTTGTGCGTGAAAATCCCAGTAACTGAGCAGATTGTGAAATACTCAGACCGGCCCGTCTGGCACCAACAACCATGCCACGCTCAAAATTGCTTAAATCACCTTTCTTTCCCATTCTGACATTCAGTTTGGAGTTCAGGAGATTGTCTTGACCAGGACCCCACCCCTAAATGCATTGAAGCAACTGCCATGTGATTGGTTGACTAGATAATTGCATTAATGAGAAATAGAACAGGTGTTCCTAATAATTCTTTAGGTGAGTGTATATCTGTCCTGTATACGTTCTTTCCTTTTATCATCCACTTCTTATTTTGACTTCCAAAACTGCATATAGACCTGACCTTTTGGCGAACCCTAAGAAATTAATAATAATAATAATAATAATAATAATAAAAAAGTTCAATACCATTGTATAAATGAGTTTACACTTGAGGGCTGTCACTGAGGACCACAAGTAGCTTCTTGTTTTCTTATCTTTCATGCACTGAGAATATTAGCTGGGACGTGGTGAACATCATTAGCGGAAGCTGAAAAAGGTCCCATGGAGATGTAAAAATTGAATAGAGATATTCTTCTGTATTCAGAAATAGCTTCCTGCTGTGTGATAAATGGGCCGTTATCTTCTGGAAACAGAGATGTATCATTACGTCTTTACTAGTCATTCGGGGTCTCCCATGGCTTGATTGACAGCTGTCAGTCAGAGCGTTTGACCATCGGGTCAAGAGGTCCGGGAGTGTTTAAATTCAGGGCATGTTAAACACTGCATTGTACCTGCTGAATGGCCCTGCGACCCAACGAGGACAAAGACTCAGCCTCAGCAGTAAAGAGCCTCCTTTATCTGCTTGTCTTTGTGTTGCCTTTCATGCTGTCAATCTCTATTATGTCTCTGTTACTTGGCCATAGTGACTGTTCCAGACCATTGATTGCATGTATGCAGTGAGTGAGATCTCAGTGCATTATGTGTTACCATGATGTTGAAGCCTATCATTCTGTGAGTACCTGTTTTACCGTGTATTCTCTTTGCAGGATATGGCATGGCCAGCTTTTGAGAAGACTCATGGAACGTTGTGAAGGCTACACTGTATCTGTTGTGTCTTTGAGTTGATACAAATAAAATGATACATTTGTAGTCTTTTTACCAAAGGAAAATATTGTATAAGAATGAAAAACATTGCGATCTGTAATGTCGCTGCATTAGCTTAATGCAATGATGCGTCATCAATGGTCTACATTTCAACCCTGTGCAAGTGGACAGATTTAGTAAGGATGCTGTCTATATGAAATGAGATGGTCCCTTAAAGGGGTTATCCCATGACTGATGGGGAAAAAAATGAGAATCAGATATCATATAGTACAGAACAATCTCTTTCTAACAAAGCTAGGTCTGTACCTCACATGGATCCGGAGCTCCCCCCTTCATTGCTTCAATTGCTCTGATAGGTTTATTTCAAGACGGCAGCTCAGGGGCGTGTTCTTTCTCAGGGGTGTGTGCTATATGCAGCAACTGGTGGCAGTTAAAGAATGGAACTGAGCAGGTGTGTCCACCTCAGTGTGGTGGACAGAGATATTAGAAAATAAACAAATAGCAGGTTGCGCTATATAGATAGATTGTAAGTTCTCATGACCAGGGCCCTCACTCCTAATGTTTCCTAGCCTGTATTCCTGTGATGTTTATTTTGATTTATACATATACATAGGAAGTGAGAGTAGCAAGGGTTCATAGAGTGCTTTAGACCCGACCTTAGTGCACTTAACTGATCATTTGCATATGAATTTAAAGTACTTATTCTCCAGACTGTAAGAACAGATCACTAAGTGATCATTAGATTCAGCCGAGCTAGCATTGTACATGGTTTAAAAGTGAATTTCCTGGTGACAGATTTTCTCTAAAGGAGTCGGAAAATAAAAAAAAAGGTACTTTTCCGCTAAACAGGGCCACGGCTGTTAACAGGTTGCATGTGCTATTGTGGCTCAGCCCATTCACTTCAATGGAGCCGAACTATCGTATAATACCAGACACAACCAAAGACAGGTGTCTCCCTTTCTCTAGAAGAAAACAAATGTATTTTTCTAATCTTGGACAACCCCTTCAAGTACTCCATTAATGACAATATTAAGGTTAACAGAGGGATTACATGTAGATTGTTTTGTCACTAAAACACATATCCAGTTAACAAAAGATGAGTTTAATTTTTAACTTCAGGTTCTGCCGGGGGATCTCGGGGGTCAGGTGCTCCTCCAGCCTTTTATGATTTAGCTGATAATTTATTTCCTTCCAGTCTGTTGTAGTCTACAGTGTTATCAGCAGATGTTGAACGAGCAATTCCAAATTAACTGATTACATTGTCCACTTTTGATTGTTTATAATCCAAAGTGTCGGCGCTGGTTTGTTCTAATGAGTAAATGTCCTTAAAGAACATTGCAGGTGTCATAGGAAAGGGATGAAAAAAAGGCTGAAAAAAAAAAAAGGAGCCAACAAAGTCCTTGAGTGGATAATTGTGAGGAGCAAATACCAAGGGGCACTGAAGATGGTATGAAATGTGGGTTCAGACAGAAAGAACATATAGAAAGAGGTTGCATCAGCAAAGACATTGATGGTACAGCTGTAGGATACACCATCATTGTCCGGTCATGAGGTGAGAAGAGCACCTGGGATCCAATGTAAAATCTGTAAGAGGGAATCCACCTACCATATACCATTTATAATACTGGTGTCTTCTCATGTGGCAAAGGGGTCTTTGGGTGACTGCTACTACTACATCATCTATGGTCCTGTACTTGATGTCGGTCCCACCACTGTGACCCTGACAATTACTGAAACAGAGTGGTAGAGCTACTAGTAACGCATTGTGCCACTTAGTCTCCTGTTGGCTCTGTTCCTAATCCAACCAGCCATCCTTCGAATATATTATTTGCCGTTCAGCGGTGCAGTTATATGTTCTAAAGCAGGCATGCTCAACCTGCGGCCCTCCAGTTGTTGCAAAACTACAACTCCCATCATTCTCTGACAGCCTACAGCTTTCATCCTACAGAAGGGCATCATGGGAGTTGTAGTTTTACAACAGCTGGAGGGCCGGAGGTTGAGCATCCCTGTTCTAAAGCGTTTTGTGGCGTGGAAAAGTGGAAAAAAATAAGGGCCTATTTGACATTCAGCACTGCAGTTATATGTTCTAAAGCCCTTTTTGGAGTGCATTAGTGGCACAAAAAAAAGTATTTTCAGTTGTGTGGTGAAATGACAAAATTGCAGCCCTTTGTGGTGTGTATTAGTGGCAAAAAATATATATTTGCTGTTCTCTTTCACACGAGCGTTTCCAGATAAGGTCCGGATGCGTTGCAGCAAACCCGCGCGAGTAGGTACCTAATTGCAGTCAGTTTTGACTGCGATTGCGTTCTGTTGTTCAGTTTTTATCGTGCGGGTGCAATGTGTTTTGCACGCGCGTGATAAAAAATTGACTGTGGTACCCAGACCCGAACTTCTTCACAGAAGTTCAGGTTTGGGTTCAAGGTTGTGTAGCCTGTATTATTTTCCCTTATAACATGGTTATAAGGGAAAATAATAACATTCTGAATACAGAATGCTAAGTAAATTGGGCTGGAGGGGTTAAAAAAAAAATGTAATTTTTTTTTTAACTCACATTAATCCACTTGTTCGCGCAGCCGGCATCTCTTCTGTCTTCTTCTTTGAGGAATAGGACCTTTGATGACGTCACTGCGTTCATCACATGGTCCATCACATGATACATCACCACGGTGATGGATCATGTGATGGACCACGTGATGAGCGTAGTGACGTCATCAAAGGTCATTTTCCTCACAGATGAAGACAGAAGAGATGCCGGCTGTGCAAACAAGTGGATTAAGGTGAGTTAAATTTTTTCAATTATTTTTTTAACCCCTTCAGCCCTATTTTACTTAGCATTCTGTATTCAGAATGCAATTATTTTCCCTTATAACCATGTTATAAGGGAAAATAATAATGATTGGGTCCCCATCCCGATCGTCTCCTAGCAACCGTGCGTGAAAATCGCACCGCATCCGCACTTGCTTGCAGATGCTTGCGATTTTCACGCAGCCCCATTCACTTCTATGAGGCCTGCGTTGTGAAAACCGCACAAAATTGAGCTTGCTGCGATTTTCACGCAACTCACAAATGATGCGTGAAAATCACCGCTCTTGTGCACAGCCCCATAGAAATAAATGGGTCCGGATTCAGTGCGGGTGCAATGCGTTCAACTCACGCATTGCACCCTCGCGGAAAACTCGCCCGTGTGAAAGGGGCCTTATATTTTCTAAAGCCCTTTTTGGTGTGTATTAGTGGAAAAAAAGATATATTATTTGCTGTTCAGCGGTGCAGTTATATGTTCTAAAGCCGTTTTTCTGTGGGGGGTTGAGCCCGCACAACCTGCCTGTAGGTGCAGATCACTATGGCGAAATACATATACAAACGGAAAATGCAAATGTGATCGCACACTACATCCAGCACTCTGCCCTCCATGCTGGATGAGACATTGGTGTACATTTTGGCCAAAGCGTAATTAAGCCACTCACCGCGTCAAGGTCGTCTCACTTGAGTGGTCCCTAACTCTTGTTCCTACCTGTTTATGGGCCATGACAGCCACATAAAGTCCAGGGAATGCAGGTCAGCATGCAAGCCAAGTACACTCTGCTTTTAACCCCGTCCGGTGCCATTACAGCTTTCATCGGATCCAGGGATGCAAGTACCAACATGCATGCTGAGCCCACCATATACTTCTCCTGGAGCCAAATGGCTAATGGTAGGTTCTATATAAGCAGACTCAGTTTTATACTGACTTTAAAACCAGCCTCCAGGACAGATTGACTGGTCAGGTGTGCTTGACTCAAAGGAGATCGCCACGCCTCCAATATATGTTACAAAGAAAAAATGTGGGGGGTTGAGCCCGCACAACCTGCCTGTAGGTGCAGATCACTATGGCGAAATACATATACAAACGGAAAATGCAAATGTGATCGCACACTACATCCAGCACTCTGCCCTCCATGCTGGATGAGACATTGGTGTACATTTTGGCCAAAGCGTAATTAAGCCACTCACCGCGTCAAGGTCGTCTCACTTGAGTGGTCCCTAACTCTTGTTCCTATCTGTTTATGGGCCATGACAGCCACATAAAGTCCAGGGAATGCAGGTCAGCATGCAAGCCAAGTACACTCTACTTTTAACCCCGTCCGGTGCCATTACAGCTTTCACCTGCATTCCCTGGACTTTATGTGGCTGTCATGGCCCATAAACAGGTAGGAACAAGAGTTAGGGACCACTCAAGTGAGACGACCTTGACGCGGTGAGTGGCTTAATTACGCTTTGGCCAAAATGTACACCAATGTCTCATCCAGCATGGAGGGCAGAGTGCTGGATGTAGTGTGCGATCACATTTGCATTTTCCTAAAGCCGTTTTTGGCATGTATTAGTGGCACAGAAAAAGTATTTGCCATTGTGTGGTGAAGTGAGAAAATGACAGCCCTTTTTGGAGTGTATTAGTGACAAAAAAATATATATTTGCAGTTCAGCGGTGCAGTTATATGTTCTAAAGACCTTTTTGTCACGTATTAGTGGCACAAATAAAGTATTTGCCGCTGTGTGGTGAAGTAAGAAAATTACAGCCCTTTTTGGTGTGTATTAGTGGCAAAAAAATATATATTTCCTGTTCAGCGGTGCAGTTTTATGTTCTAAAGCCTTTTGTGGTGTGTATTACTGGAAAAAAAAGGGCTTATTAGCTGTTGTGTGCTGAAGTGAGAAAATTACAGACTTTTTGGGGATGTTTGAATTTCCTTTTTATTTATTTATTTGATCTAACAGTATATCAGATAGAGGAGTGCCAGGCCCTGCACAGGGGAGTGGCAGAGGCCTAAATGTTTCTGGCGCAGGCAAAGGTTGCAGCAGAGTAGGGGGTCGTGGCAGCAGTAGTCGCAGCGAGAGGCCTGAGCTCCCGGTGTCATCCAGCAGTCGTGTCTTGACCAGCAACCCAGCGGTTTTTGAATGGTTGACTCGGTCATCCACTTCATCCCAAGTGACATCAGATACCCCCAGCCAAGAGTCGGTGGGTTCATCAGACACAACCCTTAGTTGGCATGGCCCGGGAGCAGGCCCTGTGCCCTCACCTGTCCTTAACCTACCTCTGTAATTTTATGTTACCTCAGCCAGAGAAGTATTATATGCTGTTGTCTCAGCTCCACTATACAGCGAGAACGAGCTACGAGAGGACAGTCAGCAGCTACTGGCCAGCCAAGATGTGGAGGAGACATCCGCCGCTTCCTCCAGTAGACGGGCAAGTAGTGATGAGGAGAGTGGCGTGGGAGCTGGTGTTGCGAGCAGTCAGTGGCAGTGGCGGTAGCACCGTGTCATCAGCCTCCACTGCAGGGACAATTCACAGAGCCCCTCCAGCATACCACATGTGCAGGGCACGGCGGTGAGCCTGAGCAAACGGAGTCGCACAGGGGAGGAACTGCATTGTGTCCTTTATCAAGAAATTGAATCCTGGCTTTCTCCACGACAACTGAAAATCTGAATTATGGTGACTGATAGAGATGATTTTCATTTAAATTCGACTCGCCTAGAAGCCGAATTTTCTCGTGCTTCGTGTCAGCAAATCGATTTAACCTGAAAAAGTATAAAAAAACGAACAAATTCAAACTTACCTCCTCCATTTGATCGCAAAGGGCCGCCAGCCTCCATCTTGCGTTAAGATCTCGGCCGAAATCTTGTGCAGCGTGAGATTACATCATCATCGCGTGATGACGTAATCTTGCCCCGCATGGGATTTCGGCCAAGATCTTCAAGCCAGATGGTGGCGGCCGGTCCGTTGCGAGCAAATGGAGGCGGTAAGTTTAATTTTAAAAAAATGTATTCTTAATTTTACACTCAGATGCCGCGATCATGTATGAACGTGGCATCTGAGGGGTACAATGACGGAGGCGGAGCTATCACAGCTCCCTGTCATTGCACCCGCTACTTACAAAAAAAAAATGCGCTTCGTGACAAAGTCATTCGTCACTAAGCTAATTTTTTTGCAAAATTCGGTGAAGCAGCCGAATCGAATTTTCAATACATTTTCTCATCTCTAGTGACCGACAACTAGAAGAATATGGTGTCGGCGCTGCGTCAAGGAGGGCTTGGCACACGTGTTCATGGCACATGTGTTCAATCTGGTTGTAAAGTGGTTCCTGAAGTCTTGCACCCGTCTGCAAGACATCCTAAAAATGGCCAGGAAACTTTGCATGCACTTCAGCCACTCATACACCACAAAGCACACACTCCTTGAGCTGTAGCGGCAGAACAGCATACCCCAACATAGGCTTATATGCGACGCTTCCACCCGTTGGAATTCCACCCTCCATATCTTGGACCGACTATGCGAGCAGAGAAAGGCCATAACGTCATTCCACTGCTTTATGTCCTGGAACAGATGCTGGTAAATCTGGCTGGTCAGGGGCCTGGAGACGTGGCACCTAAATCTCACGGCCACATGAGCCCTGTGGGGGCTGAACTGAAGGAGGAGGAGGACATTGGAGCTCAAGCAACGTGTAGCGAACTGGGTGGTTTTTCTACACAGGTGACAGGAAAGGAGGAGCAGGAGCAGCCAGAGGAGCTATAGGGCGATGAGGAAGACGAGGCAGAGGACCCAGACACACCGTGGCAGTATGCATTGGAGATGGAGGCAGGTAATCCCTCCGAATCACTTGCACAAATGGCCCGATGCATGCTCACTTGCTTGCGTAGTCACAGCCGAATTGTCAGAATTCAGTAGGGGGGTGACTTCTGGCTCTCCATCTTGTTGGAACCTCGCTACCGGTCCAAAATGGGGGCCTTTTTTAGACCCGCTGAGGGAGGACAAACTGAACTACTATAGAGACATCCTATCTTTGCTCCATCGTCCTTCCTCTCGCAGATCCGACCGGAGGGGCCTCTGTAGCAACTTGAGTCTAGAGTTGCTGATGAGTAGCTTTCTTCACCCGCCTAGTGAAGGAAACTACTCACCAGCAGCAGCAGCTAGACCTGGAGCAGGACCTAAAACAGCAGGTGGTAGCATACTTAGACAGCACCCTGCCACTCAACATTGAAGATCCGCTGGACTACTGAGCAGCCAAACTGGACTTGTGGCTGCAACTGGCAGAGTTTGCCCTGGAAAAGCTGTCCTGCCCGGCCAGTAGTGTGGCATCAGAGCGGGTGTTTAGTGCGGCGATGGCCATAGATACCCCAAGAAGAAGTTGCTAGTATTGGTTAGAACACCTCGGGATGGACAATGGAAGTCAATGGGAGAACCCGAGCATTAAACCAGACACCCCCTGCTCTGAAGAGAGGAGGGTGTCTGGTTCATAGTAAAAGGTCAGAAATTGATGGAAACACCACTGAAATGGTTTGGGAACAGCATGGGGAGGATGTCTGGATGCATCTTGGACTACCAGGTCGCTGCTGGGAAAGATGTTGTCCGAGTCAGGGGCGGACATACTGCCTATGCAGCCAGTTCGGCTGCACAGGGGCCCAGTACGGTAGGGGGGCCCGTGAGAGGTTCCGTGGAAGGGCAGAGAGAGATGAGCGCTTCCATTGTGGAAGCGTTCATCTCTATATTCATCTGTATTGCTGCTCCCTTACCCATTCTTCTGATAGGCTGCAGGCACAGATAGGAGGGAGCACTATGGGGGCATCTACAAGGGGGCATTATTTACTGGCACACATGGAAGGGAGGAGCACTATGGGGGCATCTACTAGGGGGCATTATTTACTGGCACACATGGGGAAGAGGAGCACTATGGGGGCATCTACTGGGAACCCTATATATTAGAATTATACTGGCACTATGGGGGGAGGAGCCATATGAGGGCATCTACTGGGGGCTCTATATATTGGTATTATATACTGTCACACATGGGGGGCACTATGGAGAAGTGGGAGCACTATGGGGGCATCTGCTGGGGGGCATTAGATAGGGGCATTTTATACTGGCACAAACTATATGTGCAATATGGGGGTGGGGATGAGTACCATAGTGGCATTTTATACTGGCATATATTATATGGACACTATGGGGAAGGGGGGAGAGGAACATTATCGGGACATCTACTTGGGGCACTCTATAGGGGCATTTTATACTGCCACATTATGTCAGTCACCATGGAACGGGGGGAGGAGCACTATGGGGCATCTACTGGGGGCATTATATAGGAGTATTTTATACTGGTGCAAAATTAAGGGGCACTATGGGGACATTAGCTCAACTGGGGGCACTAAGAGTTTTTTGGGGTGGCACACAGTAGGGGGCATTGGCACACATTATGAGGGCACTATAGGGACATTGGCTCTACTAGGGGCACTAAGAAGAGATCTTTTTTTACTGCCACACAACAGGGCATTTTTTGTATCATTATTTTTATGGAACATTATGTTTATTAGTGTCAGGGACACTATTTTCTGGGTGCAGTTATTTCTTAGGTCACTGTGTGCCAATAATTATTGAAGGGGCACTATCTGGTACTAGTATTTTTAGGGGGTTTATCTGTTTCTGCATTATAGTATTGGGGAGCACAGCAGGCACAGGATGGGGTGTTCAGAAGGTTGGAGGATGTTGGAAAAGTAGGAAACTAAGATGTCTGTCAAACTCTGCAGAGAGAAGAGACGGCTGAAATGAATCATCATGGTGGTCTGGTCTGAAAGGAGAAGATGAGGAAAGAGAAGATCTAAGAAGATGTCACTGGATGTACAAGGTAAGTTGCGCTGTATTAGGCTACTTTCACATCTGCGTTATTGATTCTGGCAGGTTGTTCCAGCTGAGAACAGCCTGCCGGAATTCACTGGATCCGGCATTGCTGGATGCAGACGGAATGCCCGCTGGCCCCATTAACTATAATTGGGTACGGTAGAGATCCGGCCACAATCTGGCAAAAATGCAGAGAATCAGCGGGACATAAACCGCTGCATGCTGTGGTTTGTGTCTGGACGGATTGTAGTGCCGCGGGTGCGAAAGTAGCGTTACCTTATATGTTTTGTATTGCTGTATGTAATATTAGGAGGGAATAGGTTAGGGTGAAAATTTGGCATGGGGGTGGAGGGGCCCAGGCACATTCTTTGCACAGGGCCCTCTGCTGTCTGTGTCCGCCCCTGTCCCGAGTAGTACGCCACTTTTACAGACTGACAATAATATGCACCAAACCGACGATAAATGCTGCCAAAAATTACAAGGAAGAAGCACTCCAACACAACCTGTACTGTATATTACATAAAGGAGGGCCTTATTCACATTGTGGTACAATTGTTCAGGTAGTGGGACTCCTACACTCATAAAGCCTATGCACTAAGGGAAAGGGCTGCCAAAAATTACAAGGAACCAGCACTCCAATACACCCTTTATTAGGCAAAAAGGAGGGCATCATACACACCCTTGAAAAATTATGATTGATGGCCTGCTGGTGACCCTCAAAAACATTAGGAGCAAGGGCTTGCTGGTGACCCTCTAAAACATTATGGGCGAGGGCCTTCTTCTGAGTTGACCATCTAAAACATTAGGGGTGAGGGCCTGCTGCCGAGCTGACCATCTAAAAAATGTTGCGAGCGAGGGCCTGCTGTCGAGCTGACCATCTAAAAAATTATGGGCGAAAGCCTGCAGCCGAGCTGACCATCTAAAATATTTTTAGATGTTCAGCTCGGCAGCAGGCCATCGCCCGCAACATTTTTTAGATGGTTAGCTCGGTAGCAGGCCCTTGCCCATGCTGCTGAGCTGAGCATATAAAAAAATTTGTGGGCGAGAGCCTGCTGCCGAGCTGACCATCTAAAAA
Source organism: Bufo bufo (assembly GCF_905171765.1). Classification (NCBI taxonomy): domain Eukaryota; kingdom Metazoa; phylum Chordata; class Amphibia; order Anura; family Bufonidae; genus Bufo; species Bufo bufo. The sequence goes on from NC_053397.1 coordinate 209,156,901, forward strand.
ATTTTGCGGGCGAGGGCCTGCTACCGAGCTGACCATCTAAATAATGTTGCGGGCGAGGGCCTGCTGCCGAGCTGACCATCTAAAAATTTTGAGGTAAGGGTCTGCTGCTGAGCTGACCCTCTATTTATGGTTGAGGGCCTGCTGGTGACCTTTAAAAACATTATGGGTGAGGGCTTGCTGGTGATCCTCTAAAACATTATGGGTGAGGGTAGCCTAATAAACATGCTGATATCATGGAGGAGGAGGAAGACGAGAAAAGGGAGGTTGAACCATGTACCCTTTTTAGTTGTGGAAGGGGTGCATGGGAATACAGTGTATTCAATACACCATAAAAGCCACTTTTAAAGTGCCTTTATGTTCAGCCACTTTCCTCTTGTGGAGTAGAGAAGTCCAGCAATCCAGACCTTGTTCATTTTTATAAGAGTCAGCCGGTCAGCATTTTCAGTTGACAGGCAGTTGCGCTTATCAGTTATTATGCCCCCAGCAGCACTAAATGCACGCTCTGAAAAAACGCTGGCGGCAAGGCAGGCCAGCACCTCCAAGGCGTAGAGAGCCAGTTCGTCCCACGTGTCCAGTTTGGACACCCAATAGTTGTAAGGCACACAGGGATCACTGAGGACACTGGCAAGGTCTGCTACGTACTCCTTCACCATCTTCCAAAATGTTTCCCTCCTTGTGACACTAGGCCAGGCATCAGGTTGAGGGTGCTGGCGGGGTGTCATAAAACTGTCTCAGGCCTTGGAGAGTGTTGCCCTGCCTCTGTTGGAACTGATGTGTGTTCCCCCCGTCTCCCCTCCTCGACTGGCCAAGGAACTACGTACTCTGCAGCCAGCATTGTCAGCTGGAAATTTGCTGAGCAATTTTTCCACAGGGACCTTCTGGTATTGCACCATTTTGCTTGTCCTCTCCACCACAGGATTGAGAGATGAGAAGTTCTCTTTGTAGCGGGGGTCGAGAAAGGTGAACAACCAGTAATCGGTGTTGGCCAAAATGCGTACAATGCGAGGGTCACGGGAAAGGCAGCCTAGCATAAAGTCAGCCATGTGTGCCAGAGTCCTAACAGAAAAGACTTCGCTGTCCTCATCAGGAGGATAACTCTCAATCTCCTCATCCTCTTCCTTCTCTTTTACCCACCCACGCTAAACAGATGGAATAAAACTTCCATGGGTACTACACTCTGTGGCGGAGGCAACCGTCTCCTGCTCCTTTTCCTCCTCCTCATCATCCAATTTGTCCTGAGAAGAAGAACTGAGGGTGATCTGACTATCACCCTGTGTACTGTCTTCCCCCATTTCCACCTCTTACACATACAAAGTGTCCGGCTTAATTGTGAGCAGCGAGCGTTTGAGTAGACACAGACATGGGATGGTTACGCTGATAATAGCGTTATCGACACTCACCTTCTGTGTTGATTCCTCAAAGTTGCGTAAAACTTCACAGAGGTCCGGCATCAATGCCCACTCGTCGCTTGTGAAGAGCGGAAGCTGACTGGAAAGGCGACGACCATGTTGCAGCTGGTATTCCACTACTGCCCTCTGCTGCTCACAAGGCCTGGCCAACATGTGGAACGTGGAGATCCAGCGCGTGCTCACGTCGCACAACAGTCGGTGAGCTGGCAATTGCAAGTGTTGCTGCAGCGTTGCCAGACCGGCGGAAGCTGTCGATGACTTGCGGAAATGGGCATACACGCGGCACACCTTCACAAGTAGCTCAGGTAAATTGGGGTGGGTTTGGAGAAACCACTGAACCACTAAGTTGAATACGTGGGCTAGGCATGATATGTGTGGGAGCTTGCCGAGCCCCAAAGCCGCCACCAAGTTACGGCCATTATCAGACACAACCATGCCTGAATTTGCGCTTTCGTTGAAAGGCCTGGGGTATAGACATCTGTACGCTGTGCTGGGATACAGAGGTGGATGTGCTAGCGGACGGTGCTTGCGAAGGTCCAGGTGCATGGCGGGAGGCATCCCGGCCTGCGTCTAGGACAGGGGATTGACCAGCACATAACACAGGGGAAGAGGAGGCAGTAGTGCAACCCGCAGACACTGGTTGTGGACCCAGGCGTTTGGCCCACCTATTAGGGTGCTTTGATGCCATGTGGCGAATCATGCTGGTGGTGGTGAGGTTGCTAGTGTTCACGCCCCTGCTCATTTTGGTACGTCACAGGTTGCAAATGACAATTCTTTTATTGTCCGCACTTTCCTCAAAAAAGGGCCAGACTGCGGAACACCTACCCCTTGACAAGGGATATTGCCGCAAGGGGGTGCTCCGGGGAACAGTTGCAGGCCTGTTTGGTGTGGCCCACCTTCTCCCTTTTGCCACCGCACTGCCTCTTCCAGCCTGTTGTGGTGCTGCAGATCCCTTCCTCTCTGTACTGCTGTCCTCGCTCGGCTTGCCACCTTCCCAGGTTGGGTCACTGACTTCTTCGTCCAGCACCTCCTCTTCCACTTCCTCACTCTGGTCATCCTCCTGACTTGTTGACCTAACAACAACCTCAGTTATTGACAACTGTCTCTCATCCTCATCATATACCTCTTAAGACACTAATTGGGGTTGACTTATTGGCAACTGTGTCTTATCATCATCATCCACCTCGTGAAACACTAATTGCCGTTCCCCACTGTCATCTTCTTCTGACTTTGGATGCTCCAGAGTTGGAATCAGGGCACAAGATCTCCTCATGTACCTCTTCAAGCGGCCTTGGCGAGAGGCATAAATTATGGAATGGCGAGGAAAACAGCTCCTCGGAATATCCGAGTGTGGGATCACTTGTTTGCCAATACTCTCCATGGTGGGTGGAAGGAGTATCAGGGTGAGGATTCTGTTGACCAGACTCTTGGCTACTGAGACTGGACTTTGTGGAAGACAGGGTGGTGCTTAACCAACTGGAAGCATTATCTGCTGCAATCCAACCAACCCCCTGGTCGCACTGGTCTGACTTTAAGAGTGGTGTCCTGCGCCGCTCTGCAAACTGGGACATGAAGCTAGGTATCGTGGATGAGTGTGTTTCTTGTGCTCTGGCAGCAGGCACAGTTTCACCGTGCCCAGGGCCACGGCTTCTGCGTGCACCATCAGCAGCACAGCCACTTCCCTGTCTCACTGCGCATATTAAATGGTATATATGCTTGCCTTGCGCATATTAAATGGTATATATGCTTGCAAGTATGTCACACGTACAGTAGCGCAGGATTTGTAAGTGTATGTGCAAATAAAGTACACAGAATGTCACAGATATTTTTAGGATGCGCACACCTTAAACAGAAGGTATAGCGCAAGTTATGTCGCTGTCACCACTGCCTAAAAAAAAATTACACTGAATGAATGTCACTGATATTTAGGCTGCACAAAGGTTATACAGGAGGTATAGCGCAAGTAATGTCGCTGTCACCACTGCCTAATAAAAAATTACATTGAATGAATGTCACTGATATTTCGGATGCGCACGCGTTAAACTGGAGGTATAGCGCAAGTAATGTTGCTGTCACCACCACCTAATAAAAAATTACACTGAATTAATATCACTGATATTTAGGATGCACACACGTTAAACAGGAGGTATAGTGCAAGTAATGTCACTGTCACCAGCGGCTAATAAAAAATTACACTGAATTAATGTCACTGATATTAAGGATGGGCAAACGTTACACAGGAGGTATAGCGCAGGTAATGTCACTGCCACCAGCAGCAAAAAAAAAATAGACTGAATGTCACTGATATTTCGGATACACAAACTGTATACAGCGCAGCGCAGGTTATGTAGCGCAGGTAATGTAACTGTCCGCAGCGGACATCGTCTACGGAAAAAGTACACTGGATGTCACAGATATTTTTAGGCTACGCACACGTTAGACAGGAGATGTAGCACAGAAAATGTCGCTGTCTGCAGCGGCCAAACAATTGCAAGCTATTTAGCGCAGGTTGCGCTAAAAATATATATTGCTGCCAGATACAACTATAGTCCTTAAAAGGACTTTTGGATTTCTAACAAGTTTTAGCAATTTAGCGCAGGTTGTGCTAAAAATATATATTGCTGCCACACACAATAGTCCTGAAATTGACTTTTGGGACTTTAACAAGTATAAAAGCTAAAGTATTGCTATTTTAATCCTTACACTATCTCTCCATTCTGCTCTCCAGCTCTCCCTGACTAATACTGAGCCGAACACGTGTCATCGGGTGCTATATAGAACCCGATGACGCATTCCGGCCAACCAATCACTGTAATGCCAGCAGACAACATGGCTAAGGCATTATAGTGAATGACAGTACTTACTTGCACGTTTATAAAGACTTGAGCATCGCGGTCAAGCACACCCCGTATTCAGCCGAATACCGCCATGTGCCGAGCATCGTGGTGTTAAAGCCGAACTGATGTTTGGCCGAGCATGCTTGCCCGACACTTGAAGTTGCCTGTCCACCCAAAATGTGGCGAGGCTGACCTTTGTCAAGATGAATCAGGCGTGGATCAGCCAGGATTTCCACCCACCAATGCCTGATGCATCAGACTAGATCATCCATGGTGCCACACCAACACTTTGACAAAAGAGACCGGTTTCTTCTGGCTACCTGCCTCAGCTACTATTCTGATGCTGCCACCCACCTGATGTCACACATCTGATGCCAAGTGCTCCTTATTTCACCCACCATCTTCAGCTGGTACTGGTGTTGCCACCCACCTCCCCACTCTGTCACCGGGTCACTCTGTGGTCTCCTGATGCTGCTGCCACCTCCACACTATGGCACCTTGCCACTCTGTGGTCTCCTGATGCTGTTGCCACCTCAACACTATGTCACCTTGCCACTCTGTGGCCTCCTGATGCTCCTGCTGCCACCTCGACACTGTCATTGTGCCACCCTGTGGCCTCCTCCTAATGCTGCTGCCACCACCTCCACACTCTGTCATTGTGCCACTCTGTGGCCTCTTGGTGATGCTGCTGCCACCTTCACACTCTGTCATTGTGCCACCCTGTGGCCTCCTCCTGATGCTACTGCTGCCGCCACCTCCACACTGTGTTATTGTGCCACTCTGTGGCTGTTGGGGTGGGAGTGTGGGGGGACCCCCCACTATACAATGTGTAGCAAGTGGGATAGCAACTTGGCCAGGACACCCGGGACAGGGAGCAGGTCACCTCCTATTGCTTACCTAATCCTCGCCCTTTCTCCTCACCGTATGAGTGGACCAGGATGGTAGGACGGCTCATACCCAGGAACCTAGGACCCTGAGTCACCTTAAAAATCCCTCAAAAAAGAAAGGGCTAAGACGACCAGTTCAGCCAGGGAAGGTACAGGCAGTGCACAGCTACTGAATCAGCAGGCAAGTGCCTAGAAACAACTCACAATTCCCCATGCGGACAGGAAGCATGGCGGCCCCAGCATAGCTGCACACTGACTTGTGGTTCCCCCTCTGGGTAACCCTGAGACCCCCTTCCGGAAGCACAACACACAGGGAACATGTCTAGCAAACATGCTGGACGACAGACACCAACAGACCAGACATGTAACAACCACTAGACAAGACAACCACCCATACATAAACATCACCAAACATATGCAAAGGTAGTGAAGGGAAGGTAGACAACAGGATGACATAGATTACATCGGAGAGACATCGATGTCCCATTAGGTGGCCCTCAAGGACTGGGCAGATAAAACACCCAGGACAGGAGCATAACTCCAGCAACAACAAAGGCTGGAGTACAACTGACTCAAGCCTGGAAGCCACAGGTGATAAAAACCCTAGTGGCCACACCCAGCCAGGAAGTTAACCACTCCAGCACCAGACAGGGGAAGAACCAGGAGAAGTCGACCAAAGCCCATAGATGCTGCAACAACAACACGTTGCCCCTGGCAACCAGCATGTACAGCTAATGTGTCAAAATGCACACCAAAGCCTGTGCTGCTGCCACCTCCACACTGTCATTGTGCCACTCTGTGGCCTCCTGATGATGCTGCTGCCACCTCCCAGACTCTTTCATTGGGCCACTCTGTGGTCTCCTCATGCTGCTTCCACTTCACCACTATGTAATCTGGCCACTCTATGGACTTCTCATGCTGTTCTCCCCCTTCCCACTTCATGATTGGGCCACTATTTTGCCTTTTGGCCTGGCTGACATCATCATTTATTTGACCCTTCTTCTGGAAGGAAAAATGAGACAACATGGTCCCTATTTTGCATCAGAATTGTCTTATGATTTGGTAGCCAAAAGCAGGAGTGGGTACAAAACACAGAAGACATGCAAATATTCCATTCACGTGTCATCTCTGTTTTGGTTCCACTCCTGTTTTTTGGCTTTAGCAATACTGATTGATTACTAACCAAATGCTGACCGAGTGAAGGCGGATCCTCCACAGACAGGTTTGGTTTTTAGGGATTATTGTTCTGATGGATCAGAAGAAGGGCAAAATAAACACAAACTTACTGCTGACACCCTCTCCACTCTGTGAGGGGGCTCTACTTGCATAAGCGTTTAATAGAACAGGTTCTGTAGATATCTATGTGGAATCAGCTGCCGAGTGCTCTTCTTCTTGACGCTAACATTGATCTGCAAGGCTGAGTTCATACTTAAGTTATTTGGTCAGTTTTGGCCCCGCAACTGCCCAAATAAGTGAAGTGTGCAGTGATTCTAAGAGCGAGGCCTGTCATCTGCATGTCATACTGACTCACAGTATTGTTTCACTACCACAGCAGACTCCCTATGCGTGTTACTGCAAGACACAGTGTTCTACACCACTATAAAGGCTCTCTGCAGCCAGGAAATAGCCTTTAAACTCGTATCGAACCTAATTATTTCGAAAAATTCAGCGAACCGGCCGAATCGAATTTTTGAGAAATTCACTCATCTCTACACTGCGTGCAGAATTATTAGGCAAATGAGTATTTTGACCACATCATCCTCTTTATGCATGTTGTCTTACTCCAAGCTGTATAGGCTCGAAAGCCTACTACCAATTAAGCATATTAGGTGATGTGCATTTCTGTAATGAGAAGGGGTGTGGTCTAATGACATCAACACCCTATATTAGGTGTGCATAATTATTAGGCAACTTCCTTTCCTTTGGCAAAATGGGTCAAAAGAAGGACTTGACAGGCTCAGAAAAGTCAAAAATAGTGAGATATCTTGCAGAGGGATGCAGCACTCTTAAAATTGCAAAGCTTCTGAAGCGTGATCATCGAACAATCAAGCGTTTCATTCAAAATAGTCAACAGGGTCGCAAGAAGCGTGTGGAAAAACCAAGGCGCAAAATAACTGCCCATGAACTGAGAAAAGTCAAGCGTGCAGCTGCCAAGATGCCACTTGCCACCAGTTTGGCCATATTTCAGAGCTGCAACATCACTGGAGTGCCCAAAAGCACAAGGTGTGCAATACTCAGAGACATGGCCAAGGTAAGAAAGGCTGAAAGACGACCACCACTGAACAAGACACACAAGCTGAAACGTCAAGACTGGGCCAAGAAATATCTCAAGACTGATTTTTCTAAGGTTTTATGGACTGATGAAATGAGAGTGAGTCTTGATGGGCCAGATGGATGGGCCCGTGGCTGGATTGGTAAAGGGCAGAGAGCTCCAGTCCGACTCAGACGCCAGCAAGGTGGAGGTGGAGTACTGGTTTGGGCTGGTATCATCAAAGATGAGCTTGTGGGGCCTTTTCAGGTTGAGGATGGAGTCAAGCTCAACTCCCAGTCCTACTGCCAGTTTCTGGAAGACACCTTCTTCAAGCAGTTGTACAGGAAGAAGTCTGCATCCTTCAAGAAAAACATGATTTTCATGCAGGACAATGCTCCATCACACGCGTCCAAGTACTCCACAGCGTGGCTGGCAAGAAAGGGTATAAAAGAAGAAAATCTAATGACATGGCCTCCTTGTTCACCTGATCTGAACCCCATTGAGAACCTGTGGTCCATCATCAAATGTGAGATTTACAAGGAGGGAAAACAGTACACCTCTCTGAACAGTGTCTGGGAGGCTGTGGTTGCTGCTGCACGCAATGTTGATGGTGAACAGATCAGAACACTGACAGAATCCATGGATGGCAGGCTTTTGAGTGTCCTTGCAAAGAAAGGTGGCTATATTGGTCACTGATTTGTTTTTGTTTTGTTTTTGAATGTCAGAAATGTATATTTGTGAATGTTGAGATGTTATATTGGTTTCACTGGTAAAAATAAATAATTGAAATGGGTATATATTTGTTTTTTGTTAAGTTGCCTAATAATTATGCACAGTAATAGTCACCTGCACACACAGATATCCCCCTAAAATAGCTAAAACTAAAAACAAACTAAAAACTACTTCCAAAAATATTCAGCTTTGATATTAATGAGTTTTTTGGGTTCATTGAGAACATGGTTGTTGTTCAATAATAAAATTAATCCTCAAAAATACAACTTGCCTAATAATTCTGCACTCCCTGTATTTATGTGGTATAGCCATTTCTTCAAAGTGTACAAGGGGCCATTTTTTAACAGAACAATGCCATGCCCCATGTCGCTTATGCTACTGTGAGCAGCCTGCATGGCCTAAACCTGCTACTATAACTTGCAGCATCTCCAGACTTGTCTTTCATTGAGCACATCTGTTACGTCATTGGTCGGCAATTGGAATGGGATTTGCCAGCAGCAGATCTTGATGATGTCTGTGTCTAAGTGCATTCAGTGTGGCAGAACATTCCTCAAACAACCATTGATAGCATGAGTGTAAGTGTGTGTATTTCGGCATGTGGAGCTCAAAATCAATGCTTAATAAATCGAGATGCTTTGAATATTTTGTTTCCATTTTGCACTATTTGCATATAATTAACACATCTATGGATGTTGTGATTTCTATTATTCCACAACTTTTCCTTCTTGGTTTTGCAATTTCAGTGTTGAGGAGTGCATTTACTAGTGATTTTTATTTTTAGGTTTAAGTGCTCCTTAAAAATATTGAATAAAAGGTTAAACAAGCATTTTTATCATTGAGTATTACAAATATGTAGCATCCAAAAGGCAAAACTTATGTATTTTTTTTAAATTACCATTTTACAGCCTATGTTCATTGTGAGACAGCCAAGGCCAAGATGTCAATCTTGTAAAAGCCTACTCAGACAGCAATCACATTTTGTCCAGATATTATATTCTTAGTATTGTTATACAAAGCCATCTCTTTATTTCTCGTCTCGTTATATAAGACTATTGTACTGAAGTCATTAAATAGTATTGTCATTATTAATCCCCCCCGGTTGCAACACACATGAAAAAAATTGCCATTGATACCACTATTTCTACTGGGAAATAAACAAGACAGGATGAAGGATGACCTGTTTGTGGTATCGGTTACACCGTCAGTGCTGGAGTTGTAGGAACAGAGTTGGGACAGACCCTATCTGGTTTCCCATGAATGTAGAACGTTCTCCTGGAAGTGGACAATTAGTTTCCTCACAGGAATCAGGACACAAATACATATGAATATTAGTGAGTGGCAGAGGATGAGGAAGGAGACAGGTTAAAGCAGGAAAGGGACTGAAATATTATATGACCTGCATTGTGAAGTATGTTTGTGCTATCACCAAATAAACCAACTAATATTATGCTACATTTAATATGTGCCTCAAATTTGAGATGTGAATATCATTTATATTTTCACATTTTTTTAAATTCAGGTTGACATAATAAAGGAGAACATACAGTGTGATATGGTTAGTAGTTCTTTACAGCATTTCTTTTAGTAACATGTCATCGGTAAAAGTCCCAACATAGACAATCAGAGTAATGTATTGGAGCTACTATGTCAACCTTCTAATATTAGTCGGTTTTTCCATATAAGTGGAGAAGAGGAGTGAAGGAGAAGGGAGGGGGAAGGCAGAAAGGATGGGTTATGGGGGATTAGTAATACAGAGACCATAACTTGACACCCCGCAAACCGCAGGGTGAGTAGAACATAACAGTAGCCCAACATGTTCACCTCTCCTCCACAGTGGATTTAAAACCCAAGCAAGCACGCGTCACGCAGGGACCCCCGCTGAGCCCTCAAGTAGAATCATATCTCTGAGATTGGTGGATCGTTTAATAAGACACGTGTCTGATACCAGGAAGTGAGTTTAAAAGATTCCTAAATGCATCATCTAACCTGGAGGGGCAGTAAATCTATGAAGCTCTCCCAGCATGCAAAGAATTGTTTCACATGGATCTACTTCCTGGAAGACACCTCCACCCAGTCCATCTTCATTAAAGGGGTTTTCCAGGAACTAAAAAAATGAAAATACTTAAATATTATTTTATAATAAATATATTCACAAATACTTTCATTACTTAGAATGGCTTGTTTTGTCTAGGTAGCAGTCATCAGGAGAAATAAAATGGCCGCCGATGTATCAGTACACACAAAACCTGTCCTAATCACACAGGAGGACAATTTACTTCACTTCAATGAGCCATAGAGCTGCCTCATCATCCTCTCTGCTCTACTTGTCAGAAATCACGATCCTGAATACAGGTGAATCTCTGTGGGAATAGAGAAGATGAGGAGACATGATAGGAGAGTGAGGTGTGGCTAATGAGCAGCAGCACTTGTTTACAGTCTACATTATCACAGTCTGTCCTGTCCGTTCTCTCTCATGTCTCCTCATGAACTAAATTCACCAGAGATTCAGCTAAAGTTCTTATCATCTGTATTCAGGATCATAATCCCTGACAAGAAGAGAGGAGGAGGCTGAGGAGGCAGCTCTTTACCTCAGTGTTGTAAAGTAACTTGTCCTCCTGTGTGATCAGGACAGGTTTTGTGTGTACTGATAGGACAGCGGCCATTTTATTTCTCCTGATGATTGCTCCCTAAACAAAACAAGCCATTATAAATAATCAAAGGTATTTGAGAATATATTTATAATAAAGTACTATTTAAGTATTTTCATTTTCTTAATTCCCGGAGAACCCCTGTAAAAAGGAGACTTTCTCGAGAAATAGCTTAAACAGTGGGGGTGTGGAGTCGAGCCATGTGTGGAGGATAGTCTTGATTCCTGCCGCTGCAATCAGACATAACAATTTCCTACTACTAGAGGTGCAACGTGTACTAGTCGGGTCAATGTACCTAAAGATGGCCCATATAAGATCTAGAGGTGCTGCTCATGACAATGACTTGACATGACTATAAGAAGGATTGTGTGTAGCCAAAAATAACAGAAATGGCAAATGTCACTCTATACAGATATACACACACTTACAAAGATACTCTCTTGAACCCATAGAAGGCCTATAAGTCCTTGCATGGAGCCTGCACAGACATTTACACAGTGTTCATCAATAAAGGAACGGCCATGGGTCCCTAAAGAGATGTAAATTCTGCGCAATTATTTAGAATTTGATTATCAATTGACTAGAGTCCTAACCCTAATCCTGGACTATCTATGCCATATCAGCTATCTACATCTCCTTCAGGAATCGTAAAGACTCCAAATTCCAAATTCAATGATCAATTGATTAGAGCCCTAACTCATACTGGACTATCTATGCCATGTCTATCTATCTATCTATCTATCTATCTATCTATCTATCTATCTGTCTATCTTGCAATTATATTATGTCATTCCATAACCATTGTTTACAATTAACTCTTTTATTTTTGTAATCCACAAAATGCATCCCTATAAAATCCAGATGTGATGGAGAACACAGTATTGAAAAGCACACACTTGCTGCACCTATTAAAGGAAATATTAGATTTATAGAAAGTCGTTATAAATTCATCCAGAACATATCCCAGAACAGTCCTGAGTCACAAACAATTCAAAACAAATGCATAAAATCTTTGATGGACTAGTTGCAGAGCGCTGCATTTATGTATGACTTCATATTTTAAATATTAACGGCATATGAAATCTAAAATATGCATATTTGCACATTGGTAATTTGATTCACAGAAAGCATGTTTTTTTATTTTTGTGGAGTTTGAAGAGCTGTTCCTATTTTATTTATTTTATTTATTTTTTTATGTTTTGTGAGAAATCCTTGCTGGGTTAAAAGACAAGGCAATTACGGCCTACAATGTAATTTTATTCATCTCATGTTCCTGACGTTGATTAGCTCAGTCCTCTTGTTCAGTCTGTGTTATGCCTGTAACTATGACTGCAACTATGATTAAACTGTCAACATATGCATTGTGTACCTGTAAAGCGAGGTGCTATGAAGCATAAAGGCTAAACATAAAGTAGAACAAGTATCCATAAAAACAAAATAGAGAATATATATACATTTAAAAAAATATATAAAAATTAAACAAACATAGGATAGACGTGAAATAGGGCCAGATTATACATATGTCACTAAATTAAATAAAACCATCTAAAAAAAAATTGTAACAAATAGCTTTACTGAAAACTGAAGGCAAGATTGCAACATTCTACTGAAACAGCATAAAAGAGAGGGGAATATGTTTGTTATATCTTCTGATTACAATAAAAAAAAAATTAAAAAAGAGAGCGCTTATATGACTGTCAATTAAAAGAACATAGAACACATTTACAAATATTTAAATAACTAATCAATAAATCATAAATAATCAATAAAAAACTATAGAGAGAGTGAGAGAGAAATCGACTCAAACATAAAATAGAACATCAAAAAAATAATACAAAAGAATTGATAGAAAAGCATAAATAAATAAAAATTAAAAAAATTTATAAAAATTTAAAATGTAAATAATAGTAAAATGAAAAAAACTATAGCTTAAATATAAAATAGAACAAAGTTATAAATGTGTTCAATGAAAGTATACCAAAGCCAGATTGGTATACCCCTAATTATATTGGTCAATTATCAATTGCCAGTCAACATTCTTGTACTTCAGAATAATTGTGTGTCCGCTGTCTGTTGAGTTGCTGTAATGGAGAGTTTCATCATGGACATGACAGCTTTGAGACATGTTCTTTCTCCCCCAAACAAAGACCATCTCCTCCTCTCTCTTTTACAATGACACTTCTCAAACCTCAAATAGAGAATGGAGAAAGGATGCAATGATGAGTTGACACCAGCATTTTAAACCAATGCTTCCTTTACACTTGGTAATTATCCAACTTGTGTTTAAAGAGATTTACATAAAAAATAAATACATTGACATTTTTTCTTGTTACACTGCTTTATAAATTCAAATATTTTGTTGCCTTTCTAACGTCGGGTATATATAATTTTTGTCTCTTTTTTGTTGTTACACACTGTTCCTTTTTTGTTCCACTGAAAAACTCTAAAGGGGACTCTGGCTCTAATTCCCATTACAATGCGAATCATTCTTCCTTACAGACCCTTTGTTATGGGAACCTGGCAATCGCAGATGAAAAGTACTAATCAGTTAGAAAAAGACCTACTTTTGTGCACAAAAGTAGCAGTCATAAGAAAAAAAAATACCCATTGGTCATGGGTGAGAAGAAAAGCTTGCCAAGGATTTTGCCACACAATAGTCTTTAATAAGCCCTTCTCTTTTGCTTAAAACCTGTGCACTTCACACGCAGAGGTTGAAGACTTTAAATTCAAAGTCCACTAACATTCAGCAAACAACATATTCATTAGTGGAGGAGTCCACATGGAAGGAAGCTAGTAACCATTCAATGAAAAACTATTAAGCTTTATAGACATATGGAGAGTTCAGTAAGTATATACATGGCAAATGTATTAAGTTTAATGCTTTTATTTTTAAATGTAGGCATTTGTTCTCTTTCCTCTCTGCAGTTTTATTGAATGCGTTCTGCAAAACAAAAGGAACTTAGTAAACCTTTCTGTATGAAAGAGCTGGGAAGGGACACATGTAAAGAATGAAAAAGCAAAGGCTTTATTAAGAATATGTAACATGTAAAAAGAATGTTTGATGGTTACCTTTGTGCCTGAACATTTACTATATGAAGTTCAAAAAGGGTCATACTTTTATGATAAAAATAACATGATACATGACCTTTAGGGTTCATGCATCTGGCCATTTTTTTTTTTCATGGATTGAACATTTGAGCCATTCATTTCTATGAGGCTAAGCACATATTCGCTTTTTTTCATTATCCTATTCCTGCTCGCATTTAAGGATGAGAACAGCTCTTTCTGTTGATTGGAGTCAGAAAAAATATATAATGCGCATGGAAAATCGGATATAGCCATGCACGAGGCCTTATGCAAATGTCATCCATGACATCTATCTATCTATCTATTATCTATATATATATTATCTAATATCTATCTATCTATCTATCTATCTATCTATCTATCTATCTATCTATTTATCATCTATCTATTATCTATCTATCTATAATCTATCTATCTATAATCTATCTATCTATCTATTATCTATCTATCTATCTATCTATCTATCTATCTATCTATCTATCTATCTATTTATTATCTATCTATCTTTTTATCATCTATCTATTATCTATCTATCTATCTATCTATCTATCTATCTATCTATCTATTTATCATCTATCTATTATCTATCTATCTATCTATTATCTATTATCTATCTATCTATCTATCTATCTATCTATCTATCTATCTATTATCTATTATCTATCTATTTATCTATCTATCTATTATCTATCTATCTATTATCTATATATATATTATCTAATATCTATCTATCTATCTATCTATTTATCATCAATCTATTATCTATCTATCTATAATCTATCTATCTATCTATTATCTATCTATCTATCTATCTATCTATCTATCTATCTATCTATCTATTATCTATCTATCTATCTATCTATCTATCTATCTATCTATCTCTCTATCGTTCTATCTATCAGCAGCACTATGCAGGTAAAGATGTGTACAATCCCTCCAAGACCATCAGTTCTGGGTCTCACAAGATCAATTTTTTTTAAAAAGAGGCAGCACTCCAGATATGGTGAAGGGTGATAGACCTGCTTTTTTTTACCCGAACTGTGACATTTCTGCTCATCACAGGTTGAGAAAAGGCCTCGATGTGTTGCAGTTGGGGGTGAATACACATGAGTCCACCACCCTTCACCTTATTGCTGCCTCATTGCAAATGATCTATCTATCTATCTAAAAATGGAAAATAAAGACGCAGCACACTTTCTTGGTTGGGTGCAAAATCAGGCCAGTGTGAACCAGCACCACGGTCCCATTCAATAAGACGGAAAAAGCCAGCAGCACACCATTAAGATCAAAGAAACACGTGCGGTTTTATTCACCCAGTGTCATGTAGCAGCGACGTTTCAACCGCTTGTTGCGGTCACGCCAGGTTTTGCTTTATTCATGTAGTGCACATGGGTGGATTCGTTTGGTGCCTCGTAAGGGACGGTGGCGGTTCAACACGGTGACCCGTGTCGACGCTGCTGTTGCCCGATTACAGCGATGACTCCACTGTTGGTCTGGTTGGTCTTAACTGTGAGACACCATCTTTTCCCGTATTGTGCACTACTTGAATGCGTCTGTATAGTGACAGTAGGGTTGGTAGGACGCCTGACCCTAAGTTCCTGTGTGATCGGTGTTCGCAGATCATTGGTGAACTATTGGTTGTTCATGCGATC
This sequence comes from Bufo bufo, assembly GCF_905171765.1. Classification (NCBI taxonomy): domain Eukaryota; kingdom Metazoa; phylum Chordata; class Amphibia; order Anura; family Bufonidae; genus Bufo; species Bufo bufo. The sequence continues at coordinate 209,172,404 of NC_053397.1, forward strand.
CTGACCCGCAGTCAGCCGTTCAGATCCTTTTTGATTTTGTTTACCTGGTTTCATTTGGATCATGTGACATGGATCACATGATTCTAGAGTAGGTGGCCTCTATTGCATAGACATGCGCACATGTGAGCACTGCCGGATTAGGCCATCTTAGATGTGGGTTCCATTGAGTTCTCTTACGCCTGAGATATCGCAAGATTTATTACTCTCGCTCATGCGCAGTAGCTGAATGTGGACGCCACCGAGACCGCTGTGCTCGGCGCGTGCCATCTATCAGCTGATTGTGTGAGTCTTTTAATACACATTATGTAATGAGTACACCTGTATTTCTTAATAATCAATTATACTTTATCATGTATTGTCACAGTATATTATGCATTTATTATGGCACTGTCACTTTATTTCAATTATGTACTTTTCACATGGATATTAAGATTTTTATATGTTGTAAATGCGATTTATTATGAATTTTGTTCACTTTTATAGTTAATTGATTCTTTTGTACTATGAATTGATACACCTATATATATTGTGGTTGCAACACATGTGCACATAGCTTGAGAAAGACGGCAACAAGCGGTTGAAACGTCGCTGCTACATGACACTGGGTGAATAAACCGCACGTGTTTCTTTGATCTCAATGGTGTGCTGCTGGCTTTTTCTGTCCTATCTATCTATCTATCTATCTATCTATCTATCTATCTATCTATCTATCTATCTATCTATCTATCTATCTATCTCTCATATCTATCTATCTATCTATCTATCTATCTATCTATCTATCTATCTATCTATTCTATCTATGAGCAGCACTGTGCAGGTAAAAAGAGGCAGCACTCCAATTATGGTGAAGGGTGATAGACCCGCTTTTTTTTACCCGAACTGTGACATTTCTGCTCATCACAATGAGGTTGAGAAAAGGCCTCGATGTGTTGAAGTTGGGGGTGAATACACATGGGTCCACCACCCTTCACCATATTGCTGCCTCATTGCAAATGTATCTATCTATCTATCGTTCTATCTATCTCTATCTATCTATCTATCTATCTATCTATCTATCGTTCTATCTATCTATCTATCTATCTATCTATCTATCTATCTATCTATCGTTCTATCTATCTATCTCTCTATCTATCTATCTATCTATCTATCTATCTATCTATCTATCTATCTATCTATCTATCTATCTACCCCCATACTTCATAGAGAAACATATGCACACAGTACAATTATTTCCACAATTATATAAGTGACACATTATTTAATAATAACATTTAACATAATGATTATTTGGAGGAATGTCACATGAAATATGCTGGACCGATACTGAAATGTTGGGGATGGTGACCTCATTGGTCAGATCAAGTTTCAAAGTAAAACTAACCTAAATACATTACTTCTCTTATTGATAAAAGAGGAGAGTTAATTATCTGTTAATTACACCAGTCCCCACATCCGGCTCCGCCAGGAATTGTCTGCATCGCCTTGGATCAGTAGTAAAGATGTGAGGTCTGATTATCCTGGTGCTCACCCTCTGTGTAGACTATCCCTTACTTCTATGGAGGGTCTACAGAGTCACTCTCAAGGTCTCTGTATTTTATTATTGACCCATTAGATAAGATTTAAAGACAATCAGCCCAATAGCATCAAATTAGCCTATTAATTATGTTCTTCAATTGTGATACGAAGCTACTATATAGCCGTCATGGACGGCGTGGGATCCGGTCTAATAGTCATAGTAATCTAACGTCCAAGTAACAAGCAGTAGCTTAATGTGACAACTATGAGAGGTGAGAGTCGAGGTCTCTGAGGTTCAGAGGTTATGTTACTCTGGGCACTCAATACACTATTGAAAATGCAAACCATTCTTCACCAGATGTGGCTTTTATGAACCAATTCACAGTATGAAAGTGATACGTGAACTGTTTATTTACCGAAAATGTAATTTTTGATATATTCACTCTGTGTTTTAAGGAGAAACGCGGGAGAAAGTAGGTCAAAGGGGTTCACAAATAAAACACCCGTTCAAAGATGAAAAATGGAAGTTGTCAGAATGAATCCTGAAAGGTTAATTGAGGAATTTACAACATTTCTGTGCCCAATTAAAGAGTTGAGCCTTGTCAAAGAAGTCGAAGAAGGCTGGAATAACTTTATATGGACCAGATTACATAGGGCAACTACTGAGGTGTGTGCGGCCTTTACTTCCCTCCGTATGCCTTTGATTTCTTAGGGAAACATACAGAGGTACAAATGTACAAGAAAAAAATAATAATAACTGAATGTTTAGTAATAGGGTATTTGATGACATAGGTATGGAGGAAATTAGTGGAAAATAGCTCTGTACATATAGCACCACAGATGCTTCCATACTACCAAGCCATATGGCCTCAGTGTGCTTCCATACAGGCTCCATGCATAAGGCTTTACTGTGTACGGGGGCATGATTATCTTATTTTTTTTTACAATTAGCAAAAACCTTGAGGATGCTATAAAGGGCTATACAGTAATGCTGGAAGTCGTAGTTTTGCTATAGCCGCAGAGCCACAGGTTTCATTACTTCTCTCTATAAGATATTAAAGTAAACCCCCGGGTTAAATGTATTTACTGCTGCATGCCAAGTGCAGGTGAAAATCACAGGGATTCAAAGAATATCAGAGAGAGAATCCCTGTGTCATGCTCCATTCCTCAGATTTCCTGGAAGTGTTCCTTTAAGAAACTGAACCAGCAGCAATTTCCAACTATATAACTTAGTTATTCAATGACTTAAAGGGACAGTACCATCAACATTTTTGCATGCCATGTTAATAGCTTATACGTGAATGTATTTATTTAAAAAAAAAAGGTTTTCTATGAATATTGAGTTCTGATGGAAGTGTCCCTTTAAAATCTTGGTATGGGATGCGACTGAAAAGTAGATTAGGCTTTTGTTTTCAACTTACTTTATGTAGACTTTGTCTCTCAAAAAAGAAACAGCAGCAGTGACATCTACAGGCCAGAATGTGTGATTACACTGTAAAATGCATCACACTGGAGCATAAGATCAATTGCATTGTCATTCTTACAACCAATTTATGGAAGAATGAGGTTTAAGTATAGAACATAACTAGTTCTCCTACAACAGCTGTCTGGCTGTGAAGTCTGTAGCACCCCCTATAATAGAAGGCTGGCTGTGTAGTCTGGAGCACCCCGTATAATAGAAGGCTGGCTGTGAAGTCTGGAGAACCCACTATATTGGAAGGCTGGCTGTGTATTGTGGAGCACCCCCTATAATGGAAGACTGGCTGTGTAGTGTGGAGCACCCCCTATAATGAAAGACTGGCTGTGTAGTGTGGAGCACCCCCTATAATGGAAGGCTGGCTGTGTATTGTGGAGCACCCACTATAATGGAAGGCTGGCTGTGTAGTGTGGAGCACCCCCTATAATGGAAGACTGGCTGTGTAGTGTGGAGCACCCCCTATAATGGAAGACTGGCTGTGTAGTGTGGAGCACCCACTATAATGGAAGGCTGGCTGTGTATTGTGGAGCACCCACTATAATGGAAGACTGGCTGTGTAGTGTGGAGCACCCACTATAATGGAAGGCTGGCTGTGTAGTGTGGAGCACCCCCTATAATGGAAGGCTAGCTGTGTATTGTGGAGGACCCAATATAATGGAAGGCTGGCAGTGTAGTCTGGAGCACCCCCTATAACGGAAGGCTGGCTGTGTCCTCTGGAGGACCCAATATAATGGAAGGCTGGCTGTGTAGTCTGGAGCAACCCTATAATAGAAGGCTGACTGTGTAGTCTGAAGCACCCCTTATAATAGAACGCTGGCTGTGTAGTCTGGAGCAACCCTATAATAGAAGGCTGACTGTGTAGTCTGAAGCACCCCCTATAATAGAAGGCTGGCTGAGTAGTCTGAAGCACCCCGTATAATAGAAGGCTGGCTGTGTAGTCTGGAGCACCCCTATAATAGGTGACTGAACATATAGTCTGTAGCAGCCCCTATAATAGAAGGCTGGCTGTGAAGTCTGTAGCACCCCCTATAATAGAAGGCTGACTTTGTAGCCTGGAGACCCCCTTTAATAAAAGTCTGGCTGTGTAGTCTGGAGCACCCCCTATAATAGAAGTCTGGCTGAGTAGTCTGGAGCACCCCTATAATAGAAGGCTGACTTTGTAGTCTGGAACATCCCTATAATAGAAGTCTGGCTGAGTAGTCTGGAGCACCCCTATAATAGAAGGCTGACTTTGTAGTCTGGAGCACCCTTTATTATAGAAGTCTGGCTGTGTAGTCTGGAACATCCCTATAATAGAAGGCTGACTTTGTAGTCTGGAGCACGGCTAAAATAGAAGTTTGGCTGTATAGTCTGGTGCACCCCCTATAATAGAAGGCTGAATGTGTAGTCTGCCCCCCCCCTATAATAGAAGGCTGACTGTATAGTCTGGAGCACCCCTATAATAAAAGGCTGACTGTATAGTCTGGAGCACCCCTATAATAAAAGGCTGACTGTGTAGTCTGGAGCACCCCTATAATAGAAGGCTGACTGTGTAGTCTGGAGCATGTCCTATAGAAGCAGCCTGGCTGTGTAGTCTGGAGTGCCCCCCTCCCCTACTGGCTGTGTGTTCTGCAGTGCCCCCTATAGCACTGTAGCTCTATAGTCTGTAATGGCCCCTATAACAGCAGCCTGACTGTGTTGTTCAGAGTCCCCTCTATAACAGCAGGTTCATTTCCAGTGTTGCTATTTATTATGATAAAAAATTACCATAGTAAATAATTACAGGTGCAAATTAGATATAATCATTAGCATTTTAGGTCATGGAAAAGTGGTTAGTGATCAATGTTCTAACAAAACACTTCATAAACAACTTTTTACACTAATTTGTTAAAGAAACAGACACTGAAGAAACACTTCATTACTCAGGAGAATGTCCTTCATTAACAACATTTAACAAGTCGTTAATTAAAGAGGTCAGGAAACCAAATGGACTGTAGTCTTCACATTAGTGATTGTGCTCTCAGTTCAGCTGTTTCTCTTTGTATTCTGGAAAAGTAATTTTATGAAAGAAGAACAAAAACAGAAATAAATCATAGTAGAGAAGTTTATCTGTAGATGTGACCATAGACTCAAAGATTTGGTCCAGATGTTTATCTTTACTCCATCTTTAAGAGAACTTAGGTTGTCCATGGCTTAAAAAGACATTGATTTCAATGACCACCATGTAATGCCTCATTTGTCAAGATTAAAGCTGTAGGAATGCCAGGAGCAGGGCTCCTTGTGATCATCTTATCATCTAATGATCCTTCTCATAAAAAATATTGCCCAAAACAAAGCAAATTCCAGGTCTGATACATTGTCTACCCAGTGGAATTAATTCAATTCATAAATAAGAACCATAAAGAAGCATAAAACTGGTGACAGATTCCCCTTAATTGTATGCATTGCTATATCTGTCAACCACTATACTTTGTGCCACTTAGTGGTCATTATTATATTTTGGTTTATGAAGTTATCCATGGTTGTAATTTCATTATATCATTCATCTTTTAATGCCTTCTCCTCTGTCAGCTCACATCCTATGTCTTGCAGCCTTTTCCTGTTTGTCAGTCATGTTTCAGAGAGCTGGGGAGAGGATTTTCCTTTAACCTCCATTATCATTCAATAAATGACCTAAAGACATATCCATTGCATCTCCTCCACTGAAATGCTACATGCAACTGGTGTCGCTAGGGGAATGATTATAACGAGTTCATCATCTTCCATTGCTTGGACAAGAGATTACTATTCACACTCATGAGAGACTTTTCTCACGTACATTGGTGGCAGAATACATCCTAGACAAAGAATTCACCCTTCAAATATTCCACAAGGCCTCATGCCAATGTCCATATTGTAAGTTCTATTTTCTATGAGTCAGCAATATGATCAATGCATGGTACCATAAGAAACTTAATCGGAAGAGTTCAATAAGCGGAAGAGTTTGCTGTAGCAGTGGGGCTTTGGTGCTGTGAGAAGGACCATTGCCTCATAATGCAGTCTTATTACAAGATTTACATGAGATTGAAGCGAATCACCAACTTGAGGCCAAGGAAAGCAATTGCTATTATCAAAGCAAATGCCCTTAGATGTGAACTACTGTATAAAAATAATGGGTCTGCAAAGCAAGGAATGCAATTTTATAAAAGCAGAAGGAAACTAAGTTACCGACCAAGTAAGAGCCTGATTTGCTCACGGACTCTTCTAATAGTTGGTTGGGTAAGACTCTAACCCATCAGATATTGATGACCGATACTCAGTATAGGTCATCAAAATAGAAGACCCGGAAAACCCATTTAATAGGGAAAAGACAGCAACACAATGACACTGTCCACAACATCAATTAGTCAACCCAAAATTTCAAAGTCAATCAGGCATCAAAATTCATGCCATGAGGTAGTCTATTATACAACCCTTCATGCCAAACCTGTCTCAAAGCAACATAAGACTTGGGAGGGAGGGAAGGGTACCCGCTAATATATTAGATTTAAATAAGTTTAATTTGCATAAGAAGTGGAAGTTCATTAATAATAGGGATTTAATTATTCATGATCTTGTTTTACTGGATACAGCAGCTTTACTCCCGCTGTGCAGCGTCTCCGGATTACTTACAGCCAACCGCAAGGGAAGTGATGGACGTCTCGTATTTTGACAAGGATTAAAAGGGAAGTTTTTGTCTAAATCATTTTGAAGGATTAGTAATTCACTTTCTCTTCTTCTGGTTATGTTCCTGGGTATTATATAGGAGGCATGGTAGGTGGGGGTCCCTGTTTCAGATTTTGCTTTTGGGCCCAAGAGCTTAAATTTTTGCCTGCGAAATCAGCCCTCCATGCAGTTAGCGAGTGAGGAATTACATAGAAGCAATATGGCGCGTATACCTTGTGGATTTTCCAATGTGGAATTTTACAGGAGCAGAAAAATGGATGAGATTTAGGAAACTTTCATCTAGGTGCTGCAAGAATCGCTCTGTGTGGAATCCCCATGGGAAGGGTTTTCTGCAGAGGAATGTCAATTTCGGATTTTTCTACAATAACATGGCAATATCTGCAATGAATTTACGGAACATGTGTTATATGTGGATATGTTACAGTTTGCTGTGGATTTCCTGCAGATTTCACCTTAGGCACTGCAAAGGGTAAAATCCGCTGTGAAAATCCACAGCAGACATCTACATGCTGAGAACCTAAAGTCCACCCTGCAGTATGTGGTTGTGATTTTGTACTGTAAAGTGCTCCTGTAGAGTATCCAACATGACTGAACATACCATCATACTGCAGTTTCCCACTGCAGACTTTACCCACAAAGGGTTAAATCCAATTCTGACAAAGCCATATCTAACTCATGCGGATATTGTCAGAGATTTTTCCATAACAATTTAGCTTCCACAAAAGTGATGGAAACCTTGAAAGAAACCCTGATGGAGGTGTAAATGTGAACACAGTCCGAAGTTGCTCCCATTATTTTCGGAATGAGTGTAATTTCAATAATATCTTCAATTACGACAAATTGTAAATTTTAATATTGGAACAGAGAGCAACAGAATGATATTTTCCATGAAATGGAATATACTTACAAGAAAATAAAAAAAAAATCTATGAAGGGCTGAAAGAGGCAGAACTAAAGAGGGCCAGATCATGAGGAACAAGAATGAGTTATGGGAAAAATGGGTTACAAGCAAGTGGCAACAGGTGGAGGGGTGTGATAGGGGCTGGACTTTTTACCAAAACCTACTTCTACAATCACAAGGTTTTCAATCCTACCCAAAAGAATATGAAAAAGATTTTTTTTTTATTCCTTCTAGACTATGGACAAAAGACATGGATTGCACATCCACATGCCATGTTGTCACGTAGGGGTGGGAAGAGTGCTGCCCTGATCTCTACCCGGACCTCTGTCCCTACCTACTTGCACGGCCTGTCCTATCTGACGGCGTACAACTTGGCGGCGGTTCATAGCTTAGATACGTGCAAGGGCCTAAAGAGTGCTAGAGTAACACGTAACAGAGTCAGGGAAGCAAAGGTCAAAGCCAGGAAGTCACGCAGGTACACAAGGGAAAACACAATAGCAAGGTCAACACAAACCGAAGTCAAAAACACAAATGCAATAGCACTCTGCAACCAGCACTCTGCCCTGCCTCTATGCTGGATGTTGATGAAGGCATTGGTGTACATTTTGGCCAAAGCGTAATAAGCCACTCACCACGTCAAGGTCGCCTCTATGAGTGGTCCCTAACACTAGTACCTACCTGTTATGGGCCATGATAGCCACACAAAGTCCAGGGAGCGCAGGCACAGCATGCACGCCAGGCACACTCTGCTTTTAACCCCGTCCGGTGCCGTGACAGCTTTCATCAGATCCAGGGATGCAAGTACTAACATGCATGCTGAGCCCACTATATACTTCTCCTGGAGCCAAATGGCTACTGGTAGGCGCTGTCAAAGCAGACTCAGTTTTATACTGACTTTAAAACCAGCCTCCAGGGCAGACTAACTGGTCAGGTGTGCATGACTGCATGGAGATCGCCACGCCTCCAATATATACTACAAAGAAAAAATGTGGGGGTTCAGTCAGCACAACCCTGTATGCAGGTGCACATCGCTATGGCGAAATACACATACAAACGCAAAAACACAAATGCAATAGCACTCTGCAACCAGCACTCTGCCCTGCCTCTATGCTGGATGTTGAATGAGGCATTGGTGTACATTTTGGCCAAAGCGTAATAATAAGCCACTCACCACGTCAAGGTCGCCTCTATGAGTGGTCCTTAACACTAGTACCTACCTGTTATGGGCCATGATAGCCACACAAAGTCCAGGGAGCGCAGGCACAGCATGCACGCCAGGCGCACTCTGCTTTTAACCCCGCCCGGTGCCGTGACAGCTTTCATCGGATCCAGGGATGCATAATAGAGAGAATTTTCAAAGCCCTGTCCTTCAGAATTCTGGCTTCAAAAAGTCCCAAAATAGGGCGTTGCAACTTTTTGGGTTTATTTTTGCAAACATTTTTGCGAATTGTGGACTTTTTACCCCACTCACTCCAGCTTCTGGAGGTAGGTATGGTTAACCTATTCAACTAATTTAAAGGGGTTCTCTCACTTTGGGAACCTCTTTTCATATAGGCAAGCAGGGTGTAGGGGTTAAAAAAAAAAGACTCGCTTGTCATCAGCACTCCAGTTTCGGTGCTGGGTTCCCTGCTCATGCGCTCCCTGGACTTTGTGTGGCTATCATGGCCCATAACAGGTAGGTACTAGTGTTAGGGACCACTCATAGAGGCGACCTTGATGTGGTGAGTGGCTTATTACGCTTTGGCCAAAATGTACACCAATGCCTCATTCAACATCCAGCATAGAGGCAGGGCAGAGTGCTGGTTGCAGAGTGCTATTGCATTTGTGTTTTTGCGTTTGTATGTGTATTTCGCCATAGCGATGTGCACCTGCATACAGGGTTGTGCTGACTGAACCCCCCACATTTTTTCTTTGTAGTATATATTGGAGGCGTGGCGATCTCCATGCAGTCATGCACACCTGACCAGTTAGTCTGCCCTGGAGGCTGGTTTTAAAGTCAGTATAAAACTGAGTCTACTTTTACAGCGCCTACCAGTAGCTATTTGGCTCCAGGAGAAGTATATAGTGGGCTCAGCATGCATGTTGGTACTTGCATCCCTGGATTCGATGAAAGCTGTCACGGCACCGGACGGGGTTAAAAGCAGAGTGTGCCTGGCGTGCATGCTGTGCCTGCGCTCCCTGGACTTTGTGTGGCTATCATGGCCCATAACAGGTAGGTACTAGTGTTACTGACCACTCATAGAGGCGACCTTGACGTGGTGAGTGGCTTAATACGCTTTGGCCAAAATGTACACCAATGCCTCAGTCAACATCCAGCATAGAGGCAGGGTAGAGTGCTGGTTGCAGAGTGCTATTGCATTTGTGTTTTTGCGTTTGTATGTGTATTTCGCCATAGCGATGTACACCTGTATACAGGGTTGTGCTGACTGAACCCCCCACAAACCGAAGTCAGAAGCCGAGAGGTCATGTCAATTCCAAGGAGGTAACAAGGTCGAGGTCAGAAACAAAGCAGAGGTCCAAACACAATAGCTAGGTAACAAAAGGAACGCCGGTGAAGGTAGAAAGACCAATCACAGGCAACCTGTGGCCAGCAGGCTGACTGTTTAAATATCTCAGACTGGTGAGTCACATGATGTGGCCAGCGTCAAGTGACTCGCAATACGCAATCATCATTATCGGCGCTCAGCTCTCCTGCTGCTTGTTGTCTAGGGGACGGAGGACGCCGGCCACGCAGAGGAGGCATGCGCGGCTGGATCCTCTCCGCCCCCTGGTCCCCAGGGAGACGAGGATGCCGCCCGCGTCCTCGCTCCGCTATGCGTGCGGAATGCCTGCGGCGCTGCGAAGGGAGAGTGCGCCGCCGGCTCCTCGTGACACATGCATTGATCTGTTGCTTCTCTGTGGACGATGTGCGGCGCTGCATAGTGGCTGTTGTTACTTTGATGCTGTGCCCTTGGGCTGGTGGGTCCCAGTGCCGTGGGGGCCCAGGCCTACAGCAGGGGTGTTGTTGGTCTTCTGGGTCTCGCGGGTGTTGTGTTGCAGTGGTCACCATGTGGCGCTTAACCAAAATAAAGTAGGGATCCACTCATTAGAGGCCACTTTGATGTGGCGAGTGGGTCTAAGCATTTTGGTCAAAATGTATACTAAGTGCCTCATGTACAATTTATCAGTGATACTGAGAAGCAATAGATTAACGCATGGCATTAAACAAAACTTTAATAATCTTATGATTTAAACTTCAAAAAGCACTGACAATTAGAAATCTTTTCATGCAGCATCTTTTCCTGCAGCTGTGCCGGCTTATCACACTGGACTGTAGCTTTCGACCCAGAGTCTACTGTAAAATGTTCTACTGAAAAGCAACTGGTAACGGATCCTAAAGCCAAATGCAAGGCTCTGCATCGAAGAAATGTCAGAGGTCGACAGTCTCCATTTCCACAGCTTAGCTGATCAGCACATTCACCAGCCTTCCTGAGATCTGTGACCAGTGCCAAGCGCACAGCAATTACAGCCGTTTCACATTCCCCTGACAACTTACAGTGTGTATTTAGGTTCCTGTCTCCTATACTGATGACGTTAGTATTTTATTTTACATGGACACATATACAGATTGGGCTAGATGATCTTCTGTATGGAATTTAATCCGACGATACAGTAAAATAATTTTACTTGGCTAATGAAGACCATACTGTATAGCCATTCTTCATTGTTAATGGCTGCTAATTGGTATTGAATGTGCCACTCGGCTATTAACAATGAAGACTGGCTATACAGTGTTTAGTTAAATAAATGGCAGCCGAGGCCTAACTGGTTGCGCGGTCTTTGACCACTGACGGCCGATTGGCTCACGACCGTGCTGTGTGGTCGTACTCTGAGCCTAACAACACCTAAACACCAGTGTACAATGTACTGTATGTAATTCATGTATACTTATATGCAACTGTATAATCATATATATTTACAAGTGTACAACAGAGTGCAGTGAGTGGCATGACCCTGAATGGTTCATAGGAAATGTAGAAGAAGGCATGCCATGGTCTCATTTGCATAATGTCATTAGCATTATCAAATATACAAGTGCAAAATAAGAAGGCACTGACGACAGTCCAGCCTTTAGGATATATATAATTACATTTTTACAGTATTGGATCAGAATGTCAATTTCTAGAGACAGGAGCTCTTTAACGAGGAGAATATTTCCAATTTAAGACCGGACCCGTCTCTACTTGTCCTGCAATATGACTCATGGAAGGCAGCCATGAATTGCGTTAATAGGATATTCTGGTTGAGAAGCTCATACTACTTGTCATCCACTCTAATCAGGGGATCTCAATGTTATGTAGGCTATCTGTAATGTGAACGGCTGAGGAGGTGTAGAGGAGCAAATATCCAGTGGGACTGTAGACTCCTAGCTTAGGATATTTTACAAGGTTCAGGGTGACAGGTCACCCCAAGCACATGTTACAAGGTCACCCCTCAATACAGCTGCTTTCACTGTGCGTGTCCCTGCCAAATGCTAATCCTCTAATAAAGTGCACAACATTTATACTAGATGGTTCTCCAATGTCACCCAATGGTCCTTCAGGCTCCAAGTGGCTTTATTCAACGAGTCATTAATCAACTAGTTCTCAAATATATTTTAGAATCTCACCATAGATTACAATGCAACAATAGAACTAAGGAAGTTTATCAAGCAACTCCGGTGGGACTGAATTATCCAATGGGTACAGGAGACCCATATCTGTAAGAAGATCTACTAGAAAGGAATCCGACCTGAGCTCATCAATCCCCTTCTTCTGCACTAAGACTCAGTTCTTAAAGGGGTTTTATGGGTGCAAACTGTTGATGACCTATCAATATTATTATATGAACCATGGGGGTCCAACTCATGACATCTCCACAGATAAACTGCAGAAGGGGCTGAGGTACTCTGGTAAGCCCTGCAGCCTATAGCTTAACCCGTGCAATTTTGTCCATTGATCAAATGGACTTTGTGCTGCCCATGACAAAAATGTATCACCTATCCACAGGAGATGTGTTTACTGCATGATCACTGAGGTACTGGGAAACCTACCAGTGACTTGAACGGTGGTCTAGAGCCCTCATTCTAAAGGAGATTTAATGGATTAGTGGTCACACATGCACACTACCACTCATTTGAAAGTATTTAGGCCAGGGCTATAATTGGCTATGTCTGTCAATCCCATAGACTTTGAATGGAGCAGCGCATGCATAATCACCATATGATATTTTTATAAGGAATATGCTATTGGTTGTAGACTAGTTATTTTGATGGGATAGAGCCTAAAAGGTACCAGTTTCACAAATATACACTAGCATGATTCCTTCCATTCTTAACTAAGTCATGATAACATTAAAGGATCCAGTTTAAAAGAAATTCCAATGAATCATGATGGCTCCATTGAGTTTTGATGGATCTGTTGGATATTCAACAGGTTTAAATTTTTATGACAAGAATAGTCCAGAAGATTTCTGTATCCTTGCTGTCAAAAACAATTTGAATAGATTCATTCATCCAGTTGACCAGCTGAGCATTCAAATGTAAAGAAGAAAGAAGTCCACTGAATTAACAACTAGGAGGCTACCTCTTTGAGCCCCATTATTTTCTGTGACTCAATATGCAGTCACTGTCATCAGTACCTTTTCCCAGTTGGTCTCACACATTTCTTTATTTCAGACATACTCTATGGAAAACTGCATATGAAGCCAAATTATCTTGTAACCCTCAAAACCTCTTGGGATACCTTCTTGGCAGCATTTAAACTGAAGGCTCAGCATGGTATTTAAACTGAAGACTCAGCATAGTATTCACAAATGGGAATTTGGTATCTGATATTACTGTAGGGGAAAGCTTGGGATCTAGTGATCACCAGTCAGTGTGGTTTACTATAAGTACAGTGACTGAGTCACACCACACAAAACAAAAGTTTTAGATTTTAGAAAAACTGACTTTTCTAAAATTAGATTAGTGGTATACGAGTCCCTATCAGATTGGAACAGTTTCATTGGAGTCCAGGAGATGTGGGACTACTGAAAAATGGCACTATTGAAGGCAACAGAAAATTGCATTAGGCTTGTCAGTAAAAGCACAAAATGGAAGAGACCACTGTGGTACTCAGCAGAAGTGGCCAAAATCATTAAAAACAAAAAGATAGCATTTAGGAATTAAAAAAAAAAAACGAGGATGACAGGCAAATTTATAAGATTAGGCAGAGAGGGGCCAAACAAGTTATAAGAGCTTCCAAAGCACAGGCAGAAGAGAAATTAGCTCAGTCAGAGAAAAAAGGCGATAAGACATTCTTCAGATACATAAATGAAAAAAGGAAACTAAAACAAGGAATTACAAAATTAAAAACAAAAGAAGGAAGGTATATGGAAGAAGATAAAGATCTAGCTGACTGCCTCAATGAATACTTCTGTTCAGTTTTTACAAAGGAAAATGAAGGAGAAGGACCTCAGTTAGGAAAGAAGACTAATGAATCTTTTGATGCATGTGTCTTTACAGAGGAAGAGGTTCTAAGTCAGCTGTCTAAAATTAATACAAATAAGTCACAGGGCCCTGATGGGATACACCAAAAGCTATTAAAAGAGCTCAGCGGTGAACTAGCAAAACCATTAACAGATTTATTTAACCAATCACTGGCAACAGGAGTCGTCCCAGAAGATTGGAAATTAGCAAATGTTGTGCCCATTCACAAGAAAGGTAGGGAGGAATCGGGCAACAATAGGCCAGTAAGCCTGACATCAATACACTGCGTGCAGAATTATTAGGCAAATGAGTATTTTGACCACATCATCCTCTTTATGCATGTTGTCTTACTCCAAGCTGTATAGGCTCGAAAGCCTACTACAAATTAAGCATATTAGGTGATGTGCATCTCTGTAATGAGAAGGGGTGTGGTCTAATGACATCAACACCCTATATTAGGTGTGCATAATTATTAGGCAACTTCCTTTCCTTTGGCAAAATGGGTCAAAAGAAGGACTTGACAGGCTCAGAAAAGTCAAAAATAGTGAGATATCTTGCAGAGGGATGCAGCACTCTTAAAATTGCAAAGCTTCTGAAGCGTGATCATCGAACAATCAAGCGTTTCATTCAAAATAGTCAACAGGGTCGCAAGAAGCGTGTGGAAAACCCAAGGCGCAAAATAACTGCCCATGAACTGAGAAAAGTCAAGCGTGCAGCTGCCAAGATGCCACTTGCCACCAGTTTGGCCATATTTCAGAGCTGCAACATCACTGGAGTGCCCAAAAGCACAAGGTGTGCAATACTCAGAGACATGGCCAAGGTAAGAAAGATGGAAAGACGACCACCACTGAACAAGACACACAAGCTGAAACGTCAAGACTGGGCCAAGAAATATCTCAAGACTGATTTTTCTAAGGTTTTATGGACTGATGAAATGAGAGTGAGTCTTGATGGGCCAGATGGATGGGCCCGTGGCAGGATTGGTAAAGGGCAGAGAGCTCCAGTCCGACTCAGACGCCAGCAAGGTGGAGGTGGAGTACTGGTTTGGGCTGGTATCATCAAAGATGAGCTTGTGGGGCCTTTTCGGGTTGAGGATGGAGTCAAGCTCAACTCCCAGTCCTACTGCCAGTTTCTGAAAGACACCTTCTTCAAGCAGTGGTACAGGAAGAAGTCTGCATCCTTCAAGAAAAACATGATTTTCATGCAGGACAATGCTCCATCACACGCGTCCAAGTACTCCACAGCGTGGCTGGCAAGAAAGGGTATAAAAGAAGAAAATCTAATGACATGGCCTCCTTGTTCACCTGATCTGAACCCCATTGAGAACCTGTGGTCCATCATCAAATGTGAGATTTACAAGGAGGGAAAACAGTACACCTCTCTGAACAGTGTCTGGGAGGCTGTGGTTGCTGCTGCACGCAATGTTGATGGTGAACAGATCAAAACACTGACAGAATCCATGGATGGCAGGCTTTTGAGTGTCCTTGCAAAGAAAGGTGGCTATATTGGTCACTGATTTGTTTTTGAATGTCAGAAATGTATATTTGTGAATGTTGAGATGTTATATTGGTTTCACTGGTAAAAATAAATAATTGAAATGGGTATATATTTGTTTTTTGTTAAGTTGCCTAATAATTATGCACAGTAATAGTCACCTGCACACACAGATATCCCCCTAAAATATCTAAAACTAAAAACAAACTAAAAACTACTTCCAAAAATATTCAGCTTTGATATTAATGAGTTTTTTGGGTTCATTGAGAACATGGTTGTTGTTCAATAATAAAATTAATCCTCAAAAATACAACTTGCCTAATAATTCTGCACTCCCTGTAGAGGGGGAAATTAATGGAAACCATACTTAAGGAGAGGATTGTGGAACATCTAAAATCCCATGGATTGAAAGATGAAAAACAGCATGGCTTTACTTCAGGGAGATCATGTCAAACTAATCTTATTGATTTTTTTGATTGGGTGACTAAAATAATAGATGGCGGAGGTGCAGTAGACATCGCTTATCTAGACTTTAGTAAGGCTTTTGATACTGTCCCACATAGAAGGCTTATCAATAAATTGCAGTCTGTGGGCTTGGACTCCCATAATGTTGAATGGATTAGGCAGTGGCTGAGGGACAGACAACTAAGGGTTGTAGTCAATGGAGTATATTCAGACCATGGTCTTGTTACCAGTGGGGTACCTCAGGGATCTGTTCTAGGACCCATATTGTTTAATATCTTTATCAGCGAAATTGCAGAATGCCTCGATGGTAAGGTGTGTCTTTTTGCTGATGACACAAAGATTTGTAACAGGGTTGATGTTCCTGGAGGGATACACCAAATGGAAAAGGATTTAGGAAAACTAGAAGAATGGTCAAAAATTTGGCAACTAAAATGTAATGTTGATAAGTGCAAGATAATGCACATGGGGCGTAAAAACCTAAGAGCAGAATATAAAATCAGTGATACAGTCCTAACCTCAGTATCTGAGGAAAGGGATTTAGGGGTCATTATTTCAGAAGACTTAAAGGTAGACAGACAATGTCATAGAGCAGCAGGAAATGCTAGCAGAATGCTTGGGTGTATAGAGAGAGGAATTACCAGTAGAAAGAGGGAGGTGCTCATGCCGCTCTACAGAGCACTAGTGAGACCTCATTTGGAGTATTGTGCGCAGTACTGGAGACCATATCTCCAGAAGGATATTGATACTTTGGAGAGAGTTCAGAGAGCTACTAAACTGGTACATGGATTGCAGGATAAAACTTACAAGGAAAGATTAAAGGACCTTAACATGTATAGCTTGGAAGAAAGACGAGCTCAGAGGGGATATGATAGAAACTTTTAAATACATAAAGGGAATCAACAAGGTAAAAGAGGAGAGAATATTTAAAAGAAGAAAAACTGCTACAAGAGGACATCGTTTTAAATTAGAGGGGCAAAGGTTTAAAAGTAATATCAGGAAGTATTACTTTATTGAGAGAGTAGTGGATGCATGGAATAGCTTTCCTGCAGAAGTGGTAGCTGCAAATACAGTGAAGGAGTTTAGGCATGCATGGGATAGGCATAAGGCCATCCTTTATATAAGATAGGGCCAGGCGCTATTCATAGTATTCAGTATATTGGGCAGACTAGATGGGCCAAATGGTTCTTATCTGCCGACACATTCTTTGTTTCTATGTAAGCAAAGGGGACCATTTTAGGCCTACTTAACTCTTGGCCAACCACTTCTCACCATCTCAGTCAAGAATCAAAATAGTGGCAGAGACATCCAATGAACCACCATACTGTAGTAGAATGGTAAGTAAAGACAATGTCTGTAGACCTACTTCACTCTTGGCCAAACATTTCTCACCTTCTCAGCCAAGACATAACATGGTGGTCAACATATCCACTGAAAACCCATGCTGTATTAAGATGGTGGGTAAAGACAATCTTTCTAGGACTACTCCACTCTTTGTCAACCGCTTCTCACTCTCTTAGTCAAGACTCAACATGGTAGCCAAGATATCCATTGAACAACAATGCTGTAGTAAGATTGTAGGTAAAGAAGACATCTGTAGGTATACTCAGCTCTTTGCCAATCACTTCTCACCCCCTCAATCAATATGGTGGCCAACATATTTACTGAACAACCATGCTGTAGTAGATTGGTAGGTAAAGACAACTTCTTGGCCAACCACTTCTCAGTCTCTCAGTAAAGAATCAACATGGTGGCCGGGATATCCACTGAACAACCATGCTGTAGTAAGATGGTAGGTAATGAAGACATCTGTAGGTCTACTCAGCTCTTTGCCAACCACTTCTCACCCCCTCAGTCAAGACTCAATATGGTGGCCAAGATATTCGCTGAACAACCATGCTGTAGTAAAGATGACATCTGTAGGTCTACTCAGCTGTTTACCAACCACTTCTCACCCTCTTAGTCAAGACTCAATATGGTGGCCAAGATATCCACTGAACCACTATGCTGTAATAGGATGGTCTGTAGGCCTAGTCAGCTCTTGTCCAACTATTTTCCACCCTCTCAGTCCAACCCTGCTACATGCCTTGCCTGTTTTATGTCAATAAAAACAATGACTGTCTGGAATGAGTTCTCCAGTCTTGCAGATGACATGAAATCTACTGTCAAGCAGATCTGTACGTCTAAAGACTGAAGGACTGCACAGAACAATCTGAAGACTCAAATGATACCACATTTCCTACAGAGAATGCAATCTGTTCCCAATTCCGGCTATCGTACACTAGTCAGGCCTTTTTTTCTCCCTTCCCTCGAGTGTTTAGTCCAGATAAAAGTTTCAAGATCCAGACAGTATTAAATAGTTCCTCCATCTGAATAAAGAAGAAGTTAACAGACTGTTGATGATAACTTGCAGAGAGGACATTGTTTTGGCATAGATAATGGCCTAAACTAGAACCATGCATCCATCTGACACTAACACCATAAACACAGATATGGTTTTTCACTTTCAGCTTGCAATGTGTTAATACCGCCATAAACTGAAGGGCTGACTTCAAGACATTCCATTTGATAAATGCTGCTTAATCCACCTCAGAAACATCTTGATTGGATTTAGATGCTGATGAATTCTGACGACTTTTTTTTTTTTCCGTTCCTAGAGCAGGACTGTAAGAAGGAACATCTGCAGAGTGTTGGCCGCACATACATCTCCTTCATACATTAGCGCCATGATGATGACTGGATGTTGACAAGTAACTTTTCACGATAGTTTATTTTCAATGTTCTTTCTTATATGTGGTAAAAAGACAGATGTGAAACGGCAATAAGGCGTTTTAATCTGTTAATTACTTTACGGAATATTGCTCGTTTGTTTAGATTAGAGGAGGCTGAAATTTTTTGGGGAGAAGGTTCTCACGCTACATGGTGGACGTGGGGCAATAAGAGAAGGGCAGCTGGGGTTACATGTGTAGTTGGTGTGCTGTATGAGGCTAGGCTTTGTGAGGGAATGTTCCCTCTTAAATGGGTTATTCGAGATGTATTTTTAAAATTTCATCTTGCCCCCCCTTGATGTTAATTATTACTACCGTTACATTGATGATGATTAAAATTTCCTTACCAGGCCAGCGCTGTGCTCCCCGGGCTAATTAGGTTGCGGGCACTTCCGGAATCATTTGAAATTTATTGTGGATGTGGACTTAACCCGGTTACAACCTACAATGTATGTGGGTTGCGCTTGTGCAGTCAGGCAGCCTGGGCCTATTTGAAGTTAAAATAGGAAAGGATCTTCCATTTAAGATCCTCATCTATTAGCCAAGTATGCCTACAGTATGCATTTCACAACAGCTGATGGAATATATGGAGCCTGTGCAATACTTCATTATCCCTGAGGGGGCACTGTAAGGTAATTGATTACTTGTTGCCAGCTTCTGTCTCAGATTAAAGCTGATCAATGGATGTTTGAGCAGAAGGATACCCTACTACCATCTTAATATGCGTAAAGCATTCTAAAGCTTGCCATGGTAGGACCAGATGACCATGTAATGTGTATGATGGTGTCCCAAGGAAGGCGTAGTTGGATTAGAACATGGCCTGTCCCTTTGAGCTTGGAAAGTTAAGCTGAAGTAAGAGATATCTAGTAACATATTGCTCCTGGCTCCCCATTTAGTACAAATGCATGATTGGCTGGCTGAGCCGAGCATGCATAAGTTTGGGGGCAGAGAAAGATGACGGTTGGAAAAAAGCTATCTGAAATAAAATGTGTGGCTAGCTTAACAAAAAGAGATTGTCCACAGCATGCAACCCCATTGCTATACTATGCATCTGCCTCTGCTACATCATCATTATCAAGTACTAGATTGCTTGACTACCCTCCTGACCCCCACTTCTATACTGCAAGCTCAACCCTGCTACATCTCCATTGCCGAACCCTGGATTGCATGCCAACCTCGCTGCTGTACCATGTACCCCACTTTTCTACATCATCATTACTGATCCCTGACCTCACAAGTCCATGAAGTCTCTTCCTGGATTTTAGGGATTGAAAATCTCCTTATGGAGAGCATCTTAAAAGGGTTTTTCGGGAATTACGAAAATGATAATACTTAAATATAACTTTATTATAAATGTATTAGTTATATAGTTTGCTTTGCCTAGGGAGCAATCATTAGGAGAAATAAAATGGTCGTCGTCCTATCAGTACACACAAAACCTGTCCTAATCACACAGCAGGACAAGTTATTTCTGCCTCAGCCTCCTCTCCTACTTGTCAGGAATTATTATCCTGAACACTGATAAGATCTTCAGCTGAATCTCTGTAGTAATGGAGTCCATAAGGAGACATGAAGTACAGAGAGGACGGACAGGACAGACTGTGGTAATGGAGTCTGCATACAAGAGCTGCTGCTTATTACCCCCACCATCCTCTCTGTACTTCATGTCTCCTCATGAACTCCATTACTACAGTGATTCAGCTGAAGATCTTATCAGCTATATTCAGGATCATAGGGGGGGTCATTCATTAAGATCGTCATTTTAGAAGCTGGTCATTATAACCCCTATATCTGTCTGTGAATCCGCCGAAGTTATGAAGAAGCACCGGCCTGTGTGTCACGGTCTCTCAGGTGACTGATGTCAGGAAATCAAGGAGATTGGCTGAGCGTGGAGGAATCTAACAGCTTCCTTGATTTCTCTTGATTCAGTGTTGATAGAGTTAATGACCACTTCCCTTTTCTCAGCTGTTGCTCAGTGGTCATCACTTCTACCCTTTATAGTCTCACCCCACCCTTCTGACTATGTGGTTGATAGCTTCATTTGGGTTTGGCTGAGCTGGTGTGAGATCCTCTCTGGTGTTCCTGTTCTTCCATCTCTACAGAAGTTAAGCGTTGCATTTGTTTGTATTTGTTATATTCCCTGTTGTTGTATCTGGGCCTGAGACAGAGACTTCCATTCGTCCATCTTGGGAGGAATAAGTTGTCTCTGTAATATTTAAGTACATTCAGTAGTTTTATTTTTGTAATTTCTGGAGAAACCCTTTAAACTCATTCTTGGAACATGTTAGTGGACTTTTCTGGTGGTATCTCCAAATTCCCTATAGCTTGTCTGTTTCCCCTTTGTCATTATCATCAATAAGTCCTTTGAAAACAATTGGCTCCAAAGTTAGTTTTGAAGGGCATTGTCTTCTTTAGGGGGTGTCCCACCACAGGATTCTTTCTCTGATGCCTTCTCTGATGCCACAATACCTTTGGTGACCTAAGTGGTAGCCTATCATGTGAATTTTCCCTTTAATTAATGACTGGTTGTAATCAATATTAAGGGGATGGGGCATGCACTAGATCCAGATAAGAGATTCTGCTATTTGTACAAGATAATATGTCAAAAAGATATGTTATATCAGCATTTTAAAGCCTGGCACATTCCCTGTAAGCAAAAGCCTCACAAAAAAATATGTAAAGAATACGAACAACACAATTTATACGTAGAATTAAACCAGACAGGGTTTCTTTATTATTCTGCCATTTTCTGGTCTTTCTGCTGCAGTGTGTCTGCAGTTTTATCACCCAGTTGTTCAGATGCATCTGTTCAGAGGAAAGACAAACATTGAGAATAAAACCAGAAACCGATGTAACGGACACAGACATGATAAAATACACATCCACAGACACTTGTGCTGTCCAGATACAGAACATTCCTACTGTAATTGTTTTCTTATTACTTGTAACAATGTATGAATTTTAATGTGCTGTAATATTTCTATTATCTGTCTAATTACATATTATCTGTCTGTCTGACTTTATTCACCCATTATCTATCTATCTATCTATCTATCTATCTATCTATCTATCTATCTATCTATCTATCTAGTAGCAGCACACTGCTTAATGCACAAAGACATAGGTGAACGGTGAATACATAAAGGTGAACGGTGGATACATAAAAGTGTAAACTGCATTAATGCTATTCTTACTATATAAAAAGTAGAAGGTCTTTGTGCATATTTTTGATCAAGAATATGTCGGGCCCATCTACCAGCGACAAGGTGGCTTCTAATATACGGGATCTACTCTAACAACCATGCCTCTCCTGGACTTTTGGCCTACAAGTTTCAGGGCAAAGTAGGATTCAGCTGTGAGAATTCTATGCATTGTGTTGCAGCCAAGGTAGCGTGCACCTGTGTCCCTTTTTATATGTATTTTGGAGGTGCTGGTTTAATTTTCTTTTGTGTTATCTATCTATCTATCTATCTATCTATCTATCTATCTATCTATCCACAATTGTGATGGATCATTCATTTATCTAAATACCAAAAGATGAACAAGGTACGTACTAGAGATGAGCAAATCGATTCTACAGAAACAATTATATAGAATCAGAATTTTTTGTGATCCTGGACAATCTATGTATCTATCTAATTATCTATCTATCTACACAAATGCACAAAATGGCAGCACAGGACGAAGAAAATAAAAATAAAAATGGAGATGCAAGCCCAAGGGGAATAGATATTACCCAGTAAAAAAAAATGTAAAAAGGCAGCATATAAATAAAAAAAAGTTTGAGAAAGGCTCTATGGTTGAGCTCAAATATTGCTACTACATGGGTAAATAAAATAACTTTTTTATTCATGTTGCCTTTTTATCTTTGTAAGATCTATCTATCTATCTGTCAATTATATATCTAATAAGATTAGCAGACTAGCTAGACCTACTGTTATGTTATGTTTTGCCTTTTCTTTAGCTATAGCTCTTACCAGTAGATCCCAAAATCTTAACAATGGAATAAAAGCTGGTTTATCCGGATAACCGCAATTGTCAGTTAGAGTGCACTTGGGTTTTCTATTTAACACAGACCCATTCATTGTATATTTCTGCTACAAGGGTAATATAAATACTGTGTAAGAGGACATTTCATCCAAAACCCACCATGGATCACATGAAGTCACCTCACGTGGATGAAATGATGTAGGCTTTCAGTCCTAACACACAAACATTTTTTGAGTCTGGACACATTTTGGAATGCTCCCCTGAAGGAGCTCAGTGATGACAGGCATGGTAAACATTTTACACAAGTACCTACATATGGTAAGCAAAGAAAAGCTGGACCCCTGCCCTTTCCTCCTCCCTCAAACTGATGACTTTTCTATTTGGTCAATATGCCTTTGGAAACCGAAGAAATCTATTGATTTATCAATGTTTCTGTAATCAAGACAATCAATATCGCAGCAGGAAGCATGAAAAATTAACCAGACAGTAAGTGAGTTCAGCCGATATTTACAACACATAAAATATACATATGGCACATGTAGGTCTTAAATTCTTGAAATTCAGATGTGTTTTCTTTTTTTGGACATCAAACCTTTTTTTTAAAAAACCTTTAGGTAACAAAAATTATAAATCCAAGGAATGGGCTTAAATGGGTTGACCCACAAGCAAGATTTGTCACCAATTGACAAGATAGTCTGTGGAGTAGCTGATAAATGTATGATCCTGGGGGGTCCGACCACTGAGTATCCTACCACTTATGAAAATGGTCTCTCAAGTACCTTGCATGAATGGAGGAGTATTGTGTATTCATGACCATTAGTGTTGAGTGAAGTGAGCTTTGGATGAAGCATCCAAAGCTCGCTTCGCTCAACACTAATGACCATCTTCACTTCTGTGGGACTACCAGAGATAGCCAAATGCTGTGTTTGGCAGTCCTGTAGACAATGAATGGAGTGGACATTAGAGATGAGTGAATTTTTCAAAAATTCGATGTGGCCAGTTCGCCGAATTTTTCCGAAAAATTTGCTTTGATCCGAATTTATTTGCGGCGAATCGCGTTAAAAAACTGCTATTTCCGGGCTGCAGAGAGCCTTTATAGGGGTGTAGAACATTGTGCCTTGCAGTAACACGCATAGAGAGTCCGCCGTGGTAGTGAAACAATACTGTGAGTCAGTATGACATGCAGATGACAGGCGTCGCTCTTAGAATCACTGCACACTTTACTTATTTGGACAGTCACGGGGCCAAAACTGACCAAATAACACAAGTATGAACTCAGCCTTACATGTCGATGTTAGTGTAAAGAAGAAGCACACTCCTTTTACACCGTCGGCAGCTGATTCCACATAAATGTCAACAGAACCTGTCCTATTAAACGCTTATACAAGTAGAGCCCCCCTGACAGAGTGGAGAGGGTGTCAGCAGGAAGTTTGTGTTGATGTCACTGATTATTTTGCCCTTCCTCTGATCCGTCAGAACAATAACCCCCAGAAAACGGATCCTATCTGTGGAGCATCGACTTTCACTCGGTCAGGATTTGCTCAATAATCCATCAATATTGCTAATGCAAAAAAAAAAACAGGAGTGGATCTAAAGCAGAGATGACACGTTAATGGAATATTTGCATGTCTTCTGTGTTTTGCACCCACTCCTGCTTTTGGCTACCAAATCATAAGCCAATTCTGATGGGACCGTACAGGCCTTGCAGCTGCTACACAGACAGGATCCGTTGTGCGTCTCATTTTTCCTTCCTTCAGAAAGATCAGAAGAAAGGTCAATTAAATCATTATGTCAGTAAGGCTGAAAGGCAAAATAGTGGCCCAGTCATGAAGTGGTGAGGTGGAAGTAGCATGAGGAGGCCACAGAATGGCACAATGACAGAGTCTGAAGGTGGCGGCAGCATCAGGAGGCCAAAGAGTGGCACAATGACTGAGTCTGGAGGTGGCGACAGTAACAGCATCTGGAGAATACCACAGAGTGGCAAGGTGACATAGTTTGGAGGTTGCAGTAGTTATTCACTATGTGGGTGAAGAAAGCTACTCATCACCAACTGTAGACTCAGGCTGCTGCTGATGGAGCTGGTACTGCTCCTGCCACCCCACCCCTCCCCAGCAGCCATGGCAGTGTAATGTGAGCGCAGAGGGCCCCCGGTCAGACCTGCGAGAGGATGGACGATGGCGCAGATAGGTAGGATGTCTCTGTAGTAGTTCAGTTTGTCCTACCGCTCGGTGGGTGTAAAAAAGGCCCCTATTCTGGACCGGTAGCGAGGGTCCAACAAGGTGGCGAGCCAGAAGTCATGCCTCTGCCGCATGGTGACAATTCGGCTGTCACTACGTAAGCAAGTGAGCATGCATCGGGCCATTTGTGCAAGTGACTCAGAGGGACTCCCTGCCTCCATCTCCACTGCATACTGCCACAGTGTGTCCAGGTCCTCTGTTTCATCTTCCTCATCGCCCTTTAGCTCCTCTGGCTGCTCCTGCTCCTCCTCTCCTTTTAGCTGAGTAGAAAAACCACCCATTTGGCTACACATTGCCTGTGCTCCAATGTCCTCCTCCCCCTCCTCCTCCTCCTCCTCCAGTTCAGCCCCCACAGGGCTCATGTGGCCATGAGATCGAGACGCCACGTCTCCTGTCCCCTAACCACCCGTAGTTACCAGCATTTGTTCCAGGACATGAAGCAGTGGAATGACGTTGTTTAGTCCGTAGTCCTGGCTACTGACAAATAACGTGGCATCCTCAAAGGGCCTGAGCAAACGGCAGGTGTCATGCATGAGCTGCCACTGGCTGACATCGAAGTTACACAGTGGAGTACTCCGATGCGCTTGCATCATCAAGAAATCGTTGATGGCCTTTCTCTGTTCGTGTAGTCGGTCCAACATATGGAGGGAGGAATTCCAAGTGGTGGAAATGTCGCATATCAGCCTATGTTAGGGATTCCGTTGTGCCGCTGCAGCTCAAGGAGGGTGTGCTTTGCGGTGTACGAGTGGCTGAAGTGCATGCAAAGTTTCCTGCCCATCTTTAGGATGTCTTGAAGATGGGTGAAATACTTCAGGAACCTCTTGACAACCAGAATGAACATTTGTGCCATGCAGGGTGCAGGGCGCATGGCTCAGCCTTAATTGACGCAGCACCGACACTATGTTCTTCCCATTGTCAGTCAGCATGGTTCCAATATTCAGTTGACGCAGAGAAATCCAGGATTCGATTTCTTGATGCATCACACAGAGCAGTTCCTCCACTGTGTGACTCCGTTCGCCAAGGCAAACCAGGTGCTGAAGAGCATGACACCGCCGAGCCCTGCACATGTGGTATGCTGGAGGGGCACTGTGACTTGTCCCTGCAGTGGAGGCTGAGGACACGGTGGAGGATGAGGAGGCAGAGGCGGACATTGTTACAGGACCAAGGGCGTGACAACGTGGAGGTTGTCGCTGACCGTAGTTTCAGCTCCACACGTCGGCGCTGCTGTGCACTTTGGCAGACACCGACAGGCTCAAGGATGGCCCACCTTCTGTTCCACATATTTGTGCAGGGGTGGTAATGCCTTTTTCGCAAAGAAATGACGGCTTGGGACTCTCCACCTCGGCTCGACAGAAGCCATCAGTTCTCTGAAAGGTGCAGACTCCACTATTTGGAAAGGGAGGGACTGCAGCACCAGCAACTTGGACAGGAGCACGTTCAGCTTCTGCGCCGTTCGATGTGTGCACAGATACTGCTGTCTCTTGGAAATCGCCTTGGTGATCGATTGCTGACAGAATGACCAATGAGGAGTAGGAGGAAGAGGAGCAGGAGCATCTGGACCAGCATAAGATTTGAATGACAGACAGCTTCCTTCGGCTGAGGTGGTGGACCCTTGACTGGCTGAAACCAGGTGCGTGCCACTGGGTGATGAAGCGGTAGCTGCGGCAGGCTGGACCACCATATCGGAGCCACGGTTCTCCCAGGCCACTGCATGGCGATGCTGCATATGTTGACGCAGGACCGTAGTGCCAACATTGGAACCCTGGCCACGCTTCACCTTCTGCCCACATATTCTACATGTGACCACGTTAACCTCTTCTGGCAGCTTAATAAAAAACTGCCACACCGCTGAGTAGGTGATTTCCCCCCCCAACAGTCTGCACTGACTGCAGGTAAGTAAAAGAAAACGGTCCTGGAGACATATGCGGTTCCTCTTTCAGCTTTGCTTTAATAGTTGATCAATTCACAGACATCACCACATTCCACATGACATAGCGTTAACGCGTTTCGGGTAACCACCCTTAGTCGTAACAATTTGTCAAGTGTGGTATTCCTATTTAAAGAGTCAAGGAGCACTCCCCCCTATGACAGGGAAGGGATTCTCCGACTTCATAGGTTGCCACACACATCAGCACACCTTGCAATCATGGTTAGTATAATTGCTATCACACTATGCGAACACCGCCCAGAGGAAAATTAACCCTAGGATCACTGTGGCATTTGCCTGCTATCAGTAGCCGCATAG
The DNA here is from genome assembly GCF_905171765.1 of Bufo bufo. Lineage (NCBI taxonomy): Eukaryota > Metazoa > Chordata > Amphibia > Anura > Bufonidae > Bufo > Bufo bufo. Next base: position 209,199,664 of record NC_053397.1, read on the forward strand.
TGTGAATGTGTCCTTGTTTAAAATACATTTATCTTCCCTATTAACATGTTACATAAAATAAAATGATGATAAAACAAAGAAAACAATGGCCTTCAGAACTCCCCCCAGTTACAAATTGTTACATCTAGGTAAATTGTATTAGACAACTGGATAATGTTATATATAGTTCAAAACAAATTGTCAGTAAATTATTCCTAGTCTGATTCATCATATAACAAAAATGCTGACATTCTGCGTTAAACATAGTATGCAGGTGTCAGCACTGTGTGTGCACGTGTGACCTGTGATAGGTCACAAGTGCCATGATGAGGCCGATTCTCAATCACTTCATGTAAGGCCGAAAAGACGCACCGTCTGACTGTGATCCTATGTTGGAGGACTGATGAACAGAGATGTGCGCAGGCCTCGGGACAGTCTATCAAGACAAATCAGTAGGTATATTTAAACCATAATACCGGGTTACTAGCACAGATGAACAGTTTTATTTCATAATCTATTGATAGACATAGGTCAGTTCTTTTTTCAGATTGAGACCTACTGGAGTTCTAGTACCAAGTCTAAAAATCCAGTAGGCTTCTCTGAGAAGGATTTTTTTCCCGATAATCCCCCCCTCTTCTGGGGGCCAGTACTCGCTCGATGGCAAAAGCTTGAAATGATGACACTTGGCGTGAATGTTTATATATAAAGTGCTTGGCTGCATTCGATATATTTAAAATATTAGGGTTGTTAATATAATTCAAGTGTTCCAGAATGCGATTTTTGAACCTGCGGGATGTGCTGCCTACATACATTAGATCACAATGCGTACATTTTATCACATATATTACACCCTCCGTGTTACAGTTAATGTAACTACGGATGGGATATTTGTATTTATGACTTGAATTTTCAAATGACTTGGTAGGCAGCACATAGTCACAGGTTTTGCAAGGGTTACCTCCACATTTTGTAAAGCCCTTGTAAACAAGCCAATTCTGTTTGAAATTAGTTCCTTTGCCACCGGCGGTGTACAGGGATGGAGACAGCGAGCAGGACAGGGTTGTGGCTTTTCTAGACACAATTCTACATCCTGATTTCAGGGATTGTTACATTAACTGTAACACGGAGGGTGTAATATATGTGATAAAATGTACGCATTGTGATCTAATGTATGTAGGCAGCACATCCCGCAGGTTCAAAAATCGCATTCTGGAACACTTGAATTATATTAACAACCCTAATATTTTAAATATATCGAATGCAGCCAAGCACTTTATATATAAACATTCACGCCAAGTGTCATCATTTCAAGCTTTTGCCATCGAGCGAGTACTGGCCCCCAGAAGAGGGGGGGATTATCGGGAAAAAAATCCTTCTCAGAGAAGCCTACTGGATTTTTAGACTTGGTACTAGAACTCCAGTAGGTCTCAATCTGAAAAAAGAACTGACCTATGTCTATCAATAGATTATGAAATAAAACTGTTCATCTGTGCTAGTAACCCGGTATTATGGTTTAAATATACCTACTGATGTGTCTTAATAGACTGTCCCGAGGCCTGCGCACATCTCTGTTCATCAGTCCTCCAATATAGGATCACAGTCAGACGGTGCGTCTTTTCGGCCTCACATGAAGTGATTGAGAATCGGCCTCATCATGGCACTTGTGACCTATCACAGGTCACACGTGCACACACAGTGCTGACACCTGCATACTATGTTTAACGCAGAATGTCAGCATTTTTGTTATATGATGAATCAGACTAGGAATAATTTACTGACAATTTGTTTTGAACTATATATAACATTATCCAGTTGTCTAATACAATTTACCTAGATGTAACAATTTGTAACTGGGGGGAGTTCTGAAGGCCATTGTTTTCTTTGTTTTATCATCATTTTATTTTATGTAACATGTTAATAGGGAAGATAAATGTATTTTAAACAAGGACACATTCACACTATGCGGCTACTGATAGCAGGCAAATGCCACAGTGATCCTAGGGTTAATTTTCCTCTGGGCGGTGTTCGCATAGTGTGATAGCAATTATACTAACCATGATTGCAAGGTGTGCTGATGTGTGTGGCAACCTATGAAGTCGGAGAATCCCTTCCCTGTCATAGGGGGGAGTGCTCCTTGACTCTTTAAATAGGAATACCACACTTGACAAATTGTTACGACTAAGGGTGGTTACCCGAAACGCGTTAACGCTATGTCATGTGGAATGTGGTGATGTCTGTGAATTGATCAACTATTAAAGCAAAGCTGAAAGAGGAACCGCATATGTCTCCAGGACCGTTTTCTTTTACTTACCTGCAGCCTGTTACGGGAACACTCCCCCAGGGCCTCTGGAGCCGGGACCATATTTATTACGGAGGTGAGCTGGATAAAGTTTTTTTCTATATTACAAGTCTGCACTGACTGACTGTTACAGCCGCTGCCTCCATGAACCCCTGCACCACTACTTCCTGGGCAGGTAGACTGTGGCAAAGCAGGTGGTCTACCCCGGGCACGTTTGGCTCCTGACCTGCAAATGCTGCAACCCTGCTGACTCCCAGCCATGCTACCACGCAGCTGGCTTAGCTGCTGCCTCACAGGCAAGCTGCCATCCTCTTCTCCTGATGATGATGAAGCCCCTTCGGCACCCTGCTCCCAAGTTTGATCGGATTCATCATCATCAAGTAGTGTGCCCGCCTAGAGGAGGAAGCGGCGGATGTCTCCTCCAGATCTTGGCTGGGCAGAAGCTTCTGACTGTCCTCTAGCAGCTCGTCCTCGCTGTATAGTGGAGCTGAGCCCACAGCATACAATACTTCTGTGGCTGAGCAAAGTACAGAGTCAGCAAAGTACAGAGTCAGGTTGAGGACAGGTGAGGGCACAGGGCCTGCTCCCGGGCCATGCCAACTAAGGGTTGTGTCTGATGAACCCACCGACTGTTGGCTTGGGGTGTCTGATGTCACTTGGGATGACGTGGATGACCGAGTTAACCAATCAAGAACCGCTGGAATGCTGGTCAAGACACGACCGCTAGATGACACCGGGAGCTCAGGCCTCTCGCTGCGACTAATTCTGCCACATCCCCTTACTCTGCTGCGACCTCTGCTTGCACCAGAAACATTCAGGCCTCTGCCACTCCTCTGTGCATGGCCTGGAACTTCTCTGCCTGACATACTTGTAGCTGAACTACGCAAATTAAACAGAAATTAGTTGTGCATCCTTTTTTTGGATGGACCCATTGACTTGAATGGGTCCGTCCTCCGTTTTCCACTGACAAGAATAGAACAGGTTATATTTTTTTGACGGACTGGAAGCACGGACGCGGACAAAAAACAGAGGACTATCAGTTTTTTTTGACAGCTCCATAGAAATGAATGGGACCTCCGCTAAACTGTGAAAAATGACAGAACGGACGCGGATGCACACAACGGTCGTGTGCATGTGGCCTAAAAGCGACGAATATATATATTTTTTTGTACTAAAATATTCCACTAAACGTTTTTACCACAATTAACTGCAGAAATGCACTGAGAATATATTTTTCTTGTTGTACTGAAATAAGACCCTATACGCTTTGACCAGAAAAAACTCAGAGTGAAGTGCGTATATATATTTCTTGAAGTACTGAAGTATGCCCCTATTCACTTTCACCAGAAATAACTGCAGAAGGGAAATACATATATATTTTTCTTGTTGTACTGAACTACGCCCTTATACGCTTTCACCAGAAATAACTGCAACAGTGCAGTGCGTATATATTTATCTTTTTTTACTGAAATACGCCCCTATACACTTTCACCAGAAATAACTGCAACAGTGCAGTGTGTATATATTTTTATTTTTTTACTGAAATACGCCCCTGTAAGCTTTCACCAGAAATAACTTCAACAGTGCAGTGCACATATATATATATATTTTTTTTACTGAAATATGCCCCTATACGCTTTCACCAGAAATAACTGCTGAAGTGACCTGAAAATATATTTTTCTTGCTGGACAGAAATAGGCCACTATACACTTTGACCAGAAAACAATTAAAGAGTGAAGTGCGCATATATTTTTCTTGTAGTACTGAACTACACCCCTATACAATTTTACCAGAAAAAAACTGCAACAGTGCAGTGCGTATCTATTTTTCTTGTTGTACTAAAACATGCCCCTATTCGCTTTCAACAGAAATAACTGCAGAAGTGAACTGAGAATATATTTTTCTTGTTGTACTGAACTACGCCCCTCTACACTTTCACGAGAAATAACTGCAACAGTGCAGTGCGTATATATTTTTCTTTTTTTAATGAAATATGCCCCTATATGCTTTCACCAGAAATAACTGCAATAGTGCAGTGCGTAAATATTTTTCTTGTGGTACTGAATAAGATACTAAGATATAAGCCACTAAAGGCTTTTCAACATAATATTTGCAGCTCAATAACAAAAAGCTGGAATGACAGAGCTGTCTAAAGACTATTTGGATCCACTGGCGTACCTACCATATAGGCAGACCACGCAGCTGCTATGGGGCCCATGAGGAAAGGGGGCCCGCAGTGGAGGAGAGTCCCCACGCCCTAATTTCTCCCGTCTATCTTCCTAACTGCCTCCCGTCTGCTAGCCCTGCCCCCGCCTCTTAGCTCCACCTCTAATCTGCTAGCTCCACCTCCCATCTCCATAGGCTCAAAAAACATGCTGAATCTGACCACTGACCATGTGTCCCCAGAATATTCTTGTCTTATGAGCTCTAAGGCCTGATGTAGGTGAGGACAGTGCAGAGGTGTGTGTGTGTGTGGAGGGGTGGGCTCACTCAGCTTTCCCAGACTATTCCTCTGCACATAACATATGCAATTCAGAACAGGAGAAAGCTGGTTGTCACTACGTTATGTAATGTGACTCAACTTTTCTGATGTCCTGCATGGCACAACTGCAGAGGCATGAGAAGATATGAGGGTAGGTGGGAGCTGTGTTACTCAGCTTTCTCAGACTATTCTCATGTCTCTCCACATGTGCCATGCAGGACAGCAGAATAGCCGGGTGCTGTTACATCATGTAATGTCACCCAGATTTCCTGCTATCCTGCAAGGCATACATGCAGATAATAAGAACATGGAAAGGCAGGGGGGAGGGGTTCACACAGCTTTCCCAGAGACTCATGTCTCTGCACATGTGTCATGCAGGATAGCAAGTAATGTCAGTGTCTCCCAGCTGTCCTGCATGACACAGAGGATGGGGGAAGGGGGGCACTCACTCCCTTAAACTTTTCTCCTGTCTCTGCCCATGTTCCATGGTGGACAGCAGAAAAGTTGGGTGGTATTACATCATGTAATGCCCCAGATTATTGTCAAAATATGCTGAACACCGCCAGAACCTACCAGATCCCATTCACTATAATGGGTCTGTTGGGTTCCGGCATGAGTACTGCCATTTTGTAGAACAAAATACTGCTGCATGAGGTGAGGCAGGGGAGAAGTTAGGGAGGGTAGTAAAAGAAGCCAGGGCACATAGTCGGAGGGACTAGGAAAGGGCATGGGGGCCCAATTTAAATTCTGGCTATGGGGCCCAATGATTTCTATGTATGCCCCTGTTTGGATCCCCAAATAATTGTCCCCTGCACTTGTAAATCACTTTTCTATCACTGTCCCCAGCGCCTTCTGACATCTCTCCCTGCACTAAGATGCTGTGAAATGATTCCTATCCTTTCCCTGCACTTATAAATTGTTTTTTCTGTCTTTTTTTCCCCCCACAATCGTTTTTCCACTTGCTGTCCCTAGCACCTTCACACGTCTGTCCCTGCACTCTGAATGCTGGAAAATGGCAGAATATAAAATGGCTGCCGTATTTATAGGGGTGTGACATCACAGTGCTGGCTGGCTGCTGATTGGCTGCATGCAGGCATGTCAATCTGAGTGATCCCGCCTTTTCAGAGTTCCTTGCCCCATGTCCTCAGTCCTCACATGTGTAGCCGCCATTTTAGGAAAATTGCGATTCATTACCACGAAGTGCGCATTAGTTTCAAATCAAATTTTTCCTGAAATTCGGATCGAATTCCACTTCGTCAGCTTCGATTCACTCATCTCTAGACATCATGAATGCACACTACTTCACATTAGGGGGGTCCTAGTGGTCAGATCCCCCCAAGATCATAAATTTATCACCTATCCTTTGGATATGGGCCAACATTTTTAAGACTTTTTCACACGGCATCTTCTTCTCCTATGCTGTAGCGCTGGCCAATCGCAGAGCTCAGCTCATAGCCAGGCTATGAGCTGAGCGCTGCGATTGGCCAGGGCTACAGCATAGGAGAAGAAGACGCCGGCAGGATCAAGTGGGTGGAGCCTAACTACTTACATACCGGAGGCTATACCGGGCGAACGGAGCGGCGCCCGGGGATAACAGTAAGTGCAGCGGGATCCCTGGGCGCCGCTCTACACTTCTGTATAGTTAGTTTAGAGGCTTTCCTCTGGTGAAAGGTCGTCTTTAATGTGACCAGACAAAAAGTTTTGTAGGGTTTGTCAGAGTGGCTATAGAAGCCTGGGAATGAAAAAGGTGATTTGAGGCTTTTGATTTCACAAATGAAGGTCACTTTTGGGATGTTAATGTTTAGTTGCATTGGAAATCTTTAGTTCACAATGTTCATTTTCACTGGATCTGATTATAACTACTCTACAGTAGATTAATGGGAATGTATAGGAAAGAAAACCAGCACCAGAAAAATGATTGGAAAATAAGAATTAACTAAATTATTTGGGTTGTCTCACTTCAGCCATTGGTGTCATATCCCTAGGATATGCCATCAATGTCAGATAGGTGTGCAGTTACCTTAATTTTTTTTCTATTCTACTTCCGAAAAATAGCAGCACTAGCTTGGCTATTTCTGCTAGTCCCATAGAAGTGAAAGGAGCAGTGGCCACACTCTCGATTTGCTTCTATGGGACTTCCGAAAATGGCAGAGCATGCTCGCTTGGTGATTTTCAGAACTCTTATAGAAGTAAATGGATATGTTCTTTCCGAGAAGATGCTTTTGATCTTCAGAGAGATAGTCCTGGTGCTTGTATTTAGCATCCTGAAGAATACCGGAAACCATATTCTACATGAGGCAGCACTAATGCATCATAAGACAGTAAAACTAAAGGGGCTTTCCAGGTGTTTAGTACCGATGACCTTTTCGTAGGATAGGTCATCAATACCTGATTTGTAGGGGTCCGACACCCGAGCACAATGGAAGTCAATGGGGGAACCCGAGCATTAAACCAGGCACCCCCTGCTCTGAAGAGGGGAGGGTGTCTGGTTCATAGTAAAAGGTCAGAAATTGATGGAATCACCACTGAAATGGTTCGGGAACAGCATGGGGAGGATGTCTGGATGCATAATGGACTCCCAGGTCGCTGCCGGGAACGATGTTGTCCGAGTAGTACGCCACTTTTACAGACTTACAATAATACGCACCAAACCAAAGATAAAATCGATTTTAGAGGAAAAATTCTTTCCTGTATATTTACTTGTATATAAAGGGCAAGTGCTGCCAAAAATTACAAGGAACCAGCACTCCGATACAACCTGTATATCACATAAAGGAGGGCCTCATTCACATTGTGGTATAATTGTTCAGGTAGTGGGACTCCTACACTCATAAAGCCTATGCACTAAGGGAAAGGGCTTCCAAAAATGACAAGGAACCGGCACTCCAATAGACCCTTTGTTACACATAAAGGAGGGCATCATACACACCCTTGAAAAATTATGATTGATGGCCTGCTGGTGACCCTCAAAAACATGAGTAGCAAGTGCCTGCTGGTGACCCTCTAAAACATTAGGGGCAGGGGCCTGCTGCTGATCTGACCATCTAAAACATTAGGGGTTAGGGTCTGCTGCTGAGCTGACTCTCTAAAACATTAGGGGTGAGGGCCAGCTGCCGAGCTGAAAAATCTAAAACATTTTGTGGGTGAGTGCTTGCTGCCGAGCTGACCATCTAAACCATTATGGGCGAGGGCCTGCTGCCGAGCTAACCATCTAAAACATTTTGTGGACGAGGGCCTGCTGCCAAGCTGACCATCTAAACTATTTTGTGGCCGAGGGCCTTCTGCCGAGCTGGTCATCTAAAACATTTTGTGGGCGAGGGCCTACTGCCGAGCTAACTATCTAAAAATGTAGGGGTGAGGGTCTGCTGCTGAGCGGACCCTCTAAAACATTATGGTTGAGGTCCTGCTGGTGACCCTCAAAAACATTAGGGGTGAGGGCCTGATAGTGACCCTCTAAAACATTATGGGTGAGGGCCTGCTGCTAAGCTGACCCTCTAAAACATTGGGAGCAAGGGCAGCCTAATAAGTATGTTGATATGATGAAGGAGGAGGAGGACGAGAATAGGGAGATTGAACCATATACCCTTTTTAGTAGTGGAAGGGGTGCATGGGAATACAGTGTATTCAATACACCATAAAAGCCACATTTAGAGTGCCTTTATGTTCAGCTGCTTTCCTCTTGTGGAGTAGAGAAGTCAGGGGAAATCGGGCCTTGTTCATTTTTATAAGAGTCAACCGGTCAGCATTTTCAGTTGACAGGCGGATGCGCTTATCAGTTATTATGCCCCCAGCAGCACTAAATACATGCTCTGACAAAACGCTGGCGGTGGGGCAGGCCAGCACCTCCAAGGCATAGAGCGCCAGTTCGCGCCACGTGTCCAGCTTGGACACCCAATAGTTGTAAGGCACACAGGGATCACTGATGATGCTGACACGTTCTGCTATGTACTCCTTCACCATCTTCCAAACTTTTTCCCTCCTTGTGACACTGGGCCGCGCATCAGGTTGAGGGTGCTGGCGGGGTGTCATGACACTGTCTCGGGCCTCGGAGAGTGTTGCCCTGCCGCTGTTGGAACTGCTTTGTCTTCCCCTCGTCTCCCCTCCTCGATTGGCCAAGGAACTACGTACTCTGCAGCCAGCATTGTCAGCTGGAAATTTTTGGAGCAATTTTTCTACAAGGACCTTCTGATATTGCACCATTTTGCTCGTCCTCTCCACCACAGGAATGAGAGAGGAGAAGTTCTCTTTGTAGCGGGGGTCAAGAAGGGTGAACAACCAGTAATGGGTGTTGGCCAAAATGCGCACAACGCGAGGGTCACGGGAAAGGCAGCTTAATATGAAGTCAGCCATGTGTGCCAGAGTCCCAACAGAAAAGACTTTGTTGTCCTCAACAGGAGAATGACTCTCAATCTCCTCATCCTCTTCCTCCTCTTCTACCCATCCATGCTAAACAGATGGAATAAAACTTCCATGGGTACTACCCTCTGTAGAGAAGGCAACTGTCTCCTGCTCCTGCTCCTCCTCCTCATCATCCAATTTGCCCTGAGAAGACAAACTGAGGGTGGTCTGTCTATCACCCTGTGTACTGTCTTCCCCCATTTCTATCTTTTCCACATGCAAAGCGTCTGCTTTAATTGTGAGCAGCGAGCGTTTGAGTAGACACAGAAGTGGGATGATTACGCTGATAATAGCGTTATTGCCACTCACCATCTGTGTTGATTCCTCAAAGTTGAGTAACACCTCACAGAGGTCAGACATCAATGCCCACTCATCGCTTGTGAAGAGCGGAAGATGACTGGAAAGGCGATGACCATGTTTCAGCTGGTATTCCACTACTGCCCTCTGTTGCTCACAAAGCCTGGCCAACATGTCGAATGTGGAGTTCTAGCACATGCTTACGTTGCACAATGGAAGCTGTCGATGACTTGCGGAAATGGTGACACACGCGGCGCACCTTTACCAGTAGCTCAGGCAAATTGTGGTAGGTTTTGAGAAACCGCTGAACTACTAGGTTGAACACCTGGGCTAGGCATGGTATGTGTGTGAGTTTGCCAAGCTCCAAAGCCGCCGCCAAGTTACGGCCATTATCAGACACAACCATGCCTGCTTGTAGGTTGAGTGGCGAGAGCCATAGCTCAGTCTGGTCTCTTATCCCCTGCCACAGCTCTGTGGCGGTGTGCTGTTTGTCACCTAAGCAGATTAGTTTAAGCACGGCCTGTTGCCGCTTCCCCACTGCAGTGATACACTGCTTCCAGCTAATGACTGATGTCTAACTGGTGCTGCAAGATGATAATTCAGAGGTGGAAGAGGAGGCGAAGGAGGAGAAGGGGGGGATAATGTAGGTGGCGGCAGAAACCCTGATGGAAGTAGGGCCCGCAATACTTGTCGTCAGTAGCACCTGTGCCATCCCAGGGTACGACTCGCTCCCGGCTGTCATTGAAATGTAGCGTCTCTGGTCGTTAAGTGGACCTTCCCTATAACTGCGTTGGTCAGGGCACGGGTGATGTTACGGGATACATGCTGGTGTAAGGTGGGGACTGCACACCGTGAAAAATATTGGAGGCTGGGGACAGAGTACCCTGGGACAGCCGCCGCCATCAGGCTGCTGAAAGCCTCAGTGTTCACAAGCCTAAATGGCAACATTTCCAGGGCCAGCAATTTGGAAAGGTGCGCATTTAGTGCTATGGTCTGTGGGTGGGTGGCTGGGTATTTGCGCTTTCGTTCAAAGGCCTGGGGTATAGACATCTGTACGCTGCAAAGTGTATGTGCTAGCTGATGGTGCTTGCAAAGGTCCAGGTGCATGGCGGGAGGCATCCGGGCCTGCGCCTTGGACAGACGATTGGACAGCACGTAACACAGGGGAAGAGGAGGCAGTGGTGTGACCCGCAGACATTGGTTGTGGACCCAGGCGTTCTGCCCACCTATTAGGGTGCTTTGATGCCATGTAGTGGATCATGCTGGTGGTGGTGAGGTTGCTAGTGGTCACGCCCCTGCTCATTTTGGTACGGCACAGGTTGCAAAGGACAATTATTTTATTGTCTGCACTTTCCTCAAAAATACCTACCCCTTGGCAAGGGAGATTGCCGCAAGGGGGTGTTCTGGGCCTGTTTGGTGTGGCCCGCCTTCTCCCTTTTGCCACCCCTCTGCCTCTTCCAGCCTGTTGTGGTGCTGCGGTTCCCTCCCCCTCTGTACTGCTGTCCTTGCTCGGCTTGCAACCTTCCCAGTTTGGGTCAGTGACTTCATCGTCCAGCATCTTCTCTTCCACTTCCAATCCTCACACTGGTCATCCTCCTGACTTGTTGACCTAACAACAACCTCAGTTATTGACAACTGTGTCTCATCCTCATCATGAACCTCTTGGGACTCTAATTGCAGTTGACTTATTGGCAACTGTGTCTCATCATCATCATCCACCTCGTGAAACACTAATTGTCGTTCCCCACCATTATCTTCTTATGACTGTGGATGCTCTAGAGTTTGGGAATCAGGGCACAAGATCTCCACGATAAAAACAGCTCCTCGGAATATCCGAGTGTGGGATCACTTGTTTGCCAAGACACTCCATGGGGGGTGGAAGGAGTATCAGGGTGAGGATTCTGTTGACCAGACTCTTGGCTACTGAGACTGGACTTTGTGGAAGACAGGGTGGTGCTTAACCGACTGGAAGCATTATTTGCTGCAATCCAACGACCACCTGGTCGCACTGGTTTGACTTCGAGAGTGGTGTCCTGCGCCGCCCTGCACACTGGGACTTGAAGCTAGGTATTGTGGATGATTGTGTTTCTTGTGCTCTGGCAGCAGGCACAGTTTCACCACGCCCAGGGCCACTGCCTCTGCGTGCACCATCAGCAGCACGGCCACTTCCCCGTCACTTACTGCTCGCCTTGCGCATATTAAATGGTATATACGCTTGCAAGTATGTCACACGTACAGTAGCGCAGGTTTTGTAAGTGTATGCGCAAAAAAAGTACACAGAATGTCACAGATATTTTTAGGATGCGCACACGTTAAACAGGAGGTATAGCGCAACTTAAGTCGCTGTCACCATCGCCCAGAGGCGGTGCCCCCCCAACCTGTGGACACGCCCCTTTTTACAGATAATGTAGTAGGTGTCACCTGCAGTCCTATGTAACACAACAGATAACTCAGTGCTAACTCTCTGAGTACAGATAATGTAGTAGATGGGTGTGAGGTCCCAGAATTCAGAACACACACAGTGTGAACTAAAGTCTGGGGCCAGGATGTGGCAGCGTGGGCCATATTCTCAATCCAACCCCCAACCCTACTGTGAAACAGATATGTGAATGGACATGACATACATCGCTACAAAATATACAGTATAATACAGCATCATATACCTCATCCATCTAGTGACATCTCCTGTGATGTAGACTTTCCTCAACGTCTTCATTCGGAGATAAGACCTCCATGAAACCTTCTTTCAGTCGCTTCTCGTCTCTGCAGAGTTTCACAGAAAACATTTTTAGATTCCTCACTTTACTATCATCCTCCCCTCCTGGTGCCTCAACACTGTCATCATGCTGCCCCCCAATACTGTGGTAGAGCCAGACAGATAGGAGGACCAGAGTTGAGGCATACTAATATATAGTAATGCGGTATGCCAGACCGACAGGGGAATTATACGTAAAGTCACGGTGTGAGCAATAGGTGGGCCGAGGTAAATACAGTTTTGGTTACTCACGGTTACATCGTCCCTGGGCAGGCTCGTATAAGTGAAGAGGAGAACGGCACAAGGATTCTCTGGGGCACAGGCCAGATGGTGGTTTGAGGTGCCCTTGATGGTCTGTATTAATGTGCCTATGGCAAGGTCCCTTGTAGTCGTGACGCCAGTACCTTTTGTGGTGGTGCAACCATTTACTGTAGTGTTAATTGAGGAACTGAAGACTGAGACAAGGATGGTGCAATCCAAATTATAACTTTTACTGAACATTGCTCCTAGTAACAATTCCATCCAATTTATAAAACAGTCTTTGGTACATCGCAGTATAAAATATAGTCTCATGCATATAGGAGTAGGGTAATGTAAGTCCTCAGAAGAAACAGGCTCTTAGTCCTATAGATATACTGTATATGTGAAAGCTACTGCTTCAGACTAGGCTTTGAAGTAATAAAAGTCTTTGGCTGGTAAAAACTCTCACCTGATCCTAACCTGACTTGAAGGTGGTTTGCTGAATCCTTGAACCTCTATTTTCCAGTGTTTTCTGGCAGATGGCCTATCTGTCCTCAGGGTTTAAACTGGAAGGTGTGGATGCCGGAAGCTGTGTCCTACATCTGCTTGCAAAGGTGCCTGGGACGCCTTTAAGTATGGCCGTGTGCTATCCTTTGACTTTAAGACAATATGAAAATCCCCTTGAATACTTGCTTTAGTAGCTGGACACTGGTCACCCCGGAAGAGTGTGATGTAAAAGTGGACTTCTCACCCCTGGGTGGAATCTTGTGGCTTTTACCCTGGGCTGTGGAGCGAACAGGGAGAGAGCAGAGAGGCAGGAGGCCTCCCTCCAGCAAGCAGCTACTTCATGGCTGCTCTCTGACTAAACTTGTCCAGACTGGAACTAACTGCCTAACTTAGGTCTGAGCTAAGCTATATATACACTGTAACACTGCCCTATCTTGTGGAGAAACTAGTGTGGTGCACCCTAACTAGGCCTGTGTAAAGGATCTTACATGTGGAATCACATAGTGACATGGGATAATATGACATGAGATGAAATACAGCATACAGGCATAATATAAGACATTAAAACACAATAAAAACAAGTTTGCGGTGCCCACGGTCACGTAGTGGGATACTGCACTAATACAGAGGGGCCATTATATATTATAATAATACAGAGGGGCTATTATACAGTTGCAAGACAAAGTATGTGAACCCTTTGGAATGATATGGATTTCTGCACAAATTGGTCATAAATTGTGATCTGATCTTCATCTAAGTCACAACAATAGACAATCACAGTCTGCTTAAACTAATAACACACAAAGAATTAAATGTTACCATGTTTTTATTGAACACACCATGTAAACATTCACAGTGCAGATGGAAAAAGTATGTGAACCCTTGGATTTAATAACTGGTTGAACCTCCTTTGGCAGCAATAACTTCAACCAAACGTTTCCTGTAGTTGCAGATCAGACGTGCACAACGGTCAGGAGTAATTCTTGACCATTCCTCTTTACAGAACTGTTTCAGTTCAGCAATATTCTTGGGATGTCTGGTGTGAATCGCTTTCTTGAGATCATGCCACAGCATCTCAATCGGGTTGAGGTCAGGACTCTGACTGGGCCACTCCAGAAGGCGTATTTTCTTCTGTTTAAGCCATTCTGTTGTTGATTTACTTCTATGCTTTGGGTCGTTGTCTAGTTGCAACACCCATCTTCTGTTGAGCTTCAGCTGGTGGACAGATGGCAATCCGTCCAGGTCCTGACGCAGCAAAGCAGCCCCAAACCATGATGCCCCCACCACCATACTTCACAGTTGGGATGAGGTTTTGATGTTGGTGTGCTGTGCCTCTTTTTCTCCACACATAGTGTTCCAAGTTTCTTCCAAACAACTCAACTTTGGTTTCATCTATCCACAGAATATTTTGCCAGTACTGCTGTGGAACATTCAGGTTCTCTTGTGCAAACTGTAAACGTGCAGCAATGTTTTTTTTTTGGACAGCAGTGGCTTCCTCTGTGGTATCATCTAATGAAATCCATTCTTGTTTAGTGTTTTACGTATCATAGATTCGCTAACAGGGATGTTAGCATATGCCAGAGACTATTGTAAGTCTTTAGCTGACACTCTAGGATTCTTCTTCACCTCATTGAGCAGTCTGCACTGTACTCTTGCAGTCATCTTTACAGGACGGCCACTCCTAGGGAGAGTAGCAGCAGTGCTGAACTTTCTCCATTTATAGACAATTTGTCTTACTGTGGACTGATGAACAGCAAGCTTTTGGAGATACTTTTATAACCCTTTCCAGCTTTATGCAAGTCAACAATTCTTTATCGTAGGTCTTCAGAGAGCTCTTTTGTGCGAGGCATCATTCACATCAGGCAATGCTTCTTGTGAAAAGCAAACCCAGAACTGGTGTGTGTTTTTTATAGGGCAGGGCAACTGTAACCAACACCTCCAATCTCTTCTCATTGATTGGACTCCAGTTGGCTGACACCTCACTCCAATTAGCTCTTGGAGATGTCATTAGTCTAGGGGTTCACATACTTTTTCCATCTGCACTGTAAATGTTTACATGGTGTGTTCAATAAAAACATGGTAACATTTAATTCTTTGTGTGTTATTAGTTTAAGCAGACTGTGATTGTCTATTGTTGTGACTTAGATGAAGATCAGATCACATTTTATGACCAATTTGTGCAGAAATCCATATCATTCCAAAGAGTTCACATACTTTTTCTTGCAACTGTATATACTAATAATACCGGGGGAGCCATTATATATTATCATAATACAGAGGCGGCCATTATATATCCTAATCTGTGTGGAGGGGGCACAGAGGAGGCAAAACCCACCATGTGGAGAAGGCACAGAGGAGGCAAAACCACTGTGTGGAGGGGCACAAAGAAGGCAAAACCCACAGTGTTGAGGGGGCAAAGAGGAGACAAAACCACTGTGTGGAGTGGGCACAGAGGAGGCAAAACCACTGTGTGGAGTGGGCACAGAGGAGACAAAACCCATCGTCTTGAGGGGGTACTAAGGAGACAAATGCCACAGTGTGGAGGGTGCACAGAGGAGGCAAAACCCCGGTGTGGAGTGGGCACAGAGGAGTCAAAACCACTGTGTGGAGGGGGCACAGAGGAGTCAAAAGTAAACCACTGTGTGGAGGGGGCACAGAGGAGGCAAAACAACAGTGTTCAGGGGGTACTAAGGAGACAAAGCCCACAGTGTGGAGGGGCACAGAGGAGGCAAAACCACCTCATAGAGTTAAAGTACCTTGTAAGGGGATGTACTGTATGGTGAGCAATGTAACTGTGGGTGACTTTATAAAAGGTTCTAGCAGCCCTCACACCCCTCATATACTCCACTACAAACTACATAAAAATACAGCCCCCAGAGCCCTCACCAGAAATCACTGACCACAGCATAAGTGCCTGCTCTGCTTCTCCCTTCTCCTGCATCTGGCACAGTCTGTAAGGGGCGGGAGGAAGCAGTCACATGATCTCATGACGTCATGCCCTCAAAGAAGCCAATACATTCTAGGCTTGCCTGAAGCCTAGGAAACAGAACGAAGGGGACGGGAGCCATAGGCTCCCTTGGCCCTCCTTGAAATGCCTGCTGCCTGGTGCCCCCTGCAATTTAGCGCCAGGGACAACGCCTTTCCCCCCCATGCTGCGCCACTGCCACCACTTCATAAAAAATGACACTGGATGAATGTCACTGATATTTAGGATGCGCACACGTTAAACAGGAGGTATAGCGCAAGTGATGTAACTGTCCGCAGCGGACACCGTCTACAGAAAAAGCACACTGGATGTCACAGATATATTTAGGCTGTGCACACGTTACACAGGAGATGTAGCGCAGATAATGTCGCTGTCACCAGCGGTAAAATAAAATTACACTGAATGTCACTAATATTTCGGATGCGCTAACATTATACAGGAGATGTAGCGCAGATAATGTCGCTGTCTGCAGCGGCCAAACAATTGCAAGCTTTTTAGTGCAGGTTGTGCTAAAAATATATATTTGCTGCCACACACAATAGTCCTTAAAAGGACTTTTGGGTCTATAATAAGTATAAAAACCAAAATATTGCCATTTCAATCCCTACACTATCTCTCCCTTCTGCTGCAGCTCTCCCTGACTAATACTGAGCCGAACACGTGTCATCGGGTGCTATATAATCACTGTAATGTCAGCAGCCAACATGTCTACGACATTAAAGTGAATGGCAGTACTTACCTGCACGTTTATTGGCTGCATAGCAGCCAACAAACGTGCGGGGAGGAGACTCGAGCATGCTCGCCCCAACACTAGTGAGCACCACGGCCTCTGCACAGCATATTACAGCTTACTCGCATTCACTTGAATAGGACTGAATGGCCAATGAACGTTACATCACTGGCCTAGAAAGAGGCTTTTCAAGTCATTGTTCAGCGTGGATGCTAGGAGTCGGACCCCCACTTATAAGGTAATGATGCCTATCCTGAGGACAACCAATCAATCCAGATGTCTTTAACCCTTTCAACCACGGGCCAGTTTTCACCTTCCTGCCCTTTATTGTACTTCATGACAGTGGTAAAATTGAGTCAAAAAAATTCATTTTTATTTATAAAAAAATACCAAATTTACCAAATATTTGGAAAAATTAGCAAATTTCCAAATGTCAATTTCTCTACTTTTATAATAGTAATAACTCCAAAAATAGTTATTACTTTACATTCCCCATATGTCTACTTCATGTTTGGCTTATTTTGTGATTGCCATTTTATTTTTTTGGAAAGTTAGAAGGCTTAGAAGTTTAGAAAAAATCTTTTCAGAACATTTCCAAAACCCACTTTTTAAGGACCAGTTTCAGGTCTGAAGTCACTTTGTGAGGCTTACATGATAGAAACCACCCAAATTTTTTTGTCACATTTGAAGACCCCCTGATGCACCCCTATAGTAGAAACTCCAAAAAAGTGACATTTTGGAAACTACAGGATAAGGTAGCAGTTTTTTTGGTACCATTTTAGGGTACATATGATTTTTGGTTGCTCTACATTACACTTTTTCTGAGGCAAGGTAACAAAAAATTGCTGTTTTGGCACCGTTTTTATTTTTTGTTATTTACAGTGTTCATCTGACAGGTTAGATCATGAGGTATTTTTATAAAGCAGGTTGTTACGGATGTGACAATACCAAACATGACTACGGTAGTTTTTATTGTTGTTTGTTTCAGTTTTGCATAATAAAGCATTTTTTTAAAAAAAAAATTTTTACTGTCTCCATATTCTGAAAGCCATAGTTTTTTTTTAATTTTGGGTGACTGTCTTATGTAGGGGCTTATTTTTTTTAAGTATGAGATGATGGTTTGAATAGTACTATTTTAGGGTGCATATGGATTTTTGATCACTTGGTATTACACTTTTTGTGATGCAAGGTGACATAAAATGGCTTTTTTGACACACTTTTTATTTAATTATTTTACGGTGTTCACCTGGGGTTAGTTTATGTGATATTTTTATACAGCAGGTTCTTATGGATGTGGCGATACCTAATATGTATACTTTTTTTTTTTTATTTAAGTTTTCCGCAATAACAGCATTTTTGAAAAAAAATCATGTTTTAGTGTCTCCATATTCTGAGAGCCATAGTTTTTTTTATTTTTTGGGCAATTGTCTTAGGTAGGGTCTCATTTTTTGAGGGCTGAGATGTCAGTTTAATTGTTTTGATTTTGGGGTGCGTATGACTTTTTGATCGCTTGTTATTACACTTTTTGTGATGTAAGGTGACAAAAAATGGCTTTTTGACAGTTTTTTTTTTTACCATGTTCACCTGAGTGTTTACGTCATGTGATATTTTTATAGAGACGGTCGTTACGGAAGTGGTAATACCTAATATGTCTACTTTTCTTTATTTATTTAAGTTTTACACAATAATATCATTTTTGAAACAAAAAATAAATAAATCATGTTTTAGTGTCTTCATAGTCTGAGAGCCATATATTTTTTTTTCTGCAATTGTCTTGAAAGTGGCTCATTTTTGCCGGGATGAGGTGACAGTTAAATTGGTACTATTTTGGGGGGCATACGCCTTTTTGATCGCTTGATATTGCACTTTTAGTGATGTAAGGCGACCCAAAAAAAAATTTTTAGCACAATATTTTTCTTTGGACGGTGTTCACCTGAGGGGTTAGGTCATGTGAAATTTTTATAGAGCCAGTTGATCTGAACGTGGTGATACTTAATATGTCTACTTTTCTTTTTTTCCCAATTTATTCATTTTTTTTTAAATGTTACTTTATTTTGGGAAAAGGATGCTTTTTTTTAATTTACATTTTTTTAAAAAAATGGAAAACTTAATTTTTTAGCTTTTTTTTTCACATTTTTTTGTCCCACTGTGGGACTTCAACTTTTGGGGGTCTGATCCCCTTTACAATGCATCACAATACTTCTGTATTGTGGTGCATTGGCTGTAAGTGTATTACAGACTGTAATACACTTACAGCCTGCTTGCCTGTGATATATATGGGGCTGTATCTCACAGGCTGTCACGGAAGGCAGCCACGATGCCTAAGAAAGGCATCGGGCTGCCTTTCCTGCCATCGGGTCCCCGTCATAGCAGCACAGGTACCCGATGGAAGCTCTCTGCCTCTGCACACATCGCACGTGCCGCGGTCAGCGCTGACCATGGCACATGAAGGGTTAATGCACCGGCATCAGTGTTTTCACCGATGCCAGTGCATGCAGCAGGGGTTCGGCTATCAGTGACTGCCAGACCCCTGCCGCTGATCGGGCGGGCACAGCTCCTGCACCTGCTTAATCAGCGTGCCGTATTAGTACTGTGCTGGGCGGCAAGTCACATCCCGCTGCGCCATACTATTACGGCGCTGGTCGGGAAGGGGTTAAATGCTATGTATACCTTTTTTATTATTATTATTATTATTATTATTATTATTATTTTAGCACTGTAGTCATTTTGAGCTAAAATTATTTTGTCAGTTAAATTTTTAACCCCTTTCTGTGTACAGCCTTGAGATTCTCTAGTACCAGGCTCTGTATTTTTACTGTTTCTCATCAGACAGCTCAGCTGATGGCTCCTTAATTCTGGTCTCTGACCTCCTAAGCAGTCATTATAACTCAGTTCCTATCTTACTGATAAGAATTTGGCTTAAAGGGACACTGACAGGCCAAATCAGCATATATAGTTAGATATATGACATTACAGGTCTTATAGAGTCTTTTAAAAGCATATAAGTATCCCCCCTGTCCACCTTATAAAGAGCGAAATATAAAGTTTTATAACCTGCTTGTTCGGTCAGCAATCTGCCCAAGGGGCGGCGTTTCATGTGAAAATGCGCCCAGCTAGCCGCTCCCAACTGCCGTTCTTAAGCCCCGCCCAGCTCATCATTATTCACTTCGCTGGGCGGCGGCTAGAACTCTCCCCAGTCCCGATCCTGCGCATGGGCAATTCAATCCTCTGGGACGCACTATTAACCCCTTTGACGATGTGAGTGAGCAGCGCTCTGAAGCGCTGCTCTGAACAGTGCATGGCTGAGGCTGCAGCTGCCTCCAAGACGCAGGCAGGCTGTGTGTGTACGCATGCGCGATCTAACCACGGCGGGGCGCAGGCGCAGAAGATTGGGTATGAACGATGCCCAGAGGATTGAATTGCCCATGGTCAGGATCGGGACTGGGGAGAGTTCTAGCCGCCGCCCAGCGAAGTGAATAATGATGAGCTGGGCGGGGCTTAAGAACGGCAGTTGGGAAGGCTGGCTGGGCGCATTTTCACATGAAACGCCGCCCCTTGGGCAGATTGCTGACCGGAGAAGCAAGTTATAAAACTTTATATTTCGCTCTTTATAAGGTGGACAGGGGGGATACTTATATGCTTTTAAAAGACTCTATAAGACCTGTAATGTCATATATCTAACTATATATGCTGATTTGGCCTGTCAGTGTCCCTTTAACCACCTCAGCCCCCAGTGCTTAAACACCCTGAAAGACCAGGCCACTTTTTACACTTCTGACCTACACTACTTTCACCGTTTATTGCTCGGTCATGCAACTTACCACCCAAATGAATTTTACCTCCTTTTCTTCTCACTAATAGAGCTTTCATTTGGTGGTATTTCATTGCTGCTGACATTTTTACTTTTTTTGTTATTAATCGAAATTTAACGATTTTTTTGCCAAAAAATGACATTTTTCACTTTCAGTTGTCAAATTTTGCAGAAAAAACGAGATCCATATATAAATTTTGCTCTAAATTTATTGTTCTACATGTCTTTGATAAAAAAAAAATGTTTGGGTAAAAAAAAAAAGGTTTGGGTAAAAGCTATAGCGTTTACAAACTATGGTACAAAAATGTGAATTTCCGCTTTTTGAAGCAGCTCTGACTTTCTGAGCACCTGTCATGTTTGCTGAGGTTCTACAATGGCCAGACAGTACAAACACCCCACAAGTGACCCCATTTTGGAAAGAAGACACCCCAAGGTATTCCGTGAGGGGCATGGCGAGTTCCTAGAATTTTTTATTTTTTGTTACAAGTTAGTGGAAAATGATGATTTATTTTTTTTTTTCCATACAAAGTCTCATATTCCACTAACTTGTGACAAAAAATAAAAACTTCCATGAACTCACTATGCCCATCAGCGAATACCTTGGGGTCTCTTCTTTCCAAAATGGGGTCACTTGTGGGGTAGATATACTGCCCTGGCATTCTAGGGGCCCAAATGTGTGGTAAGGAGTTTGAAATCAAATTCTGTAAAAAATGACCTGTGAAATCCGAAAGGTGCTCTTTGGAATATGGGCCCCTTTGCCCACCTAGGCTGCAAAAAAGTGTCACACATCTGGTATCTCCGTACTCAGGAGAAGGTGGGGAATGTGTTTTAGGGTGTAATTTTACATATACCCATGCTGGGTGAGAGAAATATCTTGGCAAAAGACAACTTTTCCCATTTTTTTATACAAAGTTGGCATTTGACCAAGATATTTATCTCACCCAGCATGGGTATATGTAAAAAGACACCCCAAAACACATTCCTCAACTTCTCCTGAATACAGAGATACCAGATGTGTGACACTTTTTTGCAGCCTAGGTGGGCAAAGGTGCCCAAATTCCTTTTAGGAGGGCATTTTTAGACATTTGGATACCAGACTTCTTCTCACGCTTTGGGGCCCCTAAAATGCCAGGGCAGTATAAATACCCCACATGTGACCCTATTTTGGAAAGAAGACACCCCAAGGTATTCAATGAGGGGCATGGCGAGTTCATTGAAAAAAAAAATTTTTGGCACAAGTTAGCGGAAATAGATTTTTTTGATTTTGTTCTCACAAAGTCTCCCTTTCCGCTAACTTGGGACAAAAATTTCAATCTTTCATGGACTCAATATGCCCCTCAGCGAATACCTTGGGGTGTCTTCTTTCCAAAATGGTGTTATTTGTGGGGTGTTTGTACTGCCCTGGCATTTGAGGGTCTCCGCAATCATTACATGTATGCCCAGCATTAGGAGTTTCTGCTATTCTCCTTATATTGAGCATACGGGTAATGAGATTTTTTTTTTCAGCCTCTGGGCTGAAAGAAAAAAATTAACGGCACAGATTTCTTCATTCGCATCGATCAATGTGGATGAAAAAATCTCTGCCAAAAAAAGAAAAAGGAGGGGAAAGGCGTCTGCCAGGACATAGGAGCTCCGCCCAACATCCATACCCACTTCAGCTCGTATGCCCTGGCAAACCAGATTTCTCCATTCACATCAATCGATGTGGATGAATAAATCATTGCCGGGATTTTTTTTTTTTATATATATACAAAGTGTTTGCCAAAGTATATGAACACCGCCACCTCCTCAGCTCATATGCCTCGGCAAACGTATCTTTTACTGCAGAGGAGAAATCTCGTCTTGCAGCGCCGCATACACCGACTTGCGTGTAATCTGACAGCAGCGCAATGCTTCTGTCCGAATGCACATCAGTGCTGCAGCTGGTCGATCGGTTGGTCCACCTGGAAGGTAAAAAAAACAAAACAAAAAAGAAAAAACCAGGCCGCAAAGCAATAACTTTATTAACTTTAGAACAGAACATATAAACTTTTTTTAACTTTTTTAACTTTTTTACTTACCGGTAATTTTTTTTTTGTTTAATTTTTTTTACCTTTATAGAACAAACCTCTCCTTCCCCATGGGACAATGTGCAAAGCGCAAATCGCCCAAAGATGTGGCGAAGTACGTTATGCACTTTATCTCAGGTGAAAGGAGAGGTTTGCAGCAGCTGAGAGTAAAAGGGCCCTAATAGCCCTGTGTGCCTGTCCTGTGAGATGCAATCCCTATGCTAGGTGTACCTGTGTGTGGTACTTCCGGAAACACTCACCAAAGCATAGGGCAGGGTGGTCAGGACAGTCAGGACAGAAATAGCGGGTGTCACGCCTTATTCCACTCCTGCTACAGACACAACATCTTTTTCGGGGTGACGGTTGGGTTGAGGTACCAGGAACGACACTGGGGAAATGTCGCTCGTGTAGACAGCTAACTACACTGGTGGATGGGGCCACGGAACCTCCTGGGTAAAGGAGGTTCTCGATGATCTCTTCCTGGAATTTGAGGAAAGATCGTGTTCTCCCAGCCTTACTGTAGAGAACAAAACTATTGTACAGCGCCAATTGAATTAAATATACAGACACCTTCTTATACCAGCGTCTGGTTCTGCGGGAAACTAAATACGGAGACAACATCTGGTCATTGAAGTCCACCCCTCCCATGAGCGCATTATAGTCGTGGACACAGAGGGGCTTTTCAATGACACGGGTTGCTCGCTCAATTTGGATTGTCGTGTCTGCGTGAATGGAGGAGAGCATGTAAACGTCACGCTTGTCTCTCCATTTCACCGCGAGCAGTTCTTCGTTACACAAGGCAGCCCTCTCCCCCCTTGCAAGACGGGTGGTTACAAGCCGTTGGGGGAAGCCCACGCGACTAGTTCGCGTGGTGCCACAGGCGCAAATCCGTTCTAGAAACAAATGCCTAAAGAGGGCCACACTTGTGTAAAAATTGTCCACATAAAGATGGTACCCCTTGCCGAATAAGGGTGACACCAAGTCCCAGACTGTCTTCCCACTGCTCCCCAGGTAGTCAGGGCAACCGACCGGCTCCAGGGTCTGATCTTTTCCCTCATAGATCCGAAATTTGTGGGTATAGCCTGTGGCCCTTTCACAGAGCTTATACAATTTGACCCCATACCGGGCATGTTTGCTTGGGATGTACTGTTTGAAGCCAAGGCGCCCGGTAAAATGTATTAGGGACTCGTCTACGCAGATGTTTTGCTCGGGGGTATACAAATCTGCAAATTTCTGGTTGAAATGGTCTATGAGGGGCCGAATTTTGTGGAGCCGGTCAAAAGCTGGGTGGCCTCTGGGACGGGAGGTGGTGTTGTCGCTAAAATGCAGGAAACGGAGGATGGCCTCAAATCGTGCCCTGGACATAGCAGCAGAGAACATGGGCATGTGATGAATCGGGTGCGTGGACCAATATGACCGCAATTCATGCTTTTTTGTCAGGCCCATGTTGAGGAGAAGGCCCAAAAAAAATTTAATTTCGGAAACTTGGACTGGTTTCCACCGGAAAGGCTGGGCATAAAAGCTTCCCGGGTTGGCGGATATAAATTGTGTGGCATACCGGTTTGTCTCTGCCACGACTAAGTCCAAGAGCTCCGCAGTCAAGAACAGCTTAAAAAATCCCAGGGCCGAACCGATTTGAGCTGTCTCAACCCGAACTCCAGACTGGGCGGTGAAAGGGGGAACTACAGGTGCGGCTGAAGTTGGTGACTGCCAATCAGGGTTTGCCAGCACCTCAGGGATTCTAGGGGCTCTACGGGCCTGTCTGTGCGGTGGCTGCGACGGGGTAACTAGTGCACGTGCCACCGTACCAGCTTCAACTGCCCTTCTGGTGCTCGCCACGTCACCATGTTGTACGGCAGTGCTGGTACTAGGTCCAGGAAGGGCTGCGCTGCTGGTGTATGCCTCACCACGTGATCCGGCAGCGACAGCCCCACTCTGCTGCTCTTGAAGCGGATCCTGCGCAACCTGTGGTCTAGCGACACGGGGCCGGGTACGCCTGGTGCTGACAGGGACCTCCACCTCCTCGTCCGAACTTTGGGTCAGAGAGCCACTGCTTTCCACAGGTTCATATTCTGACCCGCTAGATTCGTCAGATGAGGGTTCCCACTCCTCATCCGACTGGGTCAGAATCCTGTAGGCCTCTTCAGAAGAATACCCCCTGTTTGACATTTTGGACTACTAAATTTAGGGGTATTCCCTGAGACTACCCAAGAAAAAAAGCAAGCCTGTCTTACAAAGGGGAGGCTAGCGAAGTACCGGAGGCCGCTGCGGTTGATAAAAAATATCAAAACTGATTTTTTTTTATCGCCGCAGTGCATGTAAAATGAATGTGCAGTGATCAAAAAAATATATATTTTTTGTCACTGCGGTGGGGCGGGCGTGGGTGAACGCACGTGTGGGCGACCGATCAGGCCTGATCGGGCAAACACTGCGTTTTGGGTGGAGGGCGAACTAAAGTGACACTAATACTATTATAGATCTGACCGTGATCAGTTTTGATCACTTACAGATACTATAAAAGTACAAATGCTGATTAGCGATACGCTATTCAGCGAATAAAAGTGACTGCGGTGGGGTGGGCGCTAACTGACGCTAACTACCTAACCAAGGGGCCTAAACTATCCCTAAAACCTAACAGCCAATACTAGTGAAAAAAAAAAAGTGACAGTTTACACTGATCACTTTTTTTCCTTTCATTAGTGATTGACAGGGGCGATCAAAGGGGTGATCAAAGGGTTAATTGGGGTGCAGGGGGGTGATCTGGGGCTAAGGTGTAGTGTTTGGTGTACTCACAGTTCAGTCTGCTCCTGCGCTGGATCCAACCGACGAAAAGGACCAGCAGAGAAGCAGAGAAGCCATATAACAGATCATATTTACTAATATGATCTGTTATATGGCTTGTGATTGGATTTTTTGAAAATCGCCAGCCTGCCAGCCAATGATCGTTGCTGGCAGGCTGGTGACGAACTTGTTCTTTGAATTTTGCCGGCCCGCGATGCGCATGCGCGGGCCGGCTTTGAGCGAAATCTCGCGTCTCGCGAGATGACGCGTATATGCGTGATTGTGCCCCCAAATAAGTAAATTGCAATCATAAAAAAAAAAAAATTGCCCATGAAGGTTTACATAGCCTTTAAGTCCAGATCTCTAAGATTTCATACACGACATTATCCTGCAGACTTTACAAGCAGCTGATTCACATTGCACGCTACTACTGTCATAGACTGAGCATTGGTTTGGTTAAAACTCCTCTTCAATGTACGACCTTTTACCCATTGTATCCACCACTTTCCTGGAAGATATTTTTCATGTTCTTCGGCTAGCTACTCTTGGTGCTCGTATTTAGCATCCCGCTGAATTACACCCATCTATGAACTTCCCTCACTCACCCTGACACATTTAAACTCCTGCCTATCAATAAATAATTAATCAGATTGAAATATCACTGTATGTAAGTTAAATAATTCAATAAGCTCCTCTGAGCAGACAAATATATTTAAATATAGTTAGCTCGCTAACACTTTAATCCATGATATACATGGGGAAGATGCATCACAAATCATGTGCAGAGAAGGCAAGATGAATCCCGACTAAGATATATAACTACCAAAATTTCCCGTGCCAGAAAAATAAGTTAAGAGTAAATTTAAAAATATAATTTCTCTCTGTGCTGCGTTTATTGGTATATTTTATTCATAAAACCATTTGTTTAACTGACACAAAATGCAATTAAATATTACTAATGGCTATTTTTCAAGACTTTCCAAGACAATGGAAAACATAATCAGTCTGGGTAATAATCAGCACAGATCCATTGATTAATTAATTGATTTTTTTCTTCTTCTCCTTCTGTCGGTGATGTAGTCATACTCGCTTGGAGGGGAAATGGTTCTCAGTTCTTCAACTATTAATCTGCAAATGTGGAAGGGCAAGGGTTAAGAAAACTGAAAAACTGGAATGTGGGTAGTTAAGCGCAAGAGAAGGGTCAAATAATGGGACTTAGTCATTATAGGAATCAGTATAGACTCTGGACTGGTAATAATGATTGATTGCTAAAAAATATAAAAATAATGGAAAGATAGATAGATAGATAGACAGATAATAGATTAGATAGATAATAGATAGATAGATATGAATAGATAGATAGGCAGATAGATATATAGATAATAGATGGATAGACAGATAGGTAGATTGATAGATAATAGATTAGATAGATGATAGATAGATAGATAGATAGATAGATAGATAGATAGATAGATAGATAGATAGATAGATAGATAGATAGATAGATAGATAGATAGATAATAGACAGATAGACAGACAGGTAGATTAGATAGGCAGATAGATGATAGATAGACAGATAGTGTCACGTTCGGGTGTAGGAGGGAAACACCACACCGAACATAGGAGGGAAAGGGGTGATGGAATAAGTCCTGGAAACTAGGGAAATGAGATGGACACCTCCTATTAAAACCCTAATCAAAGTCCTAACTACCAGTATTAACAGACCCCAGAGGTAGGTGAATTCATACACAGGAATACCTAATGTCCTAACTCACCCTATAGGACCCTGGTACTAAAGTCAGGACTGAGACAACCTGTTCCTCCAAAAGGAAGGACGAACAGGAGTCTCCCTCAGGCCTTAATACAAATGGCAGGGAAATGCAACACACAAAATAACCAAAACAAAATACTAAATTGAAAGAAAACATTTAACATCAAGTGGCTATGGCAGCACCAGGAACTCAGCCGAGATCCACACACCAGCTATCCACAACTCAAACTGAAGCTATAAACCGCATAGCATAGTGGGAGAAACAACAATAAATAGGTTAAATGACCATGTGACGAATACCATCCCTCGTGCCCGCTTGATGTGACGTTATGTCCTCTGGGGGAGCAGGTAAGGTCAGCTTGGTACAGTTTACACAGACACCTCCTGTCCACGCGGGCACAGAGAGGCAACAAGCCGAGAGAGCCTTTTCACTGCCGCAGTAAAAACAGCGCCTCCTCAGCCCGGGAAATCTGCCACCAGCTTCTCGTTTGATATAAGCCCGGTCCGCTAACAGGATTATATAGGGTGAGAAACCAACTCGCGGTAGCTTATAACTAGGTCGAAACACAGACGTGGGGATTTGTGATCGAGATACAAGATAGCACAAGATTAAATGATATATTTAATAGCCTTAAGGGCTCACTAGATATAACACAGTATACACAGAAAATATATACAGTGGTCTGAGGTTACAGATACAGGTGAAATAGGTACAACAGGCTTAAGCAGAGCAAAAGTCAGTTACCGGGTAGATGAAAGTTCTTTTGGGTTATGAGGGTAGAATAGTCCTTGGCTGCAGTCACGCAGGGGCAGTGATGTCAGCTGGTTCCCGGTCTCTCCAAACACATTGGCACGATGTGACCCCCTTTAGACAAGACACCGCCCGATGGCTTGCATGGGCTTATAACCTATAGATGGCCGCTCCCCTCCCCGCCTCTGAGAAGGGTCCATCCCTCCTTCTCTGGTGCTGGCAGCAAATGACCCATAAAACCCCTTAGAGCTCATAGCCCCAGCCCAGAATGTTGCAGGAAGATGGTTCTGGGCCCAATTAATCCGTCTGGGTTCCGGCTACAAATAGAGTCCAAGCATGGTACCGTTATTTTTTTTCTGTGGGAAGATATGTATATCTCCCCTCCCGGGCATCCTAGCATCAAGCCAGGACCACGCTGATGTTTGTCTTTGCCCCAGGATCGCAAAAAGATAACCAAATTATGCCTGGGATAGACAGACGATTCATAATTCTTTATGAAATGTAGGTGCCAAGGAGGTATCATTGATCCTGGGCAAGGGCTGAGACCTCCTTCTGGGGGTTTTCCTGCAGGATTAGCTTGCCTTAAACCTGGCTGGTTGAGGTGTGACTTTATCCACCTGGGGCCTCCTTATAGCCTGGACCCCTGGGACTTCCTCCCTTGCTAGCTGAAATCAGATGACTGAGAACATATTTTGCATGTACACTGACTGTGTACATGCCAAAAGGTGAATCAAATGACAATCAGGGCTGCCAATAATTGATAATCCATATTCCTCACAGACCATAATAGCCACACCTGGGGAAAGAAGGTGTGGCAAGCTCCGGAAACAACACAGACGTCATTTGATCATAACAGAACACATGTCAGATCAAACCACGTGTTGCCAGTCTCACCGATCTCTTGCCACCTGTCGCAGGAACGTCCGTGACAGATAGATAGATAATAGATGCATAGATAGATAGACAGACAGATAGACAGACAGGTAGATAGGCAGATAGATGATAGATAGATAGATAGATAGATAGATAGATAGACAGGTAGATAGCAGCACTCCAAAACAGATGACGGGTGGGGAACGCGCTCTTATTCACCCTAGATGCAATATTTCATCCCAACTCACTGAAGCCTCTCTCAATAGACTGCGCTCGTTGCAGCAACATTCATGTCATGAGCAGCATGAACTTCCCAGCCCACCGCAGGAGGGGCACTGAGGATGGGGTGGCAATAAATTACTTCAGAAAGATACCCGGGCAAAGAAAATGTGTGGTTGTCGTCCAGTTTATTCCTGGCTTCTCGTCAGGTAATGGACATTGGGCCTGATGTATTATTATTACGAAACCTACAAGAATCAGCAGTGATCGAAATGTCAGGTTTACAAGGAAAAGATCACACGGAAAACGGTTTTCACTGCAGTTTCCCTTTCAAAAATGTAATCTGTGTATTTCTCTGTTATGTATATATGCTATCAACAGTGAAATCTGCCACAAATCCTGCCATTTCCAGTTCTTTTTTCGTACACCACCCCCTCACCCTCCATGTGTCCCTCTATTATAACCTCTTTCTATGAACCAAGCAATCTTGCAGTACAAGAAATTTCTTGGAAACACAGCAAAGTCCTTAAAGATAATTTGTCGCTGTCTCTTTAATGCTTTATTCTCCAGATTGCTCCATTTAGAACGCGGACAAGTAGCCATTCTAAGCTTTTTATTTACCTCTTTGATATTCCCATCATTTACTGCAGTACAATTGGAGCTGTTTAACACAAATGCATTGCAGCCACGGGTGAAATATTTGACTTCCCAGTGTCTTGGAGCAGCTTCTGAGTTAGTAATCTTGGAGAGCATAGTCCAGAGAGCATCCCGCACTGATGACTATGGGGGACTGGTAATAATGCTTCTCAATAGTAGAGGGAACAGGACAGAGTGGGGCACAGATGTGGGGTTAAATAACATTTAAAGGGGCTTTCCGAAATTCTGATTTTGATGATCTATCCTCATGACGTTGGTACTGGTTACTGGTCTGCTAACTCTGCAACCTAAGTCACAGGATCGTTTTCCTCTTCCCCAAATAAAGACAGACACAGCGGTGAATTAAAATCGGCCACAGTAGCCATTTTATTATTTACAACCATACAGATTTATGAACATTACCGACGAAGGAAGTTCCTCAAAGCCGAAAAAAATAAAATTCCCATACGGAGAACTCCACCTTGCCTCAAGCTGTTAAACACCAGCTCAGAGGCACGAACCTATAGACCCCTTAAATCCGCCACCAACCAAGGGAGTCCGGCCCTTCCCTCCTCAGTAACCTGGCAACTTCGAGGACCTCCCACCTTTACAGCTTCCGCAACAACACAAATCCTAAAATCCCCCCCCCCACGACTAGCAGTCACCCTACACAAACCACATCAACATCATACCAACCTCTAAAACAAGGGAGGGTCAGCGCGGGTTCGTTGCCTTCCCCTGTAAAATGCCTTAGCGGGGGTTCGTTGCCTTCCCCTACTGCCCTCTTTTAAAGCCACAACCCCCCCTTTACTAACTGCCAACCCCCAGCAACTTAAACTTGCCAATCCCCCAGTACTGCTTTCCTGAAACACCTCCCCTATCCCATCATGCTAGTCTCCCCTCAAGGCTATGCCTCCAGTCCGGCATCACTGGACTGTGCGAAGTATTGGAAAATTCGATTCTGCTGCTTCGCGGAATTTTACAAATAAATTTCCCTTCTTGACAAATTGCTTTGTCACAAAGCGCATTTCTTTGTAAGTAGTGGGTGCAATGAAAGGTAACGAATATTGTGCCGCTCATCATTGTAGCTGATCGCAGCATCTGATAGCAATAATCCAGTGGAAATCATACTTACCCTCATCCATTTGATGGCAAAGAGCCAGTCACCACATCTTGATTAACCCCTTAAGGACTCAGCCCTATTTCACCTTAAGGACTTGGCCATTTTTTGCAAATCTGACCAGTGTCACTTTAAGTGCTGATAACTTTAAAACGCTTTGCTTTATCCAGGCCATTCTAAGATTGTTTTTTTCGTCACATATTGTACTTCATGACACTGGTAAAATAATACCAAATTTACCAAAAATTTGTAAATAATTGCAAATTTTCAAGTTTCAATTTCTCTACTTCTATAATACATAGTAATACCTCCAAAAATAGTTATTACTTTACATTCCCCATATGTCTACTTCATGTTTGGATCATTTTGGGAATGATATATTTTTTTTTGGGGATGTTACAAGGCTTAGAAGTTTAGAAGCAAATCGTGAAATTTTTCCTAAATTTTAAAAAACCCAATTTTTAGTGACCAGTTCAGGTCTGAAGTCACTTTGCGAGGCTTACATAATAGAAACCACCCAAAAATGACCCTATTCTATAAACTACACCCCTCAAGGTATTCAAAACTGATTTTACAAACTTTTTTAACCCTTTAGGTGTTCCACAAGAATTAATAGAAAATAGAGATACAATTTCAAAATTTAACTTTTTTGGCCGATTTTCCATTTTAATATTTTTTTTTCAGTTACAAAGCAAGGGTTAACAGCCAAACCAAACTCAATATTTATGCCCTGATTCTGTAGTTTACAGAAACACCCCATATGTGGTCGTAAACCGCTGTACGGGCACACGGCAGGGCGCAGAAGGAAAGGAATGCCATATACGGTTTTTGGAAGGCAGGTTTTGCTTAACAGTTTTTTTTTACACCATGTCCCATTTGAAGCCCCCTGATGCACCCCTAGAGTAGAAAATCCATAAAAGTGACCCGATCTAAGAAACTACACCCCTCAAGGTATTCAAAACTGATTTTACAAACGTCGTTAACCCTTTAGATGTTCCACAAGAATTAATGGAAAATAGAGATACAATTTCAAAATTTCACTTTTTTGGCAGATTTTCCATTTTAATAATTTTTTTCCAGTTACAAAGCAAGGGTTAACAGCCAAACCAAACTCAATATTTATGGCCCTGATTCTGTAGTTTACAGAAACACTCAATATGTGGTCGTAAACCGCTGTACGGGCACACAGCAGGGCGCAGAAGGAAAGGAATGCCATGCGGTTTTTGGAAGGCAGGTTTTGCTGGACTGGTTTTTTTGACACCATGTCCCATTTGAAGCCCCCCTGATGCATCCCTAGAGTAGAACCTCCATAAAAGTGACCCCATCTAAAAAACTACACCCCTCAAGGTATTCAAAACTAATTTTACAAACGTCGTTAACTCTTTAGGTGTTCCACAAGAGTTATTGGCAAATGGAGATGAAATTTCAGAACCCCTGATGCACCCCTAGAGTACAAACTCCAAAAGAGTGACCCCATTTTAGAAACTACGTGATAGGGTGGCAGTTTTGTTGGTACTAGTTTAGGGTACATATGATTTTTGGTTGCTCTATATTACACTTTTTGTGAGGAAAGATAACAAGAAATAGCTGTTTTGGCACCGTTTTTATTTTTTGTTATTTTTGTCATTCATCTGACAGGTTAGATCATGTGATATTTTTATAGACCAGGTTGTCACAGATGCGGCGATACCTAATATGTATACTTTTTTTTTTATTTATGTAAGTTTTACAAAATGATTTCTTTTTTTAAACAAAAAAAATCATGTTTTAGTCTGAGAGCCATAATTTTTTCAGTTTTTGGGCGATTACCTTGGGTAGGGTATGATTTTTGCGGGATGAGATGACGGTTTTACTGGCACTATTTTGGGGTGTGTGTGACTTTTTTATCGCTTGCTATTACACTTTTTGTGATGTAAGGTGACAAAAAATTGCTTTTTTTTCTTGCTTTTTTTTACGGTATTCACCTGAGGGGTTAGGTCATGTGATATTTTTATAGAGCAAGTTATTAGGGACGCGGCGATACCTAATATGTATACTTTTTTTTTATTTATGTAAGTTTTACACAATGATTTCATTTTTGAAGCCAAAAAAAATCATGTTTTAGGGTTTTCATAGTCTAAGAGCAATAGTTTTTTCAGTTTTTGGGTGATTACCTTGGGTAAGGTATAATTTTTGCGGGATGAGATGACGGTTTTATTGGCACTATTTTGGGGTGCATATGACTTTTTGATCGCTTGATATTACACTTTTTGTGATGTAAGGTGACAAAAAATGGTTTATTTAGCACAGTTTTTTTTTATTTATTTTTTACGGTGTTCATCTGAGGGGTTAGGTCATGTGATATTTTTATAGGGCCGGTCAATATGGACGCGGCGATACCTAATATGTATACTTATTTTTTTTATTTATGTAAGTTTTACACAATAATATCATTTTTGAAACAAAAAAAAAATCATGTTTTAGTGTCTCCATATTCTGAGAGCCATAGTTTTTACAGTTTTTGGGCGATTATCTTAGGTACGGTCTCATTTTTTGCGGAATATGATGGTTTGATTGGCACTATTTTTAGGTGCATATGACTTTTTGATCGCTTGCTATTACACTTTTTGTGATGTAAGGTGACAAAAAATGGTTTATTTAGCACTTTTTTTTTTACAGTGTTTATCTGAGGGGTTAGGTCATGGGATATTTTTATAGAGCCGGTCGATACGGACGCGGTGATACCTAAGATGTCTACATTTTTTTTATTTATGTACGTTTTACACAATAATATCATTTTTTAAACAAAAAAAAATATGTTTTAGTGTCTCCATATTCTGAGCCATAGTTTTTTTTATTTTTTGGGCGATTGTCTCAGGTAGGGACTCATTTTTGGCGGGATGAGGTGACGGTTAGATTGGTACTATTTTGGTGGGCAAGCGCCTTTTTGATCGCTTGCTGTTGTACTTTTTGTGATGTAAGGTGACAAAAAAATGGTTTATTTAGCCTGGTTTTTATTTTTTATTTTTTAAAGTGTTCATCTGAGGGGTTATGTCATGTGATATGTTTATAGAGCCGGTCGATACGGACGCGGCGATACCTAATATGTCTACTTTTTTCTATTTTATACCAAATTTTTTTTACTTTATTTGGGGAAAATGACGTTTTTGTTTATTTTTACTTGAAACTTTAAATTTTTTGGGGGGAAAACTTTATTTTTTCAACTTTTTTTTACTTTTTTTTTTTTCCACTTTGGGACTTCAACTTTTGGGGGTCTAATCCCTTTTACAATGCATTCCAATACTTCTGTATTGGAATGCATTGGCTGTATGAGTAATACTGTGAGTATTACTCATACAGCTTCTAGCCTGTGAGATCTAGGGGGCTGGATCTCACAGGCTCGTCACCGGAAGGCAGCGCAGATGCCTAAGGAAGGCATCGCGCTGCCTTCCATGCCACCTCCGATCACTGCCGCCGCATAAGGTAAAAGCCGCAAACCGCAGGTCTGAATTGGGACCCCCCCGGCGTTGTGACAGGATGCCCGCTGAATGATTTCAGTGGACATCCTGTTCCGATCACCGCCCGCAGCACTGCAACTATAATGTGGAGAGCTGCTCCTCTCCCACCACCAATGTTTATATATAACAGTACATATCACCTTCTTGCTTATCTATTTTCACAAAAATACAAAAAATATATTTGGCTGTTACCTGTTATAAAGTAACGTTAGGTGCGCCTTAGCAATAAGTTTATTTCTCTATGTTTATATACATGAATCGTCTCACATCTTTATATGTAATACATGACGGGGTATTGGTTATTACCCGCTCGCCCCTCATGATCAGTCACCTACTAACCCTTGACTCACTTACCACAAGCCCCAACCTTCTAAACTGGCCCCGTCAGAACCCCAATAAGACACGGACACCAAGTTGGATTATATCGGCCACAGCAGCCGTTTATTGAAAACATATACATGAATAATTAACCTTTTATTTCCCACAAAACATCCCCATAAGATATAACCAACTTAATTCACCTGAGTAACACGGGGGAGGTCCTGGAAGCCCCAAACCTCGGAATTTTCCCAGTATCCTTTTTGAGCCGACTTGCCCCCAGCCGTTAAGCACCAGCTCGGAGGCACCACTGACGGCTCGCCCAAATTCCGCCACAACCGACCACCAGCCATAGGAGTCCAGCCCCAACCGTGGGGCCCTCCCATCCTCGTCACCTGAATCTCTCCAACTTCAAGGACCTCCCACCGCCACAGCCGCCGTGACAAAATAAATAACATTTTATTTTACTTATTCATTACACGATCACCCCACTCCGTCCCCTCCCCAACCCCCCCCATCTGACCCAGGCTCTGGAACCTGAACAACAAGGGTGGGTGGGTGGGAGCTCCGTTCTATCCACAAAATGGCCTCCTTCATCCCGGGCCCTCACCTATTTAACCCCTCGTTCCACCGCCCCCATAACTTAAACTGACCAATCCCTCCCCAGGGGCTCCCTCAAACCAGCCCCCCGTCATGGTCGCCTCCCCCCAAGGCTGCGCCCCCAGTCCGGCTCTGTCTTGACGGGGTATTGGTTATTACCCGCTCGCCCCTCATGATCAGTCACCTACTAACCCTTGACTCACTTACCACAAGCCCCAACCTTCTAAACTGGCCCCGTCAGAACCCCAATAAGACACGGACACCAAGTTGGATTATATCGGCCACAGCAGCCGTTTATTGAAAACATATACATGAATAATTAACCTTTTATTTCCCACAAAACATCCCCATAAGATATAACCAACTTAATTCACCTGAGTAACACGGGGGAGGTCCTGGAAGCCCCAAACCTCAGAATTTTCCCAGTATCCTTTTTGAGCCGACTTGCCCCCAGCCGTTAAGCACCAGCTCGGAGGCACCACTGACGGCTCGCCCAAATTCCGCCACAACCGACCACCAGCCATAGGAGTCCAGCCCCAACCGTGGGGCCCTCCCATCCTCGTCACCTGAATCTCTCCAACTTCAAGGACCTCCCACCGCCATGAACGCCCATGCTTGACACCTTAAGCATGTGCGTCCCTCCACATCCGCAAAGCTGTCTCAATGCCTTCCTGTATTGCCAGACACCACATGTCAATCCCCACTGCGTTCAAATGAACGCCGTCAGACCGCCAAAAAGCTCCAACCCCTTTTTCCAGCTCGGTATGCCGCACTACCACTGCCCCATTCCTTGCCATAAACCGCCCTATTGCCCGGTTAGCTTTTATCCTAGCCTTGTTTATCCCTTCCACTGAACGCGCCCCCCTCCACACCTTGCGGGGAACAATGTCCGACCAAACGGAAATAAGACCCGGGAACAGCGCCCACAACCGGAGTAGATCGAATTTAACGTCCTTCACAAACTCCCGCAACGGCCGCGCCCCCAAATCGTTGCCCCCCACGTGTAACACCAACACATCCGGCACCCTATCCAACCTCACAAACTTGTGGACCTCAGGTAGCACGCCCCCCCACACCATACCCCTACGCCCCAACCATCTTACCACCGCCACCGACCGGTCAATCCCCAACTGTTGTCCATCCGGCCGAACCGCTGCCCGGATGGCTCCCCATAAAACATAGGAGTGACCCATTATCCAGATCAGCGCTGGGTCCGAACCTGCAACGAAATAACAATAACAAAAGCATACCGTGCGGGATGAGACAGAATACAATGCAATATCACAACCGATCTAGACGAATATATGATCTAAAGCGAATCGATTCCCACCTTCCTATCCGCATGATCACATCCTGCCCCAATCCGCGTCTGGCCGCCTCCGTCGCAGCCCCAATTCTGAAAGAATGGCTAGAGTAACCCCCAAGCGCTAAGCCCAACTGCCCTAGACACCGCTTGAAGACCGCCGTGAACTGGAAACGGGAAAGGAAAGACCCGTCCGCATGCACTAAGAGAGGGGAATTCATCCCCACCACCGCGACCCCGTACTCCCTCAAGCAACATACCGGACACATTGCGCAACCCGGGACCGCAAACAAAACAACCTTCCGACCTCTCCCTTCCACATCAGTTTTTGACCGCCTAATACGAAACTCCACCCTGTCCTGAAAAAGGTCTACATCATCCCTAAACAAACCACCCTGCTTCTTAACCGACGGAGAAACCAACTCGCCCAAACGCAAGGCCCCAAAAAATGCCAGCGAAAAAGCCAACCGAAACAAACGTAACTCCCACGGCGAGGCACAAACGTCGACTAGTTGATCCCCCAGCCTCAACAGCAAAGCAAAAGACACCGGCCTACGGTCATCCTGCACTGACTGAGAACGCCGCCAACCCTTCAAAGCCCTCACCACCAGAAAAGACTTGGTGACGTCTGGCAGATTCCTAAGACGAAAACCGAAAGCCAATCCTGAAACACAACTATTAATCCTAGCGACAGACCACCCCTCCTCTCTACAATGCCCAATGAACAATAGCAAGGGAATCTCAAAGTCATCCGACACAACAGCCAACCTGGCCTTCCAATCCTCCCAGCATTGCCATGCCCTATCATATGTCTCCCACGTACCGGGTGCAAGTGAAGCCCGTATGAGACCCGCTACGGTGTCTCCAGAAGTTCCCACAGGCCACTCGGGCAGTCCAGCCCGCGCTCCTCTGCCCCCGGGGCCAGCTGGCGGAAACGCTCCCACTGTGAACGAGAGAGAGCATCAGCAATACAGTTATCAACCCCTGGTACATGTACTGCTACCACCCAAGCATTGAGTGACAAGCACTCCAGCACCAGCCTCTGTAACAGACGCACCACCAACGGTGAAGAAGCTGACAACCCGTTAATCGCTTGCACCACCCCCAAGTTGTCACAATGGAAACGAACCTTCTTGTTCCTAAACTCCTCCCCCCATAACATTACTGCCACCACAATGGGGAACAATTCCAGCAACGCTAAATTCTTGACCCAGCCTCTCTCCACCCAGGTATCAGGCCAACCCCCCGCACACCACTGCCCCCCACAATAGACCCCGAAACCGCCTCCCCCTGCCGCGTCAGAGAAAAGGTCAAAATCAAATGAGTCTACCGCCTCACCCATAAACAGACCTCTGCCATTATAACACTCCAGAAACGATGCCCAAACTTGCAAATCCGCCCTAAGCTCCTTCCCCAATCTAATAAAATGGTGCGGCGCCGCCACCCCCGCCGTTGCCGCCGCCAAACGCCTACTAAATACCCTACCCATGGGGATAATCCTACAGGCGAAATTCAGCTTCCACAGGAGTGACTGTAGGCTCCGCAATTGGATTTTCTGCAGTCGCCTCGCCCTGTCGACCTCCATTTTCAAGTCCTCAACCTTGTCCAAGGGCAGCCTACATTCCATCCTCACTGAGTCAATCACTATGCCTAGGAAGCTCAATTCCGTGGTCGGCCCCACCGTTTTCCCTGCCGCCAAGGGAACCCCAAAGGAATCAAACAACGCCTCCATCGTGTGCAACAGCAAAGAGCACACCCTGGATCCCGGGGGGCCAATACATAAGAAATCATCCAGATAGTGAATAAGTGATTCACATCCGGAGGAATCCACTACCGCCCATTCTAGAAAAGAACTGAACTTCTCAAAATACGCGCAGGACAACGAACACCCCATTGGCAAACAACGATCAACAAAAAACTTACCCTCCCAAAAACATCCCAACAAATGCAGGCTCTCTGGGTGCACCGGCAACAACCTAAAAGCTGACTCAATATCTGTTTTCGCCATCAACGCACCCCTCCCAAACTTCCTAACCCACTTCACTGCCGCATCAAACGAGGTATAGACTACCGAGCACAGCGTCGGGTCAATACCATCGTTGACCGACGATCCCTTAGGAAAGGATAGATGTTGAATCAGGCGAAACGTATTCGCCTCCTTCTTTGGGACCACCCCCAGAGGCGACACACGCAAGTTCTGCAAAGGTGGTTCCAAAAACGGGCCAGCCATCCTTCCAAGTCTAACTTCCTTCTCTAACTTTTTTGTCACCACATCAGGGTGCTCCCTAGCCGACTGCAAATTCTTCTTAAGCAACACAGGCCCCGAAGGAACAAACGGAATTTTAAACCCCCCCAAAAAACCTTCCCGCAACAATTGCGCAGCCTCCCTATCCGGATATCTAGCGAGAAACCGGTCCATCTCTCCCAGCCGCACTGGCGTCTCCCCCTTTTCCAGAACTCTCACCCCCCTTCTGTCTTGCCCCTCTAAAACAGCGCGTGGCTCCGTGAGACCCACCACAGGTGGAGCATTCGTGCTTAAATTTGCACTTGGCTCCAAATTTACACCCCCCTTCATTGAATAAAAAACACAACCCCTTCGCAGATGCTGCCGCGAATCCGGATTGTCCCCCTGCCCCTGATTCACTCCGAAAGGGCTGACCCGACCGAACCGGCGCCGTCACTTTGAGCCACAAAGCGATATCCTTGTGGTCTCATTTGATGCTAGGGCGTACCGCCTTCCGCTGCCTAAACTGTTCGTCGTAACGCAGCCAGGCCATACCCCCATACACCCGGTAAGCTTCCCCAATAGCATCGAGGTAACAAAAAAGCGCGGAGCAGCACTCCGGCGCCTTCTCCCCTATCACACTGGCCAATATCGCGAACGCCTGCAACCAGTTTGGGAACGTCCGCGGTATCAGGCGGTGCCAACGCTTCTCCTCGTCCTCCCTCTTACCCTCATCCTTCCGCGCCCTATCCAAATTGAACCTGTCCAAAGGGAGTAAGGAAAATATATCCACATACTCCCCTTTCCAAATGCGCTCCCTAACCTCCTGCTTCAAATGTGCCCCCAACGGGCCTTCGAAACAAACATAAACTTCCCCCTTAGCCCTATCGTCTAACCGCATTCCATCCTCCTGATCAGACCCACCTACCTGCGTCTGAATGGACGCCGAAGTCCCACATGAAACCACCGTGGGTGCACTCGAAGCTGGCGGCCCCCCAGCGACCGCCCCCACACCCCACGCCGGCAATGGCCCTGACGCTACCGCCCCGCCGACGCCACCCCCCAAGCCCCCCACCGGTAACACGGGATTCCCTGCCGCCCCCAAATTTGCTAACAACCCCACCAAACCCCCCAAGAGCTGGCCCAGTCCCTTACTCAAATCCGACTGAGACCCCCCAGCCCCCCCAGACACTAACTGACATAAAGGTCCCCAAGGTGC
Source organism: Bufo bufo (assembly GCF_905171765.1). Taxonomy (NCBI): domain Eukaryota; kingdom Metazoa; phylum Chordata; class Amphibia; order Anura; family Bufonidae; genus Bufo; species Bufo bufo. The sequence goes on from NC_053397.1 coordinate 209,239,509, forward strand.
CTCACCTGGCTGCCTGGGTGCTGTGACCCCATCAGCCGAAGGTCCTGACTCCCGCCGCTCGGTCCTCTGAGACGGTCCTGGCACAGCGAGCTCCCACGGATGTCCCCTGGCCGGGCTGGGGCCAGGGACGCGATCTTCCGGATCCTCTCTGGAAACGACTTGCCCAGTGACGACCTCCTCCTCGACTTGCCTGGCCGCCGAGGGCCTGCTGCCAAGGTCCGCAGCAGCCCCGTGCCCTCTGGAACACTGCTCTGGCTGAGGGGCCTCATCCACATCAGGATCCTGGAGAGAGCCCGCCGTTCCTGGTCCCGACCACAAGGTGGCGCTGCTGCGCTGCTGAAGAGGCCTACTGAGGCCTGCCTGAGGGCTCCGCCTCCTGGCTGGATTCCTTCCACGTCTGGACGCCCGGGAAGGAGCTGCACCCGGCGCCTGCAGGCGTGAAGGGTCCTGAAAAGCAGGGCTCCGTCTGCGGCGCTGAGCCCTAGGGGAGGCCATATCTGGGCTGAGGCGCGCCGGCGGCCGGGCCCGCCGCGGCCGGGATGCCCGTGGCTGAGGCGAAGCGGGAGCCTCAGCCGCCCCTCTGAGCAGCTGCTGGACCTGCTCCTGGAGCCAGCCGGGTCCCCGAGCAGCTGCTGCCGACCTGAGATCCGACAGGAGTGATTCTACGTCCATGATAAATGTAAGTGCGCACGGAGTGTAGGTGTATACAGCTCCGTTCTATCCACAAAATGGCCTCCTTCATCCCGGGCCCTCACCTATTTAACCCCTCGTTCCACCGCCCCCATAACTTAAACTGACCAATCCCTCCCCAGGGGCTCCCTCAAACCAGCCCCCCGTCATGGTCGCCTCCCCCCAAGGCTGCGCCCCCAGTCCGGCTCTGTCTTGCGCTTTAAATCTTGAAAGGCATGTATTTACCTCTGATCGTATCCACATAGCGACATGTGCGCTCCAAAGTCTGGATGTGACAACCATGCGTCCCAAATCACCGGAAGTGACGTTTCTATGCGTTCCAAATCCCGGATGTGACGTCTTCTTGATCGTCACATGAGCGGAAATGACGCCGGGCAGGTATCTAAGGTGCGAGTCTTTAAATAAGAAGCGCACCTAAACTAATATCAGCCGCGTTAGCTCCCTCACCAGGCGGCGTACGCTCGGTCCAGGTTCCCATCAGTAAGTAACCACATGTTTAAGATGGATGGATTTAACTGTGAGAAGTATACTGTGGGTGCCGTTTATTTTATACTGTGACCTTCAGGTATATATCACTCTGATGTGGAAACGTATATCTGGACCATAATCGTATGAGAGCTAAGTATCCTCTTTTTCTTTGATTATTATCTACTATCTATGTTACACATCTTCATTACTACCCCCTGATGAGCCGCTGTTGGTGTCTGTGTGTTTCTATATCTATATTTAGTATCCTCTATAGGCATCATCAGAGACTAATTTATTAGTCCAACCTATAATATGGGATATAGGGCTGTTCTAGGGGTACAATAGGTCTAGGTACGAGGACAGGGCACCCCCACCATTAGGAGGTGTCCCTGGGCTGAGTAAGCCATAGGGTCGTAACCAGGGACAAATTTCTTGATCCCTTTTACATCAATGACCCAGATACCTGTACTAGCATTGCCTATATATCTCCCCCTGTAATCCGGCCCTGATAGGAAAAATCTCTTTATTATTTTTTAGTTTTTCTGTGGAGTTAACTAGCACGGTATTAGTCTGTGTAAGTGATTTTCACTAGGGCTATTGTAGCCTATTACCCATTTATGAAATTAAAGGTATTTTTAACAGAACACGTCTATTTAAGATACTCAACTACTTACGTATATATACTATTTATCATCATTTGATATAATTTTGCTACTTTTGTTCAATTATTCCTAATAATACGTTGAAACTTCCTGTTTTGTACAGGTAACTAGAGATGAGCGAATCGAAGCTGACGAAGTCTAATTCATTCAGAATTTCAGGAAAAATTATATTCTGAACGAATGGGAATTTCCTCTCGCTTCATGGTAACGAATTGCAATTTTTCCTAACATGGCGGCTAAAATGGCGGCTACACGTGTGAGGACATGGGGCAAGGATTTCTGGGAAAGCGGGATGACCCATAATGCCATGCATGCAGCCAGCCTGGTGATGTCACAGCCTTATAAATATGGCGGTCATCTTAGATTCTGCCATTCACCATCATACTTTGTTCAGGAACAGACGTTTATGCAGGCGCTAGGGAGAGTGAAAGAAAACCTCATTGTGAATTTTTTTTTTATAATTGCACGATAAGGCTAGGGAGGAATCATTTCACATCATCTAAGTGCAGGGACAGACGTTTCAGGCACTGGGGAGAGTGATAAAGAAAACATTGTGAAAACAAAGCGGTTTATAAGTGAACGATAAGGATAGGGAGGAATAATTTCACATCATCTAAGTGCAGGGACAGACGTTGCAGGGGCTAGGGAGAGTCATACAGAAAACATAATTGGGGAAAAAATACGATTTACAAGTGCAGGGAAAGATTATTTGGGGATCCAAATAGCCATTATACAGCTCTGTTATTCCAGCAATTTGTTGTAGGGGTGCAAGTTTTATGTTGAAAAGCCTTTAGTGGCTTATATCTGTGGAAAAAGAGAAATATATACTCTGTTCACTTCTGTAGCTATATATGGTGAAAGCGTTTAGTGCCCTATTATAGTACAATACGAGAAAAATAGACACTGTTCACATTTGGTGTTATTTGTGCTAAAAGCATCACGTGTCATATTTCTAGAGAAAAATACACACCTTTCACATTTGGTGTTATTTGCTCTATAAGCGTTTCTTGTCATATTTCTAGAGAAAAAGAGAAAAATACGCGCCGTTCACATTTCGTGTTTTTTGCGGTAAAACCATTTATTGTCAGTTCAGTACAATACGAGAAAAATAGACGCTGTTCACATTTGGTGTTATTTGCGCATTTGAGCTATAAGCGTTTCTTGTCATATTTCTAGAGAAAAACAGAAAAATACGTGCTGTTCACATTTGGTGTTATTTGCGGTAAAACCATTTACTGTCAGTTCCGTACAATACGATAAAAATAGATGCTGTTCTAATTTGGTGTTATTTGCTGAACAGCGTCTATTTTTCTCATATTGTACTGAACTGACAATAAATGTTCAGTACAATATGAGAAAAATAGACGCTGTTCAGATTTGGTGTTATTTGCGCTATAAGCGTTTCTTGTCATATTTCTAGAGAAAAAACAAAAAATACACGCCGTTCACATTTGTTGTTATTTGCGTTAAAACCATTTATTGTCAGTTCAGTACAATACGAGAAAAATAGATGCTGTTCACATTTGGTGTTATTTGTGGTAAAACTATTTATTGTCATATTTCTAGAGAAAAAGAGAAAGATACACGCTGTGTATTATTGTCAGTTCAATACAATACGAGAAAAATAGACGCTGTTCACATTTGGCGTTATTTGCTCTAAAAGCATTTATTGTCAGTTCAGTACAATACGAGAAAAATAGACGCTGTTCACATTTGGTGTTATTTGCGTATTTGTGCATAGAAAAAGAGCAAAATACACGCCGTTCAGATTTGGTGTTATTTGCACAGAAATAATTTAGCGGCCTATTTGAGTACAAAAAGAACAATATATTAGTTGCTTTTAGGGGGGTTTTAAATTCCGTTTCATTTTTATTTAGTTCAGCTACAAGTATGACAGGCGCAAGCAGAGGTCACAGTAGAGTAAGGGGTCATGGCAGCAGTAGTCGCGGCGAGAAGCCTGAGTTCCCAGTGTTATCTAGTGGTCGTGTCTTGACCAGCAACCCAGCGGTTCTTGATTGGTTAACTTGGTCATCCACGTCATCAAGTGACATCAGACACCCCCATCAGACACAACCCTTAGTTGGCATGGCCCGGGAGGAGGCCCTGTACCCTCACCTGTCCTCAACCTGCCTCTGTCCTTTTCTGTTCCCTAAGCCAGAGAAGTATTATATGCTGTGGGCTCAGCTCCACTTTTTAGCAAGAAACAGCTACTAGAGGACAGTCAGCAGCTACTGCCCAGCCAAGATCTAAAGGAGACATCAGTCGCTTACTTTGCTAGGCGGGCAAATAGTGATGAGGAGAGTGGCACGGGAGCTTGTGCTGCGAGCTCCTGACCCAGAGGCCGTTGAGGAGGACATAAGTCATGTGAAGACACTAATCGATGATGATGAAGCCGATCACACTTGGGAGCCAGGTGCAGAAGGGGCTTCATCATCATCAGGCGAAGAGGGTGGCAGCTTGCCTGTGAGGCAGCGGCGGAGCCAGCAAGGTGGTAGCATGGCTGGGAGTCAGCAGGGTGGCAGAAGTGGGAGGCCGGGAGCCAAACGTGCCCAGGGTAGACCACCTGCTTCGCAGCAGCCTACCTGCTTGGGAAGTAGTGGTGCAGGGGTCCACGGAGGCAGCGGCGGTAGCAATCAATCAGTGCAGACTGTTGGGGGGAAAATCACCTACTCAGCGGTGTGGCAGTTTTTTTCAAAGCGCCAGAGGAGGTGAACGTGGCCATATGTCGCATCTGTGGGCAGAAGGTGAAGAGTGGCCAGGGTGTCAATGTTGGCACTAATGCCCTGCGTCAACATATGCAGCGTCGCCATACAGTGGCCTGGGAGAACCATGGCTCCGATATGGTGGTCCAGTCTGCCACAGCAAACACTACATCACCCAGTGGCACGTACCCAGTTTCAGCCAGTCAAGGCTCCACCACCTCAGCTGAAGGGAGCTGTCTGTCAATCCTATCTTCTGCTGGTCCAGATGCTCCTGGTCAGTCATTCTGTCAGCAATCGATCACCGAAGCAATTGCCAAGACACAGCAGTATGCGTGCATGCATCCAACAGGGCAGAAGCTGAACGTGCTCCTGTCCAAGTTGCTGGTGCTGCAGTCCCTCCTTTTCCAAGCGGTGGACTCTGCACCTTTCAGAGAATTGAAGGCTTGTGCCAAGCCGAGGTGGAGAGTCCCAAGCCGTCATTTCTTTGCAAAAAAGGAAGTACCAGCCCTGCACACACATGTAGAACAGAAGGTGGGACAGTCCTTGAGCCTGTCGGTGTCTGCCAAAGTGCACGGCAGCACCGACGCGTGGAGCTGTAACTACGGTCAGGGACAATACATGTCCTTTACGGCCCACTTAGTGAATGTGGTTCCTGCGCAGCCACATCAGAAACATGGACAGGTCACGCCGCTTCCTCCTTCACGTTGTCACGCTGTTGGTCCTGCGACAATGTCCGCCTCTGCCTACTCATCCTCCACCATGTCCTCAGCCTCCACTGCAGGGACAAGTCACAGTGCCCCTCCAGCATACCACATGTGCAGGGCTCGGCGGTGTGACTGCCCAAATAAGTGAAGTGTGCAGTGATTCTAAGAGCGACGCATGTCATCTGCATGTCATATTAACACTCCCTATGCGTGTTACTGCAAGGCACAATGTTCTACACCACTATAAAGGCTCTATGCAACCCGAAAATAGCATTTTTTTAATGCGATTCGTTGCAAATTATATTGGATCAAAGCAAATTTTTCCGGAAAATTCGCCGAATCGGCCGAATCAAATTGAATGAATATATTTCATGTATTTGATATTTCAATGCCTTATTTATTTATTTTCTCTTATTTTCTTTTTTTTTTTCTTTATTCTTATTGTGTATATATATATATATATATATATATATATATATATATATATGTAGACATTGAAATGTTTTGTATATCTATATTTTTTTATGGAGAAAATAATAAAGACTTAAAAAAAAAAGAATTCTTCTGAATTAAATACTGGTGGCTCATGTTTCAGTCATGAAGGTGAGATGTTGATTGCATTTGCATGACTGAAACTACTGGGTGCGGTTAGACAGCCTCAGAAGAGGTGTTTGAACAGCATTGTAAGTGCCAGACAATAGAAGTTGTATCCCTCCACCTCTATTCAATCTAGGTTTCTCCAGTTTAACATAATTAGCTTCATTCACACCTCTGTGTCTAAGATTACGACCTTGCTATCATCAAACAAGTGTCCTTTTCCCTTAAGATGTAGGTAAACAGCTGAGTCCTGACCTCTCTTTTGTGCTGATCCAAATGTTGGTGTAGCTGCTGTTTTGTTCCCCCAGTGTACAAGTCTTACCACTCCAAACTGCACTGGTCTACATACACAGTATTACTAATTGTGTGTTTTGGCATAGGTTCTTTTGGGTGAACCACTTGAGGCCTTAGTTTGTTGCCAGTTTAAAAGTAGATGTTTTCTCAGGTACCCCACCTATATGAAGAAGAACCAAGTTCTTCCGTATGCCTTCCTTCGCACCTTCACTGGCAATCTTGACATTCTTTTTTATTCTTTTCTCAGTTTTAACAAAACCCTTCTGGGTACCCTCTCTTCATTTACAGTTTTACACTAAATTAATTTTATTTTTTGTTTACTGCTGCTTCTTTCTCCTTCCTTTCTCTATCAATTGACAGCATTACACTAGATGGGTTTTTTTTGTTCACTGCTGCTCTCCTCTTTTGATTTACAGTTTTACACTAGATGGATGTTTGCGGTCACTGCTGTCTCTTCCTCCTTTCCTCCTATCTCTGTTTGCAGTTTTACACTAGATGCCTTTTTGTGATCACTACTGTCTTTCCCCCTTCCCTCCTCTCACAGTTTACATTTTTACATTAGATGGATTTTTTTGTTCACTGCTGTCTGTCTCTCTCTCTCTTTCTCTCTCTCTCTCTCTCCTTCCCTCCTCTCTCAATTTACAGTTTTACACTAGATGAAGTTTTGTTTTTTGGTCACTGAGGAGGTTTCTGGGATAAAGAGGGGAACTACAAACTACTGGAAGGTGAAGAAGTTGTTACTTTCCCCAATAATATATCAATTTCATTTATTCATATATACTACAGATTTATGGAAGAAAAAAAATCTTTAAAACGATAGCTATGCTTTAAGGTAAAATGTAAAGGATTTTTGAAGCCTTCTCCAAAGTCAGAAACCTGAACAAGCAATTGACGTAAAGCTGAGAGAAAAAAGATCAATTGAAATTCCTCTCATGTTTCAAAGGCAGCTCAGCACATATATTGAAGTCTTCTAAGCTGCAGCATCCCTTTAAGATATATACTTTGTGTCTCATATGTCACGGCGATGCTTCAGGGAGTCAAGCATGTTTTTTGGTTATCTATTTCCTGTCATATGAGGAATCAATGGGCAGAGATCTGTAGCCAGTAGCAGCTTAATATATTAGAAAATATTATTTGAGAAATCCCACCGGGTCAGCAGAGTTTCTAATATATCCACTCTCCGATGAATTTCAGACTAATAACTAATATTTCGCTTTACAAAATGCTGATCTCTTTTGAGCACGGTGTCATAGGTGAGCAACAACAAGAAAATATGAATTTCTTTATCACACAAGAGATTTATCTCTTTCATTCATGACATTCATTATCTTCCCATAACTGGCGAGGTACCTATGGAGAATGGAGGTGATTCCATGTATTAAATTCCCATAATATCAATAAAAGTGTCAGAAACAATCTGCAAAATTCAGGGATGAAATCTGAGCCTTTAGCTTAAATACAGAGATGTATGCAGTGAGTATAGCTCGCAAGGGGAAGCGTGCTAGCAGGGCAGAGGGGTTAAGAGGGACAGTGGTGGTGATGATGGTGATCGTAGTCCTCACAATGTAAAATCCTACTCCAACTCTCCCATATACTATGGCACACTTGCTATTCCCCTCGAGGTGGACCATAGGCTTTGGGAGCTCCTACCTGATGGTGGTTGGGGTGTCCTTCATGGTGGGTGGATGGGTAGCAGTGAGCAACGGAGGAGCACAGCGCTACAGCCATCGGATGATGGGATGGTAATGACCAGGTTGGATTGATTATGGCAAACAACAGTATCTTTACTTGGAGATGGTGGGTGGCACAGTGGAAATATAAATAGTAGGCACAGTTCTCAAGTATATCACACTAAAGATGTTTCCTAAAAGGCTGAATATAGGACATAGGCAGTATAATTATCCCTCTAAGTCTCTCTTTCAATGCAATCTTCCCCATTGACCAAAGGGTGTGCAAGTCCTTTTTGGTTTAGTAGTGTGGTGGGCGCCTGAAGAATTATAACCCAGACCATGTGCAGTAAAGTCCAAAGTCTTAAACATGAGTTACCTTTATAGACTTACTTGTTCATACACTGTAAACAGTCCGCAACCCTCTGTAAAAAATCCAATGCCTCTCTTTCTTAGAGATTTAGAGGTCTGCTTTTATAGTAGTTGCTTTTCTGGTACCTGTTACCCCTTTGCCATATCTGTACAGCAGAAGTCATCACTTTAAAGATGGCACCTCCTCACAAATGCAGCAGACATCATACCTGCTGGGTTTCTGCTGTTTAAAACAGCAGAGGCCCAGGGTGAATGTCTTCGATCAGCCATAAGGCCAATTGCAGACATTTAAACCCTCAGATGCCAATGTTAAATGTGACAATGGCATCTGAATGGTGAATACACGGGAGCCGTGAGCTCCGACGCCCATACCAGCCTTCCTCGGCTGAGATGGGGAAGCTGTTACATTACATTAATACCCCGGAGACTCAAGCAGGCTCCGATAGCTATCACTGGTATATTCCAATACAGGCCTGCAGGTGGCAGCACTGTGTAGGAATACAGTGAATGGTGTGTTCTGTGATGAAGATATACTCATCACAGAATACAACTGCCAATCTAATGATTGGTTGTTATAGTCACCTAGGGTGACTAAAAAAGTTTAAAAAAAAGTTTTTAAGAATAGAAGAATATAGTTCAAATCACCTTCCCTTTCCTCAAAACAAAAATAAATAAACAATAAAATAAACATCAACACAACAATATTTGTCACATACAGTAAATGGTATAATGGAAATAAATTTCAAAATGCACAATTCGCCATTTTTTGTCACTTTATCCTCCCAAAAAATGAATGAAAAGTAATTAAAAAGTCACACATACTTTAAAGTGGTATCACTGAAAAGTACAGATCTCTTGCAAAATAATAAGCACTCACAAAGTTCCATACACATAACTTTAAAAAAGTTATAGGGTGTCAGAATATATTGATGAAAATAAAAAAAATATTGTCCAGGTTTTTATTTTTTTTCGGTATTAAAATGCAAGAAAAACTGTACAAATGTGGGGAATGAATTATTAAGAAATGCTTTTTATCATACTATTACATTATAACATTTCTCAGCCCTTGAGAATTCTTTTTACCCAACTTGGAAAACCCCTTTAACCCCCCCTCCACCTTCAATGTGTTTTTTCTAATACTAGTGTCCTCTGATGCTGCTCTCTATTCACACCATCTAGCTATGCCCCTGAAAGACTATAAAGGTACAGCCACACTGTCAGGTTTGGAAGCCAAAATTAGGAGTGAATTCAAAAAAAGAGGAGAAGTTGTATCCGCCCTTAATATTTTCTCTCCTTTTATTATTTATTTCTGATTTTGGCTTGCAAAACTGCATCAGGAAACCTAAACTAGTTGCTGAACCCTAAGGAAAGTTGGCATTAAATTGTGTACTATCCACTATACTAGACCATCAGGAAAATTTATAATGAATGCTGAAGTGTTGATCCACATCAGTTTTGATGTCATTGTCTTTAAATGGAGGAAATACATTTTGATAACAAGTCTGATCAGCAAACCAACGACCACTTGAATTTCTGTAAATTTTTGAGTTTGAGTTTGTCTCATCTCTTGTCAACGTTGTAGAGGAGCTTTAACTAAAGTAAGGATCTAGTTAGATCATGGTTGGGGTGTACATTGGAGGTGTATATATATCATCATGAATTTACATGTAGTGACATACATACAGTATGTCAACCATTGGTCAAAATGGTGAAAAACATGTAATGGGCTGTATATGTTTTTTCTTTCCGATGCAGTAAAAAAAAAGTTGTACCAACAAATTTCACCTGGACAAATGCCAAAGGCCACTGGGTGAAAAGGGGCTCATGGCCATGTTCAGCGTGAACATATACGCCTATAGAGCTCACTAAAAATCTGGTAAATTGAAACGGAAAGACTTTGTATGGTTGTTTGTAAATTCAGATGCAGAGGCCGCCAAGTGAGAAGACCACCAAGTATACAATGTAGCATAGTAGAAAGGATGGTGCAATAAGTGCTGATGAGGACCAGGATTGAGTCCAGATGGACAGATAGTACAGTATAGATGGGGCGGACTGGCCATAGACCCTACAGGGAAACCACCTGGTGAGCCTAAGCCCAGGAGGCTTCCCAAGCCTGCCTCATGGCTGTTGGCCTAGTACATAATGATCTGATGCTCTCAACATTAATGAAAGCTAGGAGCATCAGGTACTTATGCACTTGGTCAACAGCCGCAAGTGCCCTCCTGAATACTGGGGTGAAGGTGGCAGTATTTTGTGCTGCACCATGGAATTTGGTTCTACTGGGTCGGTATTTTATGTTTCACTAGGGTATTTGGTTCTACTGGGTCTGTATTTTGTGCGGCACTACAGTTTTGCAGGCCCTACCTACTTATGTTGTCCCTACCTACTTGTGCTGCCCCACCTATTGTCAATTTGAACCTTCCTACAACATGGGGCCACTTTTAGTTTTTTCCAGGGCCACTTTTATTTCCAAGTCTGTCCATGAGCAGTGATGAGCGGAAGCAATATTTGAATTCGCGATTTTTCGCGAATATTTGGGTGAATATTCGTCATATATTTGCGAATTTGAAAATTTGTGATCTCCAGTCATTATTTTCCTGATTATGCAAATTGGCAATTGGAAAATTTGCAATAAAAATTTGCGATACGAAAATTCGTGATCAACACTACTCCTAAAGTCAAAGATATTGCAACCTTCTCATTGGCACACAAGCAAGAAGCAGTGAGGGATCATGGGTACTGCTGAAAAAAAAACTAGAACATTCAAGATTACGAAGATCTAGCACTATATTCTAGATATTCGCAAATTCTCAAACTGCCAGTATTCGCGATAAAAATTTGCGATTAGAATCTTCGCGATCAACACTATCCATAAGTATAGATATGCTATACTTCTGGATCCTCAATCTTGGTCTTCATCAGCAGAGCTTATTACCCCCAACTTTTCTAATCTGACATTATTGGACTGTCACCTGGAAGAACTTCACTAGGGCCACTCACCTCTGTCACTCACCATAGGCTGCAACAATGGCTACTTCTTTACAGTCTATGTTTAGTCAACAGATACATAACTGTTAATGACAGGTGTACATTAATACTGTTCTGTGACATAGCCAATTATAGATGGGACCAGATGGGACATCTCAGGCTGTCTCAGAAGGGCTTGGCCTTTAAAAAAAAGACAGAGAATTGCTTGATTCTAATTGCATTCTCTGGTATTTGGCCTATGACTTACTAATAAGGGTCATGTGGCCCTGCAACGTTATGGGCTTTAGCAAAATGCCTAATGATAATGTATAATATTTCACCCTTTCACAAACATTCACTTCTCATCCCTTCAGCCATTCACGTGAAACCCAATATTCCTACTAATTTCTGAAATCAGTTATCGTTACTGGGCGGCTCTGTTACATTTCTGATATTCTATACATTCCTAATTCACATGTAGCTTATGTTGTACAAAGCCAGACTAGAAATGTTAGAATACAATTATCTACAGTCCCTCCCAAGAAAAATGTTTTAGCAACAGACAATAAATAATGACTAATATAGGGATATACTATCTATCTATCTCATATCTAGTGATGAGTGGCAGGGGCAATATTAAAATTTGTGATATTTTGCGAATATTTGGGCGAATATTCGTCATGAATTCGCTATTATTTTCTTGATTGTGAAAATCGGCAATGTAATATGCGCGTATTGCGCGGGTATTACAGGCGTGGGTCACTGTTGCTACATTTGTCAAGCTGCTAGAAGTTTCCTGAGACTGGAGAAAATGGTTGGCACGGCAGAAAATTACAATAGCTTTATATGCAGATAGAGTGCTCCAATATATTCGCGATTGCGCAAATCGGCAATTAATGATGCGCATATTTTTGTGCAATACGTGCAACTTCACATTTTATCAGGTCTGACTACATATTACTGACTGGTGCACTAAGTATTGTTGAGACATCACAGCACTATGTCTGTAGCATGTATGTATGGACAGCAGAACCTATCACACTACCTAACACCCTGCACTGCAACAGCTACACTATATCAGGAAATAACCTACACTGACTATCTCCCCCTAACTATCTGTATTATATATATGAGCTAACTAACTAACTAACTAACTAACTAACTAACTAATGTAGTTGGATAAGGAATAGGATCCAGATGAAAGCACAGAACAGAGCTATAACACTGCTCTCTCTCAGAACTCCATAAAACTACAGAAAATGTCTGCTGGGGAGGTTCTTATATAGTAAGGGGTAGGCAACTTTCCTATTGGTTGCTAGGGGTGTTGCTAAGCTCAGACAAAGACATTGCAGCCTTCTCATTGGCCCACAAGCAAGAAGGGAGGTTACTGATGAAAAAAAAAATCTAGAATATTTGAAAATACAAATATATAGCACTATATTCTAAAGTGGCGATATTCGCAAATAAAATTTGCGATCTGAATATTGGCTTCCAACACTACTCATATCTATCTATCTATCTAGAAAAAAGAAAAAAGCAGCACACATGAAAAACGGGTGCAAATCCTTTCAATGACCTGGGACCAAGGTCCCATATAAATATGTTAAAGAAAGACGGCAGCACTCCAGAATTGTGATGAAAAATAGGTGGTGTCCGGAATATCTCCAAACAATGAGGCAGCACTCCAAAATGGTGAAAAATGGTGACCCAGTTTATTCCCAAGGCAACGTTTCAGCCCACACAGTGAGGCCTATGTCATTGTGTGGGCTCAAACGTTGCCTTGGGAATAAACTGGGTCACCATTTTTCACCATTTTGGAGTGCTGCCTCATTGTTTGGAGATATCTATCTATCTACAAAAACAAGTAGAGCGTGATCCGTGATTCCAGTCCGTCAAAAAATATAACCTGTCCTATTCTTGTCAGTGGAAAACGGAGGACGGACCCATTCAAGTCAATGGGTCCGTCCAAAAAAACGGATGCACAACTGGTATGTCATTCGTGTCCGCGTCCGTGTCCGTTTTTTTCTACAAATAGAGCCTACAATAACCCAAAAACCAAACCTCACTCCCCAACTTACTGCAACTTGTACAAAAAAAGAGCAAGCCTACGTGGCGAAACACGTGTTGAGGTCGAAGCAGTGGGGGAACCGTGTCACCATTTTTCAGCAGCAACATGGGTAGGTAACATGGTATCTGGATTAGGGTGGGACTAGTGATATACAGTTATTGTTACCGTATTTTTCGCCCTATAAGACGCACTTTTTTCCCCCAAAAGTGGGGGGAAAATAGCAGTGCGCTGATTATGCGATTACATTATATACACAATTAACTATTACAGAATACAGATACGATTATACAGTGAGCGGGGCCCGTGTAGTAGAATACAGTCACTGCACGGGCCCCGCTGTCATTATAAAAGCAGATGTGACCCCCACCCCTTGTATTGAGGGTCATTCACTACAGGGACACTGTTATGGATGGGATCTGTGGATGACACATAGCATAAGATGCTATATATGTGTCATCCACAGATCCCCCCCCATAACAGTGTCATACACAGATCCCCATAACAGTGCCATCCAGAGACCCCAATGAGAGCCACCCACAGATCCCCCATAAGTGTCACCCACAGATCCCCCATAAGTGTCACCCACAGATCCCCCATAAGTGTCACCCACAGATCCCCCATAAGTGTCACCCACAGATCCCCCATAACAGTGCGTCACCCACAGATCCCCCATAACAGTTCGCCATCCACAGATCCCCCATAACAGTGCGCCATCCACAGACCACAACTAGTTCAAAACCCACCAAAAGCACACCTATTGGTTCAAAATATATTTTTCTTATTTTCCTCCTCAAAAACCTAGGTGCGTCTTATGGGCCGGTGCGTCTTATAGGGCGAAAAATACGGTATAAGCCATCTTTATGAGTAGTATTGCACCGTGCAATTATACCCTATAGCATCCATTGCTTGGACGCTGTGAATAAGAGCTAGGTAGTTGTTCAACACTAGGGGACAGCAATTGCACCTGCAACTACTCCAATGTTCACAGCTTCTGTTTATTGTCTGTTACCTGCTGTATATGGTAACATTATCCCCCATTGTGATTCTCCACATTGCAGAGCCCTTTTGTGGCCCAGTCTCCATGTTTTGTCCCCTTTGAGTCTCACCTGTAATGTTCATGTGATTTATATTTAATAAAATGAGATTTTTTTACCTCGTTTTTTTTCTACAAGACCTTGGTGCAATAAAATTACACTTTTCATTAACCTTCTTTTTTTCCCCCTGTCAGACAAAAAAAAAGGAAGACACAAGGAAACACAACTGAAGCAAAATCGGACACGGACCACTGAAGCCAAATCACTGAAACAACACTGTCGTGTGCATGAGGCCTTAGACAGACGTAGATAGGGTGCAATTCCTCAGGGAACATAGGCGAATCTTCCACTCCTCAATAATTCCAAAAGACGAGGCAGCGCATTGAGGCCTCATTGAGTGGGCTGAAACGTTGCCTGGAAATAAATTGGGTCACCACCTGTTTCACTTGATGTCGGTGTGCTGCCTCGTTTTTTGGAATTATCTATCTATTTATCCATCCATCTATTTATCATACTGACTAATAGTCCGAAATATTCTGCCTAATGTACAGTTTTGTACAGCCACGGTAAAAACTGAAGCAGCTTTGCAAATAGTCTTTAAAAATGTTACAGTTTTATGTATACAGCTCGTCTGCAGACCAATGTGTCTCCATGGTTACAGACTACAAACAAAATCTGGAGTCTGCTCCTGCAGTCATTTAATACACTCATATATTCCTGCTTCTCCATACCACTCCCTGACCCTCTCTGCAGTAACTAAAAGGAAGCTGTGTACATACATAACACCCTATCAATCATAATTCCAAGTGGCAGGAGATGGAAGGAGGGGGGGGACTTTTTTTGAAAAATAACATAGACCACTGTACGTGTCCAGTGTATTCTTTCAGTGCTACTAGATGCCAAACGGAACCTTGTTTTGTGCTGTTTTCACCACTAGGAATATGGACCTGTAGCTACAGTATAAAATGGAGAATTATGGAACTGACAGATTTGTTTTAAACGCATTGGAACATAAACATAATAAATAAATGCACAAAAACATAAACGAACATCAATATAAAAAACATAAGATAGATATGAGATGGACATGTTATGTAAATAGATATGAGATCGAAAGACAGACAGATATGCGATCGACAGAAAAACAAACAGATATGAGATCGACCTACAGACAAACAGATATGAGATCGACAGACAGACAGATATGAGATCGACCTACAGACAAACAGATATGAGATCGACAGACAGACGGACATGAGATCGACCTACAGACAAACAGATATGAGATCGACAGACAGACGGACATGAGATTGACAGATATGAGATCGACAGACAGACAGACAGACATGAGATCGCCAGACAGACAGATATGAGATCGACAGACAAACAGATATGAGATCGACAGACAGACAGATATGAGATCGACAGACAGACAGAGATGAGATCGACAGACAGACAGATATGAGATCGACCTACAGACAAACAGATATGAGATCGACAGACAGACAGATATGAGATCGACCTACAGACAAACAGATATGAGATCGACAGACAAACAGATATGAGATCGACAGACAGACAGATATGAGATCGACAGACAGACAGACATGAGATCGACAGACAGACAGACATGAGATCGACAGACATAAGATAAAATAACTTAATAAATAAAAAGCAATTAGAAATACAAATAAGTAAAATAGTAAATACATAACTAATGAAATACACAGATATAAATATTAGAAAAAAAATAAATGGAAAAATAAATTAAACATTGCACATTTCTGCCATAAGAATACGCTTCTCCCGCTGAATAATATCGCCGAACACTCAGACTGGCAGACCCACACATAACTGGAATCCATTGGTAATGGCAGATGTTTCAATTTCACACCTGTAGCTACAATTGGTAACAGTAAATGGGCCCTTTCTTTATTGTTTCCTGGAGCCGGGGGTGAAGGGTGGTGTCAGTCTCCAATCTGCTGAAAGATTGTCTTTGTGTCTAACGTGTGATTGACATGATCCATTGTTGGGCAGTGAGGCTGCTTCATGTGTAAAGTGACCGCTGAGGAGCCTCTCTTTACATGGCTGATCTTCAGTCATTTCCATCCTCTATATGTAAGGTTTCTGGGCGCTTTAATATTGCATGCAGGGTCTATTTAAAGTAAGTTGGTGTGCCGAATTCTGTAAAGGAAATGTGAAGGTAGCGGACACAATCAGCAGAGGATCTCACAGGACACCCTGCACCAATTTACATATCACATGCATCTGAAAGCTTCTCTGGAATCTACATCTGAAAGGCAGACACCGGTGTCAGCTTTTCACAGAAAAACACAATAGCGCGAGATGTCCAGAAAACCTAATGTTATGTGACTTGGATGCTTTGAAAGAAGATGGATCTGGAGTAGCTGGAGACCGTATAGGATGTTTCATACAGCAGAAGTAACAAATTCAATTTGTCCCATTCGACGTTCAGGAATAGACATTTGAAAGTATTGGGTTATTACAAAAATTGTAATAAGAAAAAGTCACCTTCGGCCTCCCCCACTTTATCTGACTATATGGCGCTCAGCCTGAACATAATGGGGGGATTTTTAAGACAGGTCTTGATATCCACTGCGCACGCCTCGTCATAGATTAGTTGCATCTCCCTGCAGTCCGTGCACCTAAACAGAAATCTACGACTGGATTCATTTGCACCAGAAAACTGGCGGAAAGAAACCTCCCCCCTTTCGGAAAATTGTCTTGGGGGTGGCGTAAAATACAAGAGATGCAACCATTTTTTAAAAAGTTGCAAAGACATAGGATGCGGCTTTTTAACGCCACTTTTAAGGCACAAGGGAGATGATAAATCTTCCCCAATATTTAATGTTGAGAGATTCGAATTATCCAAAGTGGAATTTGATCCAAATTTCAGGGAAAATTTAATTTGCCGCAAAGCCGGATTTCCTGCTTTGTGGTAGCGAATCAATTTTCCCTGAAATGGCGGTAAAAAAATAAAAATAAATCATACTTACCTAATCTGTTTGAGAGCAAAGAGCTGACCGCCAGAATCTTGATTGAAGATCTAGCACGAAATCTTGCGCGGCCCGTGATGACGTAATTACGTCGATCGGTGTGTTGATGAGATACGTCAAAATAGATTCGTTACAGCAGAGCATGAGGAAATTCAGCTTTGTGGTGAATCGAATTTTCCCTGAAATTCTGATCGAAGTCCACTTTCAGGAATTCGACTCGCTCCACACTAATTATTATTATTGTATCACACTGATCAGAAAAAATACTCAAAACACAGAAGAAACCTAAGGGGTTAATAATCTTTAAAGGGAATCTGTAAGAAGTTTTCACCATGCTTAACGACTGACAGAATCAGGTAGGGGCTGTGGAGCTCAGTAAAAAACATACCTTTTGTGGAGTTTTTAATATCAGGAGTATTGTGAATATGAGGTTTTGTTCTACCATATTCTGCTGTCCGTATTGAGCTGCTTCGCAGACCCTCCCCTCTGCTCTGAGTGACAGTAGTGGTGTCCTGGTTGGATGATACACCTGTCACTCAAAGTAGAGAGGCGGGGCTGTGAAGCAGCTCAATGCAGAGAGCACTTCACAGTGAAGCTCCGCCTCCAGTGCACTGTACAGAGATATAGAATAGAGCCTAGAAGCAACCATAATTGTAATGGCTGCTTCTGCAAGCCAATAAGGGTGGTGTCACACTTAGCTTTTTGTGGCAATTTTTGATGCAGGTTTTTGACCCAAAGCCAGAAGAGGACCCAGCAGGAAAAATAAATAGAAGTCTTTTCTTTATATTTCTTATCCCTTTCAACCCACTTCTGGCTTTGGTTAAAAAAACTGCTTTGAATGATACCACCCAAAGCTGTGTGCGACACTGCCCCAATGAAGTCCTGTCGAGCTGGAAGTCATACATGTATGGAAACATTGTTTTTATTGTTTTAATCTATATATATATATATAATGAAGGATGTATGTATGTGTGTATGTACCGCAATCACTCAAAAACGCAACCATCGATTTCAACTAAACTTGGTATACACATCCCTTGCTACCCGGAAATAAATCTTGTGGGGTCTCCGCTCTCTAGGACGTACCATTCCTGAGATATTCCCAAAAAATGACCTGCATTAGCCAATTCAAGCCTGCAAGTCTTTCTCCTCATATCCCAACTGCCATACACAAGGTCACATGACCCTTATCAGCCAATAGAAGCTCGCAGGCCCTTAGTCTCCACATACATACAGTTTTACTCCAGGTTTCCATAACAACCCAGCCATTTTTCTTCACTGCTGTAGGTCAGCTTTAGGCTAGGGCTACAGGACGACAATAAGTCGCACCACACATAGGGCACAACTACACTGCTACATGTGTCACGCGACATTGATGTCGCACCAATGTCGCGCGACAATTTTTATAATGATAGTCTATGGTGTTGCACTGCGACATAGTGACGCCATAGCCTATCATTAATAAAATTGTTGAGACAAAATGTCGCGCAACACATGTCGTCGTGTAGCTCTAGCGTTAAAGGGGCAGGGCGCTGTTAAGGTCACTGTTAAAGAGGCGGGCACTGTGGAGGTCACTGTTAAAGAGGCGGGCACTGTGGATGTTACTGTTAAGGGGCCAGGCCGCTGTGGAGGTCTCTGTTAAAGGGGTGGACACTGTGGAGGTCACTGTTAAGGGGCAGGGGCCACTATTAAAGGGGCAACTTTTGTGGAGGTCACTGTTAAGGCAGCGGGGTGCTGTGAAACTCACTGTTAAAGGGGCAAGCTGCTGTGAAGGTCAAAGTTAAGGGGTGGGCTGCTGTGGAGGTCCCATTTTAAAGTGGCGGGGCACTGTGGGGGGGTCAGTGTTAAGAGGTGGAGGACTGTGGAGTTCACTGTTAAAGGGGCAGAGTGCTGTGGAGTTCACTGTTATGGGGGATACTGTCAATATCTTTTAGCGACACACACAAACATTAAATGAAATAGATGAGATATACCAGTGCAAAGCCGGCCCCTTCTGCTAGTGCAGCTATAAAAATATAGGAAGTTAGGGCAGGTTTGCATTTGCGTTATGGAATTCCGTTATAGGGTTCCATTATAACAGTTATAACGGAATATAACCCAATTTTACGACAGAATGAAAAATTGCATCCTTTAAGAGGCATTCCCTTTTGCTCCATCCTAATACATGTCTATGGGGAAAATAACGGTTCCATTTGGTTCCTTTATACATGACAGAAAAATAGTCCTTTTCCATAATGCGAAAGCGAATCCGCCCTAACTGTGTCTCTCTGGTTACAAATCACAAAAAAGCTATCTGACCCATCAGCCGTGCGTTACTCTCCTCAATCCTCCATTCCAGCTTTTCGAGATTCCATGGCAGCTTTCCCCAAAATCCACATAAAAATCAAGAGTTTTAATGTCGTTTTTTTCCTCGTCTTACCTTCAGCGGACTACAATGAGATATCTTTATCTGTTTGACTACGTTCACCATCTACTCAGCGCTTTTTTGATATTTATAATATTTACTAAATAGAATTATTTAAAATGCAGCAAAACTAATGAAATACAGTAATCAAGTAACCATTTCATGAAGAGCAAAATGGACATGAGACGGGAATTGTAAAGTTTACATAATTGTACCATACTGGAAATAAAGTACTTATTTTTATATTTTCAGAGACAGTCTCACTCTTGTCCATAGGCTGTATATGGAATTGCAGATCAACCCAGTCTTGAATAGGAAAGAGCTGCGATATCAGACTAAGCTCATTGACAAGCGTGGAGCTCATTCTATATGAAGCACAGATATTCTTTGTATCTAGGAGTAGCTCAATCATGTGGTCAATCTGATACCCTGCTGAGTTAAGCTCTGTCAAGAGCAGTGGGGGGAAAATACCTTCAGAGAAAAGTGGTTATCACTGTTCAAACTCATTTCACTTATGGTCTAGCAAAGTGGGATACTTAATTACACTGCCATTGCTAGCTCCTATAATACAGCCTCCTCAAACAAAGATAACTACTATAATACTGCTCCTATGTACAAGAATATAACTGCTATAATACTGCCTCCTATGTACAAGAATATAACTAGTATAATACTGCTCATATGTACAAGAATATAACTACTACAATACTGCCCCTATGTACAAGAATATAACTACTATAATACTGCTCCTATGTACAAGAATATAACTACTATAATACTGCCTCCTATGTACAAGAATATAACTACTATAATACTGCCTCCTATGTACAAGAATATAACTACTATAATACTGCCTCCTATGTACAAGAATATAACTAGTATAATACTGCTCATATGTACAAGAATATAACTACTATAATACTGCCTCCTATGTACAAGAATATAACTAGTATAATACTGCTCATATGTACAAGAATATAACTACTATAATACTGCTCCTATGTACAATAATATAGCAACTATAATACTGCCTCCTATGTACAAGAATATTACTACTATAATACTGCTCATATGTACAAGAATATAACTACTATAATACTGCTCCTATGTACAAGAATATGGCAACTATAATACTGCCTCCTATGTAGAAGAATATAACTACTATAATACTGCCTCCTATGTACAAGAATATAACTACTATAATACTGCTCCTATGTACAAGAATATAACTGCTATAATACTACCTCCTATGTACAAGAATATAACTACTATAATACTGCTAATATGTACAAGAATATAACTACTATAATACTGCCCCTATGTACAAGAATATTACTACTATAATACTGCTCCTATGTACAAGAATATAGCTACTATAATACTGCTCCTATGTACAAGAATATAACTACTATAATACTGCTCATATGTACAAGAATATAACTACTATAATACTGCCCCTATGTACAAGAATATTACTACTATAATACTGCTCCTATGTACAAGAATATAGCTACTATAATACTACCTCCTATGTACAAGAATATAACTACTATAATACTGCTCATATGTACAAGAATATAACTACTATAATACTGCCCCTATGTACAAGAATATTACTACTATAATACTGCTCCTATGTACAAGAATATAGCTACTATAATTCTGCTTCCTATGTACAAGAATATAACTACTATAATACTGCTCCTATGTACAAGAATATAACTACTATAATACTGCTCCTATGTACAAGAATATAACTACTATATTACTTCTTCTATGTACAGTAATATAACTATTATAATACTGCTCCTATGTACAAGAATATAACTACTATAATACTGCTCCTATGTACAAGAATATAACTACTATAATACTGCTCCTATGTACAAGAATATAACTACTATAATACTGCTCCTATGTGCAAGAATATAACTACTATACTACTGCTCCTATGTACAAGAATATAACTACTATAATACTGCCTCCTATGTACAAGAATATAACTACTATAATACTGCCTCCTATGTACAAGAATATAACTACTATAATACTGCCTCCTATGTACAAGAATATAACTAGTATAATACTGCTCATATGTACAAGAATATAACTACTATAATACTGCCTCCTATGTACAAGAATATAACTAGTATAATACTGCTCATATGTACAAGAATATAACTACTATAATACTGCTCCTATGTACAATAATATAGCAACTATAATACTGCCTCCTATGTACAAGAATATTACTACTATAATACTGCTCATATGTACAAGAATATAACTACTATAATACTGCTCCTATGTACAAGAATATGGCAACTATAATACTGCCTCCTATGTAGAAGAATATAACTACTATAATACTGCCTCCTATGTACAAGAATATAACTACTATAATACTGCTCCTATGTACAAGAATATAACTGCTATAATACTACCTCCTATGTACAAGAATATAACTACTATAATACTGCTCATATGTACAAGAATATAACTACTATAATACTGCCCCTATGTACAAGAATATCACCACTATAATACTGCCCCCTATGTACAAGAATATAACTACTATAATACTGCTCCTATGTACAAGAATATGGCAACTATAATACTGCCTCCTATGTAGAAGAATATAACTACTATAATACTGCCTCCTATGTACAAGAATATAACTACTATAATACTGCTCCTATGTACAAGAATATAACTGCTATAATACTACCTCCTATGTACAAGAATATAACTACTATAATACTGCTCATATGTACAAGAATATAACTACTATAATACTGCCCCTATGTACAAGAATATTACTACTATAATACTGCTCCTATGTACAAGAATATAGCTACTATAATACTGCTCCTATGTACAAGAATATAACTACTATAATACTGCTCATATCTACAAGAATATAACTACTATAATACTGCCCCTATGTACAAGAATATTACTACTATAATACTGCTCCTATGTACAAGAATATAGCTACTATAATACTACCTCCTATGTACAAGAATATAACTACTATAATACTGCTCATATGTACAAGAATATAACTACTATAATACTGCCCCTATGTACAAGAATATTACTACTATAATACTGCTCCTATGTACAAGAATATAGCTACTATAATTCTGCTTCCTATGTACAAGAATATAACTACTATAATACTGCTCCTATGTACAAGAATATAACTACTATAATACTGCTCCTATGTACAAGAATATAACTACTATATTACTTCTTCTATGTACAGTAATATAACTATTATAATACTGCTCCTATGTACAAGAATATAACTACTATAATACTGCTCCTATGTACAAGAATATAACTACTATAATACTGCTCCTATGTACAAGAATATAACTACTATAATACTGCTCCTATGTGCAAGAATATAACTACTATACTACTGCTCCTATGTACAAGAATATAACTACTATAATACTGCCTCCTATGTACAAGAATATAACTACTATAATACTGCCTCCTATGTACAAGAATATAACTACTATAATACTGCCTCCTATGTACAAGAATATAACTAGTATAATACTGCTCATATGTACAAGAATATAACTACTATAATACTGCCTCCTATGTACAAGAATATAACTAGTATAATACTGCTCATATGTACAAGAATATAACTACTATAATACTGCTCCTATGTACAATAATATAGCAACTATAATACTGCCTCCTATGTACAAGAATATTACTACTATAATACTGCTCATATGTACAAGAATATAACTACTATAATACTGCTCCTATGTACAAGAATATGGCAACTATAATACTGCCTCCTATGTAGAAGAATATAACTACTATAATACTGCCTCCTATGTACAAGAATATAACTACTATAATACTGCTCCTATGTACAAGAATATAACTGCTATAATACTACCTCCTATGTACAAGAATATAACTACTATAATACTGCTCATATGTACAAGAATATAACTACTATAATACTGCCCCTATGTACAAGAATATTACTACTATATTACTGCTTCTATGTACAGTAATATAACTATTATAATACTGCTCCTATGTACAAGAATATAACTACTATAATACTGCCTCCTATGTACAAGAATATAACTACTATACTACTGCTCCTATGTACAAGAATATAACTACTATAATACTGCTCCTATGTACAAGAATATAACTACTATATTACTTCTTCTATGTACAGTAATATAACTATTATAATACTGCTCCTATGTACAAGAATATAACTACTATAATACTGCTCCTATGTACAAGAATATAACTACTATAATACTGCTCCTATGTACAAGAATATAACTACTATAATACTGCTCCTATGTGCAAGAATATAACTACTATACTACTGCTCCTATGTACAAGAATATAACTACTATAATACTGCCTCCTATGTACAAGAATATAACTACTATAATACTGCCTCCTATGTACAAGAATATAACTACTATAATACTGCCTCCTATGTACAAGAATATAACTAGTATAATACTGCTCATATGTACAAGAATATAACTACTATAATACTGCCTCCTATGTGCAAGAATATAACTAGTATAATACTGCTCATATGTACAAGAATATAACTACTATAATACTGCTCCTATGTACAATAATATAGCAACTATAATACTGCCTCCTATGTACAAGAATATTACTACTATAATACTGCTCATATGTACAAGAATATAACTACTATAATACTGCTCCTATGTACAAGAATATGGCAACTATAATACTGCCTCCTATGTAGAAGAATATAACTACTATAATACTGCCTCCTATGTACAAGAATATAACTACTATAATACTGCTCCTATGTACAAGAATATAACTGCTATAATACTACCTCCTATGTACAAGAATATAACTACTATAATACTGCTCATATGTACAAGAATATAACTACTATAATACTGCCCCTATGTACAAGAATATTACTACTATATTACTGCTTCTATGTACAGTAATATAACTATTATAATACTGCTCCTATGTACAAGAATATAACTACTATAATACTGCCTCCTATGTACAAGAATATAACTACTATACTACTGCTCCTATGTACAAGAATATAACTACTATAATACTGCTCCTATGTACAAGAATATAACTACTATAATACTGCCTCCTATGTACAAGAATATAACTACTATAATACTGCTCCTATGTACAAGAATATTACTACTATAATACTGCTCCTATGTACAAGAATATAGCTACTATAATACTGCTCCTAATAACTACTATAAGACTGATATTGTTACTAATGCCCCTTATGAAGAGGGATAGCCCTAGTATGTAGCATTACTCACAGACTGTCTCTTGCAGTCAGTTACAAGGAGTCACTTTTCTGTGTTGTCAGTCTTATTGTATGGACAGGTTATGACACCACGTCTACCGGTCTCTACCTCCTACGTGTCCAGAACATGGCAGCTCCACTCTAATGTAATCATTTCGAGTCAATACAGAACATGGAATCGCTCTGTATACAAAATCATTAAGCTAATTAAAGTAAGCCATGTGAAAGAATCTGCAGAGTGAGCAACCTAACACTTAGCCAATACCGTGCCGACGATGGATGCCGTCTCCCAGATCAATACAAGCCTCCTCCGAATCGGGGGGGAGGATAATATTCTGCTGCTCAATAATTCATCCCAGCTGTTCTCTGTAGACACAACACTTCATGACGGAGACACCGATGTCCATCACTTCCTCACGTTACATAGTTGCAATGTTTTACAGAACTGGGATACTCATTTATGCCTAAAAACGCGTAACAATGTCATATCACTTAAAGGGGTTGCTTCATAAAGAAAGCCCCTCTCCATATGCCCCACTAAGGCACATGGGCATCTTCAAGGGGGTCCTTTTGCCACATAATAAGCCAGGGCAGGTCTGGTGGATCTGGCAGTCCCTATAACACAAGCTCGACCATTCATACGAATGGTCAGAATTTAAAGGAGTTGTGTCATATCAATCACTAGGATATGCTACCAATGTCTGATAGCTGCAGGTCCCATAGAAATAAACTGAGCGGAAGCCGCGCTTGCGCAGTTTGCTTCCCATTCGTTTGAATAGGACTTCCAAAAATAGCCAAGAGCGTATTTTTTGGCCCTCCCATAGCAAAGAACGGAGGGAGGCCCGGCATGCGTAGTCTGCTCTCCTTCACTTTGCGGGCTCTGTTTTCTAGATAGCTGCTGGTCCCAGAGGTGGGACCCTCAGCTATCAGACATTGGTTGCATATCCTAGTCATATGCTACCAATGTCTGAGATAGGCCAACCCAATTAATCCTATTTCCCCTGCAGTATATACTGCATGGCCTGATCGGTGCGGGTATGACGGCTTTTGGAAGGGGCTGCGATTCTCGGGCAAGTGCTGCAACCTCTTCCTGGGCCTCTGAAGTCACGTCCTTCTGTCACATCACCTTTCTGCAGCTCAGCCCTATTCCAGGGAATGAGACTGAGCTGCAATACCAAGCACAGCCACTATGCAATGTGTTGCGCTGTGCTTGGTTTCACTATGGAGAAGCCCCACCAAATGGTTCATGGGTGTTGGGATGTTGGGAATTGGACCCTGACCGATCTGATTTTGGTGACCTGTCCTGAGGATAGGTATCTCCTGGGCCGACAGAAGGTGCAAAAGGATTTGTCAGGGCACGCCGCACCTTCAGCTTGCATCGTCTCTGCTCTGCTTTTGCAGCATCTATAGATTAGATGCAGGGCTGAAGTAAACTGAAGGTGCAGAGCAAGAGTGAAGATTTATGTCCCCTTTAAAAATATTGATTGTATTTATATACAATTATGTATCCTCCCCGACTCTCGTTGTTCCTGGATTCCTGTTATCTGAGCAGCAATGACGGGGTTAAAATGGATTAAAGGGCCCCTCCACAGCTCCGGCTCCTCATCATTCATGACAGCTGATGATGACAAATATTTGCACAGCCCCATCTGACATATGAGGGATGACAGCCCTGTCCTGGACATGTGACAACGTTTAGCCTATAATACCATAATGAGCTTGATTATGGTCAGCTGTCAGACAGCGAAAAAAATTCTGTCCGTATAACACAAAATAGTGCACAAATGTGCCGTGCCCACCCATAACACCCCCCACATAGCTAACCGCTGATACAATGTAACACAGATGGTGGCAGCAATCCCCTAATAGGTCCCATTAGAGACTGTAAAGGAGCAAATGGACTCATCAACATGATGACGCAACCACACATAAAAACCGTAAGTGGGCGCTCATAGCCCTCTCTGGGCCCCCAGTGTACTGTCTGGTATGTCCCTGATTTCATGTAGTGGACGTTTCTGTTGGATGCTGCATCAAAACTGTACCTCATCGGATGCCATATTTCAGAGATATTCCTCCTCCAATGTGCCATGCTACACACCATATGGCAGCACACGGGGCACATACTGCTCCATATAGAGCTGCATGGAGCCTGCAGCGTTATATACTGTAAATGTGGTCATATTGGTCGCCACTGAAATTTATCTTGAAATTTGTGAATATCATTTTTTATAAGACAGACTTGGGAATTATATTTACATTTTCCCTAGAATTAATTGTATTGTAGTAATAATTAGTGTTGGGCGAGCATGCTCGGCACATCGCGGTGTTCGGCCGAATATCACGTGTGCTCAGGCGCGATGCTCGAGTCCTAGTAGTAAGTATTCCTATACAGCATATTATTTATTTTCTTTTGTAATTGGCCATGCGGCTCTATAGTGTAATTGTTACCATTCTGGGCTGTAATGTAGAAGGTTGTGAGTTTGAATCCTTTTCAGAAATAGAGGCTAAATAAAATGTATATATTTTATATATTTTTTAGTAATTGTAAAAAATGTGTAATTACTAAATATATATATACTGTATATATAGATAAAATCATACTTCTGATATATATGAATGCATAATATGTGGGAAACACCTACTAATATTTTAGCCATAATATATTTACATATATTATAATATATTATATATTCTAAATATATAATAATATATGTAAATATATTATGGCTAAAAGCTAAAATATATATTTTCAAGATTATATATATATATATATATATTTAAAGGATAACTATCATTTTTTATTTTATTTGCTAGTTTATTAGAGCTAGGCATGTGTACCTGAGTTACTCTGTCAATGATTGTCAAAAGATCTGTAATTACCCTATAATATCAGCTTTCATTAATGTCCTCTGTCCCTTTCCACTGCTCCCTTAAAAGACCGTTGCTAGGGCTCATCTGTCTCCGGCTAGGAAGACAGAGGGGCGGTCCTTCACACTGCATGCCTGCATTAGGCTTCAGAGTGAGGAGGCGTGTCTCTCAGTAACACAATCTGATTGGCTGCCAGGAAGCTGCTGGCTACAGCAAGTTTGTATGTGACCTGAGGGAATACAGTTTTGGCCTCAGAAAACTGGCAGAGGAGCCATCTAGAGAAGATCCTCATAATGTAGGTGTCACGACCATGGTCATGGTCGTGACTCTGGACCCGCATGTGGTTGCCTGCGGTTTGGTAGTGGTCAACTACATGGTGAGAGCTACTTGTTTGTTGCCTCACGTGTGGTTGCCGCTGGCAACAAGATTGTGTTTGGCGGAATAGCATCCTGAGCGGTTGCTAGGCAGCTTGCTGCCAAGTGCATGCGGTAGCTCCTGGTTTGGTTTGTATGGTGTGCACTGTTACACCTTCCGTCACTTGTGGTTGCCCGTGGCAACGTGTAGTATAGTGTGCGTGTGTGGCAGTGTCTCGGCCTGCTGGCTGATTCCCAGGACATGATTGCCACGCATGCCGTTGCCGGCGGTAACTGGTGCAGTGTGATATTTATGTGGGCACTTTCCCAGTTTGTTGTGTATGAGGTTTAGTTATGTATGCACTTTCCCTTTAAGTGGTTTCACTTCCCTCCTTGGTGTCTGTGTGGGTGTGGCCACTTTGGGCTATATAGCCTCAGTTGAGACCTGCTCCCTATTACTGTAGTCCTGGCCGAGCAGCCACTAACATCTTCTGGCATCGCACGGCTGATGGTTTCCCCCATCCTCAGCTGTGACAGTAGGATTCAAAACAGCCGTAACTAAGGGGAAAACTCAAGGAAAACAGTGGTTAGTGAAGAAACTAAAGATTGCTTTATGCATAATGCTGCTGCAGCAGTAACACATTCTAGAATTGATTTTTTTGTTATGAAAATATGTCTGTTTTCCTTTAAATTAAATTTAGCCTCTATTTTTGAAGGGATTCAGACTCACAACCTTCTACATTACAGCCCAGAATGTTAACCACTACACTATAGAGCTGCATGGCCAGTTACTTAAAAAAAATAATAATATGAGACTTCTGTTGTATAGGAATACTTAAGTTTTATTTTTATTTTTTAGTAACAGGCAATGGAGGTCTATAGTGTAGTCGTGGATAAGATTCTTGGCTGTAATGTAGAAGGTTGTGAGTTTGAATCCCGAGAGAAACTTTTCAGAAATACAGACTAAATTAGATTTAAATACACTGGGTGTCCCCAAGCACTGACTTCATATATGGACATAACTACATATTGAGTCAGAGCAGGGACTCCTAAGCTGAACTAGAGTCCCGACACCCTCACCTCTTCAGAGCAGGGGGTGCCTGGTTTAATGCTCGGGTTCTCCCATGAACTTCCATTGTGCTCGGGAGCTCTGTAGAGAGCACACAAGCACTTTGATGCTCGACCAACGCTAGTAATAATAATATATTTGTTGTAATACACTTAAGTCCATAAGATTATATAGAAAACAGCGACACTAAGCGCTGCTTATCTATTTCTTAAATTGCAGTTTGTCACTGCTCATGTATATAGAAAATTATTTTTGTGTCAACCATTGACTTCACATAAAGAGATTCCCCCGATTCTACAAATACATTTTTCAGTAGCTGCTGCATCACTTCATAATACACACCTCAGCTGCTACAGAACTTCATAATACACACCTCAGCTGCTGCAGAACCTCATAATACACACCTCAGCTGCTGCAGAACATCATCATACACCTCAGCTGCTACAGAACTTCATAATACACACCTCAGCTGCTGCATAACTTCATAATACACACCTCAGCTGCTACAGAACCTCATAATACACACCTCAGCTTCTGCAGAACCTCATAATACACACCTCAGCTTCTGCAGAACCTCATAATACACACCTCAGCTCTTGTAGAACCTCATAATACCCACCTCAGATGCTGCAGAACTTTATAATACACACCTCAGCTGCTTCAGAACTTCACAATACACACCTCAGCTGCTGCAGAACCTCATAATACACACCTTAGCTGCTGCAGAACCTCATAATACACACTTTAGATGCTGCAGAACCTCATAATATACACCTCAGCTGCTGCAAAACCTCATAATACACACCTCAGCTGCTGCAGAACCTCATAATACACATCTCAGCTGCTGCAAAACCTCATAATACACACCTCAGCTGCTGCAGAACCTCATAATACACACCTCAGCTGCTGCAGAACCTTATAATATACACCTCTGCTGCAGAACCTCATAATACACATCTCAGCTGCTGCAGAACCTCATAATACATACCTCAGCTGCTGCAGAACTTCATAATACACACCTCCACTGCTGCAGAACCTCATAATACACACCTCAGATGCTGCGGAACCTCATAATACACACCTCAACTGCTGCAGAACCCCATGATACACATCTCAGCTGCTGCAGAACCTTATAATACACACTTCAGATGCTGTAGAACTTCATAATACACACCTCAGCTGCTGCAGAACATCATCATACACACCTCAGCTGCTGAAGAACCTCATAATATACACCTCAGCTGCTGCAGAAACTCACAATACACACCTCAGCTGCTGCAGATAATAATACACATTTCAGCTGCTGCAGAACCTCATAATGCACACATCAGCTGCTGCAAAACTTCATATTGCACACCTCAGCTGCTGCAGAACATCATAATACACACCTCAGCTGCTGCAGAAACTCACAATACACACCTCAGCTGCTGCAGATAATAATACACACCTCAGCTGCTGCAGAACATCATAATATACACCTCAGCTGCTGCAGAAACTCACAATACACACCTCAGCTGCTGCAGATAATAATACACACCTCAGCTGCTGCAGAACATCATAATACACACCTCAGCTGCTGCAGAACATCATAATACACACCTCAGCTGCTGCAGAACCTCATAATACACACCTCAGCTGCTGCAGAACCTCATAATACACACCTCAGCTCCTGCAGACCTCATATTACACACCTCAGCTGCTGCAGAACCTCATAATGCACACCTCAGCTGCTGCAGAACTTCTTTATAAAAGTTATAAGAATGTTTTATTTATATTAGGAAAAAAAGGACAGAAATCTTCCTCTTATTTTTTCACAAAGAGGTTCTGCAGCAACCGACACACCCATTTGATAAGTAATACTGAATTCCATACTATAAATTGTAACGGTTAGTTTTCTTTACATGTATCAATGCAGTCAGTCTGCAGCTTTGTAGACGCTACATGGTTGGGGACCTCTGAGGCGAGCTATAACGTGCACATTATATCTTATTATTATTCAGTAAGGCAACATTCACAGACACGACTGTGTTTTTGTGGATAGGATGTGGACTAAAAAGATGGAGCATGTCCTATTAGGCTCCATTCACACGTCCGTGGTGTGTTGCGGACCCGCAAATTGCGGATCCGCAACACACCCGCCCGGCACCCCTATAGAAATGCCTATTCTTGTCCGCAAGCTGCGGACAAGAATAGGACATGTTCTATTTTTTGCGGAGCTGCGGACCTGAAGATCGGGGCCGCGCTCCGCAAATGCGGATGCTGACAGCACACTCTGTGCTGTCCGCATCCATTCCGTCCCCATAGAAAATGAATGGGTCCGCACCCGTTCCGCAAAATTGCGGAATGAATGCAGACCCATTTGCGGACGTCTGAATGGAGCCTTATTGTCCACTTTGCAGGCAAGGACAGGTATTGTTACAATGGATCTGCAAAAAGCGGATGCAACACCGACGTCACATGGACGCCATCTGTATTTTTTGCGGATCTGTGTTTTGCGGACCGCAAATTACATACGGTCTTGTGAATGCACCCTATTACCATGGATGGAGCTAGCTCTTGAGTATGTTCTCCACCGAAGTGAACATTTCTGTAGACCATAGGTTAGGGCTCATTCAGACGGCCATAAGTCTTTCGCGGTCCGCAAATGGCAGATCCGCAAAACTCGGATACCGCATGCCTGCGTTCAGCATTCAGCAGAACGCACAGGGCCAGAGCTATATAGAAATGCCTACTCTATATTATTTGCTGGGCCAAGGAATGGGTCCGCACCCGTTCCACAAAATTGCCGAACGGATGCGGACCCGTACATGCGACCATCTGAATGAGCCCTTAATATTACATGTCAGTCCCGGCTCCGGTCCGTGTTGTAAGCCATGATGATAGGTACAGAGAGGCCGGTGTATAACATGTCAGACGCCGCTCTATGACCAGATGACCTGACGCCCCCGTGGACACCCACTCCCCTCACTTTACGGGTATAGATTATCTTCCACTTCCTACATGTCTTCTGGATTCCGCTCCTAGCCTTCACCCGCGCTGGTCAGGAGATACAGCTGTCAGGTGACACTCAACAGATGGCAATGGCCGATGCTTCATCCGCTGCGACATCTGAGCTGAAGGCTGACTCTAATCCCGTCATGTAACTGATTCTCTTCGTGTCAGACATGTAAAGAGCAGATAGTATTCTCTCGTGTCATTGTACAGTTATCTGTGAAATGCCGCGGACTTTAGAAAGAATAAAAAAAACTCCCAGTAAATAAAAGTCCTTATTTTGCCCCATTATGTCCACCAGTTTCTATTCCACTGTTCATTAGATCAATCTCTTTCTGGGAAACTTGGTTGACAACCCATAGGAGCCCAGGTAGGGTCAGAGAAAGGTTGTCAGATCATTCTGCCTGATGCATGAAGACTAAAATAGTTAGAAACGTTGCAGACTTTAAGGCGGTTCTCCGAGATTTCCATCTTGATGGCCTATCCTTAGGACAGGTTATCAATATAAGATCGTTGGGGGTCCGAATCCTGGCACTGCTGTTTGAAGAAGCCGCCCTGCTCAGCGGAGCTCTGGTCAGCTCTGCAGCCTCCTCACAGCTTACCAAGCACAGCGCCGTACATTGTATAGTGGCTGTGTTTGGTATTGCAGTCAGTGGCGTAGCGTGGGTTGCCAGCACCCGGGGCAAGCCAAGTATTGCGCCCCCCCCTCCCCCAACCTGTGTCCACGCCCCTTTTTACTGATAATGTAGTAGATGTCACCTGCAGTCCTATGTAACACCACAGATTACACAGTGATAACTCTCTGAGTACAGATGATGTAGTAGATGGTTGTGAGCCCCCAGAATTCAGAACACGTACAGTGTGACCTGAGGTCTGGGGCCAGGCTTCGGCAGTGTGGGCGAAATTCTATATCCACCCTCCTATTACTACAGAACATACAGAGTAATACAGCCTCATACCTCTTACATCCATTGACGTCTCCTTTGATGTAGATGTTCTCTTTCCTCATCTTCTCCTTTCAGACCTTCAGACCAGACCACCATTTTTCAGCCATTTCTCATCGCTGCAGTTTGACAAACAAAATCTTAGTTTACTACTTTTCCATCATCCTCCCATCTTCTCTTGAGTACGGCGATACCACATGTGTGACACTTTTTTGCAGCCTAGGTGGGCAAAGAGGCCCAAATTCCAATAAGTACTTTTAGGATTTCACAGGGCATTTTTTACGCATTTGGATTCCAAACTACTTCTCACGCTTTAGGGCCCCTAAAATACCAGGGCAGTATAAATACCCCACAAGTGACCCCATTTTGGAAAGAAGACACCCCAAGGTATTCCGTGAGGGGCATGGCGAGTTCCTAGAATATATATTTTTCGGCACAAGTTAGTGAAAAATAAATAAATAAAACTTCTATGAACTCGCCATGCCCCTCACGAAATACCTTGGGGTGTCTTCTTTCCAAAATGTGGTCACATGTAGGGTATTTATACTGCCCTGGCATTCTAGGGGACCTAAAGCGTGAGAAGAAGTCTGGAATATAAATGTCTAAAAATTTTTACGCATTTGGATTCCGTGAGGGGTATGGTGAGTTCATGTGAGATTTTATTTTTTGTCACAAGTTAGTGGAATATGAGACTTTGTAAGAAAAAACAAAAAAACAAAAAAAATAAACAATTTCCGCTAACTTGTGCCAAAAAAAATATCTTCTATGAACTCGCCATGCCCCTCAAAAGTGATCTTTATAGCGCCGCAGCGATTTTACGTTCACAGGAAATCTCGCGTCTCACGAGATGACGCGCTGATGCGTCCAGGAGGAATAACCCGGCCACCCGCAGGACGCATCCATGCGTTAGGCGGTCGGGAGGTGGCTAAAGGGGTTGTCTCACAAAAACTATTCCACATTTTGCAAACCAGCATCAGAATAGTTTTATAACTGCATGTAATTAAAAAATTTGCATAGCCACTAAGTTACTCACTGATTTATGTATAGCGCCACCTGCTGTTTGTTCCTTTTCTAGTTTCTCTTTCCTTCTCACTGAGATGGAAAGACATGCTCAGTTCCATCCTTCAACTGCCACCAGCTGCAGCAGAAAGGACACACCTTCTAAACTGCCAGCTTGAAATTAATTTAGCAGAGCAAATGAAGCAATGAATGGGGAGATCTCTGGATCCCTGAAAGGTTAGCATATAAAATGAGAATGCTCGGACTGGAAGAAAATGTCTGTATGAGGGTAAGTAACTGGCTCAGTGATAGAAAACAGAGGGTGGTTATTAACGGTACACACTCAGATTGGGTCACTGTCACTGGTGGGGTACCTCAGGGGTCAGTATTGGGCCCTATTCTCCTCAATATATTTATTAATGATCTTGTAGAAGGCTTGCAGTGTAAAATATAAATTTTTGCAGATGACACTAAGGCCCCTTTCACACGGGCGAGATTTCCGCGCGGGTGCAATGCGGGAGGTGAACGCATTGCACCCGCACTGAATCCGGACCCATTCATTTCTATGGGGCTGTGCACATGAGCGGTGATTTTCACGCATCCCTTGTGCGTTGCGTGAAAATCGCAGCATGCTCTATATTCTGTGTTTTTCACGTAACGCAGGCCCCACAGAAATGAATGGGGCTGCGTGAAAATCGCAAGCATCCGCAAGCAAGTGCGGATGCCGTGCGATTTTCACGCACGGTTATTAGGAGACGATCGGGATGGGGACCCGATCATTAATATTTTCCCTTATAACATGGTTATAAGGGAAAATAATATCATTCTGAATACAGAATGCATAGTAAAATAGGGATGGAGGGGTTAAGAAAAATAAAATAAAAATTTAACTCAACTTAATACACTTGATCGCGCAGCCCGGCTTCTCTTCTGTCTTCTTCTTTGCTGTTCACAGGAATAGGAACTGTGGTGATGTCACTGCGCTCATCACATGGTCCATCACATGATCTTTTACCATGGTGATGGATCATGTGATGGACCATGTGATGAGCGCAGTGACGTCATCACAGGTCCTATTCCTGTGAACAGCAAAAAAGAAGACAGAAGAGAAGCCGGGCTGCGCAATCAACTGGATTAGGGTGAGTTAAATTATTATTATTATTTTTTTA
The DNA here is from genome assembly GCF_905171765.1 of Bufo bufo. Lineage (NCBI taxonomy): Eukaryota > Metazoa > Chordata > Amphibia > Anura > Bufonidae > Bufo > Bufo bufo. Next base: position 209,274,886 of record NC_053397.1, read on the forward strand.
ACCCCTCCAGCCCTATTGTACTATGCATTCTGTATTAAGAATGCTATTATTTTCCCTTATAACCATATTATAAGGGAAAATAATACAGTCTACAGAACACCTTCTGTGAAGAAGTTTGGGTTTGGGTACCAAACATGCATATTTTTCTCACGCGCGTGCAAAACGCATTACAATGTTATGCAATCGCGCATTTTCCCGCATTGCACCCGCATCTTATCCGGGCAAAAAACATGACACCCGTGTGAAAGAGGCCTAAGGCTACTTTCACACTGTCGTTTCTGGGTCCGCCTGTGAGATCCGTTTCAAGGCTCTCACAAGCGGCCCAAAACGGATCAGTTCAGCCCCAATGCATTCTGAATGGATAAGGATCCGCTCAGAATGCATCAGTTTGCATCAGTTCAGCCTCCATTCCGCTCTGGAGGCGGACACCAAAACGCAGCTTGCAGCGTTTTGATGTCCGTCTGACTAAACTGAGCCAAACGGATCCGTCCTGACTTACAATGTAAGTCAATGGGGACGGATCCGTTTTTACTAACACAATATGGTGCAATTGAAAACGGATCCGCCTCCCATTGACTTTCAGTGTAAGTCAAAATGGATCCGTTTGCATTATCATGAACAAAAAAAAAAAAATAATAATTTGTTCATGGTAATGCAAACGGATCCATTCTGAACGGATACAAGCGTTTGCATTACAGTTGCGGATCCGTCTGTTCAGATACCAGACGGATCCGCACCTAAACGCAGGTGTGAAAGTAGCCTAAACTGTGTAAAGTAATTAACATTGAGGAGGACAGTATACTACTACAGAGGGATCTGGATAAATTGGAGGCTTGGGTAGATAAGTGGCAGATGAGGTTTAACACTGACAAATGTAAGGTTATGCACATGGGAAGGAATAATGCAAGTCACCCGTACATACTAAATGGTAAAACACTGGGTAACACTGACATGGAAAAGGACCTAGGAATTTTAGTGAACAGCAAACTAAGCTGTAAAAACCAGTGTCAGGCAGCTGCTGCCAAGGCCAATAAGATAATGAGTTGCATCAAAAGGGGCATAGATGCCCGTGATAGGAACATAGTCCTACCACTTTACAAATCACTAGTCAGACCACACATGGAGTACTGTGTACAGTTCTGGGCTCCTGTGAACAAGGCAGACATAGCCAGGGCCGGACTGGGCATGAAAACCAGCCCTGGAAAAAATTACATACCAGCCCCATAGCATTGTGTAATTATACCAGCAGTCCAGCACAACATCATTTTCTTGTTTACCCGCATGGCATCCGCTCGTGTTAAAGAGCCCTAAGCCCAATGCATGGCTACACTCACCCAGTCCTAATAAAATCTGGTCCTACCTCATCCAGGGTGTCGTTGGCGTGATGGTCCACTGGATCCAGAACAAGGTCCCTGTGGTGATAGAGAAAAAAAGAATAATCACATAAGGAAGAAATGGTGACTGCCCCAGTGAAATCATTTCCCCTAAGTGCTACCACACTGTACTAATGCCCACATTGTGGCCCCTTACAGTACTAATGCCCACCTTGTGGCCCCTCACAGTAATTAAGCCCACCTTGTGGTCCCTTCACAAAAGTTATGTCCTTCTTGTGGCCCCTCATAGCAGTTATGCCCACCTTTGTTCCTGTCACAGTAGTTATGCCCAGATATATGCCCCTCACAGTAGTTATGCCCAGATATGTGCCCCTCACAGTATTTATGCCAGATATGTGCCCCCTCACAGTACATATGCCAGATATGTGCCTCCCCCACAGTAGTTATGGCAGATATGTGCCCCAGGGCTGGTGCAAGGATTTTTGCCACCCTAGGCAAAAGAAAAGTTTGCCGCCACCCCCCATGTGACATCAAAATGCCCCACCCATATCTGCCATATTAACTAACGCCAGGGCTGCAGTGCCGTTGTGTTTACATTAAAAAGCCTGCAGGGACATGCTATAAAGACCAGAGCCACTACATTAAGCTGCAGTGGTTCTGGGGACTATAGTGTCCCTTTAATGTGAGGTAAATTAGAGATTAGTGCCACGAATAATATACTAGATTGCCTCCTTACAACCAGATGAGGATAATGATGGGCTCTAGCCGCAGTCTGGCTCCACTGCTCTTGTGTAGAACAGGCTCTCTGGAGGCTGTTTGTAAGGCCTCTTTCAGACGGTCGTTGCGGGAAAGGGTGCGGGTGCAATGCGGGAACATGCGTGATTTTTCAGCGCGAGTGCAAAACATTGTAATGCGTTTTGCACTCGCGTGAGAAAAATCGCGCATGTTTGGTACCCAAACCCGAACTTCTTCACAGAAGTTCGGGCTTGGGATCGGTGTTCTTCTGTAGATTGTATTATTTTCCCTTATAACATGGTTAGAAGGGAAAATAATAGCATTCTGAATACAGAATGCTTAGTAAACTAGCGCTGGAGGGGTTAAAAAAAGAAATAATAATTTAACTCACCTTAATCCACTTGATCGCGAAGCTGGCATCTCTTCTGACTTCTTTCTTTGCTGTGTGCAGCAACAGGACCTGTGGTGACGTCACTCCGGTCATCACATGGTCCATCACATGATCCATCACCATGGTAAAAGATCATGTGATGGATCATGTGATGACCGGAGTGACATCACCACAGGTCCTTTTCCTGCACACAGCAAAGAAAGAAGTCAGAAGAGATGCCGGCTGCGCGATCAAGTGGATTAAGGTGAGTTAAATTATTATTATTTTTTTAACCCCTCCAGCGCTAGTTTACTATGCATTCTGTATTCAGAATGCTATTATTTTCCCTTATAACCATGTTATAAGGGAAAATAATAATGATCGGGTCTCCATCCCGATTGTCTCCTAGAAACCGTGCGTGAAAATCGCACCGCATCCGCATTTGCTTGCGGATGATTGCGATTTTCACACAACCACATTTATTTCTATGGGGCCTGCGTTACGTGAAAAACGCACAAAATAGAGCATTCTGTGATTTTCACGCAACGCACAAGTGATGCGTGAAAATCACCGCTCATGTGAACAGCCCCATAGAAATGAATGGGTTGGGATTCAGTGCGGGTGCAACGCGTTCAACTCACGCATCGCATCCGCGCGGAATACTCGCCCGTGTGAAAGGGGCCTAACTGTGGTCACAAAAATCTATGTTCTGGGAGAACGGGAAGCAGCTCCATTTTTTGGGCCCTTTACACAGCTCAAGGTCTGGGCCCCAGGGCCTGACGGTGAGTATGCCCATAAGGCCCACCCATAAGTCCGCCTACATGTTCCACCCATGAGTTTGTTCACAGTGGGTGAAGTGTGTAGGGGATGTGTTATGTGTTGCTGTAGAGAATCTAATGTGTGTTCTTATGGAATGTAGTGTATAGGGATAGCAGCGTGTGTAGATGATGCAATGTGTTTTCGTGTAAGGGATAGAAAAAAGTTTGTCTTTGTGTATAAGGTATGTATTGTGTGTTTCTAAATGTGTGTACGGAATGTGTTGTGTGAATCTGTGTTTGTATGTGTAAGGGCTGCAAAGTGTGTTTCTGTGTATGTAAGAGATGCATTGTGTGTAAGGGATACATTGTGTGTAAGAGATGCAGTGTGTGTAAGGGATGCATTGTGTGTAAGGGATGCATTGTGTGTAAGGGGTGCATTGTGTGTAAGGGATGCATTGTGTGTAAGGGATGCATTGTGTGTAAGGGGTGCATTGTGTGTAAGGGATGCGTTGTGTGTAAGGGATGCATTGTGTGTAAGGGATGCATTGTGTGTAAGGGATGCATTGTGTGTAAGGGATGCATTGTGTGTAAGGGGTGCAGTGTGTGTAAGGGATGCATTGTGTGTAAGGGATGCATTGTGTGTAAGGGATGCATTGTGTGTAAGGGGTGCAGTGTGTGTAAGGGATGCATTGTGTGTAAGGGGTGCAGTGTGTGTGTCTGTAAGGGGTGCATTGTGTGTTTCTGTGTATGTGTGCAAGGGGTGCATTGTGATGGATGTCAATCTCCCCCCGCCCCTTGTCACTCTCTTCCCCCCCTCCTCCCTCCCTTGTCACTCTCTTTCTCACCCCCCTTGTCACTCTCTCCCCCTTCTTGTCACTCTCATTCTCCCCCTTCTTGTCACTCTCATTCCCCCCTCCCTTGTCACTCTCATTCCCCCCTCCCTTGTCACTCTCTTCCCCCTCTCCTTTGTCACTCTCTTCTCCCCCCCTCCCTCCCTTGTCACTCTCACTCCCCTCCCTCCCTTGTCACTCTCATCCCCCTCTCCTTTGTCACTCTCTTCTCCCCCCCTCCCTTGTCACTCTCATTCCCCCCTCCCTTGTCACTCTCTTCCCCCTCTCCTTTGTCACTCTCTTCTCCCCCCCTCCCTCCCTTGTCACTCTCACCCCCCTCCCTCCCTTGTCACTCTCATCCCCCTCTCCTTTGTCACTCTCTTCTCCCCCCCTCCCTTGTCACTCTCTTCTCCCCCCTCCCTTGTCACTCTCTTCTCCCCCCTCCCTCCCTTGTCACTCTTACCCCCCTCCCTCCCTTGTCACTCTCATCCCCCTCTCCTTTGTCACTCTCTTCTCCCCCCTCCCTTGTCACTCTCTTCTCCCCCCTCCCTTGTCACTCTCTTCCCCCCCCCCTCCCTCCCTTGTCACTCTCATCCCCCTCCCTCCCTTGTCACTCTCACCCCCCTTCCTCCCTTGTCACTCTCTCCCCCTTCTTGTCACTCCCATTCCCCCCCCTCCCTTGTCACTCTCATTCCCCCCCACCTCTAGTGTAGCGTGGCCGAGCTCTGTTCGGTCCGCGGTACAGGAGCATTTGTTTCCTGTAACCGGCCGGACTTAAAGGAAGTGCACACTAAGTGAGAACTTCCTGTCAGTCAGGCCGGGTACAGGAAACAAAAGCTCCTGTACCACGGACCAGACAGAGCTCGGCCACGCTACACTAGAGGAGCTTCCCTCCTGTCTGTTCCTCTCTTAAGGCTGTGCCCGGGCATAGACGCGCCAGCCCGGGCAGTGCGGCAGCCGCCCGTTGCGGGGAAGGGCCCGCCGCCGTACTTTAAAAAAAAACTTGCGGCAGGAAAGTCCCAGCTCGTGCCCCTGGCCGGCGGCCTACCGGGAAATTTCCCAGTATCCCGGTAGGCCAGTCCGGCCCTGGACATAGCAGAGAGGGTTCAGAGGAGGGTAACTAAAGTAATTACTGGGATGGGGGGACTACAGTACCCTGAAATATTATCAACATTAGGGTTATTCACTTTAGAATAAAGACGACTGAGGGGAGATCTAACTACTATGTATAAATATATCAGGGGTCAGTACAGAGATCTCTCCCATCATCTATTTATCCCCAGGACTATGACGAGGGGACATCCTCTGCGTCTGGAGGAAAGAAGGTTTGTACACAAACATAGAAGAGGATTCTTTACGGTAAGAGCAGTGAGACTATGGAGCTCTCTGCCTGAGGAGGTGGTGATGGTGAGTACAATAAAGGAATTCAAGAGGGGCCTGGATGTATTTCTGGAGGGTAATAATATTACAGGCTATAGCTACTAGAGAGGGTCGCTGATCCAGGGAGTTATTCTGATTGCCTGAATGGAGTCGGGAAGGAATTTTTTTCCCTTGCAAATGAATGGTGCTGAGAAGCAATACCAAGCACAGCCACTATCCAATGGACGGCACTGTGTTTGGAGGAGCTGCGAGGAGGCAGTGGCCCTCTCTCGAGAGCCGCAGCCTCCTTAAACAGCTGATTGCCAGGGGTCCCGGGTGTCAGCAATTTTAATTGCATTTCAGACAATGTCAATACCGAATATCCGCAGGAAGCCGCTCCTTCGTCAATTTTAGCACAGCTTAGGGTATGCAAGTTTAATGGGTTAAACAGCAAAATGGTGGTTAAAAAACGGGCAGAAATATTTACAAAAACAATTTACCGATTTGATCTATGACCGTAGTCTGGGAATTTACCGCCGCTCGCGTTGCGCTCACCGTTCTAACACATTGCCAATTAGGTTCCTGCATATGTTAGACTAATTGATTTATATGGCTTTCTCCTTCGAGGTGGACGCACGTTGGCTGGAAAATAATAGTCAGTCGTAATGTAAATAGTCTCTGGGGGACGGTGGAAGAGTCAGGCGGAAATAGATGTTTTCTCTCATGGATGATTCTGTTTTCCAATTCCATAGCAGTGAAATAGGCAGCGTATCATATGTCATTAGTATTTTATCACTTCAAACTATAATTGAACGAAAAAGGACTATTTTGCTTTTCACTGCAATTTTAGCTCTGGAGAAGTAACCATTATCTGTCGAGACTGTGATCTAAAAAATCAAAAAGGAAAACATGTATGCACTTTATAAACTAAGCACAAGTCGAAGCTTTCAAAAATGTATCCTACCGCAGCGCCCGCTGCCCCATGTGGGTGTAATTAGGGTGATTTTCATGGATTTTGGCAAAATAGAAAGAACATTAGGAAAAAAAAAGATTGTATATTGGGGAAAAACACATAATAGTACATATAATAGATCACATAAAAATAATGAAAATGGGGTCGACTAGTGAAGCACCAGCTTCTTTTTGGAAACAAGCCAATGCAAAGATCAGGTGATCGGCAAGGCTGCATCTTCTCTCTCTGCGTCTAGGCTTACATTTCCCCTGCGCACTGTTTTCTGGTCCATAGAGAAAGGTTCTAAGAAGGAGACGCCCTTTTGTAAAGTCCTAATGGGGTGTATGGAGAGAGGTTTATATTGTGAAGCATCTCCTTTCATAAGGTAGATGTGTGATTACGGTAAAGCAAAGGAGAATATTAACCCGTACCTATTGAATAGACCCCAAACTTGAACTGCCAAGGCACCAGTGAAGTTAAAGGGGTTTTGCCATCACATACAATGGGGGCATATCGCTAGGATATGCCCCTATTGTCTTATAGGTGCGGGTCAGACCTCTGGAACCCGCACCTACAACGAGAATGGAGCTGGGAAATTAATGGAGGGTGCACTGCACATGCGCAGCCGCCCTCTATTCATTTCAATGGGGCCGCCGAAAATAGCCGAGCTCTGGCTTAGCTATTTCCGGTGGCCACATAGAAATTAATGGGAGCAGGGGCCGCACGTGCGCGGTGCGCTCCCATTTACTTGTATGGAAGCAGTGGGGAGCAGCGCTTGGTGGTGGACAGACCCCGGGAAACCCAGGGTCCTCCAGCCACAGCTCTCCCCGGTCCGTTCTCCCACCTCTGGGACCCGCACCTATCAGACAATGGGGGAATATCCTAGCGATATGCCCCCATTGTATTTGATGGGAATACCCCTTTAACTGGACATCCATGTTGTTTTTGAGTGCTATGCTAATGCATTAATAATTTTTACTTTTAAGTGTACTGCTAGAGTTGAGCGAACCCGAACTGTAAAGTTCGGGTTCGTACCGAACTTTAGGTTTTTCGGCACCCGGACCCGAACCCGAACATTTACGTAAAAGTTTGGGTTCGGTGTTCGGCGCTTTCTTGGTGCTTTTTGAAAGGCTGCACAGCAGCCAATCAACAAGCGTCATACTACTTGCCCCAAAAAGCCATCACAGCCATGCCTACTATTGGCATGGCTTTGATTGGCCAACTGCAGCATGTGACCCAGCCTGTATTTCAGAGTCACGTAGCGCCGCCCGTCACTCTGCTCGGATTAGTGTAGGGAGAGGCTTCAGCTGCTGTGAGGGAGAGATCAGGGAGAAATCCTATCAAGAACTGTTTTTTGTACTCAGCGATCTACAGCAAATGTGTTTTGTGGGTGCAGTGCACAATTTTTTTAAGCCTGCCCTGAGTCAACTACTGCTGAAAACAAACTTTTTTTTCTTCAGTTTGTCAATATCAATACATAATCGGCAGCCATTTTATGCAACGATAGTGCACCAGCACAGGCTATCTGCATGTCTGCAAGTCCAGAAATACAGCTTTTTGCTTACTGGGGTTAAAAAAATACATCTGTTAAATATAGTGCACATCTGGGATTACACGTGCATAAGTGATTGTCACATTTAGGACAGAAATACAGCTTTTTGGTTACTGGGGTGAAAAAAGCCTCTAATATATTGCACATCTGGGATTACACATGCATAAGTGACTGTCACATTTAGGCCATAAATACGGCTTTGGCATACTGGGGTGAAAAAAGCCTCTGATATACTGCACATCTGGGATTACACGTGCATAAGTGACTGTCACATTTTGGCCAGAAATACGGCTTTTTGGTTACTGGGGTGAAAAAAGTCTCTAATATACAGCACATCTAGGATTAGACAAGCATAAGTGACTGTCACATTTAGGCCAGAAATACGGCTTTTCGGTTACTGGGGTGAGAAAACCCTCTGATATACTGCACATCTGGAATAAGACGTGCATAAGTGAGTGTCACATTTAGGTCACAAATACCGCTGTCATATAGAGTTTAAAAAAAAAGAATTGAGTGCAGGAGGACGAGGAGGAGGATGGGGATGATGCATGTTCACAGCGGGGTGGCATCCTGACACAATTATCACCACCCTATAGAGACATTATAATATAAGCCATTACATCACTCTGGCATTCCTAATCTGGGACGTGCGTTATAACACCTTGGAAGGGCCCTAGGATAGTACCCTGCGCACGCTGCAATTGGCGTCACAAACATATACAGACTATTATCCACCCACTTCCTGCTCATTGCAATAGGGGCTGGTGGAGATCCAGCCGCATTCCAGCAAACATTCTGAGAATCGCCAGGAAGAAACCACTGTGCGCAGTAATAATAACTAATAATAACTGATCCTTCTTATTTTGAGCATTAGTTATGATCAATTTGCATCAGTTTGTGTCATTTCCATCTGAGATCAATTAATTTTGATGGGTGAAAAAGTTCTGAATGCAGAACTTTTTCTTTTGCCAAAGATAACTGATTTCTGACGGAAGTGACGCAAACTGATCATAACTAATGCTCAAAATAAAAAGACCTATTTTTTTTTTATTATTACCTTTCATTTTCTGATGGATCAGAAGAATGGAAAGTTAAATAGTGATGTGAACTCAGCCTAAGTTGTGCACTTATTAGGGACTGTAACCATTAAGCTGCATGCCTACTAGAGACTGTAACCACCAAGCTGTGTGCCTATTACAGACTGTAACCACCTAGTTGTGCGTCTGTTAGAGACAGTAATCACCAAGCTTCAAGTTGTGTGCTCAATTGAGACTGTAACCACCAAGCTATGTGACACACTTTGTAGCCATTGCATTTTTTTTTCCAGTTGGAGTAAAGTTCTGTGTCCACCTCCGTTACTGCACAATCCTTGGATAGAGTACCATTTCAGGACCACATCTATAGATCGATAGATAGATAGATAGATAGATAGTTGAAAAACCATAGAGTTATGTTTAGCTTCAGTCAATAGAGGTTTTATTTTGCACAGCTCCATGAGATAATTACAAATCTGCATGTAAAATGTTAATTTCCCAGAAAGGTCTCATTTATAACCACTCCGTATTAACTCTGATCACATTAAAAAATGAGCTCTCACTCTTCTCTCCATGAAAATGATAAATATTGTCGCACGTTCCTCAATCTCCCCTCTGAACCGTAATCATTTCCCATTTCCAAATCACTCCTACAATAAGAACGTATTTATTATTTGTGCTGAGGCTTCCAGCCACATTTTATAGGAAGAGAATTTTACCAGTAATCCCTTTGCTAATGAAATAAAAAGTGAAAGGATTGAAGAGCAACTGTGGGAGGAAACGAAATTGAATTAATTGCTTCTGCAAACAAAAGTGGTTCGTAAAAGGAAAAGTTCAGTCTGTGTGCAGTGACCAGGAACGGGTTCGCTGACGCCACTTTTAGTGCAGTGGCCGGGTCAGGTGGATAATATATCCTGTATTTGTCGTGACGCCAATTGCAGCGTGTGCAGGGTACTATCCCAGAGCCCTTCCAAGGTGTTACAACGCACGTCCCAGATTAGGAATGCCAGAGTGGTGTAATGGCCTATAATGTGTCTATAGGGTGGTTATAATTGTGTCAACGGTGTCTCCTACCTGGGTATGGCTGGACACCTGGCTCCTGGCTCACTTGCAATAAATTTGAGTGTAGTGATAGTAGTGATAGAGTAATAGAGGGATTTTGCTGAAGAAATCATGTTCAGACCTTTAGAAGAAGTTCAAACGTTTATTTACTTGAAGCAACTTTCATCCAAGCGGTATACAGCTTTGGTCTCTTGGTCCCAGCAGATTTTGGCAATCATTGGCAGGAATGAACACTTCTGCTTTTAATGTGGAGCTTGCAGGATAAACATCTGCTTGGTAGCTCTGTAACTATGGCAGGATTAGCTTCTGCACCTATCTGGTAACTTCTGCTGTGTGGGGACAGACTAGCTCAGGAGGAATTGGCTTCTCCTAGGACTCTGGACTTATTTCACAGATGGATTCTCAGGAGATGCTTTCTTCCTGTAACTCTGGAGGTTGCCTGTAGTTTCTGCTTTCCTCATCAAGCTGAGCTGAAGGTGCTCAAGCTGGGTATATGGCCAAGTCTCAGCCGAGACTAGGTCCTTGCTGTCTTCCATATGCAGGGGAGCTCCACATACAGACATCCTACCCCTAGCAGGGGGTGGACTACACTCCTCTCTAACTTCCTTCTCCACCCATGCTGCAGGATGTGGGACCAGCCCACCTCTCCACAGAGGTGGAGCTAAACTGGATTAATCCATTCCAGCTTAGATTCACTAAACACCAAACTATACTTGTACCTGCCAATGTGTTGCTGCCACCTACTGGTAACCAGGCAAATTACATGAAAAATAGCTTTTAACATAGTTTTGTATGCACATTTGTGGAAAACATAATGTAAATTATATCTGATGACAGTATAAAGGCTCCTAGAAGATAGCAGTGAGGTAAAGGAGTGTAGTAATACAACTCTGGGGTGTTACATATGCACCTACTGTAGGTATTGATCCAAGAAGAAATGTAAATCCAGGTGGAATTGTTTTTATGGCGCTCATACAGTATATGTAAAAAAAAGAACAAGAATAGAAATGTTAGGGACACTTTTTGGTGTCATTTATTATTCTCACTCAGTCACGGTGGGATTGATGGTTGTTCTTTCTTTAAGCGGTCTAATATGCTTTATGGTATCCTGGGGCTAGTTCTGAAATGCAGTTTCAGAACTATAGCAGTCTGCTACTGGGGCCTGGAGGACTGTACAACCCATCAAAAACCTCCAGGATCAGGTTGCACCTGGGATGTCTGACAACTGTTGCTCGAATCTTCTGTGCCAGGTCTAAGGGCAGTTAATGCCTACCACAGCATGTTGAACCTAGTCAGCTTCCAGTGCTGGCCACATGCCTGTTAGCCCAGCTCCCCGTACCTGTGTTTCTGTCCCCACAAGCAGGTACGGGTGCTGGGCTTCTTGACTCCTTCCCGCTGCTCCACGCTGTGCTGACAGGCGCGAGCAGTGGGGTTCTTAGTTGTGGTCTCCATTCCTGCCACCAGCATTGACCTCCTGGCTCTGAGCAGAGCTTGCATTCTGGCTCAGAGTTCCTTGTGTGTATTTAGGGTGTGTGCAGGCGTGTCTCTCCTCCCTTTATGAGGCAGCCTGCGCACGCACTCTATCTTCCCCTGCCTTTAGCTGGTCTGCAGGTGATATTTAAAGGCTCCTCCTTCTACAGGAAGGCACCTGAGCAACTTAGGTTCCTAGTTAGTCTAGTTTCATGTTTGTCCTAAAGTGTTCTGTTGGTTCTTGTCATTTTGTGTATCGGACTTTGTATTTATAATGTAATTTGTAATTGCAACAAAAAGATTTACGGACTTTGCCTGATTGCTGCTTGCCCTGACCCTGATCTATGTTTATGGACTGTCACGGTGCAGTGTGGGAGGGAGACTCCACACCGAACACCGTAAGGAAGCGGAATTGAAACTAGACCAGGACACCGTGAAAAGGGAGCAGGGAACCTCCTAATGCATCCCTAAACCTCACCCTGACTCCTAACCATATGAGCGGACTCAGATGGTAGGAGGGCTAATACACAGGAACCTTGGACCCTACTAACCCTAAATATCCATGGAATAGTCAGGACCAGAGATGACTGGTTGCTCCAAACATGGATTACCCAGAAGTCTCCAACTGGCCTAGCTGCAAGGAAAGTGGAAGACAGTGAAAAGCAACTTGTACGGCAGGTAAGAACCCAGAACAAATAGCACTTTCCTGCCGCAGCAACACACCAGAAACTCCCTCTTACCAAAGGCATAGACAGACAGGGAAACTTCTAGCATCCACGCAGGACAATACACACAACGACAGTCCAGACATGGAACAATAACTAGACATACAACAGACCCTGAACCAGTGGCGTAACTACCGGGGAAGCAGGGGAAGCGGCTGCTCCGGGGCCCGGGCTGACAAGGGGCCCAGCGCCCGACAGCGTGTCAGTCAAGTTTAATCTTGCCCAAGAGGTTGTCCCTCCGGCCGTTTGTGCCCAGCCGTGCCCATTATCGCCAAGCCCACCACCGCCCCGCTGTTAATTATTCACTGTTGTCCTCGTCTTTTATTTTTTCTAAGTGCGCCGTAGTCTCGCGCATGCGCTGATGTTACTCACGTCCGGGCCCATGCGGTGTCCTGGCAGCAGCCTCAAGTAGTGTAATCACGCATGCGCCAGCTTTCTCCGCTTTCTGGCGCATGCGCGATTACATTACTTGAGGCTGCTGTCAGGACACCGCGCGGGCCCACACGTGAGTAACATCGGTGCATGCGCGAGACTACGGCACACTTAGAAAAAAAGACACAGCTGGGCACAAACGGCCGGAGGGACAGCCCTTTGGGCACGTTAGGAAGGTAATTTGCATATAAATAAAAAAGATTTTTATCAAAAATAAAAAGGATGGGGGGGGGGGTAAAAATAGTATATAAAAAATTGGGCAGGGGGCTGGGGGGACCCATACAAAAATTTGCTGTGGGGCCCAGGGACTTCTAGTTACGCCCCTGCCCTGAACATAACCCACACCAAACATATACAAGGGAAGGTAGGGTAAAATACATAGAAACACAGGGATGACATTGATGTCAGACCTTGGGGCCCTCACACTGGACAGATGGAATATCCAGGAAAGGAGCAAGGCTCCAGCACCAACCAAGGCTGGAATACCAATTACCTCAATCTCACAGCAACAGGATAAGTAGAGCCATGAGACCACACCCAGATCCACACTTTAACCCCATAACCACGAGACTGGGGAGAGACCAGGAAACAGGAGAAGTGCACACACATACAGAAACAACACATTGCCCCAGGCAACTGCATGCACGGCAGACGTGTCACAGCAAACTACACCGGAACTGAGACACAGCCATGACATGGATTTTGCCTGACTGCCGCCTGCCCTGACTTCTGCCTTCGTACCCTGACTACGCCTCCGTCTGATCAGCCTTTGGCCTCCGAGCATCCACTGGGTGTATTGTGTCAACTGGATGTTAGTCTAGTGGGTTCACACTCTGGTCCCGATTCTCCTCTGAGGTAGCACCTGGTACTCCCCTCAGGAAAGTCTCTCATCACCATCAGAGGTATCGTGTGAAGAACAAGGCGTGTGCTTAGATATTGCCCTCAGATAGAGTTTGTCACGTGGGGCAGTGGGTTCCGACCCGCTGGTCATAACAATGCCTCAGTGAACTGAAGCCCTCAGTCTTTTTTTCTCCAATTGTTTTAACCCTGCTGACAGGGGCTCTTTAATGCTTCTGTCCTAAACAATTCACCTTATTTGACAAGTTTCAGTGGAAAATTGAGGCTGCTGATGTACAGGCTCAGTCGAATGCTTTAGGTGCAGAGATGCCCCAAGCACCCATATGGTAGCCATTAAAAATATGGCTCTGTACATAAGACCTAAGGCTGTACATGAGTAGACTCGTGTAAGGATAGGATTACCTTAGTGTTTTTGTGTATCCTTTTGGGCTTAATATCTTGCATAAAAATAACATAAAGGAACTGAATTTTGATGGATCTTGATGGGAGCAAAGTGAATAAAAATGGTTGAAAATCTGATTAAACTGTTATTTTACCCAGCCTACCTTCATCAATAAGCTTCTTGGCAGAACAGATTGTTGCCTCTGTGCTTGTTGCTTTGGTCCGCCATCAGATTTTCCAACCTAAATGCTCACAGTAGCTAGAGACAAGTAGAACACAAAGCTCCTGGTATAAATACTGCTCGTCACACACAGTCCTGGGACCAGGTGGAAATGAAATAAGATTGGCCTCATTTGAATTGATTCCTTCAGGGACTGAAGCGGCAGCTGCCTGAACAGGTATTTACAAGTATCAAGCAGGAGAGAGTCATGAGCACAAGTGACAACTCTATTAATGCAAGAGGAGATTACAATTAGTTTGTAGCATATGATATAATATTAATGTGTTAGGGTTGTTAACCTTAATCCACTAACCCTAATTGCAAAACCTTTGACTTTATCTCTCTAAAATTCAAAAAATCATTAATGAGGTTCTTCAGTCATCATCTTTGGTCAACGTTTTAGATATTCTATTTTATTAGTAACTGTAGCTGAGATAATTGTCATAGTTCTAGGTGTTGTAGGTGTTGCAGATGCACCCAGCACTGGTTCAAAGGCCAATATGCTAGAAAACACCAAGTATAGACACAACCCATGAGCCAGAGCAGGGATGCACAACCTGCGGGTGAGGGGTAATATGTGACTATTCTGTGCACCCACCAAGCATAAGGTTGACCCTTCCAGGAAGAGCTCTTAATGTTTTCCGCTTAGTGGAAACCATGACTAGTGTTATCTCCTCTGACTCTCTTGAGAGAAGAAAATGAAGAAGAAAATGAGCTAATGTTTAAATCAAGTTTTGATTTTTAAATCATTTTTGGTGATGGTATTTTAAATTTTCAATGCCACTGTTTATATTTTAAAAATACTACAATCCTACAGTTTTTTTTCACTGGCCACCAATAATGGGCTCTATTTATTGGTCTCTGAAGATTACTTTTCAGCAGTCATCTCATTATCATGAGATTCCAGTCATATCATTATCCAAATTTACTGAAGAAAGGACACACAATGTTTTATGGCCTGAGGAAGAGGTGATGTCCACATCAAAATACGTTGCCGCGTGTCCTTTCTTCAATAAATTGGGAATTTTGGAATATCCAGCAGTGCAGGTTCTTTTTCTGTAGCCCTGATATATCCTGTCCATTGTATCTATGGATCATGTGGTGTCTGTAAATGCTGTTAAGAACAGCTCAGGCAAAATGGCCACTCCTATAATCATGCTCAGAAAATAAAAAATCTGAAATCCTAAAATAAAAACAAATTAGAAAAAAGGATATACTGTATGTCACTATCTGGTTCTAAGTGGCAGAAAAATTATAGGTGACACAATCCCTTTAAGTGCCACCTATTCACGTCCTGCATTACTCCAATAGAAAAGGCCAAATAAGGGAGTAGGCACCCCATATTCTCCTAATAGGTGGTGGTTACACTTTTGGGACAGTCAATATGCCATGGATGTCCCATACAGAAATGCTTCTCAGTTTTATTGTGACCTTCAACCTATGGTTCAACCTGAAAATGTGGACCAGAGAAGGTTGAGAAAACCTGAAGTAGAGTGTCACTGTTTCAGGGAGGGGAACAGACCCTTTTTCCTTATTTTGTACAACATTTTTAACTTACAGTCTCTCTTTTCCAGCACACTCCCTCCATTTCTTTTTTGTGACTCATCTGTGAAGTATGGATAGACAATCGATAGTACTACATGGAGAACTTCCTGTAGTTATGTGACTATTTGTTGATACGTGTAGTGAAATGGTTGGCACTCAATGTAGAAGTCAAGAGGTTGCTAGGAAACCTGAAAAATACATTGGGGGAAGCTGCATAAAAAGGTTATGTAGAAGACAACTTCATTTAGAGTTCACCTGGAAAATGAGATCCATTGGATTCACAAGGAATTCATGTCTTTTTTTTTTGAGTCTCACCAGTGCTGTTAGCCGGTTGAGCTGGTCATACATATTAGATGTATGTAGGCCGAACCCACTGATTTCAGTGGGATGGCCCGTTGTTTAATGTGCTTTCCCCCAGGAGAAGATATCAAGGGCAAAAGGTTTGAATAATTGGGCAATGTCTTGCTTTTGAGTCTTTACCAGCGCTGTTAGCTGGTGTAGGTCTTAGGCTGGCCATACATTTTATCTGTATGTTGGCCAATAGTGATGGACGAACATCGGCCGGGACGGTTCGCGAACGCGCGTTCGCGATCAAATGTTCGCGAACCGCGCGTTCGCGGCAGGCCCCATTGACTTTAATAGCAGGCGAACCTGAAAAACCTTCAGGTCATATTTGCAGCCACCAAATACAAACTAGAAGTGCATAAATAGTCCCACAACATGGACAGTGACATACCAGAGGGGAATTATTGGGAAAAATTCCCACAAAAAATATGTAATTTAATCAGGGGCCATTTTTATGCGTCTTAAAGGGAAACTCTCAAAAATGTGCCCTGCTGGAGCCTAGAAATTTTTTATTTTAGGCCACAGGAGCAGTGATGAGTGGCAGGGGCAATATTCAAATTTGCGATATTTTGTGAATATTTGGGCGAAAATTCGTCATATATTCGAGAATTAGTGATCTCCAGAGATTATTTTCTTGATTGCAAATTTGCGATCAACACTACTCCTAAAGACAAAGATATTGCAGCCTTCTCATTGGCCCACAAGCAAGAAGCAGTGAGGGATCATGGGTACTGAAAAAAAAATCTAGAATATTTACAATTACGAAGATATAGCACTATATTCTAGATATTCGCAAATTCTCAAAGTGCCAATATTCGCGATAAAAATTCGCGATTAAAATATTTGTGATCAACACTACACGGGAGTAAAGGCCCCAGTGCTTAACCACCTCCGGACCGCCTAACGCAGATTCGCGTTCCGGAGGTGGCAGCCCTGCGCAGAGTCACGCATATACGCGTCATCTCGCGTGAGCCGAGACTTCCTGTGAACGCGCGCACGCTCACAGGAACGGAAGGTAAGAGAGTTGATCTCCAGCCTGCCAGCGGCGATCGTTCGCTGGCAGGCTGGAGATGTGTTTTTTTTAACTCCTAACAGGTATATTAGACGCTGTTTTGATAACAGCGTCTAATATACCTGCTACCTGGTCCTCTGGTGGTCCCCTTTGTTTGGATCGACCACCAGAGGACACAGGTAGCTCAGTAAAGTACCACCAAGCACCACTACACTACACTACACCCCCCCCCCCCCCGTCACTAATTAACCCCTTATTAGCCCCTGATCACCCCTGATCACCCCATATAGACTCCCTGATCACCCCCCTGTCATTGATTACCCCCCTGTCATTGATTACCCCCCTGTCATTGATCAACCCCCTGTAAAGCTCCATTCAGATGTCCGCATGATTTTTACGGATCCACTGATAGATGGATCGGATCCGCAAAACGCATACGGACGTCTGAATGAAGCCTTACAGGGGCGTGATCAATGACTGTGGTTATCACCCCATATAGACTCCCTGATCACCCCCCTGTCATTGATTACACCCCTGTCATTGATCAACCCCCTGTAAAGCTCCATTCAGATGTCCGCATGATTTTTACGGATCCACTGATAGATGGATCGGATCCGCAAAACACATACAGGCGTCTCCCTGGAGCCTTCCAGGGGGGGTGATCACCCCATTCAGACTCCCTGATCACCCCCCTGTCATTGATCACCCCCCCTGTCATTGATCACCCCCCCCTGTCATGCTGCATTCAGATGTCCGTATGATTTTTACGGATCCACGGATACATGGATCGGATCTGCAAAACATATACGGACATCTGAATGGAGCCTTACAGGGGGGTGATCAATGACAGGGGGGTGATCACCCCATATAGACTCTCTGATCACCCCCCTGTCATTGATCACCCCCCTGTCATTGATCACCCTCTGTAAGGCTCCATTCAGACATTTTTTTGGCCCAAGTTAGCGGAATTATTATTTTTTTTTCTTACAAAGTCTCATATTCCACTAACTTGTGTCAAAAAATAAAATCTCACATGAACTCACCATACCCCTCACGGAATCCAAATGCGTAAAATTTTTTAGACATTTATATTCCAGACTTCTTCTCACGCTTTAGGGCCCCTAGAATGCCAGGGCAGTATAAATACCCCACATGTGACCCCATTTCGGAAAGAAGACACCCCCAGGTATTCCGTGAGGGGCATATTGAGTCCATGAAAGATTGAAATTTTTGTCCCAAGTAAGCGGAACGGGAGACTTTGTGAGAAAAAAATAAAAAATATCAATTTCCGCTAACTTGTGCCAAAAAAAAAAAATTTCTATGAACTCGCCATGCCCCTCATTAAATACGTTGGGGTGTCTTCTTTCCAAAATGGGGTCACATGTGGGGTATTTATACTGCCCTGGCATTCTAGGGGCCCCAAAGCGTGAGAAGAAGTCTGGTATCCAAATGTCTAAAAATGCCCTCCTAAATGGAATTTGGGCACCTTTGCGCATCTAGGCTGCAAAAAAGTGTCACACATCTGGTATCGCCGTAATCGGGAGAAGTTGGGGAATGTGTTTTGGGGTGTCATTTTACATATCCCCATGCTGGGTGAGAGAAATATCTTGGTCAAATGCCAACTTTGTATAAAAAAATGGGAAAAGTTGTCTTTTGCCAAGATATTTCTCTCACCCAGCATGGGTATATGTAAAATGACACCCCAAAACACATTCCCCAACTTCTCCTGAGTACGGAGATACCAGATGTGTGACACTTTTTTGCAGCCTAGGTGGGCAAAGGGGCCCATATTCCAAAGAGCACCTTTAGGATTTCACAGGTCATTTACCTACTTACCACACATTAGGGCCCCTGGAAAATGCCAGGGCAGTATAACTACCCCACAAGTGACCCCATTTTGGAAAGAAGACACCCCAAGGTATTCCGTGAGGGGCATGGCGAGTTCCTAGAATTTTTTATTTTTTGTCACAAGTTAGAGGAAAATGATGATTTTTTTATTTTCTTATTTTTTTTTCATACAAAGTCTCATATTCCACTAACTTGTGACAAAAAATAAAAACTTCCATGAACTCACTATGCCCATCAGCGAATACCTTGGGGTCTCTTCTTTCCAAAATGGGGTCACTTGTGGGGTAGTTATACTGCCCTGGCATTCTAGGGGCCCAAATGTGTGGTAAGGAGTTTGAAATCAAATTCTGTAAAAAATGACCTGTGAAATCCGAAAGGTGCTCTTTGGAATATGGGCCCCTTTGCCCACCTAGGCTGCAAAAAAGTGTCACACATCTGGTATCGCCGTACTCAGGAGAAGTTGGGGAATGTGTTTTGGGGTGTCATTTTACATATACCCATGCTGGGTGAGAGAAATATCTTGGCAAAAGACAAGTTTTCCCATTTTTTTATACAAAGTTGGCATTTGACCAAGATATTTATCTACTGAACCAAAATTATTATTTTACTTATGTATGGATAAATCGCAGTGTAGGGGTTATTATTAAGCAAAAAAAAAAAAAAACGGTTTAGTGGGCTGACAGAAGCCCTTTAAGCATTCACCTGACAGAAAAGAACTTGTGATTATGTGGCTGGAGGTACATTAGGCGGTCACTGAATAACAATTTTACTGTGTGGGCTGGCATGAGGAAATTAAATTACACATGGTCGTCACAGGTGTTGAATTCCTCCGAGATCCATGCCGCATTTATTTTTAGAAATGTGAGGTAGTCCACACTGTCGTGAGCTAGGCGAGTGCGCTTATCGGTCACGATCCCTCCTGCTGCACTGAACGTCCTTTCGGACAGGACACTTGACGAGGGGCAAGCCAAGAGTTCCATGGCAAATTGTGCCAGCTCGGGGGTGCAGGGGTTCCTCGCTTCTCAGAGCATCCACATGGGTTGTTAACTCGATGTAGTCTAACACCTGTTGGTCTAGGTGTTCCCTGAGGCTGGATCCGGAGGAAGGCTCTCGATGGGTTGGCTGCAAGAATGATCTCATATCTGAAGTCACCAACACATCTTCAAACTGCCGTCTTCCTGCAGGCGCAGTAGGATTGGTACACACACCTGTTTTGCTGTGGGTGGAAATTCCTCTGCCAGCGCCCGCAACAGCAGAATGCAGCATCTCTCGCAGCAAGGCCTGGAAATGCTGCATTCTGCCAGCCCTCTGTGATGCTGGTAACATGTCCGCCATTTTGTGTTTGTACTGGGGGTCTAACTACGTTGCCACCCAGTACTGGTCCTTGCTCTTTATGCTTTTCATACGGGGGTCTCTCTTCAAACACTGGAGCATGAAGGCCCCCATTTGCACTAAATTGGAAGTGGTGGAGCGCCCTGGCTCCTGCTCATCGCCCAAGAGAATGTCGTCCTCTGTCTCCTCCCCTTAGCCACGGATAACAACAGGGATCCCTGAAAAGTTTAAAGTCCCCCTCAAAGCCTGATCTTCTTGCTCCTCCTCCTCTTCCCAGCCACCATCCTCCTCTGACTCCTCTTAAGACTCCAGTTGACTTGTCTAAGATGGAGTAGCCCTCCCTGGGAATTCATTCAGCATTGCGACTTCCTCATCTTCCTTCTCCTGCTCCTCGACGGCTTGATCAATGACATGATGCAATGCATGCTCCAGAAAGAAGGCGTAAGTTACAATGTCACTGATGGTTCCCTGGCCAGAGATTTTCCTGGCCTACCGCAAGATGTCCTGGACCATGGGGTATTTGGCAACAAATCGGTGCAGACTAAGTTCAGGACATGTGCCATGCACGGCACATGTGTCATTTTGCCCTGTTTCAGCGCCCTCAGCAGATTGGCACCATTGTCGCACACCACTTTACCAACTGTCAAATTGAGCGGAGTTAGCGACTGATGGGCCAGAGATATATTCACTTGCCGTTGAAAGTGGCCATATAGCTCTGGGCAGCCCTTCTGGGAAAAATATGTTCTTCCGGGGACATTCCATTGCGGTGTGCCAATGGCCACAAATCTTCTAAAGGCCTCCGAGCCAACTAGTTTATCTGACAGTAGTTGGCGGGCTAGCCATTCCGACAAGCCTGCGGTCAGCCGTTGGGCAAGAGGGTAATCCGGCGTCATCAACTTTTTACGTTCGAACATTTGGGCCACGGAAGCCTGCCTTCTGCCAGATGAACGTGACGATGGCACAGTGGAAGACAAATGGGAGGAGAGAGGAGAAGTAGGAGAAGAGGCAGGATGTGGAGCCAGGAGTGTGGCTTTGTGGGTTCTGACGGCGTTGCTCCCACTGGGCTCGGTGATGGGAGGCCAGGTGCCTTCTTAAGGCGATAGTCCCTAGGTGAGTGTTGGGCTTATTGCGACTTATGCGTTGACACCACAGGCTGCAGATGCAACACTATTATCAGCAGCTGACACGTTAAAAAAAGCCCACAATGCGGAGCCATGTGCCGGCATCCTGAGAGCACCAGAAGTGATCGTGCATGGTGTATGGCTCGCTCCAGATACATTTGCAGTCTGCTTTTTGCCTCCTGTGCCCTGCGAGCTATGCCTTCTTCTCCTCCATCTCTGCTGCTCCGTCTCTCCCTCTGAACTCCCCTCCTCTTCCTCTCTTGTGGGCACCCACGTGACATCCATCGACACGCCATCATCGTCACCTTCACCACCACTGACATTTGAGATCTCTGATTAGGCAGCAACAGTGGGGACCTCCCTCCTTGGGCTGATCTAGGTACTGTCAGACCACTGGGGGGCGGCCGTTGCTACCTCCTTTTCCTCATCCGATGTCAAGAATGGCTGCACATGGGTAAGGTCTAGGTATAGATGGAAAAATAATTCCTCTGACTCGAGTGGAGGGGCTATGGTGGTGGTGGTGGTGGTGTATTTGGGGTTGCACACAGCAGAGAGTGAGGAGGGGGAAGATACAGAGGATGAGGAGGGTTCTGAAGCAGAAGGGTGAGTGAGCCTCTCAACCAACTGTGGTGCGCCCTTTGAAGTAATCGCACGCGCCTTCTCTAACTTCCCACTTAGGCTCTGGCCTGGTGCACCTGCCTGACCACTACCACCCCTGCAGAACGGCCTGCCTTTTCCTCTGCCTGTCATTTTCAAAATGAACCTGTGCCTAAGTCCCTAGAGGAGAGCAGTATTTGTGGAAGCAGGTACAGTACAGACCAAAAGTTTAGACACACCTTCTTATTCAAAGAGTTTTCTTTATTTTCATGACTATGAAAATTGTAGATTCACACTGAAGGCATCAAAACTATGAATTAACACATGTGGAATTATATACATAACAAACAAGTGTGAAACAACTGAAAATATGTCATATTCTAGGCTCTTCAAAGTAGCCACCTTTTGCTTTGATTACTGTTTTGCACACTCTTGGCATTCTCTTGATGAGCTTCAAGAGGTAGTCCCCTGAAATGGTTTTCACTTCACAGGTGTGCCCTGTCAGGATTAATAAGTGGGATTTCTTGCCTTATAAATGGGGTTGGGACCATCAGTGGCGTTGAGGAGAAGTCAGGTGGATACACAGCTGATAGTCCTACTGAATAGACTGTTAGAATTTGTATTATGGCAAGAAAAAAGCAGCTAAGTAAAGAAAAACGAGTGGCCATCATTACTTTAAGAAATGAAGGTCAGTCAGTCAGCCGAAAAATTGGGAAAACTTTGAAAGTAAGGGCTATTTGACCATGAAGGAGAGTGATGGTGTCCTGCGCCAGATGACCTGGCCTCCACAGTCACCGGACCTGAACCCAATCGAGATGGTTTGGGGTGAGCTGGACCACAGAGTGAAGGCAAAAGGGCCAACAAGTGCTAAGCATCTCTGGGAACTCCTTCAAGACTGTTGGAAGACCATTTCAGGGGACTACCTCTTGAAGCTCATCAAGAGAATGCCAAGAGTGTGCAAAGCAGTAATCAAAGCAAAAGGTGGCTACTTTGAAGAACCTAGAATATGACATATTTTCAGTTGTTTCACACTTGTTTGTTATGTATATAATTCCACATGTGTTAATTCATAGTTTTGATGCCTTCATAGTCATGAAAATAAAGAAAACTCTTTGAATTAGAAGGTGTGTCCAAACTTTTGGTCTGTACTGTATATCGCAGGCCTCAATCAATATTTGGTGGAAACAGGTATATCAAACCCCTTGATCGGTATTTTGTGGAAGCAGGTATATCGCAGGCCTCAATCAATATTTTGTTGAAACAGGTATATCAAACCCCTTAATCAGTATTTTTTGGAAGCAGGTATAAAGCAGCCCTTAATCAGTATTTTGTGGAAGCAGGTATATTAAACCCCTTAATCAGTATTTTGTGGAAGCAGGTATATCGCAGCCCTCAATCAGTATTTTGTGGAAGCAGGTATATCAAACCCCTGAATCAGTTTGTGGAAGCAGGTATATCGCAAACCTCAATCAGCATTTTGTGGAAGCAGGTATATCATAGGCCTCAATCAATATTTGGTGGAAACAGGTATATCGAACCTCTTAATCGGTATTTTGTGAAAGCAGGTATATCGCACCCCTCAATCAGTATTTTATGGAAACAGGTATATCAAACCCCTTATTTAGTAACTTTGTGGAGCCAGGTATATCGCAGCCCTCTATCTGTATTTTGTGGAAGCAGGTGTATCGTAGGCCTCAATCAATATTTGGTGGAAACAGGTATATCGAACCCCTTAATCTGTATTTTGTGGAAGCAGGTGTATCGTAGGCCTCAATCAATATTTGGTGGAAAATGGTATTTTAAACCCCTTAATCAGTATTTTACGGAAGCAGGTATATTGCAGCCCTCAATCAGTATTTTGTGGAAGCAGGGATATCAAACCCCTTAATCAGTATTTTGTGGAAGCAGGTATATCAAACCCCCTAATCAGTATTTTGTGGAAGCAGGTATATCGCGGGCCTCAATCAATATTTGGTAGAAACAGGTATATCGAACCCCTTAATCTGTATTTTGTGGAAGCAGGTGTATCGTAGGCCTCAATCAATATTTGGTGGAAAATGGTATATCAAACCCCTTAATCAGTATTTTGCGGAAGCAGGTATATTGCAGCCCTCAATCAGTATTTTGTGTAAGCAGGGATATCAAACCTCTTAATCAGTATTTTGTGGAAGCAGGTATATCGCACCCCTCAATCAATATTTGGTGGAATCAGGTATATTGAACCCCTTAATCAGTATTTTGTGGAAGCAGGTATATCACACCCTTCAATTATTTTTTTTGCCACAACAGTTATATCACACCCCACCCTGTTTATTTGAGGCAACAGGTATATCGCAGTCCTTAATCAGTATTTTGTTTAAGAAGGTATATCACACCCCTAAATCAGTTTTTTTGGGGGCAACAGGTATATCACACCCATTGCAAATAGTTGTTCCAATAACGCTTGTCCCTCTATATAGCCGCGATATCGCAGCAGAACCGCACATAACTGCTACACAAGTGCACAATACAAATGCACCATATACTTTCTATGTTAGAAAATATATTATAGGTATATCACACCCCTCAATCAGTTTTTTGGGGAGCAACAGGTATATCACATCTGTTGCAATTAGTTGTTCCAATAGCGTTTTTCCATCTATATAGCTGCAATATCACAGCAGAACCGCACACAACTGCTGCACAATACAAATGCACTATAATATACTTTCTATGTTAGAAAGTATATTATAAGTATATCTCACCCCTCAGTATATCACACCTATCGATATCACACCTATACCAGTCCTTTAAAGGACTTTTGTGGCCCTATTAGCTAGCATTTGGTGTCCCTAACAGCCTGTCCCTGCTCCACAAAGCAACTTCTCCCTACACGGTCAAAACACAGAGTGTAAAATGGCTGCCAGATCGGGTTATTTGATAGGGTGGGGGTGTGTCCATGTGCTCAAACGTCTCAGTTGGCTGTCCTGTCCCACCGGATGGATGTGTAATTGGTCAGAGTTCGGCACAATGCAAAAGAACATGGCGCTGGCGGACATCGCCATATGTTCGCATGTTCGGCGAATCGCAAATGCGCAACGTTCACTGCAAAACTACTGTCGGGCGAACCGATTGGCCAAGCCCATTCAATGGTATGACCCATCGTCTAATGTGTATAGTGGACTTCTGACTTTCCCTCAAAACAGAAGATGTCAAGGGGATAAGGTTTGAACAATGTCTTGTTTTTGAGTCTTTACCAGTGCTATTAGTGGGTGTACAGTAGGTTTTAAGCTTGCCATACATATTAGATATATGTTGGCCGAACCCACCGATTTCTGTGGGATGCCCCATTATTTAACATTTATAAGGGGCTTACAAATTTCCCGCAAAAGAAAATAGCAAGTGGATAAGGTTTGTGCAATTGGATTTCAATTGCCTGATCCTTTTGTTCTCAGGGAGATGTTCTCAGGGAGGTACCAGAGGATCTGAAAGATCCATGTAAAAAATTGCAGCATGATCCTCCATGCAGCAGGCAATCCATAACTACCTGGTAGATCACCTGAAAGACCTTCACAAAGAGTAGATCCAACACCAAAAGCTTTGTCCACTCCCGTGCTACATGAATTATGTTCTAAAAGCAGCTTTCAAATTATAGTACATTCCAGAATATAGTTTAAAATTCTTATTTAGATGAGAAAAATCACTGCTCCGATTGACATGGAAGAGCTGACATTGAGTACTTGATAAAATACATGGGTCCGGGGCACATCAGTGGAGAGCTATGAAACCGTTGAGAATATGGGAAGAGCTTCCAACTCGCAGAAAGTTGCAATGATTGAATTGACCGGATTCTCAGTAGACTTGTACATGATAAATGAATGCTTGCAAGAATTTTGAGAAAGCTGGAAGGGATGCCTAGTAATTTGATAGGAGAAATAAGGAAAAGAGAAGAGTCAAAGATATCATCTATTGAGCCTGGAAGGAAGCTGTGATGATGGAAGTGTTGACAGCCATAGTGATGTGTAAAATACCAGGAGCATTCCACTTCTCTTGCAAACCAATTTAGCTTACATTTATTCATCCTCACCTTATAATCACACTTCCTGTTACGGTAGATATAGAAAGATAGGGAGAAGATGGAGGAAAGAGTAAGGTAAGATGTACAGAAGTGCCAAGCCTGGAATTCTTAGCTTCCTTAACTGAGATACATAAGTGAAGGCGGAAACAAAATGCATGGAAAATTGTTGGTGTTCAAACTATAAAGAAAAGATACTTCTTGCACATTATATCCTACACTCTTGCAAAGGCTTGTGGGGGAAGTGCAAGGCAGAAAGGATAGGAGTGGTGGTTGGGGCCCTGAGAGGGATAGTAGTACTCACATTTCGCAGTGGCAGTCCTTCCTCTGGCACTCCCTGGGGCCGTGCAGTGAATGGAGGATGCACCCTTTCTTCCCTTGAGACACCCTAGTATTGAGGCTCCTGCCTGATGGTAGTTTGGTTGCCCTTTGTGGTAGATGTTTGGCAGGGTGCAAGGCAGAGCTTGTTGCAGGGGCTGGTGGATGGATGTTGGAGACAATGGCAAGGCTCAGTTTAGTGATAACAAAGAACAGCTTCTTCACTGTGAATGACACATTTCTGAGATATAGCTCTGAGCTCACTTTTCCTAATGGCTGTATCTAGGCAGCAACAATGATGGTAGTAGTAGTAGTAGCAGCCCCTGTATTTTTTTAAACACTTTGCAATCTTTCCAAATTTTACTAAAGGTGTGTAATTCTATTAAACTCTGGAATTCCGAGGCTAAGGGGCACAGATCTTCAAATGGATGGCCAATCCGTTATAAAAGTGTGGGGGTGCCGAGGCGTCATACCCTTCACACAAAGCAGCAAATTCCATATCCATAAACAAGCATTACCAGTCCGTGGATATCTTTTCTGCATTCTCTCAGGATTAACACTTATAATCAGTATAGAGGGATGGAGGATCCTTATAGGAAACCTCACACTGTACACCGCTGAGATTCGGTGTAATGATTTGATTTGCACCTATTCTGCATTTTTAAACCCACACTTGGTTTTGGCTCACAATAACTAATGGAAATAACTGACCAAATAACTGAATTGTGAGTTCAGCCTAACTAAGCTGAACCACCTGTAAACAGCCCCTGGGATCACATCATATCATAACAAAAGGCATTACTTTTTTCAAGCACCAAATATACTTTTTTGCATTGATCTACTTAGGGACTGCCATTTTCTCGCACTAAGTCCATCCCTTCAGTTTGGTGTATACTATATATCAGAAAATATTCCTGACGGATGTGTCTAAAGGTGGCCTTACACAATGGTCTAAAGTTGATCAAAACAAACAATTTCAACCAAAACGAATGTTCATCGGATGATATGGAACATTATTTTAACTGACAGATTACAGACTATTAAGAAATCGGCAGTGTTTCATATTTTCATCTAAAATTCGGACAAAAGATCTTTTGTTCAAAGAAAGTTTTTTTGTTAATGGTTCCCAGGAAGGTCTTGAGACCATCGCCCAGTTTCAATGAACATGTATGGCCATTTTGAACAACTGTAGTGGCCAATATGGACTATAAGGCTGAGTTCATATCACTGTTTAGCTTTCCATTCTTCTGTCTGAAGAAGAAAAAAAAAAAACGGATCCTGTTGCATCAGTTGTCTTCTGTTTGAGCCATTGAGGGGAAAATAAAGTCTTGCATTCAGGAAAAAAAAGTCCTGCATGCAATAACGGATTTTGGGTAACGCTGTTGTCAACTTGTCTTAATGTGTATGGTCAGATTTGCCAACTGAATGTTCACCAGATGTTTGCTCAGCCCCATAGAAGTGAATAAAGGGGTGGCCGCCCTTATGCAGTGAACTTCCCATTCATTTTAATGGCACTGCCGAAAATAGCCGAGGTCACTGCTTGGCTATTTTCGGTACTCCCGTAGAAATAAATGGAGGGCGGCCGCAATGTGCACTCTCCTTCACTTTACAGGCTCCTCTCTAAAGATAAGTGCGGTTCCCAGAGGTGGGACCGGCACCTATCAGACATTGGGGGCATATCCTACTGATATGCCCCAAAATGTCTGAGGTGAGACAACCCCTTTAAGACTCTTTTTTTCATATCTGGCATCTAATGGGCTGAAGAATATGATGCATGCAAAATTACTCTTCTATCTAATTTGTAATGCTTATGAAAACGTGTAGAAATCTGAGTCTCAATTCCTTCTGGGATTCGCATCCCCACCTATCCCTTGGTTGAACTTGATGGACTTATGTCTTTTTATTAACCGTATTAACTATGTAACTATGTAACTAAGTATAAGTACATGTCTATAGAGCTTTATTGGCCATATGTAAGTGAAACATAATTTTGCTACAACTGGATTCTGGAAAAATTGGCCAAAACTAGCTTTATTGTTACTTTTACAGCAGTCAAAAAACATAACCCATAAATGTAAATCCTCTGCCGTCTGGCCACTAATTACACAGTAGTTTCCCTCAATATCAGGATCTGGGTCTACCACCTCGCTCCCCAAACCACCACACAGTGCTTACCCCACACAGAAGCAGCCTGCTCCTTCCCCAGACTGGGAGCCCTGATTGAGGGGGTCAGCCCACATTCACCTGAGCTCCTCAGCCGGCTGCAAATTATCCTAATTACCTGCCTAGCTGATGCAGACAGAGGAAAAACACTGTTTTCCCAGCCATTCTTGTTCTGACCCAGCTTCCTCTGGGTGAGATACAACACTTTAATGGTCCTTATATACAGTGCTGCCCATAATTATTCATACCCCTTGGCAAATTTTGACTTAAAGTTACTTTTATTCAACCAGCAAGTAATTTTTTGACTGGAAATGACATAGGTGTCTCCCAAAAGATAATAAGACGATGTACAACAGGCATTATTGTGGGAAAAAAAAAAACATTTCTCAGCTTTTATTTACATTTGAGCAAAAAGTGTCCAGTCCAAAATTATTCATACCCTTCACAAACTGTCACTCTCTGTGGGAAAATCAAAAGTTCTATACCATTCCAAATAGTCCAAGCTGTTCTAAAGCATCCTAATTACCCTGATTAATTGGGAACAGCTGTTTTAATCAACTCAACAGGTGAAAAACAGCAGCTTTCTGCAGTTGGTTTGTGGACAGTCATGGCTAAGACAAAGGAGCTCAGTGAGGACCTGCGGCTGCGCATTGTGGCTGCTCACAAGTCAGGAAAGGGCTACAAGGCCATTTCTAAATGTTTTCGCATTCCAGTGGCTACAGTGCAAAGTAGTATTAAAAAATACAAGATGTTCCGCACTGTGGAAAATCTCAGAGGACGTGGTCGGAAGCCAAAAGTGACACTTGTGCTGGCCAGGAGGATAGTTAGAGAGGTGAAAAAGAATCCAAGGATCACCACCAAGGCCATCCTGGTGAATCTGGGCTCTGCTGGTGGCAATGTCTCATGGCAGACAATCCAATGGACACTGCACACTGCTGGGTTCCACGAATGCAGACCAACGCCACTTCTCCAGATAAGGCACACAAAAGCTCGCTTGGCTTTTGCAAAAGCTCATCTGGACAAAGAAGAAGACTTCTGGTCTTCTGTGTTATGGTCAGATGAAACAAAAATTGAATTGTTTGGTCACAATGATGTTTCCTTCATTTGACGTACAAAAGGAGAAGCCTTCAACCCAAAGAACACCATCCCCACTGTCAAACATGGTAGTGGAAACCTAATGCTTTCAGGTGTTTTTCAGCCAATGGACCAGGAAACCTAATCACAGTAAACGGCACCATGAAAAAAGAGCAATACATGAGGATTCTCAACGACAACATCAGGCAGTCTGCAGAGAAACTTGGCCTTGGGCACCAGTGGACATTTCAGCATGACAATGACCCAAAACACACAGCAAAAGTGGTGAAGAAATGATTAGCAGACAACAACATTAACGTTTTGGAGTGGCCCAGCCAGAGTCCAGACTTGAATCCAATTGAGAATCTGTGGAGGTAGCTAAAGATCAGGGTGATGGCAAGAAGACCCCCAACCTGGCCCACAGCCTATCAGAGGAACAGGGAATGGAGACGCCTCTCCCTCCCCTGCCCCACAGCACAGGCATCTGTATCGCTGTCCTGAGAACGGCGATACAGATGACTATGGAGATGAACGCTTCCACAATGGAAGCGTTCATCTCCCTGTGACCTGCCGGTGTTGGGTGGTTGGCTTGGGGGCCCCTAAGGACTCGGAGGCCCGGGGACAATTACCCCCCTTGCCTCTAGGGAAGCACAGACCCTGTGTAAATAGTCAACTAGGAAATAGATAGATAGATAGATAGATACGGATGTAGCAGGGTTAACACACATGCTTTATAGACATGCTATCTAAACTAAATGCATTAAGCAATTGCTTTTCAATGGCTTTTGTTTCAAGATAACGCGGTGAGTTAAGAAATATGAGTTAAGAGTGTGTGTGTGTTACCCCTGCTACATCTGTAGATAGATATTATAGATATCTGTTATAATCTTCCGGCTCCTGTTATTGTGATGCAGGAGGTACAGTTTTTCACCCGCACTGTGGACTATATGGAAGGTTTCGGTTAATATATGGTTTATTTCTGCAGCTCCTGTCAGCGTTGCGCTTGGTAATTTTTTACACACAACTGTTTGCATGCCAGATGACATATGCTAGTAATTTGAACAGGACAGAGCGCCGCGGTGCTTCGGAAAACTGATATTTCATGATTTAGCATTTAGTCTGCTTCATCATTCATAACCCTGAGTTCAGACGATACCGACTGCCATTAGGATGGGATGATATTGCGCTCACCACCACCAGCAGCTTGCCGACATTTTCCCTTCAGGTCTAGCTACAGGGGCGTTTTACCTTATACTTAACGCATATTTGCTCAGTTTAAGCAGTTCTGCCCTTTATACTAAGGCGATAGCAGCGACTGCGGATTAGATGGACGCATGTAACGTATTACGGACGGTTTACTTTAGAAATCATTTATTAAATACAAATAGAAATTTTATGAGCTCCTTTAAGAAGACCACTCGTTGTAGGCTTCTACTGCCGGGCTCCATGAGACCCTCAATTTAACCCTTTCATGACCAAGGGTCATTGATGCCACAGTGTCCAGGTCAAAATTTACAAATCTGACATGTGTCACTTTATGTGGTAATAACTTTGGAACACTTTTATTTATCCAAGCCATTCTGACACTGTTTTCTCGTGACACATTGTACTTCATGACAGTGGTAAATTTGAGTCAATATATTTCACCTTTATTTATGAAAAAATCCCAACTTTACCAAAAATGTAAAAAAATTAGCAATTTTCAAAATTTGTATTTCTCTGCTTTTAAAACAGAAAGTGATACCTCATAAAATATTTATTACTTAACATTCCCCATATGTTAGAAGCAATTCTTAAAATTGTTAATAAAATTTTCAAAACCCACTTTTTAAGTACCAGTTCAGGTCTGAAGTCACTTTGTGGGGCTTACATAGTGGAAACCCCCCATAAGTGACCCCATTGTAGAAACTACACCCCTCAAGTTATTCAAAACTGATTTTACAAACTTTGTTAACCGTTTAAGTGTTCCACAAGAATTAAAAGGAAAATTGAGATGAAATTTCTAAATTTCACTTTTTGACAGATTTTCCATTTTAATAATTTTTTTTCTTTAACACATTGAGGGTTTACAGCCAAACAAAACTCAATATTTATTACCCTGATTCTGCAGTTTACAGAAACAACCCACATGTGGTCGTGAACTGATGTAAGGGCACACGGCAGGGCGCAGAAGGAAAGGAGCGCCATATAGTTTTTGGAAGGCAGATTTTGCTGGACTGGTTTTTAGATGCTATGTCCCATTTGAAGCCCCCCTGATGCACCCCTACAGTAGAAGCTCCCAAAATGTGACCCCATTTTGGAAACTAGTGGATAAGGTGCCAGTTTTAGTGGTACTATTTTGGGGTACATATGATTTTTAATTGCTCTATATAAAAATTTTGTGAGGCAAGGTTTTAGCACCATTTTTTTTATTTTTCACAAGATTCATCTGACAGGGTAGATCATGCGCTAGTTTAATAGAGCAGGTTGTTATGGACGCAATGATATCAAATATGTCTACTTTCTTTCTTTGTTTCAGCTTTACATAATAAAGCATTTTTGAAAAAGAAATTATGTTTTTGTCTGTCCATTTTCTGAACGCCATATTTTTTTTATTTTTCTGCCGATCGTCTTGTGCAAGGGCTAGTTTTTTGCAGAAAGAGTTAAGGTTTTAATTGGTACTATTTTTGGGTACATAGGATTTTTTTATCATTCATTATTACACTTTATGTGGCAAGGTGACCAAAAAATTGTTTTTTTTTCGAACAATTTTTATTTATTTATTTTTACAGCGTTCATCTGAGGGGTTAGGTTTATAGAGGAGATCATTACGGACGTGGCAATACCTAATATGTATACTTTTTCTAATTTATTTGAGTTTTACACAATAATAGCCTTTTTGAAACCAAAAAAATTATGTTTTAGTGTCTCCATAGTCTGAGAGTCATAGCTTTTTTATTTTTTGGGTGATTGTCTTAAATAGGGTATAATTTTTTGCGGGATGAGGTGACGGTTTGATTGATACTATTTTGGAGGGTATACGTATTTTTGATCGCTTGGTGTTGCACTTTTTGTGATTTAAGGTGACAAAATGTTTTTTTTTTTTTTACGGTGTTCACCTGAGGGGTTAGGTAATGTGATATTTTTATCGAGCATGTTGTTACGGACGTGGCGATACCTAATATGTATACTTTTTAAAATTTATTTCACTTTAACACAATAATAGCATATTTGAAAAAAAAATATAATGTTTTAGTGTCTCAATGTTCTGAGACCTATAGTTAATTTTTTTTAGCGATTTTCTTATGTAGGGTCTCATTTTTTGTGGGATGAGGTGACGTTTTTATTCGTACCATTTTGTTTGACAAATGCCTTTTTGATTGCTCGGTGTTGCACTTTTTGTGATGTAAGGTGACAAAAATGGCTTTGTGACAGTTTTTATTTTATTCTTTTATGATGTTTATTGGACGGGGTGGATCATGTGATATATTTATAGATCCGGTCGTTACGGACGCAGTGATACCTAATATGTCTATTTTATTTTTTATAGGAAAAGGCAATTTATTTTATTTTTTATTTACATTTTTATTTTATTTTTTTTACTTTCATTATTTTCACATCTTTTTTTATCAAGTCCCACTTGGATCTTGGAGATCCAGTGGGGCTGATGGCTGTACTATACTTTTCAATGCTCTTGCATTGCAAAGTATAGTACTATCAGATTTCCTGTAGATGGCAACACCGGACGCCTTTGCAAAGAGTCTGGTTGCCATGGCAACCATCGGGCGCTGCCATCGCAGTGCAGCAACCCCGATGGTTGAGAGAGGGAGCCCCCTCCCTCTATTAACCCCATGGATGCCGCTGCATTTAAGGGGTTAAAGCAGAGTGTCAGCATAGAGCTGACACTCGCTGCTGATAACAGCGGCTCAGGAACAGAGACTCTGCCATCACACACAGCAGTGGGACCACATCAGGGGCAGGTTACATGGATGGGGGGGGACCGCATCGGGGCAGGATACATAGATGGGGGAAGACCGCATCAGGGGCAGACGGGGACAGATGCCAGCAAGGAGAGCACCGCCCGTCATAGAGGCAGGGCTCACAGGGGGAGTTGGAGGCAGTGCGCACAGGGGGGGCACAGATGGGGCACGGAGCACACACTACCTGATTTCAGGCTCTCATCTGCAGAGTGCAGATCAGAGCCTGGGACAGGCACTTTAACACTGCCGCGATCCGATTGGTTAGTCTGCACAGACTAACCAATCGGATCGATTGCCGGCAAGGGACCACTCTGATTGGTCCCTTGCCGGCATTACTGCACTTTATGCTGTCCGTGACAGTGCACAGGCCTCTGTGAATTCTTACTCGTTCCCTGACTGATACCCGGGCAAAAACTGAGCACCGGTGACCACTAGTGATGAGAGGCAGGGGCTATATTCAAATTTGCAATATTTTATGAATATTTGGACGAATATTTGTCATATATTCGCGAATTCGATATTATTTTCTTGATTTCGAAAAAATCGGCAATGTAATATTCGCGTAATGAACGCAAAATACAGGCATGGGTCACTATTGCTACATTTTCCAAGCTGCTAGAAGTTTCCTGAGACTGGAGAAAATGGTCGGCACGGCAGAACATTAAAAATGACTTTATATGCAGATAGAGTGCTCCAATATATTCACGATTGCGCTAATCGGCACTAACGATGCAAATATTTTTCCGCAATATGTGAAACTTCACATTCTAGCAGGTCTGAGTAGATATTACTGACTGGTGCACTATGTATTATTGTGACATCACAACACTATGTCTGTAGCATGTATGTATGTATGGACAGCAGAACCTATCATCAGGGTCGTTGTTAGGTCAAAACATTCGGGGCTTGTTCCTCTACTTGCGGGCTGCGCGGGCATGAGTTCAGTCACTTCGGTGCGTAAGCCTGTCCTGCAGCGCGTGAACCCGCGAGACCCGCCGCTGTAGGTCACGGGTCTTGTGGGATCACGCGCCGCAGGACGGGATTGCGCACCGAAGGGACTGAACTCATGCCCATGCAGCCAGCGGATCAGCGGAACAAGTACAAGGGGGGTGAGGGTATGATCTGTGGGGTTGCCCAGACGGCTAGGCCCTTCACAGTAGTTATTAACCCCTTTCAGCAGTCCCCCATTCACTTAAGGGGGGACTGCTGAAAGGGGTTAATAACTACTGTGAAGAGGGGACTGCTGAAAGGGGTTAATAACGAATTATGAAGGCCCTCCCCCCAGCGATGGGGGTGTGGCTTAGTGGGGGCGTGGCTTCACAGGGGCGTGATACAATGGGCTTGTGCCACGGATGTTTTCAGACCCTAGCAACGCCCCTGCCTATCACACTAACTATCTGTATTATATATATGAGCTAACTAACTATCTATCTATTGTAGTGTGGAAAGCACAGAGCACAGCCATAACACTGCTCTCTCTCAGAACTGCAAAAAACTGTAAAAAAAATGGCTGCTAGGGAGGTTCTTCTATAGTAAGGGGTAGGCAGCTTTCCTATTGTTTGCTAGGGATGTTGCTAAGCTCAGACAAAGACATTGCAGCCTTCTCATTGGCCCAAACGCAAGAAGCAGGGAGGGATCATGGGTTCAGATGAAAAAAAAATATAGAAAATTTGAAAATACGAATATATATCAGTATATTCTAAATATTTACAAATTCTCAAAATGCCGATATTCGCGATTAATATTCGCGATTGGAATATTCGTGGCCACTGGCTTCCTTACCCACCTGGGAACCTGTATAGGAAATGACTCACTGTAAACTCTACCCATATGTTCATAGGTTCCAGGTGAGCTATGATGAATTACTGCCCTGGACCCATGCAGAGCTAACAGCCTGGTCTTCACCACTGGTGGTGCCCCAGGAACTCAGAAATGTATTTTGTTACTATTTTCAATCTGTATTTTTTCATATGTTTTTGTCTTTTCATTTCTTGTAGGAACTTTGTGCCAACTACTTAATTCTCATGCTCAATGAATGATGAGGCTGAGGGCACTTGCACAGTAGAGCTTTCCATGTGACCGCTTGCTTGGTGGTGCTCTATTCTGTGCAGGTGCTGGATAACTGCGGCACATGCACAGATATAGGATATTTTTATCTGCTGAAACTTTCAGGGCCTGTGTAGATAAGGACTTAGCTCGGGGAAATTGCATAAATCAGGTGGCTGTCTCCATTTTGAGAGCTATGGACACATACAAATTGGCAGCTGAGGGCCTTTCAAATAGGCTGCTGAGACCAAGCAAGAGGTGGTTCCAGAAGGAAGGAGAAGTCTAAGCCTTTGGCCTCTTTCACACGTCAGTGAATTATGGATGTGTGCTCTCCATGGACCCCTCACTTAGGCCTCCTGCACACAACCGTATGGTCTTGCGGTCCGTTTTATACGGATCAGTTTTTTTGTTTCAGTAGTGTTTCCATTCCGCTTCCATTCGTGATCCATTTTTTTGCGGATCACAAACGGAAACGGAAGCATAAAACAATGTTTAAACATTAAGTACATAAAAAAATTGGGCTGGGCATAAAATTAGCAATAGATGGTTCCGCAAAAACAGAACGGATACGGAAGACATACAGATGCACTCTGTATGCATTCAGTTTTTTTTGCGGAACCATTGACTTGAATGGAGCCACGGAATGTGATTTGCGGGCAATAATAGGGCATGTTCTATCTCTGAACGGAAATATGGAAACGGAATGCACACAGGGTACCTTCTGTTGTTTTTGGTGACCCATTGAAGTGAATGGTTCTGCATATGGACCACAAACGGACCGCAAAAAAACTGAACGGAAAAATAGGGTCGTGTGCAGGAGGCCTTACTGTAGGGATTTGCTCTGGTAGGCAGGGTAAGCGGACACAATACAGAGGCAAAACCACGGTTGAAAAGCAAAAGTCAGTGTTTATTCACACAAAAAGGCAGAAAAGAAACACAATACTTGGCAGGGCCCTGGTGTTAATTCACCCAGCAAAAGTCCACAGAACTCAAAAACACATCACCTGGCAGTCCACAGCAGGCTTTAGGGCGGCTGGCTTTCAGCTCTCTCAGCTCTCTCAGCTCTCTCAGCTCTCTCAGCTCTCTCAGCTCTCTCAGCTCTCTCAGCTCTCTCAGCTCGCTCAGCTCGCTCAGCTCTCTCAGCTCTCTCAGCTCTCACAGCCTTGCAGTATGGCAGAACTCCTCAGCTCCCAAAACACAGAGCTCCACTATCACCTGGAGGTTTATTCCACACCCAGCTGAGCTGCTGGCTGGGCTTTTAAATCCCAGCCCAAAACCTGGCCTGGAACGTGGGGAACAGCCACCCACCCTGCTCTTTGGCTGCTCCCAAAAAGAACCGGCCCGGATTTGCTTTACAGCCACACTAAGTAAAACAGTGTCAGCGAGCACTAGCTGCTGCTGACACAGAAAATTACTGGTTCCTATCTCACCGAGGCCAGGAACCTTGGTGACACGTACCTTCCGTCAATGACAGACGCCTGCGCCTTCCTACATTACCCATTGACTTTATTGCGTGTATGCATTCATGAGTGGTTTTCCATGAACCATCACTTGTGCGTTGTGTGAAAATCGCAGCAAGCTCTATTTTGTGCGTTTTTCGCGCAACGCAGGCCCCATAAATGTGAATGGGGCTGCGTGAAAATCGCAAGCATCCGCAACCAAGTGCGGATGCGGTGCGATTTTTTTTACGCACGGTTGCTAGGAGACGATCGGGATAGGGACCCGATCTTTATTATTTTCCCTTATAACATGGTTATAAGGGAAAATAATAGCATTCTAAATACAGAATGCATAGTACAATAGGGCTGGAGGGGTTAAAAAAATAATAATTATAATATACTTGTTCGCCCAGCCCGGCTTCTCTTCTGTCTTGTTCTGTGAGGAATAGGACCTTTGATGACGTCACTACGTTCATCACATGGTCCGTCACATGATCCATCACCATGGTAAAAGATCATGTGACGGACCATGTGATGAGCGCAGTGACGTCATCAAAGGTCCTATTCCTCACAGAACAAGACAGAAGAGATGCCGGCTGCGCGAACAAGTGGATTAAGGTGAATTTAATAATTTTTTATTTATTTTTAACCCCTCCAGCCCTATTGTACTATGCATTCTGTATTCAGAATGCTATTATTTTCCCTTATAACCATGTTATAAGGGAAAATAATACAATCTACACAACCTTGAACCCAAACCTGAACTTCTGTGAAGAAGTTTGGGTCTGGGTACCACATTAAGTTTTTTATCACGTGCGTGCAAAACGCATTGCACCCGCGCGATAAAAACTACACAACAGAACGCAATCGCAGTCAAAACTGACTGCAATTGCATACCAACTCGCGCGGGTTTGCCGCAACGCAACCGGACCTTATCCGGACACGCTCGTGTAAAAGAGGCCTAAGGCAATTTGAAATGTGCTACACTGCATGTTTGTGATGCCTTTACTCACTTTTGGTGTGTGTTTTTTTGAGTCAGTGGCTTTTTTTGCAAAATGCGGGAGCTCTAAGGCCCCTTTCACACGGGCGAGAATTACGTGCGGGTGCAATGCGTGAGGTGAAAGCATTGCACCCGCACTGAATCCGGACCCATTCACTTCAATAGGTCTGTTCAGATGAGCGTTGATTTTCACGCATCACTTGTGCGTTGCGTGAAAATCGCAGCATGTTCTATATTCTGCGTTTTTCACACAACGCAGGCCCCATAGAAATGAATGGGTCTGCATGGAAATCGCAAGCAAGATTTTTACGCATGGTTGCTAGGAGATTATAGGGATGAAAGCAACCCCGGACCCCATTAAAGTAAATTCTATCTTCATTCAGCAGGACCTGCTCTGACATCACCACGTGGTGAGCGCGATGATGTCAAAGGTCCTTTGTCAGGTCCTGAAAGCAAGAAGCAAGAAGACGATGCCGGCTGCGCGATCAATTGGATGAGGTGAGTACATATATATTTTTTTTTAACCCCTCAATCGACATTTTACTTAGCATTCTGTATTAAAGAATGCTATTATTTTTCCTTATAACCATGTTATAAGGGAAAATAATGAAATGAATAGAACACCTAACCCAAACCCGAACTTCAGTGAAGAAGTCCGGGTTCGGGTCTGGGTACCACATACAGTTTTCTCTCACGCGCCTGCAAAACGCATTGTATTCGCGCAGAAGATTTCAGGACTATTTCCTGCAATGAATATTAGCTGCAGTACCAGAAAACAGCCTATGGACTAGAGTGGCACTGTTTCTGGAACAAAGTGCAGATTCTTCTTTCTTAGGGCTCATGCACATGACCGTATGCCCTCCGATACGGTCTGTGAGCGGGCCATATGTTCCGGAGCGGCATACATCGTGCACACGGGAGCGCACAGCATCATAGATTACAATGATGCTGTCCGCATCGGGCCACCCGCGGGGCTATTGTCCCGCACTCATAATATCATATGAGTGCGGGACAATAGCTCCGCGGGCGGCCCGATCGCGGGCGGCCCGATGCGCACAGCATCATAGTAACCTATGATGCTGTGTGCTCCCGTGTGCACGATGTAGGCCGCTCCGGGACATATGTCTTGGAGGGCATACGGTCGTGTGCATGAGCCCTTAATCCTGGACAAACCTCATGGATTCAATGGTATTTTGTGAACTTGAATAATTAGGGGTCACTTTGTGGCACAATTTAAGTGTTGCACCGTTAAAGGGGCTGGCCCATCTCAGACATTGATGGCATATAGCTAGGATATGCCATCAATCTCTGGATCCCACCTCTGAGACCCACTCCTATCTCCAGAATGGGGCCTCTGAAGTGAACAGAGAGCAGCTGCGCATGTGTGGCCACCTTCCTTTCACTGCTATGGGAGTATATAAAATAGCCAAAAAGAGCTGGATTGGCAGTCCAATAGCAGAGAATGGAGTGGTGGCCATGCATAAGCTTTCTGGAGACAAGTGGGAGTCCCAGAGGTGTCCTAGAAATAGGCCATCAACCTCTAAAATAGGCCAACCCTTTTATAAGGCATCTGTCAGCAGTTTTGTCCCTATGACACTGGCTGACCTGTTACATGTGCACTTGGCAGCTGAAGACATCTGCGTTGGTCCCATGTTCATATGTGCCCGCATTACTGAGAAAAATGATGTTTTAATATATGCAAATGAGCCTCTTA
Source organism: Bufo bufo (assembly GCF_905171765.1). Classification (NCBI taxonomy): domain Eukaryota; kingdom Metazoa; phylum Chordata; class Amphibia; order Anura; family Bufonidae; genus Bufo; species Bufo bufo. The sequence continues at coordinate 209,314,525 of NC_053397.1, forward strand.
GAGCAACGGGGGCGTTGCTGTTACACCTAGAGGCTCTGCTCTCTCTGCACTTTGACAGAGCCAGATGTGATCACATTTACACTGTCTGGTCTTGTCAATCAAACTGCAGTGGGCGCGGCAGTTGCAGTGAGAGCAGAGCCTCTAGGTGTAATGGTAACGCCCCAGTTGCTCCTAGAGGCTCATTTGCATCTATTAAAACATAATTTTTCTCAGCAATGTGGGCACATATGAGCATGAAGCGCACATGTAACAGGTCAGCCAGTGTCATAGGTACAAAACTGCTGACAGATGCTCCCTTTAAATAGATTTAATGAAGGAAAAGTATTGTCCTATATTTCATCAGTTTCTCTTTGCGTAATATTATTTAGTATTTTTTTTAAATCCATTCAAATGTGACATATCTGCTGTAATAGAGGACATCTGGAAGGGGGGAGGGAGGGGCAAATACTTTTTTGCAGCCCCGTAGGAAAAAAAAAATTCAATCGCTTGAGAAGGTAATCTTCCTCTTTCACTTTAATTGCATTTTAGTCGTCTAATATTTATTTAGACGAAAATGAAGGCAGAAAAATCTAATTTGTAAGGCAGAGATTTCACGTCGGGGAAGGCAGCGATTCAGGTGGACATTTGGGAATCCTTGAATAATATATGATTGACATGTATCGACTTAGTTGCCATGGTAACCATTCAAGGACAATACAACATAACTATTTTACCATTTACATTATAAAGATGATTTAATCTGTCAAAGTGGAAATAGATACAAAAAAAAAACCCCAATCTCATTTACTTGAAAGCAAATTAATCTTACAAGGATAGACTAAATAGGGCAAAATGTTTCACGAGAAGAAAAATGTTTCCATTATTATAGGAAATTTAAATATCACGACCTCTTCATCATCTTTTCATGTAGCGTTTGTAGCAAAAATTATCACAGATTATATCGTTTCACTTGTGAATTCCTCCAGCTGCAATAAAAATAGCAATAGCGCTGGATCGCTGATTAACTAGAGTCCATATTAAGGAGAAAACAACCCCATTATTTAGCAGCTTCAAGACACAAGGTATTACAAATAACACCATACTTTTTTCCTGGTGCCAACTTCCACTTAAAGGGATTGCATAAAATAAAAAAGGGACAGTCCCCCCCCCAAAAAAAAACAAAAAACAGTGCCACTCTTATCTAGAGGCTGAGTCTGGTATTGCAGCTCACCCTCTTTCTAGTAAATGCTGCAATTCCAGACACATCAAGTGGAAAGGAGTGGCGCTTTTTCTGCGTTAAAAAAATAGAAGAGGTAGTATGCCCATATGCCCATGACTCCATTAACTTCTATGGGACTCCTGGTACTGGGCAGACCCCTAGACAGTGAAGGGAGCAGTGGTCATGCATTCACAATAGTGCTCCATTCACACAAGGTCCCTGTTTCTGTGTTCAGTAGAGGCTCCAGTAGTTGGACCCCCCAGCATTTATCTATTCGTAGTTAGCCCGCGGAGATGGAAGTGGAGGTAGCGGCAAGGATAGAAGGAGTAGTAGTCACGGTAGAAGTCTTCATTTTGGTGCATTTTGAGCCATGTAGTAAAAGGAGGGTCTCACCCGTTCTTCCTCCCTTCTTTTACCCTGGTTTGGGAGACTCCTGACTGGTGGTAGGGGAAGTGCCCTTGGTGTGAGTGGGTTTTGAGATGCAAGGAAAGGTTCCCTTGAGGCTATGGTGTGGCAGTTCATGTAGGCGATGCAAGGCAGTGAAGAAGGCGTTTTTGGGGTAGCAGTGCACTTTACTGAAGTCGTTTGGCATGATAGCAGGCACAGGCACTTAAAAGAATAAGCTCAATCTTTCCAGGTTGCATACAGTTTTCCCAAGGCTGTATATAGGGATATAAGATATGCAATAACAACTAGTGTTGAGCGAATTGAACTCCGGAAAGTGAAATTCGATCCAAATTTGAGGGAAAATTCGATTGACAGCGAAGCTGAATTTCCTCATGCTCCGTGGTAGCGAATATATTTTTCCTGAATGGCGGTAAAAAAATTAAAGAATCATACTTACCTCATCCGTTTGAGCGCGAAGAAGAGGCCGCCGACATCTTGATTGAAGATCTTGCACAAAATCCCATCCGCGGTGACATATGACGTCATCTTGGGCCACGTGAGATTTCTCACTAGATCTTAAATTAAGATAGCGGCTCTTCGCGATCGAATAGATGAGAATAAGTATGATTTTATTATATATTTTGAAATTTTACACTGTAATTTCAATGTAAGATGCCGCGATCGGCTATGAACACAGCATCTGAGGGGTACAATGATGGGGGCGGCACAGTCGTCATTCTCTCTCAATGTACCCACTACTTACAAAGATATACGCTTCATACCGAAGTAATTCGCCACAAAGCAAATTTATTTTCAAAATTCGGCAAAGCAGCCAAACTGAATTTTTTAACACTTTGCTCATCACTAATAACAATCTCTCTGATTCTGTTTTAAGTGAATCCAAGCCAACTTCCCATTTCGGCCAAGGGGTGCAAATTCTTTCTTCCAATAAATTCTCACTCTCATTATGGCTCTACAATGCCCCACTGTGGGGTGTAGTCTAACTGATGGCCATTGTGTCTCAGAAGTATGGAAGGGTACCTAAAGCTTATCACCACAACCAAATGCAGGGAAGTCCACAGCCAAACATACATGTGTTAACTTCTGACTTTTTTGTTTCTGCACTGTCCCTTGTAATGGCCCTCAACCTTCTGTAAACTTTGATGCTTCTTTCTCCCAGAGGCAGACGCTGGTCTCAGCAACTCTCAGCTTGCAGGGCTGGTGTACCCCTGTCAGCTACTTCTCTCTTAGGCACCAACTATACACTTTAGATGCTCACACACTGGGTGTAAACTCCAATCCGCTATGGCTACCAACTCAGAGGGATGGGGCCAGCCCACACCTATCAACTGAATCTAGGACCAGAAAATGAATCCTTATAAAGACTGTGGGACATAACATACAAAGTGAATTGACAGAATCCCAATTAGCAGTGAAACACATGGTTACTGCATATTAAGCATCTTTTCTTAGGACTTGGCATTGTACCTTTCTAATTCTTCCTGGAAATATGGGAATAAATTGACAACTGGGTGCTACCACTATGCCTTGTTAATAGGGTAAATGGTTAAACCCAATTATCGATTTCTTTACATGTTGGTAGAAGAAAAGATGATCCACAATTCTTATTTTTTGCAGGATACAAATAGTTACTACAGGAGATATGTCAGGAGAGGTGACTTTACCTTTATTTACCTTCTGACCCTTTCATTTGTGATTTGGTGACAGATGATAAACAGAAAGATAGATAGATAGATAGATAGATAGATAGATAGATAGATAGATAGATAGATAAGTAGATAGATAGATAGATAGATAGATAGATAGATAGATAGATAGATAGATAGATAGATAGATAGATAGATAGATAGATAGATAGATAGATAGATGTAATGGCTAGTTAGATACAAAGTAGCAATGTAGTTCAGTTAATCTGCTACACAGCAGATGCCAGGAATAGACAGTGCAGTGGGGTTTACAAGGCAATGCTGTTTAAATGATTACAATATAATATCACTTTTACATGGGTGTAATATACTAAAATGAGTTGAAAATCTTAAAGTTTACAGAATTTACCTTTCAGCAACATCTGTCTGAATATTCTGCTTTCTCGGTTAAGTGAGGAAAGATCTGGGGTAAAGTAAATCACAAATGTTTTTCTGCCTGTCCACTAACATCTGCAAAGAGGATTAAGAACGTACTGTGCATTACATTTACAGAACTCTATCTATTAGTGTTGATCGAGCATGCTCGGCCGAACACTAGTTTGGCTCGAGCATCGCGAAGCATGTGCTAGAGCGCGATGCTCGAGTTTCCTCCCCGCATGTTTGATGTTTGGAGGCTGCTATGCAGCCAATAAACGTGCAGGTAAGTGTTGCCACTCACTGTAATGCCGTAGCCATGTTGGTTACTGGCATTGCAGTGATTGGCTGGCCGGAAAGTGTCATCGGGTGCTATAAAGCACCAGATGACACCTGGTTCGGCTCAGCGTTAGGGTGCATTCACGCGACCGTATAAATGGATCCGCATCTGTTCCGCAAATTTGCGGAACGGGTGCGGACCCATTCATTTCAATGGGGCCGGAAAAAGATGCGGAAAGCACACCATGTGCTGTTCGCATCCGTTGTTTCATATCCCCGCAAAAAAAAATAGCAACCACGGACAAGCTTAGGCGTTCTCTATATAGCGTTGGCAGTGTGCGGTACGCAACTTGCGGAACGCACACGGCCGGTGTTCGTGTTTTGCGGACCGCGAAACACTTACGGTCGTGTGAATGCACCCTTAGTCAGGGAGAGCTGTGCTGTAGAAGGGACAGATAGTGTAGGGAATTGAATAAAAAATTTTGGTTAGGCAGGGTTGGTGTTAGAGACCCAAAAGTCCTTTTAAGGACTATAGTTGTGTCTGGCAGAAATATATTTTATTAGCGCAACCTGTGCTAAATTGCGTGCAATTGTTTGGCCTCTGCATTACCGCCGCAACATTACCTGCGCTACATCTCCAGTATAACATTAGCGCATTCGAAATATCAGTGACATTCAGTGTAATTTTTTCGCTGCTAGTGGCAGCCACATTACCTGCGCTACATCTCCAGTATAACATTTGCCCATCCTAAATATCAGTGACATTTAGTCTAATTTATTTGCGCATACACTTACAAAACCTGCGCTACTGTACGTGTGACAGACTTTCAAACATATATACCATTTAATATGTGGAAGGCGAGCAGTAAGGGACGGGGAAGTGGCCGTGCTGCTGATGGTGCACGCAGAGGCTGCTGCCAGAGCACAAGAAGCACACTCCACGATACCTAACTTTATGTCCCAATTTGCAGGGAGGCACAGGACACCACTCTCGACATCACACCAGTGCGACCAGGTGGTCGGTTGGATTGCAGCAAATAATGCTTCCAGACGGTTAAGCACCACCCTGTCTTCCACAAAGTACTACTCGGACAACATCGTTCCCAGCAGAGACCTGGAAGTCCAAGATGCATCCAGACATCCTCCCCATGCTGTTCCCATTTCAGTGGTGTTTCCATCAATTTCTGACCTTTTCATTATGAACCAGACACCCTCCCCTCTTCAGAGCAGGGGGTGCCTGGTTTAATGCTCGGGTTCTCCCATTGACTTCCTTGGTGCTCGGGTGCTCGGTAGAATACCATACGAGATATGAGGGAGCTTAAAATATAACTTATACTATTAGACCTTTTAAGAAAATAGGGGCCACAAACAGATGATTGAGGTATGGCTTAAAAAGTATGGAACAGTCTTACCATTCCAACGAACCCTAAAAGGGATCAGCCTAGCGTGGTGGAAAAAATACTGCGTCTGGGCCTGGTGGTTAGATGTGGTCGTAGGTTGTTTGAAGATGTAGACTGGTGCAGGGAACCAATATCCCTAGTAAGCCCTGGTTGGGGAGCGGGGCATTGCTGATGTTCACCTGCCTGTCTAACAGAGTTCCTACCCCGCAAGGGGTGGCCCTGTCCGGATACCTTACCCTAAGATAGGGAGGTATCCCTATTTATGCCCCTTTAGGATTATTCCCGACCTGTCACGTTTCAAGTGGTCTATCATCAGGGGAAAAGTCCAAAATATGCAAAAGGTAATCCTTAGATCAGTGGATCTTTAGGGTTATAAAGAGCAGGACATTGATGGTCCTATGAAGAGGAGGACCCTATGAATTGTTGGGGGGCACCTCTGGGGCAGCTGAGGTGTTCTACTCGAGCACCCGAGCACTTTGGTGCTCGATCAACACTGCTATCTATCTATCTATCTAATACTATCTATCTAAAATTATCTATCTATCAATCTATCTATCTAGTATAGATAGTGAATAATCTCTAACATCCCTTTAAATGATGGCTGATGTGTGTGAGCAGCCCTACCGCATAGACAAACACGGACGCCTAGGAGGACGGCAGGATTTATGCCAAGTCTCATGACATCGCCACACAGATACCCAGACAACACAATGCTGACGTTTGAGCGAATTTGCATCTCACTTTGCCTCAGCTGGCAACATTTAAACTTCCACACCAGATGGTTCTAGATTTAGACTCTCTGCTATCATTTGGGGCATACATAATACAGAGCCTGTGTCAGTAGACTGGGAAAGTGCTGCGGCATTAGAAATCTCATTCCCGCAGCCAGCTCGCATTAATATTTTTCCAACTATTTGAAATTCCGCCGCTCCACAGAAACAAAAACAGTAAACATCGTTGCACATGCAAGTCACATAGCTCATGTATAATTCTCCCACAAATTACCATCGATAATACTAATATTCTGTGTATTCTTGAAAATCATTGGAGAACAATCGTATAACCATGAAATACGTCCGTGCATTATACAAATGTAATTATCTTATTTCTGCGGCTAGGCCATAGTGTCGCCAGGTTCTGCTTTATATTGCTTTTTTATGAGGCTTAGATCCTATCCCTGACGTTGTATTGATCTCATGTGCATTTTACGGCTCTGCTTAAACTGATGTTCAGAAATAATATTTTTTTTTATCCCAAAGTTGCCAGAAATGAGAAGGAAAAAAATCTACCATCAAATAGATAGAAATTGGAATCCCAACTTAAAGTACAGTCCACCTTAAAATAATTGCGTCATCAAAATATGACGTTTTTATTTTAAAATATATATTTTTTGGAGAATTTTTGGTGATTTTTGTTTTAGTTTTCCATGTTACTATTTATATTATTAAACTAATGCCTAAGATCCTGCAGTTTTCACACCAGCCACTAAGGGTCTGATCTGAGGTCTGATGCAGATTGGGGGTCTGATCTGTGGTCTGATGAGGATTGGGGGTCTGATCTGAGGTCCGATGAGGATTGGGGGACTGATCTGAGGTCCGATGAGTATTGGGGGACTGATCTGAGGTCCGATGAGGATTGGGGGACTGATCTGAGGTCTGATGAGGATTGGGGGACTGATCTGAGGTCTTATGCAGATTGTGGGTTTGATCTGAGGTCCTATGAGGATTGGGAGTCTGATCTGAGGTCTAATGAGGAATAGGGGTCTGCTTAAACCGATGAGGAATAAGGGTCTGATATGTGGTCTGATGAAGATTTGGGGTCTGATCTAATAGAACAAATAGATGGAAATAGCTATCCCATTTTAAAGTACAGTCCACCTTAAAGTCATTGTGTGATCAAAATATGACGTCTTTATGTTTATAATATTTTTTTTTTTTGAATTTTTGGTGATTTTTGTTTTAACTTTCCATGCCACTATTTTTATATATATATATAAAAACATGCCTAAGATCCTGCAGTTTTCGCACCAGTCACTAAGAGTGTTGAGGCTTCCAATTCTGTACAGGTAACTCTTCAGTAGCCATCACATTATCGTCATATGCAGGAATACAATGACAATTATCACCTCTGTATGGATAATGCAAGATCCACCATTCACATTAGGTGATATCACATCTTATCTACTGCCCTCTGACCTCTGCACAGATCACAGAGTATGCCTAGAAAAATCTCCCATAGAAGTCAATGAGGTCCCCTCCCACCCATTGTGTCCATGGCCCAGCTGCTCTTAAAAGACAGGCGGTCTTAACATATTTTATTGGCCAGTGTGAACAGTGCAGGATTTTTTTAAATTTTATTTTAATATAGATAGGGACATGGGTAATTTCAAAAATAACCAAAAATGATATTAAAAAATTGTATTTAGAATTTTCACTATTAAACTGGCTGACATTAGCGATGTGCTAATGTCAGCTGCACCTAACTATGCTATTCTTGTGATTATTCATGCCCCCATTACTGCAGAATTCTTACTTATATAATATGCAAATTAGCCTCTAGGAGCGGGGGGGGGGGGGGGGGGGGGGCGCTGCTCCTGCTGCCTATAGGCTCCGTTCTCCCACCTCATTACACGCCCTCCAAGTCTTGATTGACAGGGCCAGGCAGCGTTCGTATCCTCCTGCCGCCCCTGTGCGCTGGGGAAATCTTGTGCCGTTCAGTATTCGGCGCAGGCACAGGCGCGGTGAGGGAAGGACACTCCACAGCTGCCAGCTTCCTCACCGCCCCTGCGCCGAATACTGAATGGCGCGAGATATCCCCAGCGCACAGGAGCTGCAGGAGGATGCGAACGCTGCATGGCCCTATCAATCAAGACTTGGAGGGCGTGTAATGAGGTGGGAGAATGGAGCCTATAGGAGCAGGAGCAACGCCCCCCCCCCCTGCTCCTAGAGGCTAATTTGCATATTATAAAAGTAAGAATTCTGCAGTAACAGGGGTATGAATAATCACAAGAATAACATAGTTAGGTGCAGCTGACATTAGCACATCGCTAATGTCAGCCAGTTTAATAGTGAAAATTCTAGTGACAGAAACCCTTTAATTTAATAATAGGTCATTTTCTGATTCCCTTCAAAGTCCTCCTTAAAGGTAAAATCTCCTGTATTAAATTTTAGCTCCATTACTGTATTTCCAACACCATATGACACACTTTTTTACCCCCAAAAGTGGGAGAAAAATCACAATGCATCTTATAAAACAAATACTAATGAGAAATTCAATTAGTATTCCAGTAGGACAAGGGAGCAGTGAATACAGTGCTCCTGGTGCTCACTGTTTCCTGGTCTTCTGCTGGCACCACGTGCTGTTCTGTGACCTGATGCCGCACAACGCAAACTTGCACTATGACCTGACGCTGTGCAACATCAGGTCACAGCACAGTGCACATCACTGGTAGAACACTAGGGTGCAGTGTGTCCAGGAATAGAGCATTGGATCTCCAGATTGGTGACGCCATCTGGAGCAGGAGCAGTAAGTTCTTCTATTTATTTTATGTGTTATCTGGTCTGATGAAAATTGGGGTTCTGATCTGAGGTCTGAAGCAGATTGAGGGTCTGATACGAAGTCTGATGAAGAACGAGGGACTGATCTGAGGTCTGTGGAAGACTGGGGTCTGATCTGAGGTCTGATGAAAATTGGGGGTCTGATCTGAGGTCTGATGAGGAATGGTGAACTAATCTGAGGTATGTTGATAATTGGGGGTCCAATCTGAGGTCTGATGAGGATTGAAGCGTCTGATCTGAGGTCTGATGAGGAATGGGGGTCTGATCTGAGGTCTTATAAAGACTGGGGGTCTGATCTGAGGTCTGATGCAGATTGGGGGTTTGTTCTGAGGTCTAATGAGGATTGGGGATCTGATCTGAGGTCTGATTAGGACTGGGGTCTGATCTGAGGTCTGATGAAGATTGGGGGTCTGATCTGAGGTCTGATGAAGATTGGGGGTCTGATCTGAGGTCTGATGAAGATTGTGGGTCTGATCTGAGGTCTGATGAGGATTGAAGGTCTGATCGGAGGACTGATAAGGTTTGGGGGTCTGATGTGAGGTCTGATAAGGGGTGGGGGTTTGATCTGAGATCTTATGAAGATTGGGTGTCTGATGTGAGGTCTGATGAAACATATTCTTCTTTTCTTTTAATTTCCTCCTTTAAATCCTAGGTGCATCTTATCGTTCGGGAAATTCGATAATCATGCAACCTGGTGGATATTTAGATTAGTGATGGACGAACATCGGCCGGGATGTCAAATGTTCGCGAACCGCGCGTTCGCGGCGATTTCCATTCACTTTAATGGCAGACGGACCTGAAAAACCTCCAGGTCATATTTGCAGCCACCAAATACTTACTAGAAGTGCACAAATAGTCCAACAACATGGACAGTGACATACCAGAGGGAGATCAATGGCAAAAACTCCCATAAAAAATATGCATTTTACTCAGGGGCCATTTTTATTCATCTTAAAGGGAAACTCTCAAAAATGTGCCCAGCTGGAGCCTAGAAAATTTTTATTTTAGGGCACCGCAGTACAGGCCCTAAAAATTAGGCATTCAACTGACAGAAAAGAACAAGTGATTATGTAGCTGCAGGTACATTAGGAAGTTACTGAATAACAATTTTACTGTAGGCCAGTGGAGTATAGGCCCCAAAAATTAGGCATTCACCTGACAGAAAAGAACAAGTGATTATGTGGCGGTTAGTGGATAACTATTTTACTGTAGGCCACTACAGGCCCTAAAAATTAGGCATTCACCTGACAGGAAGCTGCTGTGTCTCAGGCCTCAATCAATATTTGGGGGAAGCAGGTATATCCCACCCCTCAATCAGTATTTTGTGGAAACAGGTATATAGAACACCTGAATCAGTATTTGGTGGAAGCAGGTATATCAAACCCCTTAATCAGTATTTTGTGGAAGCAGGTATATCGCACCCCTCCATCAGTATTTTGTGGATGCAGGTATATAGAACCCCTTAATCAGCATTTTGTAGAAGCAGGTATATTGCACCCCTTAATTAGTATGTTGTGGAAACAGGTATATAGAACACCTGAATCAATATTCGTGGAAGCAGGTATATCACACCCCTCAATCTATATTTTGTGGAAGCAGTTATATCAAACCCCTCAATCAGTATTTTGTGGAAGCAGGTATATAGAACCCCTTAATCAGTATTTTGTAGAAGCAGGTATATCGCACCCCTCAATCAGTATTTTGTGGAAGCAGGCATATAGAACACCTGAATCAATATTTGGTGGAAGCAGGTATATCAAACCCCTTAATCAGTATTTTGTGGAAGCAGGTATATCGCACCCCTCAATCTGTATTTTGTGGAAGCAGGTATATTGCACCCCTCAATCAGTATTTTGTGGATGTAGGTATATAGAACCCCTTAACCACTTAAGGACCACAGGTTTATACCCCCCTAAAGACCAGGCCCTTTTTTACAAATCGGCACTACACTACTTTCACCGTTTATTGCTCGGTCATGCAACTTACCACCCAAATGAATTTTACCTCCTTTTCTTCTCACTAATAGAGCTTTCATTTGGTGGTATTTCATTGCTGCTGACATTTTTACTTTTTTTGTTATTAATCGAAATTTAACGATTTTTTTGCAAAAAAATGACATTTTTCACTTTCAGTTGTAAAATTTTGCAAAAAAAACGAGATCCATATAGAAATTTTGCTCTAAATTTATAGTTCTACATGTCTTTGATAAAAAAAAAATGTTTGGGTAAAAAAAAAATGGTTTGGGTAAAAGTTATAGCGTTTACAAACTATGGTACAAAAATGTGAATTTCCGCTTTTTGAAGCAGCTCTGACTTTCTGAGCACCTGTCATGTTTCCTGAGGTTCTACAATGGCCAGACAGTACAAACACCCCACAAATGACCCCATTTCGGAAAGTACACACCCTAAGGTATTCGCTGATGGGCATAGTGAGTTCATAGAACTTTTTATTTTTTGTCACAAGTTAGCGGAAAATGATGATTTTTTTTTTTTTTTTTTTTTCTTACAAAGTCTCATATTCCACTAACTTGTGACAAAAAATAAAAACTTCTATGAACTCACTATGCCCATCACGAAATACCTTGGGGTCTCTTCTTTCCAAAATGGGGTCACTTGTGGGGTAGTTATACTGCCCTGGCATTCTAGGGGCCCAAATGTGTGGTAAGGAGTTTGAAATCAAATTCTGTAAAAAATGACCTGTGAAATCCGAAAGGTGCTCTTTGGAATATGGGCCCCTTTGCCCACCTAGGCTGCAAAAAAGTGTCACACATCTGGTATCTCTGTATTCAGGAGAAGTTGAGGAATGTGTTTTGGGGTGTCTTTTTACATATACCCATGCTGGGTGGGATAAATATCTTGGTCAAATGCCAACTTTGTATAAAAAAATGGGAAAAGTTGTCTTTTGCCAAGATATTTCTCTCACCCAGCATGGGTATATGTAAAATGACACCCCAAAACACATTCCCCACCTTCTCCTGAGTACGGCAATACCAGATGTGTGACACTTTTTTGCAGCCTAGGTGGGCAAAGGGGCCCATATTCCAAAGAGCACCTTTCGGATTTCACAGGTCATTTGTTACAGAATTTGATTTCAAACTCCTTACCACACATTCGGGCCCCTAGAATGCCAGGGCAGTATAACTACCCCACAAGTGACCCCATTTTGGAAAGAAGACACCCCAAGGTATTCCGTGAGGGGCATGGCAAGTTCCTAGAATTTTTTATTTTTTGTCACAAGTTAGTGGAAAATGATGATTTTTTTTTTTTTTTTTTTTTCATACAAAGTCTCATATTCCACTAACTTGTGACAAAAAATAAAAACTTCCATGAACTCACTATGCCCATCAGCGAATACCTTGGGGTCTCTTCTTTCCAAAATGGGGTCACTTGTGGGGTAGTTATACTGCCCTGGCATTCTAGGGGCCCGAATGTGTGGTAAGGAGTTTGAAATCAAATTCTGCAAAAAATGACCAGTGAAATCCGAAAGGTGCTCTTTGGAATATGGGCCCCTTTGCCCACCTAGGCTGCAAAAACGTGTCACACATCTGGTATCTCTGTATTCAGGAGAAGTTGAGGAATGTGTTTTGGGGTGTCTTTTTACATATACCCATGCTGGGTGAGATAAATATCTTGGTCAAATGCCAACTTTGTATAAAAAAAATGGGAAAAGTTGTCTTTTGCCAAGATATTTCTCTCACCCAGCATGGGTATATGTAAAATGACACCCCAAAACACATTCCCCACCTTCTCCTGAGTACGGGGATACCAGATGTGTGACACGTTTTTGCAGCCTAGGTGGGCAAAGGGGCCCATATTCCAAAGAGCACCTTTCGGATTTCACAGGTCATTTTTTACAGAATTTGATTTCAAACTCCTTACCACACATTTGGGCCCCTAGAATGCCAGGGCAGTATAACTACCCCACAAGTGACCCCATTTTGGAAAGAAGAGACCCCAAGGTATTCGCTGATGGGCATAGTGAGTTCATGGAAGTTTTTATTTTTTGTCACAAGTTAGTGGAATATGAGACTTTGTATGAAAAAAAAAAAAAAAAAAAAATCATCATTTTCCACTAACTTGTGACAAAAAATAAAAAATTCTAGGAACTCGCCATGCCCCTCACGGAATACCTTGGGGTGTCTTCTTTCCAAAATGGGGTCACTTGTTGGGTAGTTATACTGCCCTGGCATTTTCCAGGGGCACTAATGTGTGGTAAGTAGGTAAATGACCTGTGAAATCCTAAAGGTGCTCTTTGGAATGTGGGCCCCTTTGCCCACCTAGGCTGCAAAAAAGTGTCACACATGTGGTATCGCCGTATTCAGGAGAAGTTGGGGAATGTGTTTTGGGGTGTCATTTTACATATACCCATGCTGGGTGAGAGAAATATCTTGGCAAAAGACAACTTTTCCCATTTTTTTATACAAAGTTGGCATTTGACCAAGATATTTCTCTCACCCAGCATGGGTATATGTAAAATGACACCCCAAAACACATTCCCCAACTTCTCCTGAGTACGGCGATACCAGATGTGTGACACTTTTTTGCAGCCTAGATGCGCAAAGGTGCCCAAATTCCTTTTAGGAGGGCATTTTTAGACATTTGGATACCAGACTTCTTCTCACGCTTTGGGGCCCCTAGAATGCCAGGGCAGTATAAATACCCCACATGTGACCCCATTTTGGAAAGAAGACACCCCAAGGTATTCAATGAGGGGCATGGCGAGTTCATAGAAATTTTTTTTTTTTGGCACAAGTTAGCGGAAATTGATATTTTTAATTTTTTTCTCACAAAGTCTCCCGTTCCGCTAACTTGGGACAAAAATTTCAATCTTTCATGGACTCAATATGCCCCTCACGGAATACCTGGGGGTGTCTTCTTTCCGAAATGGGGTCACATGTGGGGTATTTATACTGCCCTGGCATTCTAGGGGCCCTAAAGCGTGAGAAGAAGTCTGGAATATAAATGTCTAAAAAATTTTACGCATTTGGTTTCCGTGAGGGGTATGGTGAGTTCATGTGAGATTTTATTTTTTGACACAAGTTAGTGGAATATGAGACTTTGTAAGAAAAAAATAATAATAATTCCGCTAACTTGGGCCAAAAAAATGTCTGAATGGAGCCTTACAGGGGGGTGATCAATGACAGGGGGGTGATCAATGACAGGGGGGTGATCAATGACAGGGGGGTGATCAATGACAGGGGGGGTGATCAATGACAGGGGGGTGATCAGGGAGTCTATATGGGGTGATCACCACAGTCATTGATCACGCCCCTGTAAGGCTTCATTCAGACGTCCGGATGCGTTTTGCGGATCCGATCCATCTATCAGTGCATCCGTAAAAATCATGCGGACGTCTGAATGGAGCTTTACAGGGGGGTAATCAATGACAGGGGGGTAATCAATGACAGGGGGGGTGATCAGGGAGTCTATATGGGGTGATCACCACAGTCATTGATCACGCCCCTGTAAGGCTTCATTCAGACGTCCGGATGCGTTTTGCGGATCCGATCCATCTATCAGTGCATCCGTAAAAATCATGCGGACATCTGAATGGAGCTTTACAGGGGGGTAATCACCACAGTCATTGATCATGCCCCTGTAAGGCTTCATTCAGACGTCCGGATGCGTTTTGCGGATCCGATCCATCTATCAGTGCATCCGTAAAAATCATGCGGACGTCTGAATGGAGCTTTACAGGGGGGTGATCAGGGAGTCTATATGGGGTGATCACCACAGTCATTGATCATGCCCCTGTAAGGCTTCATTCAGACGTCCGGATGCGTTTTGCGGATCGGATCCATCTATCAGTGCATCCGTAAAAATCATGCGGACATCTGAATGGAGCTTTACAGGGGGGTGATCAGGGAGTCTATATGGGGTGATCACCACAGTCATTGATCACGCCCCTGTAAGGCTTCATTCAGACGTCCGGATGCGTTTTGCGGATCCGATCCATCTATCAGTGCATCCGTAAAAATCATGCGGACGTCTGAATGGAGCTTTACAGGGGGGTAATCAATGACAGGGGGGTAATCAATGACAGGGGGGGTGATCAGGGAGTCTATATGGGGTGATCACCACAGTCATTGATCACGCCCCTGTAAGGCTTCATTCAGACGTCCGGATGCGTTTTGCGGATCCGATCCATCTATCAGTGCATCCGTAAAAATCATGCGGACATCTGAATGGAGCTTTACAGGGGGGTAATCACCACAGTCATTGATCATGCCCCTGTAAGGCTTCATTCAGACGTCCGGATGCGTTTTGCGGATCCGATCCATCTATCAGTGCATCCGTAAAAATCATGCGGACATCTGAATGGAGCTTTACAGGGGGGTGATCAGGGAGTCTATATGGGGTGATCACCACAGTCATTGATCATGCCCCTGTAAGGCTTCATTCAGACGTCCGGATGCGTTTTGCGGATCGGATCCATCTATCAGTGCATCCGTAAAAATCATGCGGACATCTGAATGGAGCTTTACAGGGGGGTGATCAGGGAGTCTATATGGGGTGATCACCACAGTCATTGATCATGCCCCTGTAAGGCTTCATTCAGACGTCCGGATGCGTTTTGCGGATCGGATCCATCTATCAGTGCATGCGTAAAAATCATGCGGACGTCTGAATGGAGCTTTACAGGGGGGTGATCAATGACAGGGGTGTAATCAATGACAGGGGGGTGATCAGGGAGTCTATATGGGGTGATCACCACAGTCATTGATCACGCCCCTGTAAGGCTTCATTCAGACGTCCGGATGCGTTTTGCGGATCCGATCCATCTATCAGTGGATCCGTAAAAATCATGCGGACGTCTGAATGGAGCTTTACAGGGGGGTAATCAATGACAGGGGGGTAATCAATGACAGGGGGGTAATCAGGGAGTCTATATGGGGTGATCAGGGGCTAATAAGGGGTTAATAAGTGACGGGGGGGGGGGGTGTAGTGTAGTGTAGTGGTGCTTGGTGCTACTTTACTGAGCTACCTGTGTCCTCTGGTGGTCGATCCAAACAAAGGGGACCACCAGAGGACCAGGTAGCAGGTATATTAGACGCTGTTATCAAAACAGCGTCTAATATACCTGTTAGGGGTTAAAAAAAACACATCTCCAGCCTGCCAGCGAACGATCGCCGCTGGCAGGCTGGAGATCAACTCTCTTACCTTCCGTTCCTGTGAGCGCGCGCGCCTGTGTGCGCGCGTTCACAGGAAATCTCGGCTCACGCGAGATGACGCCTATTGGCGTTAGTGTGACCTGGGAGCGCCGCAGAAATGACGCCTTTCGGCGTTAGCGTGGCGGGAAGTGGTTAATCAGCATTTTGTAGAAGCAGGTACAGTACAGACCAAAAGTTTGGACACACCTTCTCATTCAAAGAGTTTTCTTTATTTTCATGACTATGAAAATTGTAGATTCACACTGAAGGCATCAAAACTATGAATTAACACATGTGGAATTATATACATAACAAACAAGTGTGAAACAACTGAAAATATGTCATATTCTAGGTTCTTCAAAGTAGCCACCTTTTGCTTTGATTACTGCTTTGCACACTCTTGGCATTCTCTTGATGAGCTTCAAGAGGTAGTCCCCTGAAATGGTCTTCACTTCACAGGTGTGCCCCTACACTGGCAAAACACAGAATGTAAAACGGCGGCCAGATCGGGTTCTGTTATAGGGAGGGGGTGTGTCTATGTGCTGAAATGTCTCAATTGGCTGTCTTGTGCCACTTGATGGATGTGTCATGGGTCAAAGTTCAGCGCAATGCAAAAGAATATGGCGCATGCGAACATCGCCATATGTTCGCATTTTTGGCGAATCGCGAACGAGCAAAGTTCGCCGCAAAACGACCGCCGGGTGAACCGCAAGGCCATCTTTAATTCAGACCTTTGCTGTCGGAAAATGCATTGCGTTCTGCAAAATACCCTGTCCCTTGCTATATATATCATAGCATCTGATTATCTGGTGGCTGTAGTGATGAACTGATTTCCAATCTCACTTCCGTCCTTTAATTTATCTTGCATTCCCTGCTGGTTCAGTGTCTGCACTGGTCATTTATATTACACATGTCATCTTTACTACAGGCCCTGCTTGAAAAGTTCGCGGTTGACAGACTTAGGGTGGGTTTACATCACGTTTTATGCCTCTGTTTTATGCATACGTTACAAAAAAAAAAGGATACAAAGACACAGCACACCACGTTCTTGTTTCCCGCACAGTGCAGTAAAAAGAAACTTATACATTTTTTTTACAATGGTAGAAAATAAAAAGTATACATATTTTTTTTTTACAATAGAACTTTTTGATGAACGGATGCCACTGTATGACATCAGTCTGAGACATCCATTTATTGCAAAAGTTTTTTGTATACGTTAAAAGCATGGAAAAAATTTGATGTTAACCCACCCTGCCTTAGTGACCACTTTCAACTGACAGTATGAGTTCAGCTCTGGAGTATTATGCGCACTTTAATTCAGGATTAGCTCTACATAGGTAATATAATCTATTTGCAAAGTGACTTGACTTTATACATACATTGCTATATTTTATTTACTGATCGTATATAATAAATCTAAGTCAATAAAATATAATAATATATTTGGAAAGGGACTTGACACATAGATTGTTTCAATATTTTATTTATATAGTGCTGACATATTCTGCAGAACTTTATTAGCATCACGCTGTCCCCAATGGGGCTCACAATCTAAGTTCCCTATCAGAATGTCTTTGGAGTGTGGAGGAAAACCTGAGCACCCAGAGGAGACCCACACAAACACGGGGAGAACAGACAAACCCCATGCAGATGTTGTCCTTCACCCAGGAACCCAGCGCTGCGAGGCATCAGTGATCACCACCGTGCTGCCCTCCCTTCCCTGAATTCACTGTGTAGGGTCCCGTCTATAGGAGGTCTTCTTGCTGTGGGAGATGGGATCATTTATTATGATCAGAATATTATCTAAATTCCTCATATTCCTTCAGCGCTAAGCACTGAGCCACCGTGTCACCCTATTTCTATAGAGTAATCGTGCTTAACCCTTTGCCTGTGGTTTAAATTGACTATAATCTGACTTATATTTTACAATTATGAAGCTTAGTAGATACAATCGAGACACAGGTAAAATGCGATATGCAGGCTCACTCCTCTGTGCCTCGGCAAAATGAGCTCTAGTTCACTCCGAGCTGTGGGATTTCAATCAGAAAAGCCGGCAGCCATTTTTTTCCCAGCCTCCATCCGCAGCGTTTACCACACAGGTTAAGTTACATCTCGGAACGTCAGCGGCTGGTAATTTGTCACACTGCTTTGCCGTCTTCGGGATGACAATCCAGCCATCTCCGTGATAAATGCTCAAAGTGGGATTTAGTCAAGGGCTCGTAATTTAATAAACCAATTTTTATTGATGGCCAATAAGCCCGGAAAGCATGCTACAAAACATCTCCCCCGAACAAAAGAAGAGATGATATATCAGGAAAAAAATATCTTCTGATTTACTAAATCACCACTGAAAGGAAGATGTCAAAGCGCCGGCTCATAATGAAGTCTGATTTCTTGATTTCACGGTTATATGCACAGTCGGGTGCCTGCATGCTTACATCTGATGAATGTGGTCCCAACATATCTGCATTAGTGTCTAAGACCGTATCGCCTTAAATAAAGTAAAACTCCCTTGTGGAGTCCTTAAAGGGGTTGTCTAGGATTTTCTTTTCAAACTTTCCCCCAAACCACCACCCAGTGATACCTGTGAAGATATCTAACCTGCTCCCCGCTGCTCCCTTCCAACTTTGTGGCTCCCGAGATCCCATCACAGCACTTCTTTTTCTCTGCCTGTCAACTTCTGCCCAATCAGGTTTACTTGCACTGCTCTAGCCAATGACTGGCCTTAGTGGCGACGTGTTCCAAAGTGGCACATCACTGCTGGGTCACATGGCTCTTGGGGACAAGTCACCTCTGAGGCCAGTCATTGGCTGCAGCAGTGCACGTGACCTTATCCAAGCAGTTGACAGAAGGGATGTGCAGTGGAGACGGCCCCGGAGCCAAAATGACTGGGAACGGCTAAGCCTAGATCTTTTCACAGGTACTGCAGTGCGGTAGGAAAATTTTAAATTATAATTCTAAAAAATTCTAGAAATCCTAGAAATTGGAAAGAATTGAAAAAAAAAAAAAAACAGCACCAGGCTTGGGTTGTGTTTGGTATTGCAGTTTAGCCTCCCATACTGAACTGTTCCATAATGGACAGTTTCCTAACTCTGTGTTGGAATGCAATTTATCTATGGAATGGAGTCTGGATGCGCCTCAAAGCAGTCACATGTTCTGTCTCTTTGATATGTACACTCTTGGCATGGCCATGTGCATGAAGCCTGTACAGCAGGCCTACAGCTTTATTATAGGTAGGATGGGCTCACGCATGTGATTTTCTGCCATTTTTGAAAGGTTTTCCAGTTTTGTTTTGTGTTTTTTCATTTTTTTATTGACCTTTCTTTGCAGTTTTTTAGGCTGAAAAGTATAGCTCCAGATGTTGAAATTTTTTTTTGCACTGGTATTTTAGGTGTGTGTTTTGGGGTCAATGGCATTTTTTTTATTATTGCTGCATTCACTGGGTCTGCTGTTTTTTTTTTTTACTCTTATTGCTACCTGACATTTTTTCTCCCATTTCCTAAACTGTTATTTGTTTGTTTGTTTTTGTTTTACAGCTTAAAAATAAATAATATGTGCAATATGTGTTGAAGTTTTTGCATAGCATTTTGTTTCACCAATGTTTTTTCTCCATAGAGAAGGGGGTACATATTTTCCTATAAAAAACATTCCAGACATTAAAAAAAAGCCATTAAAACAGCAGGTGGCAAAACACTATATGGGTAAAAACACAGCAAAAAATGTTACAAAAGCACTAACCAAGTCAGGCATTTTTAGGGCTTTCTTTTGGCCTAAGCACATAGGCTAGGTTCACACTTGAGCGTTTTACAGCGCGTTCAAACGCGCTGTAAAACGCTCAACACATGAAAACCAATGCTTCCCTATGGCCCTGGTTCTCACTTGAGCGTTTTACAGCGCTGAAAAACGCGCTGTAAAACGCCCTACGCTCAAACAAGTACTTGAGCTTCTTTGGGGCGTTTTGACGCGCGTTTGTGTCCATAGGACATTGCAGTCAATCACACAAACGCGCGTCAAACGCGCGTTTACTATTGCAAAAAACTCTCGTCAAAAACGCGCGTCAAAAACGCGCGATAAACGCGCATATCAAAGACGCTCAGGTCTGAACCCAGCCTAAAGCTGTATGTGAAGGAGCTCATATAGATAGCCTATTGTCACGCCCTGTCCTGTGGGTGTTCTGAGGAGATCTGTCAGAGTGCTGCACGTGACTCGATCTGACAGTTTGTTTTGTTGTGGGTTTGAACAGAATCACACCTCCTCCTAGGTGTTGTTCTTTAGGTAATTAGTGAGGCTATTTATTCCTCCCTCTCCCTATAGCCTTGTGTGAGCTCTGGAAGTTTGGTGGATAGTCTTCTCCAACACATCTCTAGATAAGTCCTTTTCCCATTTTCCTTCTGTGTCTGTTTTTACTAGGCCCCTAGGGTGACGCTAGCTCCTTCGGGTTTTGTTGGAGCTGGGTGTCTCTTTCCCTCTTCCTTACAGCTGAGGGTTTGGTTCAGTGTGTTATAGTCTTAGGTACGTGGGCATGTGCATATCTACCATTGAGATATGCACATGGGCATAGCAGCTTAGGGAAAGTGTTTTAGGGATTGCTAGAAGGTGACCCCTTTGTTCCCTATCATTTGGGGCCTAGTCAGTTGTTTTGTTTGCCTTGCTATGTTCTGTTTCCTTCCCTTATCTTACCTACCGTGACACCTATGTCAGGGACCAGCAACCCCTGACGCTCCAGCTGTTTTGAAACTACAACTCCCAGAATCCTCCTTTCACTTCCATGGGAATTACAAGAACAGCCGCCAAGAAGGTTTGCATGCTGGGAGAGATAGTTTCACAGCAGCTGGAGTGCCAAAGGTTTCTGATCCTTGCCCTTTGTGATACCATACGGACCTGTATTACCGAGGTATCCTCCTGAGAAGAAATATAGCATCCGATGGAAGATAGCACATATAAAATTGGGAATATTTTAAAGGAACAGTAAGGCAAGGGCTACACGGCGACACTGGTCACGCAGCACCTGTCGCGGCCAGGATCACTGAGTAGCCGTGTTGGATTCCATGCGACTGCCACAGTGATCCCATGCATTTCTATGGGATCACTGCTACTCAGTGATCCTGTCCGCGACAAGTGTTGTGTGACCAGTGTCACCGTGTAGCCCTTGCCTAAGGGTGCGGCCATATGGTAAGGATTCCTGGTGCAGTTTTGGAAGCCAAAACCAGGAGCGAGTTCAAAAATAGAAGTTGTACCTGTCCTTTATGTGTTCTCTTCATTTATGATCCACTCCTGATTTTGGTTTCTGAAACGACATCAGGAGACCTGACCTTGTGGCCATACCCTACGACTTCATCAACTTCCATCGGTGCCATGTAGTGTAACTGGGAGCCTGCATGGAACATGGACATTGCCACCAATGGCGTTTCTTTCAATGCAATGGATTTAAATCCGATTTGAATCTGCATCGAAACCCTCAACAAGATCCTCCTGTGGCACACGCAGATTTTACTGCAGTCCTGCTGAAGATTTACAGTGAACTCTGCAATGGATTTTTTTTATAGTAAGCATGGACTTACCCTTTTAGGGTATGTTCACACAGTAGCATTAGCATGCTGCAAATTTAGATGAGGAATCCACATCAAAATCCCACACATTTTCTTTAATGCAGGTTTTCCATACGGCCTCATGCATGTGACCTTCTCCGTGTGCCATCCGCACAGTTTTTTTTGAGGACCTATTGACTTCAATTGTTCCTTGTTCCCCTTTTTGCAGACACATTCTATCTTTTTGTGAAATGGACATACGGATGCAGAAAACACGTGGACGATTTCTGTGCTTCCAGCATCTGTATGTCCGTTCTGTAAAGAGATAGAACATGTCCTGTATTTGGCCACAAAATGCAGATCGCTTACCCACTGAATTAATGGGTCAGCAAAAATAAATGCAGATGGCACACTCTGTATTTTTAAGATTTGCGGGTTGCAGACCACAAAACGCTCACTGTCATGTGCATGGGGCCTAAGAAGTAGCTTTTGGTGCAGATTTTGATGCGACTTTGTTGTGATTTTTAGGCATCTCTATGATTTTAGTGGAAACTGCCACATGGAACCGCCCCAAGAATGAACATGTTGCTTTTGAAAATCGTCCGTGTGAACACAATCTTAGGCTCTACAGATGGGGGTGTTATTGTATTAGTTATACACTGTTAGGTGTGGAGCTGCTGTATGGTCACTGCAGGTTGGGATTATTTGAGCAATGTAAGGCAGCATTTACATCATGACCAGTACATTCATTTTGCAGCCTGTAGGTTGTGGCGCTGTGCCACATTATCATTTCGGCAACTGTATGGAGCTTTAATTGTAAACAAGAGATGAGTGAATTGAATCCAACGAAGTGGAGTTCAATCCGAATTTCTGAATAAATTTGATTCGCCCCAAAGCCGAATTTCCTCGTGCTTTGTGGTAGCGAATCGATTTAACTTGAAATAGTGTAAAAAAAATAAAAAAATAAACATACTTACCTCCTCCATTTGCTCGAGACGGGCCGGCCGCCGCCATGTTGAATGAAGTTCTTGGCTGAAATCCCGTGCATGTTGACGTATGATGTCACAAGGCCGGCCAGCATGCCGACGTCATCTCAGGCCGTGTGAGATTTCGCGAGCAAATGGAGATGGTAAGTATGATTAAAAAAAAAATTCTGTTTAATTTTAAACTGGATTATTACTCTCAGATGCCGCGGTCATGTATGAACGCGGCATCTGAGGGGTACAATGACGGAAAGAGATGCTATCGCAGCTCCCTGTCATTGCACCAACTACTTACAAAAAAATGCGCTTTGTGACGAAGTAATTCGCCACAGATCAAATTTTTGGGTAAAATTACACAAAGAAGCCTAATCGAATTTTCCAAAACTTCGCTCAACATTAGTAACAACATATGGCACTGGGCAACATACTACATAGCATTGTATGGTGATTTGTACAGAGTGTGACCATACACCATGTGGGGGAGAGGCCAACATCAGTGATGGTCAGTTCGCAGTGTTCGCCAGCGAAAACACATGCGGGCTGCCATCTTGACTCATCCGTCCGGCGATGCACAGGTAAACCCTTACCGGTGCCTGTGCTGGGAGCTGGTCTGAAATCAAATGCGGTCTACGGGAGCAGGCAGTTCTGAGAACAGCCACTGGGGGCCTTCATCGGGCTGTTCTCGGAACTGCCTGCTCCCGGTGACTGCATTTGATTTCAGACCGGCTCACGGCACAGGCACAGGTAAGGGCTTACCTGTGCTTCGCCGGACGGATGAGTCAAGATGGCAGCCCGCATGTGTTCGCTGGCGAACACTGCGGACTGACCATCACTGGCCAACATGAGGTGGTCTTGTATGGTCTGGTGGCTACATTTCAGTAAAATAAATAATAATACGTTAATAATTAACTGATTTACGGGCAAAGAATCTCATCTCTCTAAATTTCCACCTCCTCAGCAACTTTTTACCACTTGACGGTTTGACCTACATTTTCACTTTTTAAAACTTTGCAAAAGAACTGGATTATTGTAGGTTTAATGTGGCGTAATGGAAGCTCGGCCGGATTCAGGCTGTTTCATGCAGAATGAACCTATCTTAATAGCTGGAGATTGTTTGATTGGACTAATTAACAATCCCGCTCACTTCTACTCCCCCTGTTGCCCGGGAATGATTGGTCTTTTTGTAATGAGGTGAAGCTCTGGAGATCGCATGTGACACGTATTAAAAGAAAGATATTCCTGATGCCAGATGAGATAGAGACTTGTAGACAGATTTGCTTAGCGAATGCCTGACGGTTTGTTCGGAGTATTTTTTTTATTTTTTTTATTTTAATCTGAAATCTAATTTAGCTCAAGTGGCAGCAGATTTTAATGATTAATGGACTGATTAACCTGACATGTGTGTAAAAATGTAGAATCTATTTGCCGTCATTTATGGAAAATAGTGTTAATGCACGCCAGTGGTTATGTCCTCGGTAAACAATTATTTATTGACGTTTTTTTTTTTTATGCAGTATTTTAGAAAATGAAAAGCGATGTATCATTCATGTATGTGGTTAATGACGCTCATCTCTATATGTGACCAGGGCCGTAACAGGTAGCAATGTGGTTGCAGACTTGGTACTTTGGGGGGGACTTGGTACTTTGTACTTTCACACTGGTGTTTTTGTTTTCCGTTATTGAGTTGCGTCACAGGAGCTCAATACCGGAAAAAAAAAAAGATCAGTTTTATCCTAATGCATTCTGAATGGAGAGCATTCCGTTCAGTATGCATCATGATGCATAAGTTCAGTCCCTCTTACATTTTTTGGGACGGAGAAAATACCGCAGCGTGCTGCAGTTTTCTCTCCGGCCAAAAATACTGATCACTTGCCGGAATGCCGAATCCGGCATAAATTTACATTGAAGTGTATTAGTGCCGGATCCAGCATTAAGTGTTCTGGCAAAACGGATCCGGCTTTCTGGTCTGCGCATACGCAGACCTTTTCAAAATGCTCAAAAATATGTATATCAGATCCGGAAAGACAGATCCTGTATTTCAATGCATTTGTCAGAGGGATCCGCATCCGGATCCGTCTGACAAATGCCATCAGTTTGCGTCCGGATTGCCAGATCCGACAGGCAGTTCCGGCGACGGAACTGCCTGCCGGAATCATCTGCGGCAAGTGTGAAAGTACCCTAAGATGTTGATGGCCTATCCTCAGGATAGGTTATCAGTATCAGATCCCCCACGGATCAGCTATTTTCGCCAGTCCCTGAAACTATAGAGTGGACAGAGTCAAAAGCAGAAGGTTTCATCTGTCCATGTAGTGGCCATGTCAGGGTGCTACAGCTTAGCTTGGAGCTTTCCGTCCACTGTATAGTATCAAGCGGCAATGGCTGCCTGAAACAGCTGATCTGTGAAGTTGTTGGACTCCCATCTATCTAAGAACCTACCCTGAGGATATCTAGTACCCGGAAAACCCCTTTAAAATGAGTTTCTTATTTATTCCTTGCTCAGGATCATTCTCATTGAAAAGGCACAGGAGGTGTTTGGAGACTTATTTTTCAGACAATGCTCCTTGGGAAATCAGCCAATGAGCACTTCAACTAAAACCAGAGACTACTCCAAAAGGAACCCTGTTTGGGGTTCTTGTCCCTCATCAGTACAGTACAGTGTAGTGGTTGTCCGGCAGTATGTAATCCGTTTATGTCAATCAAACTGGAGACTTCTCTAAATGGAAGACTGAGGGGTGAAAACCTCCAAAAAAGCTGTCTACAGATGATCTTTTTGTAAGGTTCTCTTGTTTGGATGACATGAGTTTTTTTTATTGTACATACTATTTTTTTTGCATCAAAGGGATTGTTCCAAGACAATCTTTTTACTTTTATGTCTGGTCCATGAAACTAGTTATTTATTACACCAGGTGCTCTTTTTCTGTGTAGGGCCAATGGGCCATGACCAACCTCTCCTCGCTGTCTCACTCAGGATGCACTTGCTTCTAGTTGCCATGTGGTCCTCCATATGATGGGTGGCATCTCACTTACACACTAACACAGCAGTCCTCTAAGCTAAGCTGGACAACAACCTTTTCAGTAGGTACATTTTTGGGGGAAATAGTAATGTCTTCTACAGTAGACATTGTTTGACCACATTTGATATGAAATTGGGAAGCATGAGCTCATGGACCGAATATGGCTTCCAAGCCTTATCATTACCTCCTTAGTAATGTCATTGGTATAAGGACCCATACAAAGCAGTGTACATACAAAATCAAGATAACCCTAGTTCCCTAGTTTATCTTGGGTTCCTAGTGGGACCCAACTTAGACAGAAGGGCTGGTGATTCCTTTCCTCACAATACCTTCATTACCCTTGGACTAATTCCCCACCCATTGTTTACTACACTGTGCAGTTGAAAAAGTACTTACCACCCTAAAGTAAAGGGGATGGAACCAACCTGGACTGGACCCATCTTTTCAACGGCTTCATCACAGCCATGTCTATGGCCATACAACATTGCCTATATAATGTTTTTTTTCTTTTTTTTTCTAATGTTACAAACCCAACTAGGGTTATCTTTATGATAGTTGACCTATCATTGGTGAGGTGAAGCTGTCTGACTAGTACATTTAAAAATAATAATTTATAAAACAAGTCATACTCACTTCACTCTGCTGCTCCTGTTTCATTGCTCTACATCCTGGTCACACATCAGACAGGAACTGTGATTGTTCATTTAATCTCTGACCTCAACGGTGAGGTGACCCGCCATTGGCCTCAACGGTGACCCACTTGAGCCGCCCGGAAAGTGTTGGAATGGATTATTGTTGAAGTGAGCATGACTTATTTTTATGGATGAGCAATTTAGATTAATACATTTGGAAATTCAACCAAAATTTTTGAAAAAGTTCTGAATCTACCCCACCCACGTTTCCTGTGATTTGATTCAGGAGAATCGAGTTGAAGGAAGGAGAGAATCCTAGGCAATCACGGCACTTTCAATTATGGTTAAATTTATTCCGACCAGAATCGAATCAGAGTGCTGATCAGACCCCAATCAAATGTAAAAATAATTTTTTATTTTATTTATTTTTTATTGTCTTTTACATTAAAGTACACATGTAAGGTGAATTAAAACATAAAATTGACCACCTGGACAACATCTTTAAAGATCCAGGAAGCCACTGCAAAATTTGTAACCAGATGTCTTCCTATAGAGCAGAGAGGCAGTGGGCCCATTTGGTCACTGGGGCCCGTGTTTGACTGCTGCCTCTATACCCTTATAAATAATGTGTGTCCAAGGTTATTAACTCTTAAAAGATGCTTATAATTGTTCTATCAGGCTGTTTTCTGCTTCTCAGAGAGAAGTAGGCAAGCAGTGGGTGTTATGGAAATGCAGATAACCTCCGGAGAGGAAAAGTATTTTTCTTCACTGAGTTTTCAGACGTGTTTATTTATAGTTTTGACATATTGTTGACTTGTAACCATGTGAAAGATTTCTAGCTGAGAAGGACGTTTTGTGTATAATGAAGGCTGGCTCTGAATTATTCCTTGTGATGTGCACTAGTTGTGTACAAGCAATATTTCATCTAATTTATCACATCAGGTAACGCGAACATTTGGACATTTCCGCTCGAATGAGTTTTAGAGTTTTTTTTTCTTTTCCAGTAATTCGGTGCGAGTCAGGTTTATACTGAATATTTAGTGTAATTATTTTAATGCCAGTCGATTGAATTGCTAAAACATTTCTATGCAGATCTATGTGTCTCCATGGCAACAGACAACAAACTATGCGTAGTCTGATCCTGCACCCATACTGCAGCATCCCACTGCAAGGGGTTAATTCCACTGGATTTTTTGCACTATGTGTCTCATAGGCTGTGAAGGGAGTTCCCTGGCACAGTTATCAGGTATGGGCTGGCTTCATCCCTTCCTTCATCCCTTCCACAGAAATAAAGTGTGCCCTCATGTCTATGTGCCAAATTCTTGATCTAACCCCATCTATACATGCAAAAAGTCTCCGAGGATTCAGAGCAAAAGATAAGAGTGATAGTGGCCTTGGCTGTTGCAGTCAATCAAAGTGGCTTTCCTCACATCATTGCTCCATAGGGCCATGCAGTGAAATGAGGGCACACCTTTTACAATCCCTGTACTGTACTATCTTTCTGGTTTGGCTCCCTCACTCATGATGTCATCAAAGGTCCTTCAGTTGCAGTTTAATTGGAGATTTTTTCTTCTGGGTCTTGCCACAAAAAGTATAAAGGTGCCTTCCCTGCTGTTCTTTGAAAAGGCTCTCAGAAGCTACTTTAGATTAGTGTACCTCTTGAAGATAGATTGTTGACTACTAGACTTGCCTCTTCCACACACTCAAAGCCAGTTGACAGACTTTAAGAGGGGGCAATTCATTGCAGGATGGTGGTTTTGATGAATCGTCCAATATCTAGGCAGTTCTGAGCTAGCTGTTAGGAGGTGTTGGGAGCAGTGGTTACATGAGGGCACTCACACGTTGAAAAGCCTCCGGATGGCCCAGACAGACAACCAGTAGAGAGGATTGTTTGATCCACCGACAAGCACAAATTGCTCCCACAGTTTTGCTGTTCACCATCTAGACACAGGTTGCACCTTCATTACACATTCCTGTCTGATACAATTTCCAAGCGGAAGGAGATTTGGCATCACTGTACCTATTTGATTTCCTGCCGTTGACAGCCAGCCACCTTTGTCTTCGTTTGCAGTGGCTTGATGAACAAGATACCTGGACTGCTACAGACTTGATCCATATTGTCCAACTATGGTCAGGTTTGAGTATGGAGGACTTGTGGTGAGCACTTCAATCCTGCCTTTGCTGTTGAGCTACACACTGCCCCAACTGCTGATGTGACGATCTGGGGTGCCATCACATGAAACAATCAGTCACCTCTAGAAGTGATATGAGGGACACTAACAGCTCAGCGATATGTGTAGGACATCCTGCCGCCACGTGTCACCTCTCTAGGCAGGGCTTCTAACTGGCATCTTTCAGCAGGATAATGCTCGCCCAAGGGTTTTCCAGGAATGTCTGCTCCAGATGGCAACACTTTCTTGGCTGCCCGGTCTCCAGATTTATCACCAATCAAGCATTTATAGGACCAGCTGGGATGCCAGTTTCGGCAACCTACGAATGTGTAGGATCTACAGGTCCGTTTGTAACATCTGTGGGCAAATGTGGCCAACCATATCTCATCTTGTATCCAGGCTTGAGACCGCCCAACTTCTTTTCAGTTGTACAGTTTTCAAAAATAAATGTCTCCTTTCGCTCTAATATTGTAATCACTTCCATAAATCATTGTTACATTTACATAGTATATAAGGCCGAAAAAAGACATTTGTCCATCCAGTTCGGCCTGGTATCCTGCAAGTTGATCTAGAGGGAAAAAAAAAGTGAGGTACAAGCCAATTTTCCCCACTCAATCAGAATAAGGCTACTTTCACACTTGCGGCAGAGAGGAATCTGACAAAAACGTATGCCAACTGATTGCATTTTAAGACTGATCAGGATCCGGCATTCCGGTATTTTGAATGCCGGATCCGGCACTAATACATTCCTATAGAAAAAAATGCCGGATCCGGCATTCAGGCAAGTCTTCAGTTTTTTTGGACGGAGATAAAACCGTAGCATGCTGCGGTTTTATCTTTTGCCTGATCAGTCAAAAAAACTGAACTGAAGCCATCCTGATGCATCCTGAACGGATTTCTCTCTATTCAGAATGCATAGGGATAAAACTGATCAGTTCTTTTCCGGTATAGAGCCCCTAGGACGGAACTCTATGCCGGAAAAGAAAAACGCAAGTGTGAAAGTACCCTAACTCCCTGGATCAACCACCCATCTCTAGTAGCTATAGCCTGTAATATTATTACACTCCAGAAATACATCCAGGCCCCTCTTGAATTCCTTTATTGTACTCACCATCACCACCTCCTCAGGCAGAGAGTTCCATAGTCTCACTGCTCTTACCGTAAAGAATCCTCTTCTATGTTTGTGTAGAAACCTTCTTTCCTCCAGACGCAGAGGATGTCCCCTCGTCACAGTCACAGTCCTGGGGATAAATAGATGAGGGGAGAGATCTCTGTACTGACCCCTGATATATTTATACATAGTAATTAGATCTCCCATCAGTCGTCTTTTTTCTAAAGTGAATAACCCTAATTTTGATAATATTTCAGGGTACTGTAGTCTCCCCATTCCAGTTATTACTTTAGTTGCCCTCCTCTTTACCCTCTCCAGCTCTGCTATGTCTGTCTTGTTCACAGGAGCCCAGAACTGTACCCAGTACTCCATGTGTGGTCTGACTAGTGATTTGTAAAGTGGTAGGACTATGTTCTTATCACGGGCATCTATGCCCCTTTTGATGCAACCCATTATCTTATCGGCCTTGGCAGCAGCTGCCTGACACTGGTTTTTACAGCTTAGTTTGCTGTTCACTAAAATTCCTAGGTCCTTTTCCATGTCAGTGTTACCCAGTGTTTTACCATTTAGTATGTACGGGTGACTTGCATTATTCCTTCCCATGTGAATAACCTTACATTTGTCAGTGTTAAACCTCATCTGCCACTTCTCTGCCCAAGCCTCTAATCTATCCAGATCCCTCTGTAGCAGTATACTGTCCTCTTCCGTGTCAATTACTTTACATATAGAAAGTTTTATTTCATTGCAATAACTCTTTTTTGCTGCAAGATTTGTTGTCAATGAGTGTATATTATTCTGTTCATTGCAAGAGCTTTAGATTTAGAGACAGGTAGATTTACATGAGGTAGGTAGATAGACATTTATAGAATGCAGTACAGTGACAGTTCTGGCTACATACATTTTATATGATTTGGTTTATGAAAAATTAAAAGACCTTTGTGACACTTCACACCTATTCAGTCGCTCAGAGATGTGTTAATGTCTATATAAATGCCAGGTCTTAGGGGTTAACAGTGCCTTGTGGATATCTCTGTTAGTTGCATATATAATGTGCACTTATGCTTTAAAACACCCCATAGCAGAACAATACCCTGTAGCTGCAGTCATGACCTAATTAAATATTGCAGGATCTATATCTTGGAGTCGGGGCATGCCCTGAGGTGTAACACTGCTTAGTTAATATGGGCCCACGTGTTCCAGTGACTTACCCATGTAATACCGTCATGCAAACCTTGTTTGCTGAATGATGCCCGACCTCTGTTCACTGTATCCATCAGCAAACAGATGAGGACGACCGCTAGACCGTGCTTTTTGGCATTCGTGTGGTGAGTAACATTCCAAAACACACTTAGTGATGCGCATTCGACACTCACACGAGAAAGTCATTGTATTTACTGCTATGGAAATGTTCACATTACGTTTCAGACACAATTTGGATCCTGTATTATGTTGGGCATGAGAACCTGCCAGCCTAATGTGAGAATTCATTTCTAATTTAATCAGTCTAGAAACAAGATGTGCTGACTGCGTAGCGGGAATTAATCACTTTCTGTGTCCTCTGGTATTAAAGAACATCCGCCCCCTTACAACCGAAGAAATACTAGTTCATATAAAGTCGCCCTCTTCAGCCAAGAACAAGATGCTAAAATTCCATTTTGAGGGGTTGTAGAGCATATGCCATAAATGTCAGATAGATGTGGGTGACTTGCCCCACCTTTGGGATCCACTCCTTTCTGAAGAACGGGACCTGAAGTAAAAGGAGACCCCACCCCACACGGCGTCCTCTGAATTCACTGGTTATGAAAATGCCTGCACAAACGCACTTGGCTATTTCGTAAGTCCCATAGCAGTGAATGGAGAGCGAGCTACACAAGCGCAGTTGCCTCTTCGTTCAACAGTAGTGGACTTTCAAAACTAGCCAAGCCAGCAGTTATTTTCAGAGTTCCCCTAGTGGTGAATGAAGAACAAACCCGCACAAGCGTGGCCACCCCTTCCATGTTCCGCTATAGGACTTCCGACAATAGCTGAGCCACTCCTCAGCTATTTTAGATGTTCTGTAGTGGTGAATGGAGATGACACAGCTTTGTCACCATTCACTTTGGGGTCCCGTTCTGGAGATACCTTTTGGAGTAGTCTCTGTTTGCTAGCAGCTCAGCCACAGGGGTCAAGAGACACAAGTGCAAAGCAAAAGGCAAACCCGTAGTCCGTGAATGAGCCAGGATCTAGGCATGCAACATAATTAAGTCATAAAAAAAAAAAGGTTTCAATGTCAGGGCAAGCAGCACAGGTTCGAATCCGGAAAACAGGTAAAGATCAGGCATGGGTAAATAGCGAAACTATAGCACACCTTTCCGGGAACTACTAAGCTAGATAATCTATTGCTTTGGCACCATCCTACAGGGACAGGTGCCTTAAATACTCTAGAGAGGTCAGCCAAAGGATGTGACAGATTAGGATGCATTCTGACTTTTAGGAACCAAGGTGAGCACACCCTATGGGCAGAGAGTCTCTGCCAAGAAGGAGACAAGCTGTCAAGACTTGGAAGAAATAGTCTGGATCAGTGCTCGGGTTTCCATCCCCCCGGGAGGATGCAAGAGGACACCGGCAGGCTTGTACTGCCGGAGCTAACATAGGATCCGAGTGATCATCCCGGTGGTCATGCCTACTGGGAGCGGTGGATGCCAGTGGACATGGACATTACACCCTCAAGACTCGATTTAAAGTGCTGCTCCCCTGGAGAATTCACTTTAACCATAATTAACATAGAAAGCTGAGTAACAACTTCAGTGTCAGCTCTAAAGTCGCACATATTGGTTTCTACAATAAATAAGTAACAACTAAATCAAACATGATAGAAAAACCTAAAAGATCTACAATTACTGATAATTTTTTATTTTATGTGAGATCCATATGGGGTCAACCCCAGGGACTCTTACCTAACAGGGACTGAAATGCATTACCAGTCACAGCCGTGCATAGGAATGTTTGAAAATGCCTTTCGCTGATTGGTAGGAATTCTTGGTAGGCCGGCCCCCGAGGAGCACACACTGATGGCCTATCCGTTGCAGGGCTGGCATCAGCGCCAGGCAAACCTAGGGAAATGCCAGGGCCCAATAGGTTTAGTTGTAGACCATGGGGATCTGGTTAAACATGTGGTACACCAGAAGCCGTTGTGTGATCCTGTTGCCCTGAAGCTTGCCTTGATCCTAAGGATAGATCATCAGTGCATATCCCTGGAAATCTCTGAAAGTGTACCATCATCATCTTCTTTTACAACAATCTGCAGAGCTATCCTTTCATCTGTACTTTCCTCACGTAACTTAGTGAATCGCCTCTGGTGTTTACTACGGCCGAGTCGTGTTTCACTGAGCCAATAAATAAAGGGGTGCTTCAATTTTAGAGCCTTTCAGGCCAGCTGTAAAGTACCTCCGATGCGCAGTAAATCAATTACATACAAGACAAGTCAAGCTTCGGCGTAAAGAGCCTTCAAATGGTCAACCGCCTTTCATCTCAACGACACATCCGAGCATTACGACGGGAAGACCCAGAATGCCTTGCACCGTTAAGATGCATAATAACTTTTGCTTGAAATTTGCTTTTAAAGTTTATGTGAAGAGGATTCGTATTTTATGTTACAAATCGGCTGCCGCATATTAGCGGTGAGCGATGGGTAAATGTACAAAGCTGGAGGAGAGGTAAGTCAATTTAGAAGAAAATAAAAATATTAGGATCCGGGACCGCGCTTTAAAATTTGCTGAATGGGATTAAACAAAGGCGCATAAATCGCCGCTGACAGTGTATATAGACACAGAGATATACGGTGATGCTATATGCTGGCATGAGGGTGAGGTTATTATGATCCTGTCCAGGGCACGTATCTGCTGACGTCTCCAAAACAGAATCCTTCACTGAGATCTGGCTGCTCATACAGAAAGCAAATAACTCAGCTGGAAAATGGAACAGGAAAATAGGTTGTGGTGGACTGAAAAGTGAGAAAAAGACCTTCACTACATAATATATGTAATAACACGGAGTTCTGATTTCCACCATGGGGTTCTTAGGTGCAAAATTCTGTGCTGATTATTTTTTTTTAATATATAGTTTAATCAGTCAGAGCTCCATTTTGAACTCTAAAACATCTACAGAGGTAGAAAATAATGTTCTGACCACCACAAGGGGGAGCTTCAGAGCTAGCTGCATACAGATTTATTATTGAAGAGAACCTGTCAGGAGAATTTAGGTCCCCAAATTATCACTGACCTATTATCCAGGACAGTAACAGGCTCCCAATGATACTCTGGTAAGGTGTGGCTGGAGGACCTCTTAACCCCTTCAGGACCTTGTCATTTTTCACCTTAAGGACCAGGCCATTTTTTGCAAATCTTACATGTGTCACTTTATGTGGTGATTAGTGATGAGTGGCAGGGGTCATATTCTAATTCGCAATATTTCGCGAATATTTTAGTAATGCAAATTTTATTGCTAATTTTTCAACTTACAACTATTAGACAAAGAAGATTATAGCACTATATTAGCTAAATTGCTCCATATTCAGATTTTTTTTCAAATATTCGCTATATTGCTATAACTGCATTTTTTCGAATATTCGCAATATCAGCTATCAGTGACTGCCGGACCCCTGCCGCAGATTGGACAGGCGCGTCTCCTGCACCCGCCTGATCGCAGCACCGTTCATGTACGGCGCTGGTCCTTCAGTCACAGACACGGGTCCTTTATGGGTTAAAGGATTTTCCAGGATTGGTATGGTTTTTATCAGATATGCTCATGTGGTTCCTTACCTCGTGTACATTTTCCCTATGCTTTTTTTCCAGTTTAGACTCTCCCGACCCGTTTTCACCATGTAAACCAATCCCTCTGGTTTGTTTCCATCCTGTATGTTGCACTTCCTGTTGCTGCATCCAACTAAACCCATGATGCATTTTTCCTTCCTCTACCACAGCTCCGGCACCGCCCCTAACAACACCCAGTTAGTTTATAGCTCCTCCCCCCAGCTAGTTACATAGACACTCCCCTATTACCGCCCCTAACAAAGTCCAGCTAGTTTATAGCTCCTTCCACCCAGCTAGTTACATAGACACACCCCTATCACCGCCCCTAACACCCAGTTAGTTTATAGCTCCTCCCCCAGCTAATTACATAGACACTCCCCTATCACTGCCCCTAAAAAGTCCAGCTAGCTTATAGCTCCTCCCACCCAGATAGTTACATAGACACTCCCTTATCACTGCCCCTAACAACACTCAGTTAGTTTATAGCTCCTCCCACCCATCTAGTTATAGACACTCCCATATCACTCAGGAAAGCCACTTCTGATTTTCACCGGACAGGTATCATTTTAATCAGCAGGATCAACCACACCAGGCAGTATGTCTGGTTTAATAGGGTGGATTCTACTGACAGGTGCTCTTTAAGAACATTTTCTTTACATTTATGGCCACTTTCAGTATGTTTGCTGCTATAATTTATTGTAACACATGATGGTTTCTCCTACTGCACTAGGTCATAACCTGCTTATTTTTGGCACCTGACCTTCTACTTTCTTGCAGGTTCGGTATCATGCAGAAAAATACCTTGGAAGGTTGTATTATGATGCCCGTATAAAGTCACAGGCATGGAGTCACTCTGGGAGAAGTCATGCTGGCTATTCCCTCCTCCTGGTTCGATTGATGTCACAAGCCGGGTACATCATCACAAGCCAACTCCAGCGCATGCGCAGTGAAGTGCGGTGCACTGGCCTCGGCTTCCTCTGTGCGCCTATGGCAAAATATCATCTTTAAAATGTATATACCGTCTATGCAGGGGATTTACAGCTTTGCATCAGAAAAACGAACCTTTGACCACTCTGAAAATATGTAAAAAAATTAATCTGTTCAGAAGTTGAAGGTAATAAAAAAAAAATAGGTGTTCAAGGGTAGAAAGTCGCTTAACAGGGATTCTGAAATAAAGTACAAAGTGCTCCAATTTCCTAATATACACAGTGGAGTGACAGGCGGGCGGAGGATTGTGGGCTTATACTCACCTTATCTGGGCCCTACACAGAAATCCTAGGCCCTGCTTTATTTACTACACCTTAGGCCCCTTGCAGACGAGCGTGTCCGGATTAGGTCCGGACGAGTTGCGAATGCGTTCAGTGAAAAACGCGTGATTTCGCAGGCAAAGTCATTCAGTATTGCCTGCGATCGCGTTCGGTTGTTCAGTTTTTATCGCGCGGGAGCAATGCGATTAAATGCGTTTTGCACGCGCGCGATAAAAAACTGAAGGCTTACAAACAACATCTCTTAGCAACCATCCGTAAAAAAAACGCATCGCCTCTGCAAGCAAGATTTTCACGCAGCTCCATTCACTTCTGTGGGGCCTGCGTTGCGTGAAAATGGCAGAATATAGAACATGCTGCGATTTTCATGCAACGCACAAGTGATGCGTGGAAACCGACGCACGCGTACACAGACCCATGGGAATCAATGGGTCCGGATTCCGTGCGGGCGTAATGCGTTCGCATCGCGCATTGCACCCGCGCGGAGTACTCGAAAGGGGCCATAGGCTCAACATTTTGTGCTGATTCATCTCATTATACCTCTGTATAGGGGAGTGACCTGATAGATGACATTATTCTGGCTGCCTGCAGCCACCACTAGAGGGAGCTGATCTCGAACTCTATAAATATTTCTGCAGTGAGCTCCCCCTACTGGCAGCTGTGACAAAGTGTCATGGCCTGAAGGTGATGCAGTAAGTTGCTGGACCTCCTCTCACTTAGGGGCCCGCATCAGGTTTGTGATTTGCCTGTATGTAGGGACGCAACGAATCCTCATGGAGGAGACAGAATAATCAGTGCCAGTTCTGTGACCTCAGAGCATTAGGGTATCAATTAAAAAGGATTAGTCAAACTTAGGCCCCATGCACACGACCGTTGTGTGCATCCGCGGCCATTGTTCCGCTTTCCGTTTTTTTTCGCGGACCCATTGACTTTCAATGGGTCCGTGGAAAAATCGGAAAATGCACCGTTTGGCTTCCGCGTCCGTGATCCGTTTTTCCAGTCCGTGAAAAAAAAAGGACCTGTCCTATTTTTTTCACGGACCACGGTTCACGGACCCACTCAAGTCAATGGGTCCGTGAAAAATCATGGATGCACACAAGATAGTCATCCGCGTGCGTGATCCGTGTCCGTGATCCGTGTCCGTTTTTCCTATCATTTTCAATGCAAACTTGATGCAAGACCCACGGATGAAAAAACAGACACGGATCACGGAACAACGGAAACCATTTTTGCGGACCGCAAAAAAAAAGTCTGTGTGCATGAGGCCTTTGTCAAATGCAGCAGAGATGAGTTTGCCACACTGTCCCACTGTATAAGGCCTCATGCACACGACAGTAATTTTTCACGGTCCACAAAACGGGGTTCCGTTATTCCGTGATCCGTTTCCGTTTTTTTTTCCGTGTGACTTTCTTGATTTTTGGAGGATCACCAGACATGAAAAGTGAAAAAAAAATCTAAGTCAAGTTTGCCTTGAAAATGATAGGAAAAAAACGGACACGGATCACGGACGCGGATGACAATCTTGTGTGCCTCCGTGTTTTTTCACGGACCCATTGACTTGAATGGGTCCGCGAACCGTTGTCCGTGAAAAAAATAGGACAGGTCATATTTTTTTGACGGACTGGAAACACGGATCACGGACGCGGATGACAAACGGTGCATTTTCCGAGTTTTCAACGGACCCATTGAAAGTCAATGGGTCCGCAGAAAATCACGGAAAACGGAACAACGGACACGGAACCCAACAACGGTCGTGTGCATGAGGCCTTAGGGTTTAGATAGGACCGCATAGAATCCGTGCACAAACAATGCAATCCTAAAACATAAATGAGTCAGCTCTGCTACATCTGTGTGGTCGTCTTCTAGTTGTTTTTTTCCATCTGTTTTTATTTTTTGCAGCCAGAATCAGAGCAGTCAGCAGGAATGAAGAAACGTAAGATGAAGTATGGAGAGAAGAGACATAAAGCATCGCTTCTCAACTTTCCAGGCACCTGTTAAATCTCCTGCAATACCCGGCAGACTGCCTTAATCCATGGAGATTCTGGGGATATCGCTGGTTATTTGTCAAGCTCCTCTCCTTTCCAAAATTAGTTTGGCTAATCCAAACAGCCTTGAAGTTCAGGTATTGGAATCTGGATCTCTATTCCGCCGGCATTATCCTCGATCCTCGTTTCCTCTTTTAATTATTTTCAGTTTTTCTTTTATTCCTGGCTAAATAAAACTAAATAAACCACAAACGGCGCCCCCCCCCCCCCTTCCCCACCGGGAGACGCTGCCGCCGTTCTGTAGATCTTATAGGGTTACAGTGTTGCAGCTGCGTATACAAGTCGATGCTGAAACTTGTGTTTGTATCTTTCTTGATACACGCATTGCAGAGCTGAGGCTATTAGTTGGCACAGTTTAGGCTGACTAAGCAAGAAACAGCATGCACACGGACGTATTTTGTCTCCGCATCCGTTTTTTTTTTTTACAGATAGGATGCAGACCCATTCATTTCAATGGGTCTGCAAAAAATGCGGACAGCACACCAAGCACACCGTGTGCTATCTGTATCAGTATGTCCGTTCCGTAGCCCCGCAAAAAAAATGTCCTATTCTTGTCCGTTTTAGGCATTGTTACAATGGATCCCCCCAAAAAAAACGGATGGCATATTTGCGGACCGCAAAGCACATACGGTCATGTGCATGTGGCGTAACGCCTCTTTCACACGACCGTTTTTTTTTTCCCCCCGTTTACGGGGCGTTTTTTGCGTTCGGTATACGGTCTGTATACGGAACCATTCATTTCAATGGTTCCGCAAAAAAACCAAAAACGGAATGTACTCCGTATGCATTCCGTTCCCGTATTTCCTTTTTTCTGTTCCATTGAAAGATAGAACATGTCCTATTATTGCCCACAAATCACGTTCCGTGGCTCCATTCAAGTCAATGGGTCCGCAAAAAAAAAGGAACACATACGGAAATGCATCCGTACGTCTTCCGTATCCGTTCCGTTTTTGCGGAACCATCCATTGAAAATGTTATGCCCGGCCCAATTTTTTCTATGTAATTACTGTATACCGTATATGCCGTACGGAAAAACGGAACGGAAACGGAAACACAACTGAAACAAAAAACGGAACAACAGACGCGTGAAAAACGGACCGCAAAATACTGAAAAAGCTATACTGTCGTGTGAAAGAGGCCTAACAGAGAGTACATACAGATCTATCAAACTTTAACTTGACGCTTAGGCTAGGGATACATGGCGACAGTTGTCAGTAGTCGCACAGAAGTTGCGCAACAATTTTTATAATGATAGTCAATGATGTCGCACTGTGACTTGCGCCATGCTGTGATAACGACACCGCAATTGCAATGGATTTTTGCGCGACTGTCACGTCGCAGTGGCAGCATGTCGCAGTGCAACACCATTGCGAAAAAATTTGCGCGACATTGGTGCGACATGAATGTCGCGCAACACATGTTGCAATGTAGTTGTACTCTTTTTGTCGCGCAACTTATTGTAGCGTTAGACTTAAAGGGGTATTCCGATTATATCTAGTAGATTGGTGGGGGTCCGTCAGCTGGGACATACCAACAGAGCTACAGAGGTATGGGGTTCACATGAAGCAGTTACAGGTTTGGAGCCCCCATTCTCGTGATCGGTGGGGGTCCAGTCACAAGAATGGTGGGCTCCATACCCAAAAATGAATGGACCTACAGTACAGACCAAAAGTTTGGACACACCTTCTCATTCAAAGAGTTTTCTTTATTTTCATGACTATGAAGGCATCAAAACTATGAATTAACACATGTGGAATTATATACATAACAAACAAGTGTGAAACAACTGAAAATATGTCATATTCTAGGTTCTTCAAAGTAGCCACCTTTTGCTTTGATTACTGCTTTGCACACTCTTGGCATTCTCTTGATGAGCTTCAAGAGGTAGTCCCCTGAAATGGTCTTCCAACAGTCTTGAAGGAGTTCCCAGAGATGCTTAGCACTTGTTGGCCCTTTTGCCTTCACTCTGCGGTCCAGCTCACCCCAAACCATCTCGATTGGGTTCAGGTCCGGTGACTGTGGAGGCCAGGTCATCTGGCGCAGCACCCCATCACTCTCCTTCATGGTCAAATAGCCCTTACTTTCAGAGTTTTCCCAATTTTTCGGCTGACTGACTGACCTTCATTTCTTAAAGTAATGATGGCCGCTCGTTTTTCTTTACTTAGCTGCTTTTTTCTTGCCATAATACAAATTCTAACAGTCTATTCAGTAGGACTATCAGCTGTGTATCCACCTGACTTCTCCTCAACGCAACTGATGGTCCCAACCCCATTTATAAGGCAAGAAATCCCACTTATTAAACCTGACAGGGCACACCTGTGAAGTGAAAACCATTTCAGGGGACTACCTCTTGAAGCTCATCAAGAGAATGCCAAGAGTGTGCAAAGCAGTAATCAAAGCAAAAGGTGGCTACTTTGAAGAACCTAGAATATGACATATTTTCAGTTGTTTCACACTTGTTTGTTATGTATATAATTCCACATGTGTTAATTCATAGTTTTGATGCCTTCAGTGTGAATCTACAATTTTCATTGTCATGAAAATAAAGAAAACTCTTTGAATGAGAAGGTGTGTCCAAACTTTTGGTCTGTACTGTACATGTCAAGCATGTTCTGTTCTGCTCCATTCCTTCTTCATGGGACTGTAATGATAGCTGAGTACAGCGCTCACCTATTTCCAATAGTCCCATAGAGAATGAATGGAGCGGCATGGAGCATGCTCGATGACCTCTCGCTCTAGGGGGACAAGGTCCAGTGGTTGAAACCCCACCGTTCTAATAGTTTACTCTGGATAGGGATAACTTCTCATAAAGCCT
This sequence comes from Bufo bufo, assembly GCF_905171765.1. NCBI lineage: Eukaryota > Metazoa > Chordata > Amphibia > Anura > Bufonidae > Bufo > Bufo bufo. The sequence continues at coordinate 209,354,931 of NC_053397.1, forward strand.
CATGCACACGACCATTTGGGTCCGCATCAGAGCCATAGTTTTTTGCGGCTCAGATGCGGACCCATTTACTTCAATAGTGCCGCAAAAGATGTGGACAGAACTACGCGTGCTGTCCGCATCTTTATGTCCGTTCCTTGGCCCCGCAAAAAAAAAAATAGAACATGTCCTAGTCTTGTCTGTTTTGTGGACAAGAATAAGCATTTCTATCATGGGCGGCCCGTTCCGTTCTGCAAATTGCGGAACGCACACGGACGGCATCTGTGTTTTGCGGATCTGCAATTTTGGGACCGCAAAACACGGCAGGGTCGTGTGCATGAGGCCTAAGCCAAATACCACTAGAATCCATTAGCTACACAGATGCAGCACACGTTACCTTGACTTTCAATGGCTTTGGTTGAGTTGTGTCAATTTAAAGCTGGATTGCAACAATGTATTCAACGTGATGTCACGTTAAGGTGTGCTACGTCTGTATAGGAGGCGCACTAAATGTATTTGTTTTAATACTTTTTGCAGATACATTGGAAAGTTTCTGGAGGAAGACCAAGGGTCATAAAATTTGCCAAATTTATAAAACAAAATTGCAACTTTTGTAGTACGATGTTTTAGAGCGCAGGTGCCCAAGGCCATGAGGTGGAGTAAGGCCTCCTGCACACGACCGTAGGTGTCCCGTTGCCGTATTGCGGACCGCATTTGCGGATCCGCAATACACGGCCACCGTTCCGTGTGCATTCCGCATCACGGATGCGGACCCATTCACTTCAATGAGTCCGCAAATCCGGAGATGCGGAATGGTGCGGAACGGAAGCACGGAACAGAACCCTATGGAAGCACTATGGAGTGCTCCCGTGGGGTTTCGTCACGTACTTCCGTTCCGCAAAAAGATAGAATCATGTCCTGTCTTTTGGCGGAACGGCCGGATCGTGGACCCATTAAAGTGAATGGGTCCGCCATCCGCTGCGGCTGCCCCACGGTTGGTGTTCATGCATTGCGGCCCGCGGCACGGCCACGGGGCGCACACGTTCGTGTGCAGGGGGCCTAAGGAAGAGAAAATAATGTGGTTAGCATATCCTATACAACATGCAACAATTTGACAAATTTGGCACAATTTGCTCCACTTTTGCAAACAGAATGTCCTCTGCGGGGGTCCACATGGTCCTCTTGCCCCTATTCAAAAACTAAGATCACATGATGACAGATATAATCCTGATAAATACAGGAAAAGAGTATTATGTCGTTTTTTTAAACTATTCCGTTGATTGACATCTTGCAGCTATTTATTTGAGTTATCTCGTTCTCTCCTGCGCAGGTGACACGATGCATCAGCAGAACCGAGGGGTCTCAGCAATCGGAGCAATCACCAGACCTCCTCCTATCACATATCAATGGCTTATCCTAATTTGAAATCATCTGATAAAATATATATGGACCTGATATGGCTTTTTGTCTGCATGTCCTAGGCAGCAACCACAACACAGCCCTCATAGTGCCAGACATTAAAGGGCACCGGTCAGCAGGATCAACCCCATTACACTTGCCACGATGCTTGTTAGGGCTGATCCTGCTACTTAAAAAAAAAGTACCTTTTCCCCCCAAAAAAATACATTGCTGCATGTAAGGGAAATAAGGGATTATATAATATATGCAAGTTATGACTGACGTGCAGTGAGGGGCAGACCCTGGTGCACCTTAGCTCTCCTGCATTGCACCCCTGGACACTCCTTTCACGCTTAACCCTGTCAATCAAGTGGAGGGGGAGTGTCTAGGGAAACCAAGTGGAGGACCAAAGGAGCACTAAATGGCTAGGGTCTGCCGGTGGTGCACTTAAGACTTAATATTATGTATCTTTTGAAAAATCTATATTTCGCCTAAACGCAGTAACAGATTGAGGGAAGAAAGGTATGTTTTTTTGTTTCGTTTTTTTAAGCGTCTTGGGCCACATCTCCTAATTTCTCCTACATGCAGCAATGGATTTGGAAAAGAAAGGTAAGTTGTTTTTTTGTTTTATTGTTTTTTTTTAATCAGCAGAGTCAGCCCAACCCAGTTTTATTAGGGTTGATCCTGCAGACAGATGCCCTTTAAAGGATTATTCCCATCTCATAAAGTGATCGTCAGGATCCAGAATCTGGGACCCCACTATCCTGAGAACGAAGGGGCTACAGCGCTGCAGCCTCTTTACAGTTTTTTCCTTCACAGCAGCGCTCCCTGCCACTCGCAGCTCCACACAACTGCAATTTCCTGTGGCAGAATAATGCAACTTATCTAATATTGCATTTATAATTCTAAGGCCTCTTGAACACGACCGTATGGCTTTTTCAGTATTTTGCGGTCCGCAAAAAAAGGATCAGCAGAAAATACGGATGACATCCATGTGCATTCCGTTTTTTTGCGGAACGGAACAGCTTACCCCTGATAGAACAGTACTATCCTTGTCCGTTATGCGGACAATAATAGGACATGTTCTATCTTTGAATGGAAAAACTGAATTACGGAAACGGAAGGCATACGGAGTACCTTCCGTTTTTTTGCGGATCCATTGAAATGAATGGTTCCTTATACGGAACACAAAAAACGGAACGGAAACGGAAAAAAAAAACGTTCGTGTGCAAGAGGCCTACGTTTTCAGTAATACAGCAGGTCCATCAAGAAGGGGGCAGTAACTTTTTTGCATCACTTTACTTTGAAACTTTGTGAACCCATATCAAAAACACTAAAATGACCCGGGGACCGCAGCTGTCAACAACACGATGCAAACCCCATTGATTACGTTTTTTTACTTGTAGGACATTCCTTTTAAGCTGTAGAAGAGGAATTTATGAGTATTACCTATGAGACAGTCATTTATGAGAATCAAAGGGAGCCATGAAGTTCAGAGGGAGGGAGGAGGGAGACGCTGATCATCTGCCAGCTCCTGTTTCCCACCCTCGTCTCGTTGACTAGAATATTATCAATTACTCGGAGGTAACACATGGAGACGGAGGTCTGGCGAGCCCGCTCGACGTAGCCAAGTCTCTTCATCACATTCACTTTCCAGCTTCAAAACAAACACAGGAATTGATTGAAATCAATGGTGGATGAGAACCAAATGGTTCATCTCCACTTTAATTTTCAAATCTGGACGCTGTTTCCCCTGTGATTATTCTCTGTCTGTTTTATTCTAATGATATTCATGTGTTTATTTGTATCCAACATTATTTAGGGAAACTGAGGTCAAATGAAGCCTTTTGTCGAAGAGACCAAGAAATAGATGCACAGACTGAAGTGCTACAGGGTGTCATGAAGACCTCCCCTCTATTAGCCAGAATCAGCAGTTCACTCACTCACCAACCATGTATTACTTGGTCTGCCATGGTGGGGACAAGTAGGACCAGCCACAGCTTTACCCTCCTCACTGCTTTGGTCATTGTCTTGGCGAGAAGACCCTTTAAGAGTCTTCCCATTATAGGACCCTCAGAGGTCTTGGGGCACTGTATTAGGGCTAGCCTCAGCACTGGGTGCCATGGGCCACTAGACCAAAAGGCCTACTGGTGATCTGAAGAACCAAGCTCTACTCTCTTCCTTCTGTGGAGGGGGGTGGGAGGTCGGGGCTGTAGAGAGGACACCTTCTATATCCAAAAAATAGCCGTAGCATCCAGCAGTAGAAAATTATTTTAAACCATATAGCTTTATTTGATCACGTCTGCATTACACTTGGCTGAGGAGTCGGACCTCAAACGTTGATGATAACCAGTCTGTCTCGAAACGCGTGTGCAATGTTGAAATGATCAAATAAAGCTGTGTGGTTTTACATAGCAATATTTGTTTGGTACGATCTACAGAGTCCTGCAAGCAGTCTGTGCACCCTTCTCTTAGGGCTGTATTACACCGACAGAATATCTGACCAATATCTGTCCAATCAGACCAACAGTTGGTGTGTATAACAAAAGATATGTGTGTGTAATAGGTCATCTGAACAATGATTAGTCAGAAAATCTGTCAGATATCTGTTGGTGTAATACAGTCCTTAGGCCGTAGCGAGTCCGCATCGCAGCACCCGGCCTGACCTCCCAGCGCTGAGGGGATTCACATAGCATTATATTGCTTTATGATGCTATGTAACCTTTACAGTTCTGGAATGTATTGGATAACACTGGCAGCATTATGCCAGTGTTATCCAATACATTCCAGAACTGTAAGGGTTACATAGCATCATAAATCAATATAATGCTATGTGATCCCCGGCAGCGCTGGGAGGTCAGGCCGGGAGCTGCGTTGTGGACTCGCTGCGGGAGGAACGCTCGTCTGCAAAGGGCCTTAGGCAAGCGTGCCGACACACACTGCAAGTGATACACTGTAAAGGGTGTATTAGTTGCCAAAGACGAATGCCGGGAGGGAAACGATCCCTCCCGGCAATTGTCAGATAGCTAGCAGAGGACACAGCTGCTATTACATGCCCTCTGTGGGATGGGGAGGAGTGATCACAATGCCATCGCTCGTCCCCATGCAGGGCAGCGGTGTTCCATTGGCAGATTGCTATTCTTGATCAGTGGCTCTGTTGCAGAGAAATCATGTCTATTCTGATATGCAAATGAGTTCTTTAGTGCAATGAGGGTGGCACCCTTGCACCTCATCACACCAAAAGCTCTGCCTTGCATCATGGATAGCACTTCCCCGCAGCTGTGAGTGACAGGGCCAGGGTGGCAATGTAATTTCACTGGGCCGGGGAAGGGGTTTGCTATTCACGATACAGGGCAGAGCTTTTGGTGCGACAAGGTGCAAGGGTGCTGCCCTCATTGCACCAAAGAGCTAATTTGCATATCAGAGCAGATGTGATTTCTCTGCATCAGAGCCACAGATATGGAGGGGGGCAGGAGTGTTTGAATCAGACAGTGCTCTTTGTTAATGCTGAGGTATGTGCTGACAGATTCCCTCAAAACACCTAAAGATTACAGAGTTTTAGCAGAGTGCTGGCGATTATTTTGTTTCAAGTATAACTGTCTGTTCTGGTCCTTAAACTGTAGATCTTTTCTCTCTTTGCCTGCTTATGGCTCGGCAACAATCTGGATTCATCAGTGATTTTCTTCCCTGTCTTTCATAGTAGCAGATATATAAGTTTAGGAAGCCAAGATCTCATTTAAAAGAATCCCATCGACCAGGACATCTAGTGTAAAACTGACGTCTATGAGGAAGACCCGTCAAACAACCTCCATATCTCAGCTTCCATTAGCCCTTTGGAGAGAATTTCAGATTGGCTTTACAGTCTAAAAGTTCTTTACGGGATAAGGAACGCACTTAGATGCCAAGATTATAACGTCCTAAAGTTTGTCCAAGTCGTTCTGCTGAACATCCATTGTCTGGTCTTCAGATCATTCTCTGTCATTCAAGCCCTGGAGATTTCTTCCATCTCGACATTAATCATTTTTTGTCAAAACGATGACACGTTCTGCCCAAAGGGATAACAGCTACAGCGTGTTGAGTTCAAATGACGGACAATCCCGCGTCGAGGTTCTCCAGTGAACTAAAAAGGACTAACACTCCGATTACGTTACAAAGACTCCAGGGCCGCAAACTCTTTATTACCAATAGATACAAGAAACAGCAGGAAAACACAAACTCACATTATCTATGGATCACTTCAAACCTTTTTTGTGACAAATGGTGTTAAGTCTCGTCTCTAAGACTCAATAAGATCAGTCAGGGGTGTAACTATAAGCGAAATAAGAGACTATCTAGGGAAACAAAAACAGAAATAAAAAGCAATAACTAAAGGTATGTACAGTAATTGTATAATACCACTATATATCAGAAAAGGAATTTTATAGCAAAAAGCCACCATATTGTTATTCCCCACAAAAAGGTACAATGTTCTTGCTCTTGATAGGGGCCCCGCAGCCTCAGGGCCCCATAACAAGTGCTATGACTTCTATGTCTGGCTATAGTTATGCCCATGATAACTGCAAAAGACGTATTAAGTTGATTATAGATGACACCGTTAAATAAATAAAAAATTGACATTTTGTATCAAAATATATATTGCATACCCTTTAATTAAAAAAATAATACATTTTTAGTGTTACTAAGCCATGTACACCCTGCTCAAATATATTATGTGATAGAAACTTCAAAGGTACTGTTAGGACAGATAAAGTGCCCCCTAGAGATACTCTGGGTACTACCTGAGAAACACAGACCACAGATTGAGAATCTACAGTGTAGACTTGTGTTACTCAAGAAACCCACTACTCCCAAAGAAATTACCCCTAGACTTTGATCACACAGTGTTCTGCAAGTACTAAAAGCATGACATGAGGACAGTGCAACGACCTCCTGGTGGACACATATCACAAGTTGAGAACCTAAATACTCTACACTATAAAAGTCACAAAGGCTATTTAATGTTTTGATTTTTAGGGGAAAGTTGTAGGTTCATTTACTTGTTTTAAGTCTGATCTGAGGTCTGATAATGTTTGCACGTCTGATTGGGGGGTCTTATAAAAATAGGGGAGTCTGATCTGGGGTCTGATGAAGATTGGGAGTCTAATATGAGTTCTAATAAAGATTAAGGATCTGATTAGGGGGTCTGATCTGAGGTCTGATAAAGATTGGGAGGTCTGATGAAGATTAGGAGTCTGATTTGGGGGTCTGATGAAGACTTGGGGAACTGATTGGCGGTGGGTCGGATCTGAGGTCTAATAAAGATAGTTTGGTCTGATAAAGATTGGGGGGTCTGATCTGGGGTCTGATAAGGATTCAGAGTCTAATATGAGGCCTGATAGAGATTGGGGGTCTAATCTGAGGTCTAATAAATATTGAGGGTCTGATTTGAGGTCTAATAAAGATTGGGGGGTCTGATAAAGATTGGGAGTTCTGATTTGAGGTCTGATGAAGATCAGGGGGGGGGGTCTGAACTGAGGTCTGATGAAGATTAGGAGTCTAATTTAAGGTTCTGTCAAAGACTTGGGGGTCTGATCTTAGTTCCAATGAAGATCGGGGGTGATCTGAGGCCTGATCCTTCTTTAAAACCTAGGTATGTCTTATAAAGCAAAAAATATGGTATATTTCTGAAAAAAAACTCATAATATGGGTATAACCGTGATGAGAATATATACCAATGAGTATGTTGTAAGTGTATATGGGTGGATAAGCGAAGCTGGATGGCCTAGAGGGTGCAGGATTCCTATGATGATGATTGATGATGATGACAATGCTGATTATTATTATTAGTGTCCGCTGCTTTCTCCTATCTGTGCTTGTCGATAAGGTCATATTTGATAGCCGTATTGTATTTCCGTAAAGAAGCCAAAAGGAGAAGATTTGTCCAGACAGAGACGCTCCTCTGCACCTTCTGTTATTTTAGCTTTCTGGGATATTATTTATGGTACTATCATGTGCGGCTTACTGTACATTGCAGATTTTTTTATTAAATGTGTCCTGTCCTAAAATAACTCCAATGCTCTGGCCACCGGCTGGGATCACGTAGGGTTAAGTGCTAATGCATTTAGCATTGGTGGATTCTCTTCTTCTGGCGCCAAGGAGTTAAGACTGCGAAGCTGGCAAGTCAGATAGAGCAGTGCTCGGAGCCGTAATGTACTTGTAGCCCCCTGAACAGTCGAGAGATAGAGAGGGAGACTGCAGGGCAGAGCGAATCAAATAATGACACCCTACCCCTCCCTGCAAAAACACTAAGCCCAGTTCTTAGGAAGATCCTTCAACCAGTAATGGAATACAAGTTGCATGTTTTATTAATTAGTCTTAATATAATAAAACTCAATAAAATTGTATAATTAAATAGGGAAACGCTCTGCCTTAATTCCCGCATCTTTATAACGTGTCACATCCGCCACTAAATTATCTACCACTACTAATAATAACAAAATGATACAATGTGTCTGATGCTGTTACGCAATTATAAGCAATTGTTTTTTTATGGGAGGCAATATATCAGCCAGCTAAATAGCAGTGGTGCTGCGATTATACGGCCACGCAGATTAATGTCAGGACAAAAACATTTAGCAAAGGAGTTTATTTTGCAACTAAGCTTGTTTAACACTAGGAAGGAATACAGTCTTAAAGGGGCAGTTCACTTGTGGGCAGCTGCTTAATAGAGATGAGTGAATTGATTCTACATGAAAAATGGTGGCCGATTCTATTCTAATAGAATCGGCCACCATTTTTCAGATCAGAAGACAGAGTAGAAGACATCTGCCTAAAAAAAATTATCATTTTTGGACTGTTTTGTAATAAAACAAATAAACGGCAGTGCAGTTGTAGTGCACCGGGGCAGGGGGTACTTTGACGTTTGGACATTTGTGGACTTTTGCCTATTTCCTCTATGCAAAATTAAAACTTCTTACTTTATTTCTCTTGAAAAGTTTAACTTATACTGTTTATTACTGTGTTGCTGCATTTTATATGTATGTTGTTATATATATCCTGTTCATTTGCACTGTAGAAGGCTCTGTAGAAAGGGTTCATAAACACCAAGAGACTGTTAGAACTTTGAATGAGAAGCTGGTAATTTTCCACAGCTGCCAAAGAGTTTAAAGAAGACTGTGTTTTGGAGGTAAAAATCCAGACTTGTTTACCACCAAACACAGACAGACTGACCTTTTGAATGTCTGGTTTAGCTCTCTTGTTATGTCTGGAAACTTGTTTTTGTCTGGAAAAACTGCTGTGTCATTGCTATTAAGTATCATTAAAGCTCTAAGGTAAGTCTATGAGAGATGGAAAGTGTTACAATGTATCTGTTTATGTTGAGCTTCTCCACTTCACCCCTCCCACTAGAAGGCTTCAATCTAGCTAGAAATGGTATATAATGAGGGCAGTCAGAGCCCCTAATGTGCTGCAGTTAGGGGCCAGTGCTTAGAGGGGGAGACTCTGCTAGACTACTGAGTGACCAAAAGAATACTGAGATGGGGATACTCTGCCACAGACCCTGGATCACCAGCCTTGGACCAAGGTACCAGCCTTCTGAAGAGAAAGAGGGACAACTAGCTCAGGACTTTCCTCAGCATTAAACCCTTCTTCTGCAAGGGAGGAGACTGGAGAAGCCAGCCCAATGCCTCGCCTGTATTGTTTTCTACCTGAATTCCTCCAGTAAAGAAGCACACTGGTTTACTGCGGACCCTTACTCTCTGGACTTATTTCCCATAGGCGTGCACCATGCCTTACCATCCCTTCCAGAGAGCAGCAAGACGTGGTGACACCTCAACGGTGTCTGGGGGACTCAGCATAGAGTTGAGGCCACCCCAAACCTGGCCACTGCACAGTCTGGTATTAAAACGGCTGTTTGTTACCACCGCCTACCATCCATTTACTCATAGACATACAGTAGGTCATTTTGACATTACTAATACTGACTTGAAGGGGTTGGATGTAGTCTGACTTATTTGGACTGAATCCAATCTGCCGACTGATTTGACTGAATTGGACCCAAAATTTCTATGGTTTAGAGGTCGTCCCATTCAAGTGAATAGGTACGCATCCGTGATGCGTTGCACAAATAGCCGATGCCCGTATATTGCAGACCTGCAATATGGGCCTGGCTGCCAGAAGTTCATGTGCATGAGTCATTATTGTCAGATCAGTGGGAGTCCAACACCCTGCACCCTGATGACCATCTATACAGCAGATGAAGCAGAAAGCAGAAGGCTTCATTCACTGAGCAGTGGGAGCTGAGCTGCAGTATGCTGGCACTGGAAACTGCAGAGTGCGTGGATGGAGCCTTCTTGCATAGTGCAATATTCAAAAAACGAACCACACTAACCGCTATATAGCACATCATACAGTTTCAGATCATGTAGTAGGACATGTTCTATTTTTTTGCGGAACGGAAATACGAACATACGGAAACGGAATGCACATGGAGTAACTTTTGTTTTTTTTGTGGACCCATTGAAGTGAATGGTTCAGCATACGGTCCGCAAAAAAATGGAACGGACACGGAAATACGATCGTGTGCATGAGCCCTTAGGTAAATATTTAGGGCCTACATTACTATTATACACTTTTAATTGCATTATGCAGCAGGCATCCCTACAGACTACTCCCCAGAGGTTTTAATTGTCTTTGTATACTAGCACAGTGTATATATTCACACAGTGTGTTTTTGGATCCAATATACTTTAGTAAGGGGATTTGTTAGTCTGTTTGTTAGTAAGTACACACTTCCTTCTATGTGATGTTGTTTATGGATTTGATGGCATACTTCCCTTTATGAATTTTATGTATTAAATGTGGGTGAAGTTTGGTGAAGTTGTGAACATAACAGGTGATTGATTATGTGGAGTCCGGCCCACGGAGGATTTTCCTCCCTTCTTCCCTCCCCCTCCAAAGTTCCCTTCCCCTTCCCCCATTCACTCATTGGAGGGTGGTGGCTATTTTACATCTGAGACCGGACACCACATGAGGTTATGAGTAAGAACTACTAAGTTCGAAACAAACTAACCGGGCGTTGGAGGGAGGTGATGTCTACACTTGTATTTTTTAACCAAAGATAAAAAAAGACGACGGCAACATTTATAATCCCGGATGCTGGAACTTCTTCTTTTTTATGTATCTATATGAAGGACTTGTCCGGCCTGTTCCGTGCAGTGGAAACATATGGTGAACTGGAATATAATTCTTATATAGATCCCTGCAGACCATCACCACCTATCCCCAGAGGTCCCATGAGGTATGTATAGTCAGTGGCGTGCCTAGGGTGTTTGGCACCCGGGGCGGGTCCTGGGTCCTTTCTCTGGCACCTCCCCCCCCCAATACTTTTAAAAAAAATTACCCCCTCACAGTAGTATTGTCCTCATTGTACAACCTTCACAGTAGTTTTGTTCATATATGTGCCGCCTCACAGTAGTTATACCCACATTGTGCCCCCTCACAGTAGTTATGCCTTCTCTGTGCCCCCTCACAGTAGTTATGCCCTCTCTGTGCCCCCTCACAGTAGTTATGCCCATATTATGCCCTCCTTACACTAGTTATGCCCTCTCTGTGCCCCTTTCACAGTTGTAATGCCCTCTTTGTGCCCCCTTCACAGTAATAATCCCCATTGTGCCCCCTTTATAGTAATAATCCCCATTGTGCCCCCTTTATAGTAATAATCCCCATTGTGTCCCTTTCATAGTAATAATCCCCATTGTGCCCCCTTTATAGTAATAATTCCCACTGTGCCCCCTCCATAGTAGAAATCCCCATTGTGCCCCCTTTATAGTAATAATGCCCACTGTTCCCCTACACAGTAATAATGCCCTCTGTGCCCCCTTCATTGTAGTAATGTCCTTTGGCTCTGTGCCCCCTCCATAGAAGATATGCCTATTGTGCCCCCTTCACATTAGTAATGCCCTCTGTGCCCCCTCCATAGTAGTAATGCCCTCTGTGCCCTTCCATAGTAGTAATGCCCTCTGTGCCCCCCCCCCCCATAGTAATAAATCCCTCTGTGCCCTCTCTGTATTAAAAAAGCAAACAAAAAAAACACAGTAACTACTCACTTTGTCTGATTCCTGAAGCTCACAGTCCTCTCCTCCCTGCAGGCACAGATCGCTCTGCAGCACTGTGTGGGCGAAGCTTATGCAGATTTCTGGACTGCAGGCTCTGCCCACACATGCCGGCAGCGCGATCTGTGACTGCAGGCTGAATGGTGATGCGGAGAGAAGTCTTCCTGCTTCACCATTTTGTGCGCCGCCAGCCTGAAGGAGGGGATGAGCACGGGGAGCTGAGTGGTGAGGGACAGGACTGCAGCGACCTGCACTCCAGTAATGAGCACTGCCATCTGCATTGATGGAAGCACTCATTGCTTCTGGCACCCCCCTGAGAGCCGGCACGGGGGGCGGACCTCCCCCCATGCGCCCCCCCCCCCCCACTTAGTAGCCACTGTGTATAGTATATATTTATATATATATATTTGTGTATTTATATGTTTTATTATGCAAATACCTGTATATCCAGAATGAGGCCTCATGCACACGACTGTGTTCCGGCAATGCCTGTGTGGCGGACGGCAAATTGAATGCAGTCCGCTATCCACATCCGACAGTCCGCACTGCAAAAAAGTAATGCATGCACTACTTTTTTTGTGGTCTGGAGGCACGGACAGAAAACATAAAGTGCTTCTGTGGGCTTCTGTTCAGCACCGTATTTTCCGGATTGCAGACGCATTTAAGTGAATTTGTCCAGATCCGTGATACTGTGAGCACGCGGTCGGTGGCCATATATCGCAGACCTGTTGTTTGTCGTCCGGCACGTGGTCGTGTCCATGAGACCTAATTCATAATTGGGCACTAATTAGACCCAATCAAAGGAATTTTAGAAAACAAGGGCTCATTGAAGACATAAATGCAAATGTCCGTTGTAATGTGACAATTCAGTACATATCCATAATGCTCCATTGCCCTGCCTATGGGTCATGCATGGTTGAATTAGTCATAGACGATCTCATTGACTTCACACGTTGGTGCTAAGTGGCAGTTGTATTTAGCACAAACAGTTATTTAAAGAACAAGCCGTATATAATGACCATAATGTTCCTGGTCCCAAGTGGTGTCAGTCAACATGTAAAGCACTCATGTAAGCTTTTTCCTGTATTTTCCTGTTAATTTAACCTTCCACCGGTTGACCTCTGTGCTCAAGAAATACATCCATCACTGACAGAGCCACAATCCTGAAGCAACCCCTATCAGAGACAGGAAGGAAGGAGCCTGGTCTATGCAAATCCACATGATATCAGTCACACGACTGTTGTGTCCTTGTTACATTTCTCTAAATGTGTCATTCTTTTAAGGTGATTATGTAGATTAATACTATAGCATGCATCGAAAATAAAAATAAATATATACTACTGTTTTGTGTTTAGAGCTCCCATGCAAACCTATGCACCATCACGGTTACAGATTACAAACAAAGCTTTTTGTTGGCTAAACCTACAGTATTTATCCTTCCGTGTGTTCACTGAATTTTCATATTCAATATAGAAGAGGAAAAATATATTTTAGGAGTTTATCTGAAGAAATTGTGTTGAAAATGGCAATTTGGAATAAATTTATTTTTTTCATATATTTTTAAGCTTGGAATTTTTTTGTGGGGGAACGGAATATCAACACTGAAGACAGTCTCCATTAGAAAACAACTGAAGTGAGACTGAGTTAAAAAATAAATACTTGATATGGAAAAAGACAAAAAACGTAGACCACGGATGTCAAACTAGTGTCCCTCCAGCTGTTGCAAAACTACAACTTCCATCATGTCTGGACATCCCACAGCTATTAGGGGATGCTGGGAGTTTCGCAAAAGCTGGAGAGTCATGATGGGTTTGACATCCCTGATGTAGACAAACAGAGGTTAGTACAGTCTGAGAACTACACAACAGTGGACAGGCTGAGGTCAGGTCTGGTGGAGTTCCGGCAGTACAGTAGTCAGGTGGAAGGTCAGGACTGGCAGCAGACAAATCAGAAGACAAGACAAGAAATATGGATCAGAATGCCTTACAGCTATGGATACCTTTTCCGGTATTATTGCTGTGATTCAGCAGGACACAAACACTGCTTCCTACAGTATATGTCTGGCCAAATCCTGGCACGAATGCTGGAAAGAGGACACATCCCTGCCGGATCCCATTATAGTCTATAGAGCCTGGTGGTGCTCTAGTCCTTTCTGGCTATGCTAGATATGATGTACTCCGGGTTCCAGCTGTTCCTCTGCTGGAAGATTTTAACGCAAGTTTGAAGCTAGCCTGATTCCCAGGATGGCAGAGGATAGCAGAACTCTAGGTACGGTCAGCCCAAGATGATTGGAGCATGGCACCTGTACTTAGAATTATGGCAGGTGGTGCAACTCCTGGGACCCCTCACACACAAACATACATGAACCCCCTTCATCACAGACATTATTCAGGTACGCCAGAACGGTCTCACATGTGGAGGACCCACGCTGATCAAGCACTGACAGCTCATCTCAATGTCAAGTCATTAATGTTTAATCCCTGAAGAAAAAAAAACATTCAATATTTTTGTACATCTATCTGTATCTTTCTGTTTATTATTATGTATTTATTTACAAATTTGCAAAAAATTTTGGTAGTTTTTGGTTTGACTAACTAATACAATTTGGGAATAATGTACTATGTGAACAATCTGGTTTATATAATTTTATTTATATTTTATTTACTCGTTCAAAAACAATAATGACATAAAATTAAAATGTCTTGTTTTTGCATACATTTTTTGCATACATTTTTTTGTGTTTATGAGGTTTATCCCAGCAGTAAAGTGTATGTCCAGCAACAGTCTTTATTGTCTGACCAACTTATTCCTTGTAGATCAAACTATCGGTCTAGCGACATTAGACTTCCTGCTAGGCCCGCCTAGGAATACTTACCGTTCATGAAACAGTCCAGCTCCTAGAAGATCAAAAACACGTTCACCCATACGTAAATGAACACTGAAACCTGGGTCATGAGAACATCTGCATTTTCGAGTTAATATTTCATCTTCCCAGGTGTGAGGGCACAGAATTTGTGGAACATCTTTGAAATAATAGTGTCATATGTTCTCTTTATGGAAAAACATTGTCATATGCCTTTTCCTGGTAATTGTTTCATTAGTATACAGCCATCAGCAAGTTTTTAATTAACGATACGATTAAAGAATGCCCACAGTGTATGACCACACACATCTTAGCAAATCACCGAGGTGACACATGAATAGGACCATCTGGTTTTAATTCACTTCCAGATTTCCTGCACTTCTTCCGCATGCATCTGAGCAATCTTTGGGAGATCTTATCTGGAAATATGCTAAAAATAATCACACATCTATCATGACATGTCTGGATGAGAACGCGTCTTGGACCATTTTGTGTTCGTCCTTAGTGCCCTGGGCTGTTTCTGCGAAGCTGTCGTGATCCGTGTTCAAACGGTTCAGACCGTTGGGATGAAAAAGTACAAAGTGAGATACGTTTTTCACAAAATATTTTGAACAATGTGTTGAGTAACATGAATGCCCTTCAGGGCAACCTACTCTTTTGAAAGCTTAAAATCATAAAAATGCCTTTCATGTCTAGATGAAAATGATATATTAATAATAGTTTGTAAGTGTAGCGAATTCAACACACTTGGTCATGAGTGGTCTTGTAAATTGATCACTTTCTGCCCCTGGAGACCCTCAACTCATTAGGGTATTCTCAGCCAAAGTCAAGGTTCTCAATGGGATTGGTGAACAATCTAATGTATGAGGGGGTTCTCCCGAAATTGATTTTTTTTCACCACCAGGGAAATAAGCCACCACCAGGGATGTCTATCAGCAGCTTTCTCCTCTCTCCCCATGGAAAACACGTTCGGCCGAACCAAGCGTGTGTACATATGGAGGCGTCAGGAGAGATGGCTGAGATACCAGCTAATGAAAGCACCTTTAAGCCTATATTACACTGCCTGATTTTCGGCAGATGATGTGTTCATAAGAACAAGAACGCTCGTTAGTGATCACCTTGCAGTGTAATACTGGCGCTGATTGCAAATGGTGGTTCATTGGGCGATTGGTTTGCAAGAGGCAGATTGTGGTGTCTAATCACAATCTGCCACTGGTAAACCAGTATACAGCATGGGGACGAGTGATGGCATAGAGAACGCTTCCCTCCCAACAATCGTCTGCAACATTGGGCTGTGTAATACCCATCAACGCCAACTATAATGCTTTGGGCAGATTTACTGCTCAGGATGTAGTTAAAACTCGATGAGAGCCTCCCTGGGGGTTGTAATGGAGGCTGAAGGTTGTCTCATGAAGACCCCTATCTATATGTCCTGTGGAGGGATATGGATGTAATGAAGAGGATATGAGCTCGAGCACAGAGGCACACTGAATGGCCACCATGTAACATTATATTCTCTACAGTGTCTACAGCAGGAGAACTTTCTAGCTGGATGTGGCTTCCACTAGTAAAATCAGCTGGGGGTACCAGAAGCTGGACCAGCAATGATCGGCAAAGCAATGTGGTGGCTCCTATCTGAAAATGATTGTTTGTCATGAGATAACCCCTTTGTGACCTATATATGGAGATTTTTTTTTTTTCATGAAAACATCATCTTTCCATATGTCTTATTATGTGATGTGGCCTCACAGAGAAGGGTCCCTTTAAAAATGAGCACCTATGATCCTGGCTGACCTGTTGCATATGCGCTTGGCAGTTAAAGGCATCTGTGTTGGTCCCATGTTCATATGTGCCATGATGTTTTAATATATGCAAATGAGCCTCTAGGAGCAACGGGGGCGTTGCCATTACACCTAGAGGCTCTGCTCTCTCTGCAACTGCTGTGACCTCTTCACTTTGACTTTAGGAGAAATCTCAGGACCAGGCGTGATGACGTTTACACTGCCTGGTCCTGTCAATCGAAGTGCAGAGGGCGCAGCAGTTACAGAGAGAGCAGAGCCTCTAGGTGTAATGGCAACGCCTCAATTGCTCCTAGAGGCTCATTTGCATACATGAAAACTAAATTTTTCAAAGCAATGAGGGCACATATAAACATGGGACCAACACAGATGCCTTTTACTGCCAAGAGCACATGTAACAGGTCAGCCAGTGTCTTAGGTACAAATGTGCTGACTGATGCCCTTTAACCCTGTAGGACAAAAACTGCTGGAAAAGTGAAAATGTTAAGACAAAATGTTAAGACCAAATGAAAAAATATATTTTTTTAGTCCAAAATGAGTATAATGAAATCATAAAGAACATTGCCTCGGAAGGTGTTCAGTTCTGGTGAATGGATGCTTTCATTCCCATGAATATTGATCCGGTGAGAGGCCGGCTGAGCGGTTCTCTTCTGGTATCAGGTCATATCTAAGTGACGGTATCTGTATTTCCTCTCTATGAGCAATTCTCTCCAGTCTTGGGTCTGGTTTATGTCGATCCCTGGCATAGATTTGTGGAAAACATAGTTTTTTTTCCCAAGATTATGTTATGTTTCTTCTCGGATTGTATTTTACAGCTAGTATACACTCCTAAAAATGTTTGACATATGCTAATCTGCAGCTAGAATGGCTTAAACACATGTTAGAAGAGCATCATCAGGGGGATACATCGAATTTCCATGTCTGCAAAATTAACAAACTACAATAGAATTCATCATCCGTCAGCGGCGTCTTCTGCATTATCAGGAGGAGGTCACAGGAGTGACTTGCCAAAGTTAAGAACAAGGTAAATGTAATGGAAGAAGCATTTACTGTGCAGGTTTTGCATCTCAGCCTCATATATTTCAATGAAACAGAGCTGCAATACCAGACATGACCATGAGCAGGGGGTGGTGCTGTTTCAGGAAAAACAGAAGGCAATTTTTTTTTTATTCTTGCTCTAATTTTGGGCAACCCTTTCAAGGGCTCAATCAGATGAGCTTTGTAAAACTCCTCTGTCAAGTACTGACAATTTCCCATCCGTGGTGAATCAGTTTTTTCTATGACTTTTTCACCAAAAAGCATCAGCACGCCATCTATTTTTATGTCCATCAAACAAAAAGGCAATGAAATGTCCATCCAGGATTTCCTAGCACAGACCGTACACATGCCATGGGTTGTGTGTCATTTTTTTTCATGGACCCATTGACTTTTATGTGCAAATCAGGCGTGAAAATTGGACCAAACCCGAGTAGGTTGCCATTTTCTATTAAAGGAACCGATGGTTTATGAAGAAAAATGGATGTATGAATTGTAGAGATCCCAAGAATCCATTTGGAGGGATCTGCATGGGATTATGATTATCCCATAGGTTGCTTAGGGCATTTTTGGCTGGAGTTTTACCGCCAAAATCAGAGTAAAGAAGGCTAATTTTAGTATGGTTGCTGGGTTGGGGGCAAGATTACAGGGACTGGCTAGTTGGGTTGTCCTATAGTGGGATTGTTGCTGAGGCTGGGAAGTTTAGGGTGCCCAGCAACAGTTAGGGCATTGATGGATGAGTTTGGGGTGGTGTGGAAAAGGTGTATATAATGCTAATATATAATCCTACTCACCAGGGACGTTTCGTTGCGGAGCTCAAGCGACGCGCTGAAGGGGAGTAACATCTGCCTGGCTGGAGTCTTGCCTTGCGGAGCTTGCGGATGCGGTGCCGGACGTTTCGGAGCCATGTGGTGCAGTCCCGGCTGGAGGATCTTCAGCGATGCCTACCATACATGTAGGAGTCCCTGTTGCCTTACCTGCGTGAGAAAAGGCAGCACGCAGTTTTCTCTTCCTCCCCCTGCAGATCCTCATCGAAACAGCGCGCAACGGAGAAGCGTCCGGCGTCGAATGCCAGGGCCAAAAGTGGCATCGGGCTGAGAACGTCACTTCCGGCCGTGCATGAAGATTTGGTGTCCCCCGGAAACTTTGATCACTAGATTGGTTCCTGCCTGTCTTTCAAGAAGAAGAGTTCCCTGCCTCCACTGCCTACAGGTGAGCGGTCCAGAGAAGCCTCAGCGGCACCTCATCAGGTGAAGAACCGACAGCGCAGAAGTAGGGCTTCGCATGGGCAGCGTCCGGTATGGCAGCTGGTGGATGCGTGCCAAGAAGACCCCCCCTGCCTCCTGAGGACCCATGTCATTCTACGGATCAGCCTGGGGCTGCATCTGGTGGTGACTGTACTGCTGTCTTAGCCCCTGTGCTAGCGTCCCTGTCCAGGGTGCTGTCCTCCTTGCAGAGTTTGGTCCCCCAATTGTCTTCTTCGGTTAGTATGGCCGCTTTGGCGGGCGATGTCACTGACGCTTGGCGGCCGGGTGATCAGGGGGAGGGACGGGACTCTGATAGTGAGGACTCCACCCCTTTGCCAATTTTTCCCAAGGGTAGAGGGGTTGCTGAGAAGTGTTTTAAAGAACCTCTGCCCCGTTATATTTCCCCTCTAGGTTTTCATTTGTCCATGTCTGTAAAAGAAAAGATATGGAGAAATGAATTTTTCGACATCTTATCCTTGCTGCCTGCATCGTTTGTAGCTAAATTAGAGAAGCGGGAGTACAAGTCAGAGGAAGATAGGAGATGTCCAATTCCGCTGACTTCTAATAATTGGTTGCAGGTGTACTGTATATATTGTAGCGTGATGGGCGAGAAGTTCCCCCAAAAATGTTCGGGTTTGTTTTGTGAAGCATTTAGACAACGTTCTAGAAGCTTATAAAAATTCACGGGGGATTGGTTGGTTTACTTATGATGAGGGAGTTAGGCAAAGGCTAGCAGTTTACCCTAGTATGCGTTGGGGCACAAAGGATGTGGGTTTGTGGCTTAATTTATTGGTGCCGCAGCGTACGTATTTTTCTGCCCCTAAGCAGCAGCCACCTTTGGCAGTACAGCAACTTCTGGGCTGAGGAGGGGCACGTGCTTTGCGTTTAATGGAACTCAGTGTTGATGGCCTTCCTCCTGTAAATATAGGCATGAATGTACAGGGTGGGCCATTTATATGGATACACCTTAATAAAATGGGAATGGTTGGTGATATTAACTTCCTGTTTGTGGCACATTAGTATATGTGAGGGGGGAAACTTTTCAAGATGGGTGGTGACCATGGCGGCCATTTTGAATCCAACTTTTGTTTTTTCAATAGGAAGAGGGTCATTTGACACATCAAACTTATTGGGAATTTCACAAGAAAAACAATGGTGTGCTTGGTTTTAACGTAACTTTATTTTTTCATTAGTTATTTACAAGTTTCTGACCACTTACAAAATGTGTTCAATGTGCTGCCCATTGTGTTGGATTGTCAATGCAACCCTCTTCTCCCACTCTTCACACACTGATAGCAACACCGCAGGAGAAATGCTAGCACAGGCTTCCAGTATCCGTAGTTTCAGGTGCTGCACATCTCGTATCATCTGAAGGCAATCGTCTATGCTGTGAAGATACGAGATGTGCAGCACCTGAAACTACGGATACTGGAAGCCTGTGCTAGCATTTCTCCTGCGGTGTTGCTATCAGTGTCTGAAGAGTGGGAGAAGAGGGTTGCATTGACAATCCAACACAATGGGCAGCACATTGAACACATTTTATAAGTGGTCAGAAACTTGTAAATAACTCATGAAAGAATAAAGTTACGTTAAAACCAAGCACACCATTGTTTTTCTTGTGAAATTCCCAATAAGTTTGATGTGTCAAATGACCCTCTTCCTATTGAAAAAACTAAAGTTGGATTCAAAATGGCCGACTTCAAAATGGCCGCCATGGTCACCACCCATCTTGAAAAGTTTCCCCCCTCACATATACTAATGTGCCACAAACAGGAAGTTAATATCACCAACCATTCCCATTTTATTAAGGTGTATCCATATAAATGGCCCACCCTGTACATTTTGTGGGGGCAGCCACTCCATGGTGCGCTGTTTTAAGAGAGCAGTACCCAAATCGCAGGATGGCGGGTCTGCTCCTCAAGGGTTTTGGAGAAGGTTTTCGTTTACCGTCCTTTTCAGGGAAAGGTTGTAGGTGGGTGAATAATTTATCCTCGGTGATGCATTTCCCGCTGGTGGTCCAATCAAAATTAGGAAAAGAGTTGGCAGAGTATCGGATTGCTGGTCCTTTCCCATTCCCTCCTTTTGCTAATTTTCGTATTTCTCCATTAGGGGTTGTACCTAAAAAGTAGCCGGGTGCTTATTGTTTAATTCATCATTTGTCATTCCCCTATGGGGCATCGCTGAATGATGACATTGATAAGGCATTGTGCTCTGTTAAGTATGCTACATTTGATTCAGCTGTGAATCTAGTGCGTAGCTACGGCAACGGGGCTTTAATGGCTAAAGCTGACATTCTGTCTGCTTTTCGCCTATTGCCAGTACATCCTGCTGCTTTTAGTTCCCTTGGTTTTCATTTTCAGGGTTCTTTTTATTTTGACAAGTGTTTACCGATGGGGTGTTCGTTAACTTGTTTTTATTTTGAAGTCTTTTCTTCTTTCCTGGAGTGGGTTGTAGCAGTTAGGAGCAGGCGATGAATGGTAACGCATTATTTAGATGATTTTTTGTTCATTGGTCCAGCTAACTCTTCAGTTTATTTCAGATTTGTTAGAATTGTTTGTTAGTATTTGTTCTGAGTTTGGTGTTCCTTTAGCGTCCGACAAAAACAATTTTTCCGGTTAATTGTTTAGAGTATTTGGGCATTGTCATTGTGAAAGGGGAGTTTCCTCTACCTGTGCAGGAGGTAAATAGAATATGCTCTGCTATCTCTCGTTTGATGGGTAGCCGGAAAGCAACAGCGAAGGAAATTCAGTCATTATTGACAAGTCTTCCTTAACTTCCTTGCATAACCTCTAGGGTTATGCCAATGGGTCGTGTCTTCTGTCGGCAGCTGGCAGCAAAGGTCGCTGGTGTGCGAAATCCAGCTTTTCATGTGAGTTTATGCAAGGAAGTTAAGGAAGACTTGTCAATTTGGTTAGAATTCTTTTAGCAGTATAATGGTCGTTCGTATTGGCAGAAGGATTTTGTCTCGGCTCCTTCTTTGGATTTGTTTACAGATGCAGCGGGGTCTTGCGGATTTGGCGCTTATTGGAAGAGTCATTGGTGTGCGTGTAAATGGCATCCGTCATGGGTAGAGATGTGGCGAACATAAAATTTTCCGTTCGCGAACGGCGAATGAGAATTTTCGCAAATGTTCGCGAACGGGCAAACCGCCATTGACTTCAATGGGCAGGCGAATTTTAAATCCCACAGGGACTCTTTCTGGCCTCAATAGTGATGGGAAAGTTGTTTCAAAGGGACTAACACCTGGACTGTGGCATGCCGGAGGGGGATCCATGGCAAAACTCCCATGGAAAATTACGTAGTTGACGCAGAGTCGGGTTTTAATCCATAAAGGGCATAAATCACCTAACATTCCTAAATTGTTTGGAATAACATGCTTTAAAACATAAGGTATGATGTTGTATCGATCAGGTAGTGTAAGGGTTACGCCCGCTTGACAGTGACAGACCAAACTCCCCGTTTAACGCACCGCAAACAGTCCATTTGCACAACCGCAAACTCCCCATTTGCACAAGGTTGGATACCAAGCTAGCCATGTCCCGTTCCTTGTCCTCACTAATGTCATTGAAGGTCTCTTCCTCCACCCAGCCACGTACAACACCAAGGGTCCCTGAAAGGTGACAACAAGCCCCCTGGGACGCCTGCTGTGGTTGGTCTTCCACCTCCTCAAAGCCACCTTCCTCCTCTGACTCCTCTTCTTCAGACTCCTCTCTCTGCGTTATTATAAGGTGTGTTAAGTAGTACTATTCCTATCAGTTTAATCCCTGTTACGTCCCCTATCAGGGGACGTGTATATGGCATCGATTTTAGGAACGGGGAGATGGAAAAAGATGCTTGGTCGGTCCTCCTACTTCAAATTTGGAGCACTGCACGTGCAATCTAATGTGCCGCCAGATAGTTGTGGTGTGTTATGTTGTTCTATTCTTATCAGTTTAATCCCTTTTACGTCCCCCTAGAACGCCTCAGACTCCACCAGCTTGTATGGTAAAAGCTGGCGGGCTAAGAGTTCAGACAAGCCAGCTGTCAGACGTCGGGCAAGGGGGTGACTTTGTGACATTGGCTTCTTACGCTCAAACATGTCCTTGACAGACACCTGACTGTGGGCAGATGAGCAGGAACTGCTCAAGGCGAGAGGCGGAGTGGCGGGTGGTTGAGAGGGGGCAAGGAGGACAGCAGTGGTTGATGTGGCTGAAGATGCTGGACCAGGAGGAGGATGGCGGCTTTGAGTTTCTGTGGTGCTTGTACTCATGTGTTGATCCCATAGGCGTTTGTGATGTGCGATCATGTGCCTTCGCAAAGCAGTTGTACCTAGTTGGGTGTTGGACTTCCCACGACTCCGTTTCTTTTGGCACAGGTTGCAAATGGCATCGCTGTTGTCAGAGGCAGACACACAAAAAAAATGCCACACTGCTGAGCTCTGCAATGACGGCATTCTGGTGGTGGCAACAGCATGCGTTGATTGGCGTGCTGTCTGACTGACCCCGGGTGCCGATACTTGCTGTCTGACTGTGCCACTAGCTCCTTGCGACGACCTCCCCCTGCTTCCAACTCGTCTCCTCCTCCTCTCTGTCTCCCCATCTGAACTTTCCCCCTGCTCTTCTTCTCTTCGAGCGGGCACCCATGTGACATCCACGGACACATCGTCATCATCAACCGCTTCACTTGTATCTGACACCTCAGCAAAGGAAGCAGCAGCTGGTACAACATCATCATCATCATCACATAGTGATGTCGCGAACATAAAATTTTCAGTTCGCGAACAGCGAACGCGAACTTCCGCAAATGTTCGCGAACTGGCGAACCGGGCGAACCGCCATAGACTTCAATAGACAGGCGAATTTTAAAACCCACAGGGACTCTTTCTGGCCACAATAGTGATGAGAAAGTTGTTTCAAGGGGTCTAACACCTGGACTGTGGCATGCCGGAGGGGGATCTATGGCAAAACTCCCATGGAAAATTACGTAGTGGACGCAGAGTCGGGTTTTAATCCATAAAGGGCATAAATCAACTAACATTCCTAAATTGTTTGGAATAACGTGCTTTAAAACATCCAGTGTGTGTATACGATCAGGTATGATGTTGTATCGATCAGGTAGTGTAAGGGTTACGCCCGCATCACAGACATTGACAGACCAAACTCCCCTTTTAATGCACCGCAAACAGTTCATTTGCACAACCGCAAACTCCCCATTTGCACAAGGTTGGATACCAAGCTAGCCACGTCCCGGTGATGTCATTGAAGGTTTCTTCCTCCACCCAGCCACGTACAACACCAAGGGTCCCCGAAAGGTCAATTGAATTGATTTTTCGAACGGGGAGATGGTTAAAAAAAACGCTGGCTCCCTCCCCTTTGTTTTTATCCACGGTGACTGCGTCTGCGCCGTGCAATTTACTGTCACACCCGATATGAGTGGTATTTTCTGTAGTACTATTCTCATCAGTTTAATCCCTCTAACGTCCCCGACTCCCCAATCTGGGGGCCATTTATTAAACAGATTTTTCGGACGGGGAGATGGTTAAAAAAACGCTGGCTCCCTCCACTCTGTTTTAATCCACGGTGACTGCGTCTGCGCCGTGCAATTTACTGTCACACCCGATATGAGTGGTATTTTCTGTAGTACTATTCTCATCAGTTTAATCCCTCTAACGTCCCCAATCTGGGTGCCATTTATTGAATAGATTTTTCGAACGGGGAGATGGTTAAAAAAAACCTGGCTCCCTCCACTCTGTTTTAAACCACGGTGACTGCGTCTGCGCCGTGCAATTTACTGTCACACCCGATATGAGTGGTATTTTCTGTAGTACTATTCTCATCAGTTTAATCCCTCTAACGTCCCCAATCTGGGTGCCATTTATTGAATAGATTTTTCGAACGGGGAGATGGTTAAAAAAACGCTGGCTCCCTCCACTCTGTTTTAAACCACGGTGACTGCATCTGCGCCGTGCAATTTACTGTCACACCCGATATGAGTGGTATTTTCTGTAGTACTATTCTCATCAGTTTAATCCCTCTAACATCCCCAATCTGGGGGCCATTTATTAAATAGATTTTTTGAACGGGGAGATGGTTAAAAAAACGCTGGCTCCCTCCACCGATATGAGTGGTATTTTCTGTAGTATTATTCTCATCAGTTTAATCCCTGTTACGTCCCATATCAGGAATTGCCTTTTATGAAAAAAAATTTAGGCCGGGTACCTTCGACTGCCTTCACAGTGACAGACCAAACTCTCATACACTAAACTGAATTGATTTCAGGAACCGGGAGATGGAAAAAGCAGCTTGGTCGGTCCTCTTACTCCCAAATTGGGGCACTGCGCGTGCACAGAGCAATGTGCTGTGACACCCTATATGAGTGGTGTCTTAACTAGTACTATTGCTATCAGTTTAATCCCTGTTACGGACCCTATCCGGTCGAATTGATTAACCATTGTCGAATCCCCCATTGACATCCCCCTTATAAGCTGTGTAAAGCATATTTTTTAGTTTGGTTTTGAACTGCTGCATCCTTTCCGACTTTTGGTAATTTGGTAACATTTCTGCCACTTTCTGCTTATACCGGGGGTCTAGTAGCGTGGCCACCCGATCGCTTTTGGTCTGACCATAATGAAGCAACGGCCTTATCATCTGGGGTGTGGCAACATTGCCAACACACTTTTATAGAGGTGATGATGATTGCTTCATTGTGATACGCAAGCCCCTTCACCACAACAAGGTAACGATCACGAAGGGGAATTGACACTTGTATGTGCCTTTTTTTTTTGGTTTGTTTTTGCAGCCACAGTGCTGCACCATAGGACAGAAAAATTAGGCATGTACACATGCCTGAAAAATAATGGCACTGTTGCAGACGCTATTGTAGCAGCGGCCGGAAAAATTTATGTTTTCCAGGCAGAAAAGTGACTAAAACATTACGGCTTGAACCCTAGTTGGTGGTGGAGAATTCACGAAAGTCATCCGGTATGCAGACATTAAATACAGCAGCGTGGGGACCATTTTGAGGCCAAGGCATGTAATCAGGCCTTTTGTTAGTCAAACGTATCCCCCACTGTCAGTCCCTTCGGGATCCATGCCTCATTCATCTTTATGAAGGTGAGGTAATCAACACTTTTTTGACCGAGGCGACTTCTCTTGTCAGTGACAATGCCTCCTGCTGCACTGAAGCTCCATTCTGACAGGACACTTGAAGCAGGGCAGGCCAGAAGTTCTATCGCAAACTGGGATAGCTCAGGCCACAGGTCAAGCCTGCACACCCAGTAGTGAAGGGGTTCATTGCTCCTCAGAGTGTCGATATCTGCTGTTAAGGCGAGGTAGTCTGCTACCTGTCGGTCGAGTCGTTCTCTAAGGCTGGATCCCGAAGGGCTGTGGCGATGAGTAGGACTGAAAAAGCTCCGCATGTCCTCCATCAACAACACATCTGTAAATCGTCCAGTCCTTGCCGCCGTGGTAGGAGGAGGATTACACTCACCTCTTCCCCTGTTAGATTCCCGTTGTGCTGTGACATCTCCCTTATAAGCTGTGTAAAGCATATTTTTTAGTTTGGTTTTGAACTGCTGCATCCTTTCCGACTTTCGGTAATTTTGTAACATTTCTGCCACTTTCTGCTTATACCGGGGGTCTAGTAGCGTGGTCACCCAGTACAGATCGTTCTCCTTTATCCTTTTTATACGTGGGTCCCTCAACAGACATGACAGCATGAAAGACCCCATTTGAACAAGGTTGGATGCAGAGCTTCTCATTTCCCGTTCCTCGTCCTCACTGATGTCATTGACGGTCTGTTCTTCCCCCCAGCCACGTACAACACCATGGGTCCCAGATAGGTGACAACAACGAGCACCCTGGGGTGCCTGCTGTGGTTGGTCTTCCTCCTCCTCAAAGCCGCCACATTCCTCCTCTGACTCCTCTTCCTCATACTCCTCTTCCAGCGTTGCTGCAGGTCCGGCAAGCGATGATGACAAGGCTGTTTCTGGTGGTGATGGTGACCACAACTCTTCCTCTTCCTCTTCACGCTCATCTACAGCCTGATCCAGAACTCTTCGCAGGGCACGCTCCAGGAAGAAAACAAATGGGATGAGGTCGCTGATGGTGGCTTCGGTGCGACTGACTAGGTTTGTCACCTCCTCAAAAGGACGCATAAGCCTACAGGCATTGCGCATGAGTGTCCAGTAACGTGGCAAAAAGATTCCCAGCTCCGCAGAGGCTGTCCTAGCACCCCGGTCATACAAATACTCGTTGACGGCTTTTTCTTGTTGGAGCAGGCGGTCGAACATTAGGAGTGTTGAATTCCAACGTGTCGGGCTGTCGCATATCAAGCGCCTCACTGGCATGTTGTTTCGCCGCTGAATATCGGAAAAGTGCGCCATGGCCGTGTAGGAACGCCTGAAATGGCCACACACCTTCCTGGCCTGCTTGAGGACGTCCTGTAAGCCTGGGTACTTAGACACAAAACGTTGTACGATGAGATTCAACACATGTGCCATGCACGGCACATGTGACAACTTGCCCAAATTTAATGCCGCCAACAGATTGCTTCCATTGTCACACACCACTTTGCCGATCTCCAGTTGGTGCGGGGTCAGCCACTGATCCACCTGTGCGTTCAGGGCGGACAGGAGTGCTGGTCCTGTGTGGCTCTCTGCTTTCAGGCAAGTCAACCCCAAGATAGCGTTACACTGTCGTATCCGGGATGTGGAATAGCCCCTGGGGAGCTGGGGGGAATCAGTTGATGTGCAGCCAGACGCCGCAGCAGAAGAGGACTCAGCCGAGGAGGAAATTAAAGAGGATGGAGTAGGAGTAGAGGAGGTGGCAGTAGGTCTGCCTGCAAGTCGTGGTGGTGTCACCAACTCCGCTGCAGAGCCACGCATTCCATGCTTGTCAGCCGTCAGCAGGTTGACCCAATGCGCAGTATACGTGATATACCTGCCCTGACCGTGCTTTGCAGACCAGGTATCAGTGGTCAGATGGACCCTTGCCCCAACACTGTATGCCAGAGATGCCATGACTTCCTTTTCAATGACATGGTAGAGGTTTGGGATTGCCTTTTTTGAAAAAAAATTTCGTCCGGGTACCTTCCACTGTGGTGTCCCAATAGCGACAAATTTTTTGAAGGCCTCAGACTCTACCAGCTGGTATGGTAAAAGCTGGCGGGCTAAGAGTTCCGTCAAGCCAGCTGTCAGTCGCCGGGCAAGGGGGTGACTTTGTGACATTGGCTTCTTATGCTCAAACATGTCCTTGACAGACACCTGACTGGGGGCAGATGAGCAGGAACTGCTGAAGGTGAGAGATGGAGTGGCGGGTGGTTGAGAGGGGGCAGGGAGGACAGCAGTGGTTGACGTGGCTGAAGATGCAGGACCAGGAGGAGCATGGTGGCTTTGAGTTTGTGTGCTGCTTGTACTCATGTGTTGATCCCATAGGCGTTTGTGATGTGAGATCATGTGCCTTCGCAAAGCAGTTGTACCAAGGTGGGTGTTGGACTTCCCACGACTCAGTTTCTTTTGGCACAGGTTGCAAATGGCATTGCTTTTATCAGAGGCAGACACACAAAAAAAATGCCACACTGCTGAGCTTTGCAATGACGGCATTCTAGTGGTGGCAACAGCATGCGTTGACTGGCGTGCTGTCTGGCTGACCCCAGGTGCCGATACATGCTGTCTGACTGTGCCACTAACTCCTTGCGACGACCTCCCCCTGCTTCCAACTCGTCTCCTCATTCTCTCTGTCTCCCCTTCAGAACTTTCCCCCTCTTCTTCTCTTCGAGCAGGCACCCACGTGGCATCCGTGGACACATCGTCATCATCAACCGCTTCACTTGTATCTGACACCTCAGCAAAGGAAGCAGCAGCGGGTACAACATCATCATCATCACACTGTACGTCCATGTGTGTAATCCTGCCTGACTGAGACATATCCCCGTAATCTACATCATCTGGCAATAATGGTTGCGCATCACTAATTGCATCCAACTGATGTGTAAATAACTCCTCTGACGGATCAAGTGAAGCGGCTGTGGTGGCTGTGGTGGTAGTGGCGACGGGCGGGTGCGTGGTAACTTGAGAGCAGGTGACCGAAGCTGAGTTGGAGGAGGATGGTGCGTCAAGGTTCTTAGCGGAAGCTGTTGAAGATTGGGTGTCCTGTCTAAGCCAGTCAACTACGTCCTCTGAATTTTTCGGGTTCAGGGTACGTGGCCTCTGAAAACTGGGCATTATTCCAGGGACAGTGGAAATCACAGCACCATGACCACGACGGCCCCTGCGGGGTGGCCTGCCTCTGCCTGTCATTTTTTTTTTAGATAAGTGGTACTACGCGTGCTAGGTACTGTGCCACCCGGTATGAGTGGTTGGCACTGGCAGTGGGCACACTACAGTCTGTGGAAGTGGGCCTGACACACACTGGCAGCAGGCAAGCAACTGAATTTAGACTACTGTCTAAAAATTAAATGCCTTATTTATCGGCAAGCTACTGTGCCACCCGGTATCAGTGGTTGGCACTGGCAGTGGGCACACTACAGTCAGTGGAAGAGGGCCTGACACACACTGGCAGCAGGCAAGCAACTGAAATTACACTAAAGTGTAAAAATTAAATGCCTTATTTATCGGCAAGCTACTGTGCCACCCGGTATGAATGGTTGGCACTGGCAGTGGGCACACTACAGTCAGTGGAAGAGGGCCTGACACACACTGGCAGCAGGCAAGCAACTGAATTTAGACTACTGTCTAAAAATTAAATGCCTTATTTATCGGCAAGCTACTGTGCCACCCGGTATCAGTGGTTGGCACTGGCAGTGGGCACACTACAGTCAGTGGAAGCGGGCCTGACACACACTGGCAGCAGGCAAGCAACTGAAATTACACTAAAGTGTAAAAATTAAATGCCTTATTTATCGACAAGCTACTGTGCCACCCGGTATCAGTGGTTGGCACTGGCAGTGGGCACACTACAGTCAGTGGAAGCGGGCCTGACACACACTGGCAGCAGGCAAGCAACTGAATTTAGACTACTGTCTAAAAATTAAATGCCTTATTTATCGGCAAGCTACTGTGCCACCCGGTATCAGTGGTTGGCACTGGCAGTGGGCACACTACAGTCAGTAGAAGCGGGCCTGACACACACTGGCAGCAGGCAAGCAACTGAAATTACACTAAAGTGTAAAAATTAAATGCCTTATTTATCGGCAAGCTACTGTGCCACCCGGTATGAGTGGTTGGCACTGGCAGTGGGCACACTACAGTCAGTAGAAGCGGGCCTGACACACACTGGCAGCAGGCAAGCAACTGAAATTACACTAAAGTGTAAAAATTAAATGCCTTATTTATCGGCAAGCTACTGTGCCACCCGGTATGAGTGGTTGGCACTGGCAGTGGGCACACTACAGTCAGTGGAAGAGGGCCTGACACACTGACTGGCAGCAGGCAAGCAACTGAATTTAGACTACTGTCTAAAAATTAAATGCCTTATTTATCGGCAAGCTACTGTGCCACCCGGTATCAGTGGTTGGCACTGGCAGTGGGCACACTACAGTCAGTGGAAGCGGGCCTGACACACACTGGCAGCAGGCAAGCAACTGAAATTACACTAAAGTGTAAAAATTAAATGCCTTATTTATCGGCAAGCTACTGTGCCACCCGGTATCAGTGGTTGGCACTGGCAGTGGGCACACTACAGTCAGTAGAAGCGGGCCTGACACACACTGGCAGCAGGCAAGCAACTGAAATTACACTAAAGTGTAAAAATTAAATGCCTTATTTATCGGCAAGCTACTGTGCCACCCGGTATGAGTGGTTGGCACTGGCAGTGGGCACACTACAGTCAGTGGAAGAGGGCCTGACACACTGACTGGCAGCAGGCAAGCAACTGAATTTAGACTACTGTCTAAAAATTAAATGCCTTATTTATCGGCAAGCTACTGTGCCACCCGGTATCAGTGGTTGGCACTGGCAGTGGGCACACTACAGTCAGTGGAAGCGGGCCTGACACACACTGGCAGCAGGCAAGCAACTGAAATTACACTAAAGTGTAAAAATTAAATGCCTTATTTATCGGCAAGCTACTGTGCCACCCGGTATCAGTGGTTGGCACTGGCAGTGGGCACACTACAGTCAGTGGAAGAGGGCCTGACACACACTGGCAGCAGGCAAGCAACTGAATTTAGACTACTGTCTAAAAATTAAATGCCTTATTTATCGGCAAGCTACTGTGCCACCCGGTATCAGTGGTTGGCACTGGCAGTGGGCACACTACAGTCAGTGGAAGAGGGCCTGACACACTGACTGGCAGCAGGCAAGCAACTGAATTTAGACTACTGTCTAAAAATTAAATGCCTTATTTATCGGCAAGCTACTGTGCCACCCGGTATCAGTGGTTGGCACTGGCAGTGGGCACACTACAGTCAGTGGAAGCGGGCCTGACACACACTGGCAGCAGGCAAGCAACTGAAATTACACTAAAGTGTAAAAATTAAATGCCTTATTTATCGGCAAGCTACTGTGCCACCCGGTATCAGTGGTTGGCACTGGCAGTGGGCACACTACAGTCAGTGGAAGAGGGCCTGACACACACTGGCAGCAGGCAAGCAACTGAATTTAGACTACTGTCTAAAAATTAAATGCCTTATTTATCGGCAAGCTACTGTGCCACCCGGTATCAGTGGTTGGCACTGGCAGTGGGCACACTACAGTCAGTGGAAGCGGGCCTGACACACACTGGCAGCAGGCAAGCAACTGAATTTAGACTACTGTCTAAAAATTAAATGCCTTATTTATCGGCAAGCTACTGTGCCACCCGGTATCAGTGGTTGGCACTGGCAGTGGGCACACTACAGTCAGTTGAAGTCGGCCTGACACACACTAGCAGCAGGCAAGCAGCTGAAATTACACTAAAGTGTAAAAATTAAATGCCTTTTTTATGCAAAGTCCTGTGCCAGCCGGTATGAGTGGTGGGCACTGGCAGTGGGCACACTACAGTCAGTGGAAGTCAGCCTGACACACACTGGCAGGCAACTAACCTTAGATTAAAGTGTAAAAATTAAGTGCCTATTTTTTAAGCAAAGTCCTGTGCCACTCGGTATGACAGGGGTGGGCACTGGCAGTGGGCACACTACAGTCAGTTGAAGTCGGCCTGACACACACTAGCAGCAGGCAAGCAGCTGAAATTACATTAAAGTGTAAAAATGAAATGCCTTTTTTAAGCAAAGTCCTGTGCCAGCCGGTATGAGTGGTGGGCACTGGCAGTGGGCACACTACAGTCAGTGGAAGTCAGCCTGACACACACTGGCAGGCAACTAACCTTAGATTAAAGTGTAAAAATTAAGTGCCTATTTTTTAAGCAAAGTCCTGTGCCACTCGGTATGACAGGGGTGGGCACTGGCAGTGGGCACACTACAGTCAGTTGAAGTCGGCCTGACACACACTAGCAGCAGGCAAGCAGCTGAAATTACACTAAAGTGTAAAAATTAAATGCCTTTTTTATGCAAAGTCCTGTGCCAGCCGGTATGAGTGGTGGGCACTGGCAGTGGGCACACTACAGTCAGTGGAAGTCAGCCTGACACACACTGGCAGGCAACTAACCTTAGATTAAAGTGTAAAAATTAAGTGCCTATTTTTTAAGCAAAGTCCTGTGCCACTCGGTATGACAGGGGTGGGCACTGGCAGTGGGCACACTACAGTCAGTTGAAGTCGGCCTGACACACACTAGCAGCAGGCAAGCAGCTGAAATTACATTAAAGTGTAAAAATTAAATGCCTTTTTTAAGCAAAGTCCTGTGCCAGCCGGTATGAGTGGTGGGCACTGGCAGTGGGCACACTACAGTCAGTGGAAGTCAGCCTGACACACACTGGCAGGCAACTAACCTTAGATTAAAGTGTAAAAATTAAGTGCCTATTTTTTAAGCAAAGTCCTGTGCCACTCGGTATGACAGGGGTGGGCACTGGCAGTGGGCACACTACAGTCAGTTGAAGTCGGCCTGACACACACTAGCAGCAGGCAAGCAGCTGAAATTACATTAAAGTGTAAAAATTAAATGCCTTTTTTAAGCAAAGTCCTGTGCCAGCCGGTATGAGTGGTGGGCACTGGCAGTGGGCACACTACAGTCAGTGGAAGTCAGCCTGACACACACTGGCAGGCAACTAACCTTAGATTAAAGTGTAAAAATTAAGTGCCTATTTTTTAAGCAAAGTCCTGTGCCACTCGGGATGACAGGGGTGGGCACTGGCAGTGGGCACACTACAGTCAGTTGAAGTCGGCCTGACACACACTGGCAGGCAACTAACCTTAGATTAAAGTGTAAAAATGAAGTGCCTTTTTTTTAAGCAAAGTCCTGTGCCACACGGGATGACAGGGGTGGGCACTGGCAGTGGGCACACTACAGTCAGTTGAAGTCGGCCTGACACACACTAGCAGCAGGCAAGCAGCTGAAATTACACTAAAGTGTAAAAATTAAATGCCTTTTTTATGCAAAGTCCTGTGCCAGCCGGTATGAGTGGTGGGCACTGGCACTGGGCACACTACAGTCAGTGGAAGTCAGCCTGACACACACTGGCAGGCAACTAACCTTAGATTAAAGTGTAAAAATTAAGTGCCTTTTTTTAAGCAAAGTCCTGTGCCACACGGAATGACAGGGGTGAGCACTGGCAGTGGGCACACTACAGTCTGTGGGCCTGCAGCTCCTCACACACAGGCAGGCCAGGCAACTGCAATATGTATATAAAGGAAAAAAAAAAAGCAGACTAATGTTGCAGCCCTAAAAAGGGCTTTTTGGGGTGCTGTCAGGACGCTGTCCTTACAGCAGAGATCAGATGAGTCTTTCAGGACTGGAGTGGACACTGAATTCACTAGCCTAGCTATCGATTTCCCAATTAAATCAGCAGCAGTTACAGTCTCCCTCCTCTCACTAAGACTGCAGCTTCAGAATGAATCTAAAATGGATGCTGTGCAGGAGGTGGGAGGGTCTGGGAGGGAGGGTATGCTGCTGATTGGCTGGAATGTGTCTGCTGACTGTGAGGTACAGGGTCAAAGTTTGCTCAATGATGATGTATAGGGGGCGGACCGAACATCGCATGTGTTCGCCCGGCAGAGGCGAACGCGAACAAGCTATGTTCGCCGGGAACTGTTCGCCGTCGGATAGTTCGGGCCATCTCTATCATCACACTGTACGTCCATGTGTGTAATGCTGCCTGACTGAGACATATCCCTGTTATCTACATCCTCTGGCAATAATGGTTGCGCATCACTCATTTCTTTCAACTGATGTGTAAATAACTCCTCTGACAGATCAAGTGAAGCGGCTGTGGTGCTAGTGTTGGTGGTGGTGGAGGGCGGGCGAGTGGTAACTTGAGAGCTGCCCGAAGCTGAGCTGGAGGAGGATGGTGCGTCAAGGTTCCGAGAGGAAGCTGTAGAAGATTGGGTGTCCTGTGTTAGCCAGTCAACTATGTCCTCAGAACTTTTCGAGTTCAGGGTACGTGGCCTCTGAACACTGGGCATTAGTCTAGGGCCAAAGGGAATCACAGCACCACGACCACGACGGTTGTGGCCTGCCTCTGCCTGTCATTTTTTTTAGATTAGTTAAGTTGTATTATGCGTGCAAGCTACTGTGACACCGGATATGAGTTGCGCTGAAGTGACACTATGCACTGCACTGGGCCTTAAACACAGAAACACGTGTGCAACTGACTGCTATTTATTCAGTCAAAATTGTTGTTTTTCTTTAAATGTAATCGAATGTGACACCAGATATGAGTTGCGCTGGTGACACTATGCACTTGCAGGGCTGTGAGCCTGACACACACGCTGGCAGGCAACTGCAATTAGATTACACAGGAAGAAAAAATAAAAAAAGCAGACTGATGTTCTAGCCCTAAAAAGGGCTTTTTGGGGCACTGTC
This sequence comes from Bufo bufo, assembly GCF_905171765.1. Lineage (NCBI taxonomy): Eukaryota > Metazoa > Chordata > Amphibia > Anura > Bufonidae > Bufo > Bufo bufo. The sequence continues at coordinate 209,389,212 of NC_053397.1, forward strand.
CTTACAGCAGAGATCAGATGAGTCCTTCAGGACTGTAGTGGACACTGAATACACTGGCCTAGCTATCGATTTCCCTATAAAATCAGCAGCAGCAGCAGCACTGTCCCTCCTCTCACTGAGGATGCAGCTTCCGAATGAATCTAAAATGGATGCTGTCCAGGAGGTGGGAGGGTCTGCTGCTGATTGGCTGGAATGTGTCTGCTGACTGTGAGGTACAGGGTCAAAGTTTACTCAATGATGACGAATAGGGGGCGGATCGAACATCGCATATGTTCGCCCGCCGCGGCGAACGCGAACAAGCTATGTTCGCCGGGAACTATTCGCCGGCGAACTATTCGGGACATCTCTAGTCATGGGTTGCAAATGGAGTGACAAAGAACATTGTTTTACTGGAGTTGTTTCCTGTGGTGGTGGTGGTGGCTATGATCTTATGGGGAAAGTTTTTCTCGAATAAACGTATTTTTCTGCACACGGATAATAAAGAGGTTTTGTTCGCGGTTAACTGTTTGTCATCCAAGTGTCCATTAGTTGTTAAATTATTGCGTCATTTAGTTCTGCTTTGTTTGAGATAGAATATTTGGGTTAAAGCTAGGCATATTCCGGGTGTAGATAATTCTATTGCTGACTCGCATTCTCGTTTTCAGTTTCAGGTTTTTCACTGTCGAGGGGGGCCGACCTAGAAGGGGAGTTGTGTCCTATGTATATTTGGAATCTGATTTGGTCTTAAGTATGTCTTATCTACAGCCATCATTGGCCCCAACTACTTGGGTGGATTATGTGCGGTCCTGGGGTAAGTGGTGCCGTTTTGCGAATTTTATGGGTTGGTCCCTCCCTTGTGAGTAAGGAGTTTGCGGCCTTATCCTTTGTTCGTCTCTTTCTAAAGAGAATTTGGCGCATGCGACGGTTGTGTGGGTTTTGTCCGGTGTTTCCTTTTTTCTTAGAGTTTTGGTTGTTCCTGCGTTTGTAGATTATTTCATGGTTAAACAAGTTTTGAAAGGTTATAGGATAGGTAATTGTTCTCCTGGTAATAGGTGTCCTATTTCCCCCAGTTTATTGTCATCTTTATGTCAGGTAACGTCTTTGGTATGCACTACTGCATATGAGGCTTTGCTTTTTTCATCAGTTTTTACATGCATGTTTTTTGGTGCTTTCAGAATAAGTGAAATCTTACCTAAAAGTAGAGAGACTGGATTAATTGGGTTTGGCCTGGGAGGATGTGCGGGTACATCATAAGTATTTAGTTTTTTCTTCCTCATTCTAAGACGAATCGGACAGGTAGGGGTTCGTGGATCTGGGTGGGCAGAATCAAGTTAGGTGACATATGTCCTGTAAGTATGCTATCACGCTACTGGCACTGTAGGCCAGCTGGCGGCATTAGTTTTTTTACTCATGCTGATTCCTTTGCGGAAAGCAATGTCAATTTCAAGCAGTTTTGTCCAAATGCTTGAAGGAGTTGGGTTTAGAAGGTTTTCACTTTACATCGCACTAATTCAGGATTGGGGCTCCAACTACAGTACGGCTGCTCGACTTGGTGTGAGTACATCCTTGATCAAAAAGATAGGAAGGTGGTCTTCTATTCCATTTAAGCTGTATATTCACCCATCTATTCATGTTATTTTATGTTTTATGACTTCTGATTTTGTAGGAATCAACGTATGGATCGTTGGCCATTCCTTTGTGCACTGGGTGCATGAAAGAGCGTTAGGAAGATCATATGGTGATAACCTTTCATGGTCCACGGATGATGTTCAAATTTTTGGGAACGGAATTAGAGGACTTCGTTGGGAAGGTGTGCTGGGCGTGATTCTTGAGATGTGCTCTTTGTATCCGGATCCGGGTGTTATTATTTTTCATGCTGGTGGCAATGATATGGGTAAGGTAGGTACTATTGAGCTAGCATTTGGTATGAAACCACGGTGATGAACCATGTGATTGGACCATGTGATGTGACGTCACCACAGGTCCTTTAGCCGGCAGCTCATGATTAAAGAAGTAAGGAGATCGGCAACTACGCGATCAAGAGGAGAGGGTGAGTTTTTTTTTGGTTTTTAACACTCAATTGACCTTCTACTAAGCATTCTGTATTAAAGAATGCTATTATTTTTCCTTATAACCATGTTATAAGGGGAAATAATACAATCTACACAACACCGAACCCAAACCTGAACTTCAGTGAAGAAGTTTAGGTCTGGGTACCACAGTCAGTTTTTTATCACGCGCGTGCAAAACGCATTGCACCCGCAAGATAAAAACTGAACAACGGAACGCAATCGCAGTCAAAACTGACGCAATTGGGTACCTACTTGCACGGGTTTGCCGCAATACACCCGGGACGCATCCTGAACAAATCCGTCACGCCCGTGTGAACCCAGCCTAACAGACATGACTAGGAAGGGTGCGGATATTTCTGTCTGGTCTGATGCAGCATTACAGGCCTTTTCTGCTGTGAAAGAATGTTTTGCCTCGGCCCCTATTCTGATGCAACCGGACGTGTCTCAGCCACTTTTTGTTGAGGTTGATGCGTCCAAGGTAGGGGTAGGAGCAATCTTGTCGCAAGGTCCTTCACCTAGTAAATGGCGCCCATGTGCATTTTTCTCTAAAAAACTCTCTTCTGCTGAAAGGAATTATGATGTGGGGAATAGGGAATTGCTGGCCATTAAGTTGGCGTTCGAGAAATGGCGGCAATGGTTGGAAGGAGCAATTCACCCTATTACGGTAATTACAGATCACAAGAATCTGGCCTACCTGGAGTCGGTTAAGCGACTGAACCCAAGGCAGGCCATATGGTCATTGTTTTTCACCAGATTTAACTTCATCGTCACTTACCGTCCTGGGGTTAAGAACGTCAAGGCGGATGCTTTGTCGCGTAGCTTTCCTGGGGGGGGGGGGGGGTGAGTCTAATGACCCTAGTCCCATTTTATCTGAAGGGGTAGTCATATCCGCTCTTTATCCTGATCTTGAGGCCAGGGTGTTGGAGTCACAGGAGGATGCTCCGGACTCTTGTCCTCCGGGGAAGTTGTTTGTTCCCTCCGAATTACGTCACAAGGTGTTCGAGGAACATCACTGTACGGCGCTTGCTGGGCACCCTGGGAGCAGATCGACTGTTGATCTCATCTCTCGCAGATTTTGGTGGCCTGGGGTTGTGTAAGTGTGTTGAGGACTATGTGTCAGCCTGTGGTACCTGTGCACGTGCTAAGGTGAAATATACTCGGCCTTCCGGATCTCTTCTTCCATTGCCCATCCTGTCCAGACCTTGGACCCATTTGTCCAAGGATTTTATCACGGATTTACCGAATTCTTCAGGAAAAAATGTGATTCTGGTGGTTGTAGACCATTTTAGTAAAATGGCACACTTTATTGCATTACCTAGTCTACCCAATGCTAAAACTCTTGCACAGGTGTTTGTCGACAACATCGTGAAACTGCATGGCATTCCCTCTGATGTGGTGTCCGATAGAGGGACTCAGTTTGTTTCCAGATTCTGGAGAGGGTTCTGTATCGTCTGGGTGTACAATTGTCCCTCTCTTCATCCTCAGTCGAACGGACAGACAGAGCGCACTAATCAGAATCTGGAGACTTACTTGAGATGTTTTGTTTCGGAGAATCAGGAAGAATGGTCTTCATTTTTGTCGTTTAGCTGAGTTTTCTATAAATAACCGTAGACAGGAGTCCACTGATAAGTCGCCGTTTTTTGGGGCATATGGGTTCCATCCACAGTTTGGTAAATTTTCTGGTGCTCAAAATTCCGGCATTCCTGAGGAGGAACAATTTTCCTCTTCTTTGTCTTCTATTTGGCGGAAAATCCAAAATAACCTGAAAAAGATGGACAACAGGTATAAGCGTGTGGCTGACAGGAGACGTATGAGTGGTCCGGACCTGAGAGTGGGTGATTCTGTGTGGTTGTCAACAAGAAACATTAAAATTAAGGTACCTTCTTGGAAGTTGGGCCCAAGATTTATTGGTCCACATAAGATCACTGCCATTGTTAACCCTGTAGCCTTCCGTCTTGAACTTCCTCAGGCATTGAAAATCCATAACGTATTTCATAAATCGTTGCTAAAGAAATGTGTCGAACATGTTGAGCCGTCCTCCTTGCCTCCCGCTCCTATCATGGTGGACGGCAATTTAGAATTTCAAATCAGCAGGATTGTGGACTCCCGAGTTCTCCGGAGATCCCTCCAGTATCTCCAGAGGAGAGGATGTTAATGCTAGTCGTCTGGTGAGAGCATTCCACAGAGCTCATCCTGATAAGGTCGGTCCTGGGTGCCCAGAGGTCACCCGTAGAATGGGGGGTACTGTCACATTAGTGATCTGACAGCCTCTTTTGGTTTCACTTTGTCTGTGTGTTGCTGGTATGTCCACACCTCCTGCTCAGGTGTGGATCATGTGACCTTTACCTCGCCCTATTTAGTCTGACTTTTTCTCATCACTCCTTGCTTGGGATAGCTTCATTTGGTCTTGGAAGAGCTGGAGTGTGGTTCGTGTTGAAGTCCTGTTCATCCTTCATCCTCTGAAGTTAAGTGTTCCGCTTGTCGTGTTTTGTATTTCCCACCCCCCTTCCCGGTTGTTTACTAGGCCTCAGTGAGACGCTAGTTCCTTCACCAGGGAAGGAACAGGTGGTCTCTGCCCTGTCATTATCTTTAGGGCATCTGAGGGTCACCAGGGTTTTCTAGGTTCCCGTGTATGGGTATCTCTACCATCGAGAGGTGCCCATACGGATAGGAGTTAGGGCCAGGAGCAGGGTTTTATAGGTGGTAACCCTTTTCCTTCCCTAGCGGTGAGGCCTAGTGTCTTTCCCCTTCCTTCTTGATTGTCTTTTGGTGTTCTCCCCTACTACATCCGTGACAAGTGACAATACCAGAGCTAAAAGGCCACGTTCAGCGGCAAGTGAATGTATCTATGGCACACAGTGTCAGTGCCAAGATACATCTGACCACAGACACGTGGTCTAGCAAACACAGGTAGGGAAGGTACAAAACTTTTACTGCCCACTGGGTAAACTTCTGACGGCCGTTGTCATGACCCGGGTTGTATTCGAACCAGGATCTTCCTGGTCTCTTAAACCATAGCCTTACCTGTTGTGCTACATAAGAGATCTAGACTTTGGGAATGTCCTTACTGTGTTCAACACTACATCATACTCTCTAGCTCCACCTGCTGCCAGCTGTGGACAATTCTCAATCTGGACAGCCTTTAAATAGGAAGTGAGGACATCACTCAGTGCCCGTTTATTTGGATTTCTTCCCTGGGTGTTTTGACTTCAGTGATCTTCCTTGTATTGAACTCCTGCCTGATATCCCGACTATTCTACAGCCTGCTGATTTTGTACCTTGCCGCCAGATCGTGAATGACCTTAGCCTGCCTGACTCTTCTCCGGATTTTGATTGTGAACTATTTGCCTGACGACGCTTTGCCTGGATCTCAAGCACACTACTTCCACTTCGGACACTACCTTTTGCAGGTACCTTACATAATAAACGGGCCACAATGGCAGTGGACCCTGCTGAGATTGTTAAGGCGATTACACGTCAGGGACAATTGATCGGAGCTCATGAACAGCATCTTTCTTCCCTGGACGCCAAGTTAGATGAACTTTGCACCATGCTCAAATCTTGTTTGCCTGGTTCCTCTGCAACGGTTCAGACTCCGGATCCTATTCCTGCTACGGTCCAACCCGCCTCTTCTGTACCACCAAAACTTCCCTTGCCTGACAAGTTTGGTGGTGATACTGAGGACTGCAGAGGCTTTTTAAATGTTTGCCGTTTGCATTTCCGCAACAACCCTGCGACTTTTAGCACTTCGTCTGCCAAAGTGACTTTTGTAATTTCCTTGTTAAAGGGGAAGGCCCTGGCCTGGGTCTCTCCTTATTTGGAACGCAACGATCCTGTACTCCAAGATGCTGAAAAATTTCTGGCCTCTCTCCAGATTGTATTTGACAAGCCAGGTAGAGTTTCTGCAGCTGAGTACCTCCTCTTGGACATACAACAAGACACCAGATCTGTGGCACAGTATGCTATTGAGTTCCGTACCCTTGCTGCTGAAACAAATTGGGACTCAAGGGCATTACGTGCAGCCTTCCGAAAGGGTCTTACGGATCGCATCAAGGACGAATTAGTCTATAAAGATCTCCCAGAAGACCTTGAGAAATTCATAGAGCTGTGTGTTCGTCTGGATGTCTGGTACCATGAAAGGTGCCAAGAGAGACTTAGAACCCGCAAGTTTCCTAGGCCAGTTTACCGTTTGGCCCCTAACTTCCAAGCACCACCTCAGCCAGAACCTGAAACCTCTGTTGAACCCATGGAGGTGAGCCGTCTCCACCTAACTGAGTCAGAGAAACAAAGGAGGCGTTCATTGGGCCTATGCCTGTACTGCGGACTTAAAGGACATTTAGTATCTGTCTGCCCCTCCCGTCCAGTAAAAGGCAGGGTCTAACCAGTGTTGGAGGAGCTGGCTTAGACCTTACAGGTAGATCCTCCAAGACCAAGATTACTGTTCCGACTACTATCCATTTATCTTCTAAGCTTGTTTTCTGTGAGGCTTTTGTGGATTCCGGAGCTGCGGGTATATTCTTGGACTACACTTTTGCAAGAAAGAACAACATCCCGTTTGTTCCTAAGTCTAGACCCCTGAACATTACCACCCTGAATGGACAGCCCTTGGGAGATGGTATTGTGAAATTCGAGACTACGACAATCACCCTGCAGGTAGGCCTCCTCCACAAAGAGGAAGTTGTCTTGTCTCTTATTGATTCTCCGCTTCTGCCTATCATCCTTGGTTACCCATGGTTACAACTTCACAACCCCTCTTTTGATTGGGAAAATGGAGAACTAACCTCCTGGGGATCGTCCTGTCGCCTTCGCTGTTTGTCTCAACCCAAAAGACTTTCTGCTTGCATGTTGGCTCCTGTGACTATCCCACCTACCTTGCCTCGTGAATACCATGACTTTGCAGACGTATTTTGCAAACAAAAGGCAGAGGTGTTACCCCCACATCGTCCTTTTGACTGTACAATTAAATTGATTCCCGGAGCACCTCTTCCCAAAGGAAAGACCTACCCCCTGTCTCTGCCCGAACAAAACTCTATGGAGGAATACGTAAGAGACAACTTGGAAAGAGGTTTTATCCGACCCTCTTCTTCTCCAGTAGGGGCAGGTTTCTTCTTCGTTGAAAAGAAAGATGGGGGCCTTCGACCATGCATAGACTATCGGGGGTTAAATCAAATCACCGTAAAAGACTCCTACCCTTTGCCACTCATTCTTGAACTATTTGATCTACTTAAGGGGGCTGTTATATTCTCCAAGCTAGACCTACGAGGGGCTTATAACCTGATTCGAATTAATGAGGGGGACGAGTGGAAGACAGCATTCAACACTCGTAATGGACACTTTGAATATTTGGTCATGCCATTTGGCTTGTGTAACGCACCTGCTGTCTTTCAACGTTTCATGAAGGAAATTTTTCATGATTTCAGCAACTGTTTTGTGATCATCTACTTGGACGACATTTTAATCTTTTCCAAGACTCTTCCAGAGCACATCTCGCATGTGAAACAGGTATTACAACGGCTTAGAGAAAACCATCTTTATGCAAAGATCGAGAAATGCAGTTTCCATCAAAGCTGTATTCCTTTCCTTGGGTACATCATAAGTGCTGACGGTTTCCAAATGGACCCTCAAAAACTTTCCGCTGTCTTGCAATGGCCCCAACCGACCACTTTAAGAGGACTCCAAAGCTTTTTAGGATTTGCAAATTACTACAGACGCTTCATTAAGAGTTTTGCCTCCATTGCGGCACCCCTTACTGCCATGACTAAGAAGGGTACAAATTGCAAGGCGTGGTCTTCAGAAGCAAAATCAGCTTTCCAGCGATTAAAGGACATGTTCAGTAAAGCTCCAATTCTTCAGCATCCAAATCCTGACCTCCAGTACATTGTTGAGGTTGATGCCTCTGAGGTTGGAGCAGGTGCCGTACTCTCCCAGAGACAGCCAAAGTCTGGTAGAATCCATCCAGTAGCTTTTTTCTCTAGAAAGTTTTCTCCGGCAGAGATGAATTATGATGTTGGGAATCGAGAACTACTGGCCATCAAATTGGCATTGTCTGAATGGCGACATCTTCTGGAAGGGGCTTCCAAACCTTTTACTATCCTCACTGACCATAAAAACCTACTGTATCTTCAGACTGCTAGACGTCTGAACTCACGTCAGGCTCGATGGGCTCTGTTTTTCTCCCGTTTTAATTTTGTCCTTTCTTACGTTCCAGGGCATAGAAACAAAAAAGCCGATGCTCTTTCCAGACAGTTCGCTTCCTCTGAAGAAGATCAACCAGCCGAGCAGTATATAATCCCACCTCACAAAATTGTCGCACAGATCTCTACGGCCCTTTCCCAACAGCTACAAGAAACCCAGAATCGTGTTCCCCAGGGCTTGAAGATACCACCAGGTCGCCTGTACGTAGCCCCTAGTCTCAGAAAACCTATACTCCTCTGGGCACATAATGGCGCGTTATCCGGTCATCCTGGTGTCACCATCACTCTTAAGACCTTGCAGCGTCATGTCTGGTGGCCTCGTATGAAAAAGGATGTTACTGACTATGTGGCTGCCTGCCCAACTTGTGCTGCTAATAAAGTACCCCGCACATTACCTGCTGGACTGTTACATCCACTTCCGGCACCTAGCCAGCCTTGGACCCATTTGACCATGGACTTCATTGTAGACTTACCCAAGTCCGAGGGCATGACTGCTATATGGGTCACAGTGGATCGCTTTTCCAAAATGTCTCATTTTGTGCCGATTCCGGGATTACCTACAGCGAAAGCACTGTCCACTCTTTTCCTTTCCCATATTGTAAGACATCATGGCATACCTACAAATGTCATCTCAGACCGCGGATCCCAGTTCGTTTCCCGATTCTGGAGAGCGTTCTGCAAGAAACTGGGAGTAACGCTCTCACTCTCTACCTCACATCACCCTCAAACTGATGGTCAAACCGAACGCATGAACCAGACCCTAGAAACCTACCTTCGACATTATGTCAATGCCTTACACTCCAACTGGTCTGAGTATTTGCCTTTAGCTGAGTTCGCCCTAAATTCCCGTTGGCACAGTGCTCTTCATACCACACCATTCTACGCAGCCCTAGGCTATCACCCTCAGACTTTTCCCCTACTTCAGCCTTCTTCTGGTGTACCAGCAGCAGATCAGCGGGTGAAAAATATTCTACTACATTGGAAGAAGATTCGTTTATTACTACGGAAATCAGCAGGCAAGTACAGGCTTTTTTCCAACAGACGAAGACGCCATATACCTCCATATGTGGTGGGGGACAGAGTTTGGCTATCAACCAAGTATGTGAGACTGAAACAACCTTCTACCAAATTAGGCCCTCGATTCATTGGTCCTTACAGGATCATTGCTCGAGTTGGACCAGTTTCCTATCGCTTAAGATTACCTTCTTCTCTCCGGATACATCCCGTGTTCCACGTTTCACTCCTCAAAAAAGCTATTTTCAACCGCTACTCCAGATCACAACAGCTACCTCCTCCTGTTCTTGTTGATGGACAAAATGAGTTTGAAGTCTCCAAGATTCTTGATTCCAGAAGACAGGGGCGTGGCCTTCGGTATCTGGTTCATTGGAAGGGGTATCCTGTCACAGACCGCTCCTGGGTTCCAGCCAAAGACCTGCATGCCCCTTCTCTTATACGAGACTTCCATACCTCGTTTCCCACTAAGCCCCGCTAGGCCCCCGGAGGGGACCATTGGGGAGGGGGCCCTGTCATGACCCGGGTTGTATTCGATCCGGGATCTTCCTGGTCTCTTAAACCATAGCCTTACCTGTTGTGCTACATAAGAGATCTAGACTTTGGGAATGTCCTTACTGTGTTCAACACTACATCATACTCTCTAGCTCCACCTGCTGCCAGCTGTGGACAATTCTCAATCTGGACAGCCTTTAAATAGGAAGTGAGGACATCACTCAGTGCCCGTTTATTTGGATTTCTTCCCTGGGTGTTTTGACTTCAGTGATCTTCCGTGTATTGAACTCCTGCCTGATATCCCGACTATTCTACAGCCTGCTGATTTTGTACCTTGCCGCCAGATCGTGAATGACCTTAGCCTGCCTGACTCTTCTCCGGATTTTGATTGTGAACTATTTGCCTGACGACGCTTTGCCTGGATCTCAAGCACACTACTTCCACTTCGGACACTACCTTTTGCAGGTACCTTACAGCCGTCAAGCATGCAACCCGTGGCACCCATGTGGATTTGGTGTTACCGCCAGGGCCGTCTTTAATATTGATTGGACCCTGGGCAAAAATTTACTTGGGCCCCCTGGATCCCGCCTTCCCACACCTTAGGCAATCACGCCCTCCACCACAACACACACAAAAAAATCCACACATCTGGTAGAGTACAGTGAATGACTGTAAATACTCACAGTTCTGAAGACTCCAGCGGGTCAGGATCAGTGCTCTGGGCAGCTGGGCTCAGGCTGGAAGTGGGCACCGCTCTGCAGGAAGGAGACCGGGGCTCGGCTTACCCTAGTGTTACAGTGCACCCCAGCACCCCACAGTATGCAGTATAGCACCCTATAGTATACAGCAACCCACAGTATGCAGTATAGCACCCTATAGTATACAGCAACCCACAGTATGCAGTATAGCACCCTATAGTATACAGTACCACACAGTATGCAGTTTAGCACCCCACACTATACAGTACCCCACAGTATATAGTAGAGCAGTATAGCACCCCACACTATACAGTACCCCACAGTATACAGTAGAGCAGTATAGCAGCCCACAGTATACAGCACCTCACAGTATACAACACCTCACTGTATACAGCACCCCAAACTATACACGATACAGCCCCCCACACTATACAGTACAGCAGTATAGCACTCCACACTATACCGCACCCACAGTATACAGACCCCCACAGTATACAGTACAGCAGTATAGCCCCCCACACTATACAGGCCCCCCCCACACTATACAGGCCCCCCCACAGTATACAGGCTCCCCACACTATACAGCCCCCCCACACTATACAGCCCCCCCACACTATACAGGCCCCCACACAGTATACAGGCCCCCACACAGTATACAGGCCCCCACACAGTATACAGGCCCCCCCACAGTATACAGCCCCCCACAGTATACAGCCCCCCACAGTATACAGCCCCCCACAGTATACAGCCCCCCACACTATACAGGCCCCCCACACAGTATACAGCCCCCCACACAGTATACAGCCCCCCAGACAGTATACAGCCCCCCAGACAGTATACAACCCCCACACAGTATACAGCCCACCACACAGTATACAGCCCCCCCAGAGTATACAGGCCCCCACACAGTATACAGTCCCACACAGTATACAGCCCACCACACAGTATACAGCCCCCCCCCACAGTATACAGGCCCCCACACAGTATACAGGCCCCCACACAGTATACAGGCCCCCACACAGTATACAGGCCCCCACACAGTATACAGGCCCCCACACAGTATACAGCCCACCACACAGTATACAGCCCCCCAGACAGTATACAGCCCCCCAGACAGTATACAGCCCCCCAGACAGTATACAGCCCCCCAGACAGTATACAGCCCCCCAGACAGTATACAGCCCCCCAGACAGTATACAGCCCCCCACACAGTATACAGCCCCCCACACAGTATACAGCCCACCACACAGTATACAGCCCCCCCAGAGTACACAGGCCCCCACACAGTATACAGCCCACCACACAGTATACAGCCCCCCCCCCAGTATACAGGCCCCCACACAGTATACAGCCCTCCACACAGTATACAGCCCCCACACAGTATACAGCCCACCACACAGTATACAGCCCCCCCCCCCCCACAGTATACAGGCCCCCACACAGTATACAGCCCACCACACAGTATACAGCCCCCCCCCAGTATACAGCCCCCCCCCCAGTATACAGGCCCCCACACAGTATACAGCCCTCCACACAGTATACAGCCCTCCACACAGTATACAGCCCCCACACAGTATACAGCCCACCACACAGTATACAGCCCCCCCCCCCCCACAGTATACAGGCCCCCACACAGTATACAGCCCACCACATAGTATACAGCCCCCCCACAGTATACAGGCACCCACAGTATACAGGCCCCCACACAGTATACAGCCCACCACACAGTATACAGCCCCCCCCCACAGTATACAGCCCACCACACAGTATACAGCCTACCACACAGTATACAGGCCCCCCCACAGTATACAGGCCCCCCCACAGTATACAGGCCCCCCCACAGTATACAGGCCCCCACACAGTATACAGGCCCCCACACAGTATACAGGCCCCCACACAGTATACAGGCCCCCACACAGTATACAGGCCCCCACACAGTATACAGGCCCCCACACAGTATACAGCCCACCACACAGTAAACAGCCCCCCCCCCCCCACAGTATACAGGCCCGCACACAGAATACAGCCTACCACACAGTATACAGCCCCCCCCCCCCACAGTATACAGGCCACCACACAGTATACAGCCCACCACACAGTATACAGCCCCCACAGTATACAGCCCCCCACAGTATACAGCCCCCCACAGTATACAGGCCCCCACACAGTATACAGACCACCACACAGTATACAGCCCCCCACACAGTATACAGCCCCCCACACAGTATACAGCCCCCCACACAGTATACAGCCCCCCACACAGTATACAGCCCCCCACACAGTATACAGCCCAACCACACAGTATACAGCCCAACCACACAGTATACAGCCCACTACACAGTATACAGCCCAACCACACAGTATACAGCCCACCACACAGTATACAGCCCACCACACAGTATAGAACCCCCCCCCACAGTATACAGGCCCCCCCACAGTATACAGGCCCACCACACAGTATACAGCCCACCACACAGTATACAGGCCCCCCACAGTATACAGGCCCCCCACAGTATACAGGCCCCCGCACAGTATACAGCCCACCACTATACAGTAGTTTACAGTATATTAACATAACAGCCCCTGTCACCTTTTTCTGATGTAATGTTCACACAAAAAAGCTCCACAGAACACTCCTGGTAGGACCTGTGATGACCTCATAGCCATGGGATCAGTAATTGCTAGGTTACTGGTCACATGGTGATGTCATTAAGGTCCTGAAGTGATCACAACTTTAACACAGTACAATCATGATGCCTGGACTCAGTGCCAGCAGGCAGGCACGGCAGCACCCCTGTGTAGCTGACAGCTTGACACCCGGGGCAGTGGCTAGCAGGGCTCAAGAGGCAGCTGCCCCTTTTGCCCCTTGGTAAAGACGGCCCTGGTTACCGCCATGGATTGCATGGATGCAGGCCTGCCTCTTCTTCTTCTCCTCCTCCTACTCCATCCTCCGTCTCCTCCTCTTCTGAATCTTCCTTTTTCGCTGCTACCACCTCATCCGCTGCACCCCCCAAGCTCCCCAGAACTTATTCGACTGGCCAAGTGAGACGTTGCCATGCTGTGCTGCGGCTGTTGTGCCTGGAAGCCAAGAGCCACACTGGTCCTGCACTGCTTTCAGCTCTGCGGTCACAGATGAATCAGTGGCTAACCCCGCTCAATTTGACAGTTGGTAAAGTGGTGTGCGACAACGGCGCCAATCTGCTGAGCCTGTTGAAACAGGGCAAAATGACACACGTGCCGTGCATGGCACACGTCCTGAACTTAGTCGTGCAGCGATTCCTTGCCAAATACCCTGGAGTCCAGGACGTCTTGCGGCAGGCCAGGAAAATCTCTGGCTATATTAGAAGATCTTACACGGCCATGGCTCGCCTTGGTGACGTTTAGCGACAACACCACATGCCCATCAGACGTCTGATTTGTGACTGCCCGACGCGCTGGAACTCCACCTTGTATATGCTTGATAGGCTGCTCCAGCAGAAACATGCAGTTAGCGACTACCTGTACGAACTCTGCAGCAGGACAGGTTCTGGTTAGCTTGACTTCTGCGGCCATTTGATGAGATCACCAAACTGGTCAGTCGCAGCCAGGGCACCATCAGTGATATCGTACCTTACGCCTTGTTTCTGGAGCGTGCTTTGCATCGTGTCATTTGATCAAGCAGTCGAGGAGCATGTGCTGGAAGATGAGGAAGTCGCAATGCTGGATGAATTCCCAGAGGGGGCTACTCAATCTGAGACAAGTCAACAGGAGTATGAAGAGGAGTCAGAGGAGGATGGTGCCTGGGGGGAGGAGGAGTAGGAGCAAGAAGAGCATGCTTTAAACTTTTTTGGGATCTCTGGTGTTGTCCGTGGCTGGGGGAGGAGACCGGGGACGATATTATCCTGGACGATAAGCAGAACCAGGCCACTCCACCGCTTCCAGTTTAGTGAAAATGGGGGCCTTCATGCTCCAGTCTTTTAAGAAGGACCCCCGTATGAAAATCATAAAGGGCAAAGACCAGTACTGGGTGGCAACGTACTTAGTCCCCCGGTACAAAAACAAAATGGTGGATATGTTACCAGCATCACAGAGGGCTTGAGCAAAAAAGGAGATTAATCCAGCATCAAAGTTAACAACGCTGTCACTGTATGGATCTTTGTTAATATGAATAAAGGAACTTACAACGTTGTTAACTTCGATGCTGGATTCATCTCCTTTTTTGGTCAAGCTACGTGGTCTTACCAAAGTTTCCGTGCATCAAGGAAGTCAATCTAATGGTATAGAGGCAGAAGGTGAGTAGGATACCGTCCACATTGATCACAGAGGGCTGTCAGAATGCAGCACTTCAAGGCCTTTCTTCGATAAATGCTGCATTCTGCTTTTGCGGGCGCTGGCAGAGGAATTATCACTCAGAGAAACAGTTGCGGGTACCAATCCAACAGTGCATGCAAGAAGAGGGCGGTTTGAAGATGTGTTGGTCACTTCGGATATGAGATCATTCTTGCAGCCAACCCATCGACAGCCGCCCTCCGGATTCAGCCTCAGGGAACGCCTAGACCAACAGGTGTCTGACTACATCGGGTTTACGGCATGTGGACGCTCTGAGAAGCGAGGAACCTCTAGAGTACTGGGTGTGCAGGCTTGACCTGTGGCCAGAGCTGGCACAATTTGCCATGGAACTCTAGGTTTGCCCCTTGTCCAGTGTCCTGTCTGAAAGGAAGTTCAGCGCAGCAGGGGGGATTGTGACCGATAAGCGCACTCGCCTAGCTCACGACAGTGTGGACTATCTCACATTTCTAAAAATGAATGAGGCATGGATATTGCAGGAATTCAACACATGTGACAAGTCAACCACGTTTAATTGAATTTCCTCATGATAGCCCAAAATTATTCGCCACCACCCAGAACACATAATGGTCTCTGTCTTAGGTAAATACAGCGGCATAAAAGACCTTTTCTGTCTGGTGAATGCCTAATGTTTGGGGCCTGTAGTCCGGTGGCCTACAGCAAAATTTTTATCCATTGACTGCATAATGTACCTCGAGCCACGTAATCAGAATTTCTTTTATGTCAGGTGAATGCCTAATTTTTAAGGCCCATACTCCCGTGGCCTAAATATCTTTTTTTATAGGCTCCAACAGTGCACATTTCAGAGAATTTCCCTTTAAGATGCATAAAAATGTCCCCTGATTAAGATTTGGAATTTTTGTCATTGATCCCTCTCTAGTATGTCACTGTCCATGTTGTGGGACTACTTGTGCACTTCTACTAAGTATTTGGTGGCTGCAAATATGAGCTGAAGGTTCGCCTGCCATTAAAGTGAATAGGGCCCGCCGCGAACCATCCCGGCCGATGTTCGTCCATCACTAGTGTTGAAGCTCCACAATTATTAGGAGGCACACTCCTCTTAATAAGTGCAGTACATTTGTGCTCTAGAACTGAGATCTACACTAGCAATGGAGATAATAAGAAATGCTCGGATGTTTCTACCTTTTTCTGCAGCGTCCCATTAGTGAACGTGGGCACTGCCAAGTTGTTGTATTGTATACTGCATATGTTTGATTCTTAAATCTCTGTTAACAGGCTGATAGGGTGCACTACACCACATCCACCACTAGATGGGGATAGCACTAGGATATATATACCACAGGTCAGGCCTACTAGGGAGGAGAGTGTGTTGAGGAGATGGAGTAGCTGGAGTGAGGAGAAGGGGGAAAGAGAGGACCCCCTCCTCTCGGCTCTCTCTCTCTGAGGCCCCACTGTTCCGAGGAGCCAAGTAATCTTTTCCTAAGTTTAGGCCAAGAAGTAAGGCTGAGTTGAGACCTCCTTCTGCAGTCTATCCCTCCGGAAGGACAAGTGGAAAATTGTGTTTTGACTACAGGAAAGACAAAGGAAGATAACAGCCATCTTATCAGGCTTATGGGCTCCTTTGTATTTGGGGTAGGACAATCTAGCTACAGGCAGCCTCACCGGTATATAGAAAACAGAAAGGCCAATCTGTTATGTCACTTATGTTGAAGGAAGGATCAGAAACCACCATTACTGGGATTAGAAGGAGGCAAGGAGCTAGATACCAGCCAGTTGGATTTTCACTAACATAACTGAACTTTAATCTGAAGTTTTTATCCACAAAAAGCCTGTTACCTCGGATTACAATGTATTACCTCTGCAAATAAGAGAGACTGCGTTATCTGTGAATGGCATTGCTACTGAGAACCAGCAAAACAGTAAAAGTTGTGAGTTGGATTCAACTGGTGTCTTACTCCTTAATTCAACTACAACTCTCATCATTGTTGTACCACAATGGTACTGGCGTCACGACTAAAGGGACCTAGCCATAAGCACATAAAGCCAAATTACCACCAAGGACACCTCAGCCACCATCTGGCCTGTGTCCCTCATATCAGAGGGTGCCCCGGAGAATCCAGTGCTGTTCTCCCCTTCACTGCACTGCTGGCCCAGGGAGGCGTCTGCTAACCGTGAGTACCCGATGAACTGTTGTACCGTTGGGCCCACCGTGAACCTCACATGTTCTACCCTGCAGACCAGCACGTTGCATTTCCATAGGGGGATTTTCCAAAATGAACCCCCGCCATTACTGAACATTGACTAGTCTGGCTATGCCTTTGCTTTATCCTTGCCATACAGAACACTCGGCTCTGCTACATCTCTGATACTTCACACTGGTTTATCATTTCTCCATATACTGCCCATCTTTCAGACCATATCCCTTATGACATCATCAAAAGCCAGTAGCTCCACCCACCAGCTCTGATGCTTTGTGACATCACAATGCAGTGTCCAGTGTTCTATGTGTCGGGGTGCACTTGGGTCTTTTGAAGGTTACTAGTTGGAGAGTATGGATTTCTGGAGCATTGCTCTGCTATTCTTTACCATTTGCTGTGTTAATAATGAGGGGAGGCCGACCATGACACCTACAGGTAAGTATCAGAGATTGTATTTCTCCATACATTTTGTGTTGTAGAGATCTGGTTATAGGGGGCCGTGGGCGACATTGCAGCTTTGTCCCATCCACTAGAAATGCACTGAGCTGCAATACCATACACAGCCCATGGAGAAGAGAGGCGCTGTTTTAGGAAGAAAGCAGACTTCCTTTTTTTAATCTCTTACAAGTCTTTTATATGATAGAATTCCCATTACCTAAAGCCACCACTAGGGGGAGCTTAGAGGATATATTGTTTATTGAGCTCTATGTAAGCATTTATATAGTAGGCTCCTATATTGTCTCTAGCAGTGGCAGACAGGATTTTATCATTATCTAACTTAATCAGAAAATACATATATTTACAAAATACTAAATATAATTTCGGGGTGAAAATTCCCTCTAAACTGATGGTAAAATGTATCCAATGTCTATATGATTTCTCAGAGGGTGAACTAGAGGTGGAATCTCACTTTACATATTGTCTTCCTATTTACTGCCCATCATTCAGTTCATATCTCTGACATAGGCGTGCGCAGCCTATTGCATTAGGGTGTGCACCGTAAAGCACAAACACACACGCCGTGTGTGTGTGTGTGTGTATATATATATATATATATATATACACATATATATATATACACACACAAATATCCACAGATCCTCCCCAACAGTGTGTCAATTTTGATTGTACTAACCTAATACTTAAAAGACAAGCTTTCAAGAGTTTTCCTTTCTTCCTCTGTACGCTTGAGTATTCAGAAACAATCTATTCCTAAGGGTGGGTTCACATCTGCGTTATCCCATTCCGTTATAGGTTCCATTTCAAACGAAATATAACGGAATGGCAAGATGGAATGCAAAACGGAAACCTTTAAAGGGAACCTGTCACCTGCAAAACGCATATTAAACCGACCACAGTACCTTACAGTATCCCCCAGTGTGTTGCTAATCATATTTTTCTTTGCTCTTTGCGTTTCTTCATACTTGTTAAAAACGTTGTTTTAATGTCGGTTGGCGCTGTCTCCGAGTCAGGCTCGAAGTCAAGTGGGCAGCGGCCTCCTTGCTTCAAGTAAAGCTAAGCCCGCCCCTTACCCCCTCCTCTACAATTAGATGGACATGCTGCCGGGATCGCGCTCTTCTAGCGCATGCGCGGTACGCTGCCTGTTACAACGCGATCCTCACTCACCCGCCTACATTTTGCTGACTGCGGATGCTCCGGACAGTTTGATTGCGCGTGCGCCCAGCCGTCACGCTGTAACAGGCAGCGTACCGCGCATGCGTTAGAAGATCGCGATCCCGGAAGCATGTCCATCTAATTGTAGAGGAGGGGGTAAGGGGCGGGCTTAGATTTACTTGAAGCAAGGAGGCCGCTGCCCACTTGACTTCGAGCCTGACTCGGAGACAGCGCAAACCGACATTAGGGTTGTTATGGGGGCATCTGTGGATGACGCACTGTTATGGGGGCATCGTGGATGACACACTGTTATGGGGGACCTGTGGATGACACACTGTTATGGGGGCATCTGTGGATGACGCACTGTTATTAACAGTGCGTCATCCACAGATCCCCCCATAACAGTATCATCCACATATCCCCCATAAAAGGTGACATATTCCACACAGATATCCCCTTAACAGTCTATTAAGGGGATATCTGTGGGTGGCACTGTTATGGGGGCATCTGTGTGGAATCTGTGGATGACACTGTTATGGGGGGCCAGGGGGGATCTGTGGATGACACATATATAGCAGCATCTTGTTCAATATATGTGTCATCATCCACAGATCCCCCCCATAACAGTCTCCCTGACAGTGACCCCCCAACAGGGGGTGGAGGCTGGCAACTATTGTAAGACCCTGCTGCGTTCCTTATGTAAAGTGTTGTTAAACTTGTGCCAAATTGTACTACTAGTACTATTTAATCTATTACTAACTTACTTGGACAGGACTCCAGCTGGTATTCAGTTTTTCTTTTTGACACAATCACCATATTCACTGGGCATGGGCACTGGGCGGGCAGGCAGGCTCTTCAAATATTCAAACTAGGCCGGCGGCAGCGTAACGTGACGTCACTCACTCCGTCACGCCGCACGCGCCTGCTCCTCCCACTTTATTAATGAAGCAGGCGGAGCAGGCGCGTGACGTCGGAGTGAGTGAAGTTACGCGGCCGGCCGCCGGGAGACGGAGCGCAGCAGCAGTGAGCAGTCGTATAAGCAGATGTATGTCATTGAAGCTGTCCAGGGCTGGCAGCCGGGGCTCAAGTGGCAGGCGGCAGTACAGGAGGCGGAGCACAGGGGTGTGATTAGGGTGTGCCCAGGCACACCCGGCACACCCCGTGCGCACGCCTATGATCTCTGATGACATCATTAGCCACTAGCCCCTCCCCCAGACATTACAGTTCTGAGGCCCTGTGACATCACAATGCCATGTCCAGTGTTCTATGTGTTGGGGTGCACTGGGGTCTTTTGAGGGTTAGTACTTGGAGAGTATGGATTCCTGGAGTGTTACTCTGCTATTCTTTACTATTTGCTTTATGAATATTGAGGGGAGGCCGACCATGAGACCTACAGGTAATGAACGTCATCACTGGGGAGGGTTGTGAAGGTTTGTAGGGGTCACTTATAGGAAGAGTTTTCTGTCTCCTTCTCTTGATACAATCTTGGGGTTCAGTAGCCGCCATCATGGATTTCATGTCTTTATTCCCTTCATTCTTTTAAAGACAGGGACCTCCCCAGCATTGGAGAGGGGAGACACCCCCAGCCCTGAGAACAGAGGAGCCAAGAACAGTGAGTAGTCAACTCCTTCCACTCCTGCAACCTACTGATGGTTTCCTTTTATATTGCAGGCAAAACCACCAGTTATGTAAGAGACAAAGCCCGCCGTGTTCACCACCAGCTTCGTCAAGGAGGAAGACGAAAAGTTTTGAGCTACATCAGAAAAGTCGTCATGAAAAATCTGGTTAACATCTTCCGAAAAAAGAGGAGAAGGACGATGAAAAGCATACTGCTGCAAATGATCCTAAAAGCCGCATTTAGTCATTACAGACGAAGAGGAAGATGAAAAATGACGTGTGCAAAAAGACCTCACACATGATGCCCCCCCCCACCCAAAAATAATAATAATTTGCTCTAATTCTGACAATTCGGAAATTTTAATTCACAATTTTGTCTCCCCTTCCCAAAAAATCTATCTATGTAATAATAAAAAGCTTCTTCTCGATATGACAATGTTATGGATTCATTTCCTCGTCTGGATCTGAGGTCTCTGTTCCGGATGGAGGAGAAGATGGGGCTCGGGATCTGTCGGTAAAAGGCTGGATCCATAGATGTACAAATAGCGGACAGGGAGTTCTGTACAGGTTCTTGTCATCCTGTGGGGCTGGGCCCTTCTCTCTAGGGGCCCCAGTTGCACGGTATATCAGCCCCTGTCACTACAAGCAGATTTCCTCTCCAGTTACAATCTCGTCCTATGTATCAGCTATAAACCGTCAGGACCACGAGGAGAAGCTGACGAGGCTTG
This sequence comes from Bufo bufo, assembly GCF_905171765.1. Taxonomy (NCBI): domain Eukaryota; kingdom Metazoa; phylum Chordata; class Amphibia; order Anura; family Bufonidae; genus Bufo; species Bufo bufo. The sequence goes on from NC_053397.1 coordinate 209,410,105, forward strand.
GGGATAGATCTGGAGATGGCGATGGCAGCTCCGGCTTCGTACCTGCCGCCATCTGCGCTGATAACATGTAGGGGGTGTTCACACGGGGTAAATACAGCGCAGAATGATCTGATGTCCACTGTCAGCAGAATTCACAAAAATCAGAGGCCGACACTTGGATTAGCAGATGGAACGCTGCAAACCATTAAATCGGACTAAATATGCGATGGGTTAGGCAGGCATGCTCAACCTGCGGCCCTCCAGCTGTTGCAAAACTACAACTCCCAGCATGCCTGAACAGCCTACAGCTATCAGCCTACAGCAGGGCATTGTGGGAGTTGTAGTTTTACAACAGCTGGAGGGCCGCAGGTTGAGCATTAAACATGAGGCAAATCAATGGTCAGATCCGCTGCATTTAAACTTCAAATTTGTGAAATGGACAATGTTACCATCCACAAATATTGGTGACATCTCCTGTGGTGGTCAGATCCTCAGCAGACGACCTCTTCAGAGCGGTAGGAATCTGCAGACATTGAATATACGGATTATAAACTGCAGTAATGCTATGGTCATGGTCTAATGAACAGGAGGAATTCAGATAATATTCCGATCTGAATATAATCCATCTATAACCTGCTCTAATTAACCCCTTTCCAACATCTGATGTACAGCGGATGTCAGGTTTGTAAACATGGTGCCCACTCGGGAGAAGATAGATAGATACAGTAGATAGATAGATAGATGATAGATAGATAGATAGATAGATAATAGATAGATTCAATGTTAGTTTTCCCTCATTTCTGATCGAGGGCTTCTCTGTTATTCAGGAATAAGACTCATTTGATATAAACTAGTTTTACTGTCTCATTAACTGGAATATTGCAAAACAGAAATTTAATAATATCATCAGCCTTGAAAGAGCAAAGAGCAGTAACTGTCTCTCCGCTATAACCTGAACACACAGTTATTTCCTGCCTCATCATAAAAAAATGACTATTTCCATTGCGGAGAAACCATTTTTCTCCCTTTGTTCTGCAGCGGAGGGGCTGCAATTCTACAGACTGTCTCCTAAAATCAGTCAGTGCATAATGGCCTCTGCTTTCCTGCACAGGAGTCATTAAACACATTCATAAATCAATGAAGCAGACTGATGCATTACTTTAATTGTTATTTCTGCTCTGCTGCTTGGATTATATCACAGACTCATTGGCTAAACACAATACTGTACATGAAAGGATTCACGTTCAGCTGTTCCCAGCTTTTATTTACTCTACGATGACATTGAGGTTGGCTGGCAATGCGCTACAAGCCCATTCAGATAAGAAGATTCTATCAGATCTGATTTCTTGTCCATAGTGGGCAGTATTTTAATGATAAGTCTTGTTCAGGGGTGCACCTTCCATGAGGCAAGATGAGCACTTTGGGTAGAAACCTTAGTTGACCCCAAATAATGTTTTTTTTGTGCATTCTATTAAAGTTTTTTTTTTTTTTTTACTTTTATACTTATGACCTCTCCTCTGGATAGGTCATAAGTATCTGATCGGTGGGGGTCCAACACCCAGTACCTCCATTGATCAGCTGTTTGAAAAGGCAGCGGCACTCGCACTAGTCCCTCAGCCTTCACTCTGCTCACCAAGTACAGGGCTGTCCATTTCATAGCGGCAGTGCTTCGTATCTCAGCACAGCCCCATTCACTTCAATGGGGCTCCTCTGCGCCTAGGCCATGTGACCGATGAACGTGACATCACCTGACCTTGGCTAGACTGTGAGGAGGCCGTGAATCTACTGCAAGCACTGGTGCCTTCTCAAGCAGTCGATCGGCAGAGGTCCTGGGTGTCCAATCTCCACTGATCAGATACTGAGTACTTATCCAGAGGTCAGGTAACCGATGAGATCCAGAGAATAAGTAGTCAGTATGCAAGTCTCGGAAAACCCCTTTCATTCTTACCCTGTTCCATAAATGTCTGCACCCATCTTACATATTAAAGGCACCTCAATGTGATATAAATTCTTTAAAGATGCTATCTGAAGTCTGCTTGCAGATTCTTTAAGGACATGTCATTTAGTTCAAAGGAGAGGACGCATCTTTATTGAATTCAATGGGGAATGGAACTGGACAGAATCAAGGAATAAGGGTCACAAACCAATCACTCATTTGTGTATATGCAGCCAGCCAGTAGCGCAGGGGCAACACGTGAGGTTCACGGTAGACTGATGAGGGGCCAAATAATAACACACAGTTCATCAGTTTACTCACGGTTAGCAGGAAGCCTCCCTGGGCTGGCAGCACAGTGTTAAGGTGGACAGCACGAAATCCGGGGCACGCTCTGTGGTAGGAAGCATCAGCCAAGATGGTGGTTGAGGTACCCTTGATGTTAGGGGTGCTTAGAGTGCTTGTTGCGGCTGAGTCCCTTGATGGTTTTTGTTGTGACGCCAGTACCGTTAATGGTGGTACAACCATAGGTAGTAATAATGAGTTAGACAGTGGTAAGATGCAACTCACAACTTTTACTGAGGTTGACTTTGGTTGCAGCAGTACAAAATACAGTCTCTTGTTGGTATTAGAGATAATCTGCAAGTCCACTGTTCCTAGGCTTTCTTAGGCTTTATTTGAGCTGTGGTTAAGGAGTACCTTGTTTCTGCTGATGTACTCAGTCCTATACCTTGTCCTTTCCCTACAAGCTGAACATTGGGACAGGTAACTCATCTGTCTCCCAGAGTTATGGTGTGGCTGCCAGAAGCTATAAGTCCTCCACCATGCGCAAAGGTGTCTGTGGCCCTAAATAATGGCTTTTATCACCGATGAATCCTTAGGAAGCTTGTTTCTATTCCAGGGAGGCAAACTCTCTCCTACTGGTCAGGGATGCAAGTATATAGTCCGGCCACAGAAGGAAAACGCTCTTCTTCGCCTCACATCTTGGTAGTACCTCATAGCGAAGTTGGCTCCACTCACTAATCTGTGTTGTGGAGTCTTCACTCTGCATTCTCTCCCACTAATCTAATCTGATCTCCTCAGATCTGCTCTAATCTCTAAATCCATTCTCAACAACCTGATCTGATCTGCCTCACTAGGCCTGACCTAGGTATATATAGAACCTAAGTGTTATCCCCATCTAGTGGTGGGATGTATAAATTACACCTAATCTGCCTGGTAACAGGAATTTTGCAGATAAATTAGTACAAAGTAACATAATACAGCATAATACAGTTTTTAGGGTAAAAAGTGCTTTTAAGCAGTGCCCACACACATGTAGTGGGACGTTGCATATATGCCACAAATGTTTAAGATTGGAATACCCTTTTAATAATGCATATTCTTCTTCCTTACCTTTCTTCTTGACTTGTAATATTCTAAGGTGAGTGGTGTGGGATGACCAACTTTGTAGAAAAAACTTTACATGACAGCTTGAGCAAGTTGTAAGGTGCAAGTATTAACCGGAATGGGTGGACTACGTTACTCTAAGATTATAAAATTAGGGTTATTCACTTTAAAAAAAAAGACGTTTGAGGGGAGATCTAATAACTACACTGCGTGCAGAATTATTAGGCAAATGAGTATTTTGACCACATCATCCTCTTTATGCATGTTGTCTTACTCCAAGCTGTATAGGCTCGAAAGCCTACTACCAATTAAGCATATTAGGTGATGTGCATCTCTGTAATGAGAAGGGGTGTGGTCTAATGACATCAACACCCTATATTAGGTGTGCATAATTATTAGGCAACTTCCTTTCCTTTGGCAAAATGGGTCAAAAGAAGGACTTGACAGGCTCAGAAAAGTCAAAAATAGTGAGATATCTTGCAGAGGGATGCAGCACTCTTAAAATTGCAAAGCTTCTGAAGCGTGATCATCGAACAATCAAGCGTTTCATTCAAAATAGTCAACAGGGTCGCAAGAAGCGTGTGGAAAAACCAAGGCGCAAAATAACTGCCCATGAACTGAGAAAAGTCAAGCGTGCAGCTGCCAAGATGCCACTTGCCACCAGTTTGGCCATATTTCAGAGCTGCAACATCACTGGAGTGCCCAAAAGCACGAGGTGTGCAAAACTCAGAGACATGGCCAAGGTAAGAAAGGCTGAAAGACGACCACCACTGAACAAGACACACAAGCTGAAACGTCAAGACTGGGCCAAGAAATATCTCAAGACTGATTTTTCTAAGGTTTTATGGACTGATGAAATGAGAGTGAGTCTTGATGGGCCAGATGGATGGGCCCGTGGCTGGATTGGTAAAGGGCAGAGAGCTCCAGTCCGACTCAGACGCCAGTAAGGTGGAGGTGGAGTACTGGTTTGGGCTGGTATCATCAAAGATGAGCTTGTGGGGCCTTTTCGGGTTGAGGATGGAGTCAAGCTCAACTCCCAGTCCTACTGTCAGTTTCTGGAAGACACTTTCTTAAAGCAGTGGTACAGGAAGAAGTCTGCATCCTTCAAGAAAAACATGATTTTCATGCAGGACAATGCTCCATCACACGCGTCCAAGTACTCCAAAGCGTGGCTGGCAAGAAAGGGTATAAAAGAAGAAAATCTAATGACATGGCCTCCTTGTTCACCTGATCTGAACCCCATTGAGAACCTGTGGTCCATCATCAAATGTGAGATTTACAAGGAGGGAAAACAGTACACCTCTCTGAACAGTGTCTGGGAGGCTGTGGTTGCTGCTGCACGCAATGTTGATGGTAAACAGATCAAAACACTGACAGAATCCATGGATGGCAGACTTTTGAGTGTCATTGCAAAGAAAGGTGGCTATATTGGTCACTGATTTGTTTTTGTTTTGTTTTTGAATGTCAGAAATGTATATTTGTGAATGTTGAGATGTTATATTGGTTTCACTGGTAAAAATAAATAATTGAAATGGGTATATATTTGTTTTTTGTTAAGTTGCCTAATAATTATGCACAGTAATAGTCACCTGCACACACAGATATCCCTCTAAAATAGCTAAAACTAAAAACAAACTAAAAACTACTTCCAAAAATATTCAGCTTTGATATTAATGAGTTTTTTGGGTTCATTGAGAACATGGTTGTTGTTCAATAATAAAATTAATCCTCAAAAATACAACTTGCCTAATAATTCTGCACTCCCTGTATGTATAAATATATCAGGGGTCATTACAGAGATCACTCCCATCATCTATTTATCCCGAGGACTGTGACTGTGACGACGGGACATCTTCTGTGTCTGGAGGAAAGAAGGTTTCTACACAAACATAGAGGAGGATTCTTTGCGGTAAGAGCTGGGAGACTATAGAACTAGGAGGTGGTGATGGTGAGTACAATAAAAGAGTCCAAGAGGGGCCTGGATGTATTTCTGGAGTGTAATAATATTACAGGCTATAGCTACTAGAGAGGGGTCATTGATCCAGGGAGTTATTCTGATTGCCTGATCGGAGTCAGAAGGAATGTTTTTCCCCTAAGATGAGCAAAATTAGCTTCTACCTCATGACAGCTTGTGTCTTCTTCTGGATCAACTTTTCAGGATAACAGGCTGAACTAGATGGACATTTGTGCATTTTTCAGCCTTACAAAGTACAGTACCTGTAATGTTAATAGGTTGCTATGTGTCACGTCTCAGAGGCTGAAGGCAGGCCTCCGGGACGTCATGCAAACAGGACATAGGCAAAACTGACCAAGGACCCACAGAGAACTTTATTACAAGTGTAATAAAAGCACATGACAGTAGGCAGGTAGGCAATAGTGGTAGCACTACCACAGAACCAAGTGCACTGGTAGACCAGAGGCAAAACTCAGAGAGCGGAAAGCCAGTGAGCCCCATTCTTCACAGAGCCCCTGGTGGTGGGGATGAACTTGGCCGATGGCTCACTGGTCACACCTACAGGAAGGTCCCAGTACACTTGGCCCCTACCTGCAGAGAACCAGAAACCACCAGCGGAAAGACAACAAAACTGGAACCCAAGCAAACACAGGACATGGAGCAGACAACAAGACCAGGAACCAGCACAGAAGCAGATGTCTGGACCCCAAGCGGAATGAAAGCATGGCGGTCTCAGACAGAGCTGCCCACAGATTAGAGATTCACACAGAGTAGAGATCCACACAGACTAGAGATTCTCCCTCCGGAGAACCCAGGGACTCACTCACGAAGGCAGGACATAGTATAGACTACAATCAGATGCAGTAGAGCACTGCTAGGCTAACAAGGAACAGACAAGGATAACATAAACATCATACAGGACAGGTACAGATCAGACAAGGACATAGCATCAAACACCATCACAAAACAGGTACCAACAACAGCAAACAAGGGAGCAAAATTGCTTTACCAGGTGACACCACAAACAAGAGCAGATGGCAAAAAAAACCTGGGTGAGCAGCGATGTGATACACCCAGCACAACACAAGAAAGAATGAACACAAGCCCCACAGCTCACAGATTGATATAGCTGGATAATGAGGGCACCTGATAAGCCACACCCAGGACTAGACCGGGGAATGTTAACCCCATCATAACAGGAGTACCAGAACCACAGAACACACAGGCTGCAGTACAGGACATTGCCACTGGAAACCAGCATACACAGAGTCCACCGCAGACAGTACGCAGACCACAAACAACTCGTATCACAGTGACAAACAGAAAAGCATCCATATTCAGACCCTGTTCACACACAAGGTTGCTGCCAGCACGCAGTCCCAGTACATGAGGTTGCAGCCAGTACACGAGGGAGCCTGCAGCCAGCCTACACGGCACCCAGAGACATGAGCCACAGATATGCATACATGAGAATCCACAAACACAGGCCACAGTTCACACACTACACCACAGCCAGCATAAAGTCCGAAGCAACCAGCATACACAGGTGTCAGCCTGCAGCCAGTACGCGAGGGAGCCTGCAGCCAGCCTGCACGGCAACAGTGATAAAAACTACACAGAGATGCAGACAAGGGGAGAGCAACATTCACAGGTAGCAGTTCCATAAAACACCACAGCCAGCACGCAGCCCCAAGCAATCAGCATACACAGGAGACAGCCTGCAGCCAGTACGCGAGAGGACATGCAGCCAGACTGCACGGCCAAAACTGTCACAGTGAACCGCACATGTTTCTTTTCTATGTATGTTACTATGTTGCTGTGTATGTTACTATGTATGCCATTATGTTACTATGTAGGCTACTATTTTACTATGTATAATATTATTAGGGGTGAGCGAATTGAGCTTCGGATCCAATATCCAAAGGCGATTCATTCCTAAAATTAGTTTTAATCCTGGATGGAGACCTGTCTGTATGCAGCATTAACATGTATGTGCTTTGCGGAGGTAAAACTCGTTAAAGTACAACTCCCACCAAAAAATTATTTTCTGACCTGGTAGAAAGGTACATGATGCAATCTGTAGTGAAGGTAATGTTCTTCCCAGTGTCTGTGATTTATAACCTACCTTGCGCTTCTCAGCTGTGTCATGTGACTAGCAATCAGACTTTCCAAATAACGCAGCATCTTATGTGTGGACAGGAAGTCAGTTTTTCTATGTATTCCTATGGGAGCCTCAATGTCATTCTCACTGGAATGAATAGAGAAATAATTGACTTCCTGTCCTGTGTCAGTTGGAAATCAGAGAGCTGGTCACATGACACAGCTGAAGATCAGAAGGGAGGGGATAGCTCACAAATAGTAACTGATGAGAAGTAACATAGTTTATAAGGCTGAAAAAAGACCCCTGTCCATCCAGTTCAGGCTGTTATTCTGCAAGTTGATCCAGAGGAAGGCAAAAAAAAACTGTGAGGTAAAATCCAATTTTCCTCACTTTAGGTGAAAAAATTCCTTCCTGACTCCAATCAGGCAATCAGAATAACCCAGGATCAACGACCCCTCTCTAGTAACTATAGCCTGTAATAATATTACACTCCAGAAATACATCCAGGCCCCTCTTGAATTCCTTTATTGTACTCACCATCACCACCTCCTCAGGCAGAGAGCTCCATAGTCTCACTGCTCTTAGCGTAAAAAATCCTCCTCTATGTTTGTGTACCAACCTTCTTTCCTCCATAAGCAGAGGATGTCCCCTCGTCACAGTCACAGTCCTGGGGATAAATAGATGATGGGAGTGATCTCTGCACTGACCCCTGATATATTTATACATAGTTATTAGATCTCCCCTCAGTCGTCTTTATTCTAAAGTGAATAACCCTGATTTTGATAATCTTTCAGGTTGCTGTAGTTGCCCCATTCAAGTTATTATTTTAGTTGCCCTCCTCTGAACCCTCTACAGCTCTGCTATGTCTGCCTTGTTCACAGGAGCCCAGAACTGTACACAGTACTCCATGTGTGGTCTGACTAGTGATTTGTAAAGTGGCAGGACTATGTTCTCATCACTAGTGATGAGCAGCATAGGCAATATTCGAATTCGCGATATTTCGCAAATTTTGGGTCGAATATTCGAAACAAAATTAGCGAATTCGTGATCTCCAGTCATTTACTTGATTGCAAAATTCAAGATTAGAATATTCAACACTATTTGCGAATACGAATATATAGCACTATATTCTAAATATTTGCGAATTCTGAAAGTTGATGCAACCCATTATCTTATTGGCCTTGGCAGCAGCTGCCTGACACTGGTTTTTACAGCTTAGTTTGTGGTTCACCAAAATTCCTAGGTCTTTTTCCATGTCAGTGTTACCCAGTGTTTTACCATTTAGTATGTACGGGTGACTTGCATAATTCCTTCCTATGTGCATAACCTTACATTTGTCAGTGTTAAACCTCATCTGCCACTTCTCTGCCCAAGCCTCCAATCTATCCAGATCCATCTGCAGCCGTATACTGTCATCTTCAGTGTTAATTACTTTACACAGTTTAGTGTCATCTGCAAAAAATGATATTCTACTGTGCAAGCCTTCTACAAGATCATTAATAAATATATTGAAGAGAATATGGCACAATACTAAGCCCTGAGGTACCCCACTAGTGACAGTGACCCAATCTGAGTGTGTACCATTAATAACCACCCTCTGTTTTCTATCACAGAGCCAGTTACTTACCCTCATACAGACATTTTCCCCCAGTCCAAGCATTCTCATTTTATATACTAACCATTTATGTGGTACAGGGTCAAATGCTTTGGAGAAGTCCAGATACTGTATGCAACATAGTCCATATGGAATTACATTAACTACAGTTTACATCATGTACCTTTCTAGGAGGTCAGAGAATATAGTTTATTGGTTCTAAGTCCGTTGTCGCCCGAGACTTCGATGAATAACATGGGGCTTCAATTCTACAAGTTTAAAAACATTTTAAAACTTGAATTCGAAGACGGCTTTGGTACCGAGGTACCAGCCAGTACCGAAGCCGACTGTTTTAAAATGTTTATAAACGTGTTGAATCGAAGCGCCATGTAATTCATCGAAGTCTCATGAGACTTCAGACTTAATGAATTTTGCCTCCACAAAGGACATACATTTTAATTCTGTATGTAGACTCGCTTACCCCTAATTACTATGTTCCTATATTTGTTATTACAGTATGTATGTTTCTATGCATATTTACTACATATGTTACTATGTATGCTACTGTTACTATGTATTTTAGGTATGCTATTTGTGTTGAGCGAATAAAAGGGAAAATTCGATTCACCGCAAATCTAACTTTCCTTGTGCTTCGTGGTATCAATTTTACCTTAAATAGTGTAAAAAACTAAATAAAAATCATACTTACATCATCCATTTGCTCATGACTGGCCGACCACCGCCATCGTGATTGAAGATCTCGAACAAAATCCTGTGCACAGTGCAAGTTCAAGATGGCAGCGGCTGGCCTATCACCAGCAAATGGATGAGGTATGATTTTTACACTTTGTTATTACTGTCAGATGCCGGGATCAGTAATGAACGCAGCATCTGAGGGGTAGAATGACGGGGAGTGGCACAAACACTCCCTGTCATTGCACCTATTACTTATGAAGAAATGTGCTTTGTGACAAGGTGAATTTTTATGTAAAATTCGTAGAAGCAGCCAAATCAAATTTTTGAGTACTTCGCTAATGTCTACCTACTATGTTACTATGTATGTTATGTATGTTACTATGATACTATGTAGTGATGGACGAACATCGGCCGGGATGATTCGCGAACGCGATTGCGCGAACGCTATCAAATGTTTCTGAACCACAAGTTCGCTGCGGGCCCCATTCACTTTAATGGCAGGCAAACCTGAAAAACCTTAAGGTCATATTTGCAGCCACCAAATACTTACTAGAAGTGCACAAATCGTCCCACAACATGGACAGTAACATACCAGAGGGGGATCAATGGCAAAAATTCCCACAGAAAATATGTATTTTAATTAGGGGCCATTTTTATGCGTCTTAAAGGGAAACTCTCAAAAATGTGCCCTGCTGAAGCCTAGAAAATGTTTATTTTAGGCCATGTGAGTACAGGCCCCAAAAATTAGGCATTCAACTGACAGAAAACATCAAGTGATTATGTGGCTGGAGGTATATTAGACATTGGATATCAATTTTACTGCAGGCTAGTGAAGTACAGGGCCCAAACATTAGGCATTCACCGTACAGAAAAGAACAAGTGATTATGTAGCTGGAGCTAGATGGTCATTGGATAACAATTTTACTGCAGGCCAGTACAAATACATGTCAAATACATATGTTTAAAAGTACTAAAAATATAACATTGGATTAAAAACATGGCTAATGAAATCCCCCCTCTTGAATAAACCCCAAATGAAATTCGATAACATGTAGTCGTCACAAGTGTTGAATTCCATCAAGGCCCCAACAATTAGGCATTCACTGTACAGAAAAGTGGCTGGAGGTACATTAAACGGTCATTGGATATCAATTTTACTGCAGGCCAGTGGAGTACAGGCCCCAAAAATTATTCATTCACCGTACAGAAAAGAACAGTTGATAATGTGGCTGGAGATACATTAGGTGGTCACCGTATAACAATTTTACTGTTGGCCAGTTACATTAAAGGCCTCAAAAATTATGCATTCAACGTACAGAAAAGAACAAGCAATTATTTGGCTGGAGGTACATTAGGCGGTCACAGTATAACAATTTTACTGTTGGCCAGTTACATTAAAGGCCTAAAAAATGATGCATTCACCGTACAGAAAAGATCAAGTGATTATGTGGTTGGAGGTACATTAGGCGGTCACCGTATAACAATTTTACTGTTGGCCAGTTAGATTACAGGCCCCAAAAATTATGCATTCACCGTACAGAAAAGATCGAGTAATTATGTGTCTGGAGGTACATTAGGCGGTCACCGTATAACAATTTTACTTTTGGCCAGTTAGATTACAGGCCCCAAAAGTTATGCATTCACCGTACAGAAAAGATCAAGTCATTATGTGGCTGGAGGTATATTAGACAGTCATTGCATATTAATTTTACTGCAGGCCAGTGGAGTACAGGCCCCAAACATTAGGCATTTGCTGGACAGAAAACATCAAGTAATTCTGTGGCTGGAGGTTGGATATCAATTTTACTGCAGGCCAGTACAAATACATGTCAAATACAAATGTTTAAAAGAACTAAAAATATAAAATTGGATTAAAAACATGGCTAACGAAATCCCCCCTCTTGAAAAAAACCCCAATGGTAATAGGGGAAATTCAATTAAACGTGGTCGTCACAGGTGTTGAATTCCTCCGAGATCGATGCCTCATTCATTTTTAGAAATGTGAGTTAGTCCATACTGTCAAGAGCTAGGTGAGTGTGCTTACCAGTCATAATCCCCCCTGCTGCCCTGAACTCCTTTCGGAAAGGACACTCGACGAGGGGAAAGCCAAGAGTTCCATGACAAATTGTGCCAGATCTGGCCACAGGTTAAGCCTGCACACCCAGTAGTCAAGGGGTTCTTCACTTCTCGGAGCGTCCTTATCGGCCTTTAACCTGATGTAGTCAGACACCTGTCGGTCTAGGCATTCCCTGAAGCTAGAGCCAGGGGACAGCTGTCGATGGGTTGGCTGCAAGAATGATCTCATATGCGAAGTAACCAACACATCTTCAAACCGCCCTCTTCTTGCATGCGCGGTAGCATTTGTACCCGCAACTGTTTCTCTGTGGGTGGAAATTCCTCTGCCAGCACCCACAACAGCAGAATGCAGCATCTCTCGATGCAAGGCTTGGAAATGCTGCATTCTGACAGCCCTCTGTGATGCTAGTAACATGTCCCTCTCTTCTCTCCCCTCCCTACCTCCTATAGTACCACGAGCCAGCATTATTAACAGTGGCAGGGTGACTGTGTTTTTAATGTCCTAGCTACTTTTTTGTTTTCAATGGTCTGTACAATCAAGAACTACGGTGTTCCATGCACACTATTTTGTTTTTAATGTATATCGAATAAAAGTGATGTATTAATTTGACTTGGGCCAAGATAGGTTTTTTGCCTACCTAGGCATTTGTAAATAAAGCTAATATTAACCTTGCCCTAGTCTGGTCCTTTAGTTATAGATTCCGGGGGTCTAAGTACGTTCCCACCCAGTACTGGTCCTTGCCCTTTATACTTTTTATACGGGGTCCCTCTTTAAACACTGGAGTGTAAAGACCCCCATTTGCATTAAATTGGAAGCGGTGGAGCGGCCTGGCATCTGCTCATCGCCCAGGATAATGTCATCCTCAGTCTCCTCCCCCCATCCACGGACAACACCAGGGATCCCAGAAAAGTTTAAAGCATGCTCTTCTTGCTCCTCCTCCTCCCCCCATGCACCATCCTCCTCTGACTCCTCTTCAGACTGGCTGCGACTGACCAGTTTGGTGATCTCATCAAATGGCCGCAGAAGTCTGCATGCGTCGCGCATGAGCAGCCACTGGCGCGGTGAAAAAAAAACAAGCTCCCCAGAACCTGTCCTGCCACAGAGTTCATACAGGTAGTCGTTAACGGCATGTTTCTATCAAGCATATACAAGGTGAAGTTCCATCGCGTCGGGCAGTCACAAATCAGACGTCTGACGATCTTACGATCTTCTAAAATGGCCAGAGATTTTCCTGGCCTGCCACAAGACGTCCTGGACCCCGGCGCATTTGGCAACTAATCGCTGCATGACTAAGTTCAGAACGTGTGCAATGCACGGCACGTGTGTCATTTTGCCCTGTTTCAGCTCGCTCAGCAGATTGGGACCGTTGTCGCACACCACTTTACCAACTGTCAAATTGAGTGGGGTTAGCCACTGATCGCAGAGCTGAAAGCAGTGCAGGACCGGTGTGGCTCTTGGCTTCCAGGCACAACAGCCGCAGCACAGCATGGCAACGTCTCACCTGGCACGTCGAATAGGTTCTGGGGAGCTGGGGCGGGTGCAGCTAAAGAGGCAGTAGCAGTGGAAAATGAGGAGTCAGCCGAGGAGGAGACGGGGGATGGAGTAGGAAGAGAATAAGAAGAGGCAGGACTGCATGCAATCCGTGGCGCTAACACCAAATCCACACAGGTGCCACGGGTTGCATGCTTGACGGCTGTCAGAAGGTTGACCCAGTGGGCAGTAAAAGTAATGTACCTTCCCTGCCCGTGTTTGCTAGGCCACATGTCAGTGGTCAAATGTGTGCCAGAGATACATTCACTTGCCGCTGAACATGGCTATGTAGCTCTGGGATGCCCTTCTGTGAGAAATATTTCCTTCTGGGGACCTTCCATAGCGGTGTGCCAATGGCCACAAATTTTCTAAAGTCCTACGAGTCCACCAGTTTATATGGCAATAGTTGGCGGGCAAGCAGTTCCGACAAGCCTGCGGTCAGCCGTTGGGCAAGAGGGTTATCCAGCGTCATCAACTGTTTACGTTCGAACATTTGGGCCACTGAAGCCTGCCTTTTGCTAGATGAACGCGACGACGGCACGGTGGAAGGTGAAGTGGAGGACAAGTGGGAGGAGAGAGGAAAAGGAGAGGAGGCAGGACATTGAGCGCCGGGAGTGTGGCTTTGTGGGTTATGACAGTGTTGTTCCGTTTAGGCTCGGTGATGGGAGGCCAGGTGCCTTCTTAAGTTGGTCGTCCCTAGATGAGTGTTGGGCTTACCGTGACTTATGCAATGACAGCACAGGCTGCAGATGGCAACACTATTGTCAGCAGCTGACACATAAAAAAAAAAAAGCCCACACTGCGGAGCAATGTGTCGGCGTCCTGGGAGTGCCAGATGTGACCGTGCATGGTGGATGGCTCGCTCCAGATACATTTTCAGTCTGCTTTTGCCTCCTGTGCACTGCGAGTTCTGCCTGCCCCTTCTACTTCTATCCCCTATCTGTTGCTCTGTCTCTCCCTCTAAACTCCCCTCCTCTTCCTCTCTTGTGGGCACCCACGTGACATCCATCGACACGTCATCATCGTCACCTTCACCACCAGTGACATTAGAGATCTTGGAATAGGCAGCAACAGCGGGGATCTCCGTCCTTGGGCTAATCTGGGTAATGTCGTCAGACCGCTGGGTGGCGGCCGTTGCTACCTCCTCTTCCTCATCCGATGCCAAGAATGGCTGTGCATCTGGGAATAGATGGGAAAATAATTCCTCTGACTCGAGTAAAGGGGCTATGGTGGTGGCATCCTCCATTGTATGCATTTTTGCTGGGGATTGCCATTAGCAGCGGACCACATGTGCAGGATCTGCCCCCCCGGTATAGATGCACCACTGCATATGGGGTTGAGCACTTTCTGCTTTTTAATACCATGTCAATTTGTAGTTTGTATATGGTGGTGGTGTCTTTGGGGATGCAAACAGCAGAGAGTGAGGAGGATGCAGATACAGAGGATGAGGATGGTGCAGAAGCAGAAAGCTGAGTGAGCCACTCAACCAACTCTGGTGCGTCCTTTGACATAATCGCACGCATCTTCTCCAGCTTCCCACTTAGGCTCTGGCCTGGTGCACCTGCCCGACCCCTACCACCCCTGCTGAATGGCCTGCCTCTTCCTCTGCCTGTCAATTTTCAAAATGACCCTTTGACAAAGTCCCTATAGAAGAGCAGTATTTGTGGAAGCAGGTATATAGAACCCCTTAATAATTATTTGCTGGAAGCAGGTATATCAAACCCCTTGATCAGTTTTTTGGGGGGAACAGGTATATCACACCAGTAGAAATTACTTATTCCAATAGCGTTTGTCCCTATGTATAGCTGCGGTATCTCAGCAGAACCGCACACAACTGCTGCACAATACAAATGCACTATATAGAAAGTATATTATAGGTATATCACACCCCTGCCTCAATCAGTTTTTTTGGGTGGCAACTGGTATATCACACCCGTTCCAATTAGTTGTTCCAATAGCGTTTGTCCCTCTATCTAGCTGCAGTATCTCAGCAGAACCGCAGACAACTGCTGCACAATACAAATGCACTATAATATACTTTCTATGTTAGAAAGTATATTATAAGTATATCACACCCCTCAGTATGTCACACCTATCAATAGCACACCTATACCAGTCCTTTAAAGGACTTTTGTGGCCCTATTAGCTAGCTATTGGTGTTGTCCCTAACAGTCTGTCCCTGCTCCACAAAGCAACCTCTCCTTACACTGGCAAAAGACTGAATGTAAAATGGCTGCCAGATCAGGTTTATTTATAGGGTAGAGGGTGTGTCCATGTGCTGAAACATCTCAATTGGCTGTCCTGTCCCACCTGATGGATGTGTCATGGGTCAAAGTTCTGCACAATGCAAAAGAATATGGCGCCGGCGGACATCGCCATATGTTCGCCTGTTCGGTGAATCGCGAACGAGCAAAGTTCGCCGCGAAACAACCACCGGGCGAACCGCAATGCCATCTCTATTACTATGTATGTTACTAGTTTGCTATGTTTGTTACTATATTTTAGAGTGAAATAAGTCTAATTATTAGTCCTAGTACACCGCAATGATGATGTGTGAAATTCCAACTATGTATATCTGTAATATAATATCATGTGTAGACAGCCTGGGAATGCCCTTTAGTTATTAATATAAGATAATGACGTGTAGCATTCTCTATTCATTCATCTAATTGGCAGGGTCTCTGGAGCCCGAGGGGGGTCAAAGGCTCTTTGTTATCTTTATAATACCGAAGTACAGATTCACAAGAGGTTCTTAGCATTCTCAAGATCTGCGATGATAGAGGGAAAAGATCCTATAAATGTTTTACGTCGGTGGAGGTACACAGGGCCTCGATTTGTAAATTCAGACCCTCGATAATTTAAACTAATGTTTCACCGGTCATATACACAGACAAATAAAGTGCATGAATTATGATTAGGCAAGGGAAGCCATGACACCCACCATTTATCAACTTGTACAAACTTTTTAATATGTTAAACAGAAGAAAGGGCGCTGTTGCCGTCTGTTTATGTGGAGCCTTCTGTGTTTAGACCAGGAGAGGTTACGTGGACTGGAATTTACAGATCAGTTTTAAACACTTCCTCAGTGACCCTGGCTAATACCATGATTCACAGAATGAACTTCGACTACGCTTGATGGGAGAGCTAGGATTAAAATGGATACAGAGCATAAAATGGCTAAAAATATTTTCCCCCATGGATGATTTATGGCTAGATCATGGCCTTCCTAGAGGAAAAATGAGGAACTGCAGGGAAAATGATCATTTGCTACCCAGTTTCAGTGGCATAAACAGAAGAGATGGGTTCCCATAGTAAAGATTAAACTGGACCCATCACTATGCCTCTGGTTTTGGCACCACAACAGAAGGGTCTGAATTATGTCTCCCGCTGCGACCGTTGCTTGCTGAGAATGCACTAACTCAGGAGAGGAGCTAAAGAGAACTAATGGGCAGGGGTGCACCTAGCCTTTCTGCTGCCTGGGGCGAATATTGAAATTGCCTCATTAAAGGTGCACCCCTGCTAATGGATGCTAAAATGACTATTAATTGATATTAGGAGCAACACATTATGAGCCTGATGAAGGACCCTCTTTATTTCCTTAATTTCACACATACGGCACAGCAGTCCAGTAAGCCATTCTGGCAGAAAACAGCTTGCTGGAGATCTCTAGATCCAGCATAGCCAGACACCATTGACTATAATGAAAATCGGCAGTGGTTCGATGGCTCCCCAGCATAAATTTCAGGATTCAGCCTGACAAAAACCGTTGCGTGCGGCAACTTTTGACCATCTAAATCCCAGAATTTATGCCAGAGAACGTTCGGATCCCCTCCGGTTAACATTACAGTTAATGGGCTAACGCAACACTATGTGGCTAAACTGAATCCAGAGAACCAGTAGACTGTTCTCAGTCAGAACGGCCTGCTAGATTGCTGTGCCACATGTGTGAAACTAGCCTTACTGTTCACAATACTGTCGAACAAAGGTTTTCAGCACTTAATACCAGATTCAAAAAGCATTCAAAATAAATATCTCCCAGAAGGAAGTACAGGTAAATTGTTTAAGTGCCACCTATAGGTAGCTACACTGCAAGTCAATGTCTAACCCTTTAAAAGACCTTGAGACATGACTTGGGTCATGTGCCATACCAGAGGTACCTATCTGTAGATAGAGTTGTTGCTCCTTGTCAGTACCGATTCTCAGAAGGCGCTAATTCTCCTTTTCTTTTTTAATTTTGAGCCTGATGAAGCACCCCTTCTTTATTTCCTTACTGTTCACCTTCTTCAGGAGAGTCATGCACAGATTTTCACCACCTAATACCTCTCAGATTCTCTTTGCAGGGGTCCAGCTAGTAGCTGGGTCTTTTGGATTATTTTCCCTGGGAAAAAGTATTCAAAATAAATCTCTCCTAAAAGGAAGAAAACTGACTCTAGTGCCACCTATAAGTAGCTACACTGTAAGTCAATGTCTAACCCTTTAAAATGCCTTGAAACATGACTTGAGTTATCTACCATACCAGAGGCACCTATCTCTACATATAACTTTTTCAGAGTTGTTGCCCCTCATTAGTACCAGTTCTCGAAAGGCGCTGACTCGCCTGGTAATCAATCAGGTAACAGAGAGATCTTCATGGTAATGGCCCTGAGATGAGTTTTTTTGCATTACCTAATTACTAAAAGGGCTAGGGACAAACAGAGTTGGGCCTCCTGTCTAGAAGGGCCCCGTAGCAGCTGCATGGTTGCCTCTGTCATATGTCAGAATTTTCCCTACTTTAGCAAGACTGAGTAATGAAATATACAACAGGGTTTTTCCAAACCAGAAAAGGACTTATCTTATGATTGAAAACATAAAAAATAAAATACCCGTAGTAATGCACACCCTTATGTTAACTATATATACAGTACAGACCAAAAGTTTGGAATCACCTTCTCATTCAAAGAGTTTTCTTTATTTTCATGACTATGAAGGCATCAAAACTATGAATTAACACATGTGGAATTATATACATGAAAATATGTCATAGTCTAGGTTCTTCAAAGTAGCCACCTTTTGCTTTGATTACTGCTTTGCACACTCTTGCCATTCTCTTGATGAGCTTCAAGAGGTAGTCCCCTGAAATGGTTTTCACTTCACAGGTGTGCCCTGTCAGGTTTAATAAGTGGGATTTCTTGCCTTATAAATGGGGTTGGGACCATAAGTTGCATTGAGGAGAAGTCAGGTGGATACACAGCTGATAGTCCTACTGAATAGACTGTTAGAATTTGTATTATGGCAAGAAAAAAGCAGCTAAGTAAAGAAAAACGAGTGGCCATCATTACTTTAAGAAATGAAGGTCAGTCAGTCAGCCGAAAAATTGGGAAAACTTTGAAAGTAAGGGCTATTTGACCATGAAGGAGAGTGATGGGGTGCTGCGCCAGATGACCTGGCCTCCACAGTCATCGGACCTGAACCCAATCGAGATGGTTTGGGGTGAGCTGGACCGCAGAGTGAAGGCAAAAGGGCCAACAAGTGCTAAGCATCTCTGGGAACTCCTTCAAGACTGTTGGAAGACCATTTCAGGGGACTACCTCTTGAAGCTCATCAAGAGAATGCCAAGAGTGTGCAAAGCAGTAATCAAAGCAAAAGGTGGCTACTTTGAAGAACCTAGAATATGACATATTTTCAGTTGTTTCACACTTGTTTGTTATGTATATAATTCCACATGTGTTAATTCATAGTTTTGATGCCTTCCTAGTCATGAAAATAAAGAAAACTCTTTGAATGAGAAGGTGTGTCCAAACTTTTGGTCTGTACTGTATATGTAAAAAAAAGTTGTTCTCCAGTGTAATTTTCACACTTTTTAGCTTTTTTACTCACCCCTCTGCAGCTCTGGTCTCTTCACTTTCTGTGGTAGGGTAGCGGCTTGTTACATGTGACCATTGAGCACCTGCATCTACCAGGAGTTCACTGCAGTCAGTTCTTTCTGAAGCTCTGTTCTCCTGTCCTCACACGCAGCCGTAATGATTCCACTAATAAATAGAACTATGGATTGTAATGCCCCCCCCCAAAAAAAAAATAATCCATGACACTCTCTAGAGAGCACTATAGCCATGTAAGAATCTAGAAGTAGAGACAAATGAGTAAATGTTGTCTAAGCTCATAAGATACAGTTGAACTGAGAGGAGGAAGAGAACTGGAAAGCCACTGCACACATGTGTCCACCACAGGAGAAGGTGGACTAGAACGTTAGACACAGTACAAAAAGTAGGGAGGGGGGCTATCAGAAAGGAAAATGTAATGTAAGTACAAAATGTAACAGAATTTTTATTGCATATCTATTGCAATAATCCTTCATGTAAAATATTCTATTCCTTTAAAGGATTACTCCAGCTGAAAATGGAAGCCACTGCATTTGTGTGTGAGAAAACAAGGAGCTGTGTATTAGAAAATAATACCCTGGATCTCCAGCCACTATAAAGATATATCGTAAAACTAAACAGCGAAAAAAAATCAGGTTATAAAAAGACAAAATGGCATTCAGTGTAGTAGGATAAAATATAAACTAGACGGTAACATAAGCTGAACGAGGACACAAATGTTTTCATTTATTGGAAATGTTTGGCCAAACCTTTCTAGTGCTCCAGTCGTCAAATATTTCTCGTAAAATGTGTGGTAAAGATATTGGAAGGGAAATATCTGAGCGTGCGAACAATGCATGCATTTTTTAATGCAAAAAAAATAAAAAAAGCCTATAATGTAGTCCATTCAATAACATCCAATACAAATCATCTCTATCTCGCAATCGCTTCCTCCTGATGACAGAAGGGGTCATTTCTAAATACTATTCTATCTGGGAATCCGTGCCTCTCCAAAGGAACTGACAATATATCTATCAGCACTGGCGTTTATCCACTTTTATCCTAGTATTACATCGTTTCGAGCAATATGGGACACCATCCAAATTGTTTTCCATCAGCTAGCAAATATAGGAAAAGCTCAACAAGAATGGGGTCATTAAAGGGAATAGAATAGAACCTTTCTGCGTCCAGCCTGCTTGGAGCGGTGACAGCCTCATTGTTCTACATTGCCTTCGTTCTGCTAATGCCCCACAACTAGAATACGATGACAGTTTTTGTTTGATTAGAAATTAATCAGGTGCTGATCACCTTGCTGTCTGGGAAACATTTGTGAAAGATCATCGTTTTGTCCACACGTTTTTTACTATTTGCATTTTTTCTTCACACAGTGATCAATGACTGGGGAGTTATTTGTATCGTCAAGTTCATATCATGAAGAATATGCAATAAGATATAGGATTCGATAGAGATATGAAGTCCAGGACTGAACCGGTGTGATCGAATACAACGATCCGGGTTCATTTCTTTTTGGTTGATTTTTTAAGTTGAGCAGTTGAGCAAATTGCTGAAATGGAGGCCCAGGTAAGGAGCAGTGTACTGTCGGAGCTATGTAAGGTTCAACAGGATAGCCAGCCAGGTGAAAGGGCTGCACAAACTTTACAGCAGAAAATGATAGGATTTTTTTTACAAAGACTATTTACAAAGTTGCTTAAATTTACATTTAAGAAGCAAATGAACAATTTGAAAAATCAGGGAAAGGTGTTTATAGCCTTTACAGATCACCTCCAGATGGACAACAACTTTTCTGGATTAAAACGTTGGTTCTCCCCTGGTGAGGTAACTCCGCTAAGGCCTAGTTCACGCGATCGTTTTTTTTTGGTGAGTGTACAGGCCGTTTTTTTTGTGTTCCGTATACGGTCCGTATACGGAACCATTCATTTCAATGGTTCCGCAAAAAAAACGGAATGTGCTCCGTATGCATTCCGTTTCCGTATTTCAGTTTTTCCGTTCCGTTGAAAGATAGAACATGTCCTATTATTACCCGCAAATCCCGTTTCGTGGCTCCATTCAAGTCAATGGGTCGGCAAAAAAAAAGGGAACATATACGGAAATGCATCCGTACGTCTTCCGTATCCGTTCCGTTTTTGCTGAACCATCTATTGAAAATTTTATGCCCAGCCCAATTTTTCCTATGTAATTACTGTATACTGTATATGCCATACGGCAAAACGGTACAGAAACGGAAACGCAACGGAAACAAAAAACGGAACAACGGATCCGTGAAAAACGGACCGCAAAACACTGAAAAAAACCATACGGTCGTGTGAGCTAGACCTAAGCCGTTTATTTGGTAGAACTGATCTTGTAGTTGCATGGATGAGTGATCCATGGAGGTTAATCACATGGTCCATCACCACGGTGATGGACCATGTGATTGGACCATGTGATGTGACGTCACCACAGGTCCTTTAGCTGGCAGCTCATGATTAAAGAAGTAAGAAGAGACCGGCAGCTACGCAATCAAGAGGAGAAGGTGAGTTAATTATTTTTTATTTTTTAACCCTCAATTGACCACCTACTAAGCATTCTGTATTAAAGAATGCTATTATTTTCCCTTATAACCATGTTATAAGGGAAAATAATAACATCTACACCACACCGAACCCAAACCTGAACTTCAGTGAAGAAGTTCGGGTCTGGGTACCACAGTCAGTTTTTTATCACGCGCGTGCAAAACCCATTGCACCCGCGCGATAAAAACTGAACAACGGAACGCAATCGCAGTCAAAACTGACCGCAATTGGGTACCTACTCGCGCGGGTTTGACGCAACGCATCCGGACCTTATCCGGACACGCTCGTGTGAACTCAGCCTAAAGGTGCTACCAATCATCCTATGAACGAGCACATATTTACTCATTCATGGGGTGAAAGTATTGCCAATGTGGTGATAAAATCATCCCTTCTGGGCCACAGATTGTCCTGGGCAAAAAGGTATCTGCTGCCTAGAAACAACGAATCTGTATCAAGTTGCAGTAGCGATCGCTTTATCCTATGGGACAGAGGTGATTGCTGCCTGTAAATGCTGCTCTCACCTCATCTGATGAGCAGGCAATTATTGGGATCAAATGGTCCCTTTGCAATTATTTCCTGCTCAGTCGGCACATGTAAATGAGCCTTCACATGATACAATTGTAAATATTTTATCTTCCAGATCTCACCCAACGTTAAAGGGGTTGTCTCACTTCATCAAATGGCATTTATCCTGTAGAGGAAGTTAATACAAGGCACTTACTAATGTATTGTTATTATCCATATTGCCTCCTTTGCTGGCAGGATTCATTTTTCAACACATTATACACTGCTTGTTTCCATGGTTACGACCACCCTACAATTCATCATCGGTGGCCATGCTTGCACACTAGAGGAAAAAGCACTGGCCTACGCTCACTCCCATGGACCGACCACCGGAGGGGGCAGGACTTTTTTCCTATAGTGTGCAAGCACGACCACCATTGATGGATTGCAGGGTGGTCGTATCCATGGAAACAAGCAGTGTATAATGTGATGGGAAAAAGGAATCCAGCCAGCAAAGGAGGCAATATGGACAATCACAATAAATTAGTAAGTGTCTTGTATTAACTTTATCTACATGATAAATTTCACTTGCTGAAGTGAGACAACCCCTTTTAGAGGGTGTGGATAAGAGCTAACAATATTGTAATGCTGTCTTCCTGTGCTTACTAATAATGAAATGTTAAACCTTCATAAATCATAAATCTTCCTCTTAGCTTCCTCTTAACATATCCCATAGGCAGTGGCCCCTGCCGGATTACACCTGGAAGTGTTGCCTGAAATACTCTGCTTTTACTCACGGTTACTGGAAGCTTCAAAGAATGTCATTATATTCTCTATGAAAAAAATGGTAAAGACAAATATACATTTTAGTGTGTTTCACATCAAAAGGCTTTACCATATCAAAGGCTGTTTCATTTGCATTTTCACTATCACCACTTTCATAAATGTAAGAAAAAAAAAATGGCCTTTGATTTCAGCAGAATATGAATTTGTCATTTGTGCTTACATACTGTAAGGGCTATATCCAACAAGACACCCCAACATAGAAGACAAAAATAGGTAGATAGAAAAAGTTAGATAAAAAGATAGATTTAAAAAAGTTGCAATAAACATTTCTATTATTATGTGTGTAGTAGAAACATATACTGAAATAAACATTTCTACCATTGTCCGTGCTGTGGACTTGGTGGAATACCGGAACAGCACACCAAATGGTTAGCCATGGTATTGCAAGTAAAATGTATCAGTATCAGTCATATGAACAAAAGTCTTTGCGAGAACACTTCTTATTGTATCTTATTGTCAACTTTTGGGATTAATAACTTAATAGGTAAGAAAGAAAGGAAGAAAGAAAATAAATGTTGGTGTAGGATTCAGGAAGGATAGGAAAACAACTTTTAGACTTTTTGCAGCACTTTTAAAGAATAACTTATTTATTTTTATATAATTGAATAGTACAAGCAATTATAAGACATTTTGCAATATAAAACAGAAAGATACTTCCTTCTCTTAGGCAACTTTCACACTGGCGTTTTGGCTTTCCCATTTGTGAGATCCGTTCAGGGCTCTCACAAGCGGTCCAAAATGGATCAGTTTTGCCCTAATGGATTCTGAATGGAAAAGGATCCGCTCAGATTGCATCAGTTTGCCTCCGATCAGTCTCCGTTCTGCTCTGGAGGCCGCCTGCAGCGTTTTGCTGTCTGCCTGACGTAGCGGAGCCAAACGGATCCGTCCTGAAACACAATGTAAGTCAACGGTGACGGATCCATTTTCTCTGACACAATCTGGCACAATAGAAAACTGATCCGTCTCCCATTGACTTTCAATAGAGTTCATGATGGATTCGTCTTGGCTATGTTACAGATAATGCAAACGTATCCGTTCATGACGGATGCATGCGGTGGTATTATTGTAATGAATCTGTTTTTGCAGATCAATGACGCATCCGCGAGTGTGAAAGTAGCCTTATTAGGCTCCTCTCTTCCTCCCCCTCTTCTTCACCAACTCTCAATCCGCTGCTCATATCCATCTTCAGTGAAGACAGCTTGCCTGCTCACTGAAGGATCAGATTACATAGAAGTCTGTGGAGAGGGAAAGAGGAGACAGTTGGAGACAAGCAAGAGGCAAAGAGACTAGCAGAAGAACTGCTGCTGGTTTGTAAGTGATTTACTGTGTGAAAGGACAGTTGCACTTTAATTGATTTTTACTTATCCAAAACATATTGCACCCTACAATTATTACTTGACAGTTAAAGAGGACCTTTCACTAGAATAGAAAATCTAAACTAAGTATACAGACATGGAGAGCGGGGCCCAGGGATCTCACTGCACTTACTATTATCCCCGGGCGCCGCTCCGTTCTCCCGCTATGCCCTCCGGTATCTTCGGTCACTAAGTTATGGTAAGCGGAGATTTCGGTCACTAAGTTATGGTAGGCGGAGTCAGCCCTTGTTCTGCTGTAGCGCTGGCCAATCGCAGCGTAGAGCTCACAGCCTGGGAGAAAATAACCTCCCAGGCTGTGAGCTCTGCGCTGCGATTGGCCAGCGCTAGAGCAGAACAAGGGCAGACTCCGCCTACTATAACTTAGTGACCGAAGATACCGGAGGACATAGCGGGAGAACGGAGCGGCGCCCGGGGATAATAGTAAGTGCAGTGAGATCTCCGGGCGCCGCTCTCCATGTCTGTACACTGCGTGCAGAATTATTAGGCAAATGAGTATTTTGACCACATCATCCTCTTTATGCATGTTGTCTTACTCCAAGCTGTATAGGCTCGAAAGCCTACTACCAATTAAGCATATTAGGTGATGTGCATCTCTGTAATGAGAAGGGGTGTGGTCTAATGACATCAACACCCTATATCAGGTGTGCATAATTATTAGGCAACTTCCTTTCCTTTGGCAAAATGGGTCAAAAGAAGGACTTGACAGGCTCAGAAAAGTCAAAAATAGTGAGATATCTTGCAGAGGGATGCAGCACTCTTAAAATTGCAAAGCTTCTGAAGCGTGATCATCGAACAATCAAGCGTTTCATTCAAAATAGTCAACAGGGTCGCAAGAAGCGTGTGGAAAAACCAAGGCGCAAAATAACTGCCCATGAACTGAGAAAAGTCAAGCGTGCAGCTGCCAAGATGCCACTTGCCACCAGTTTGGCCATATTTCAGAGCTGCAACATCACTGGAGTGCCCAAAAGCACAAGGTGTGCAATACTCAGAGACATGGCCAAGGTAAGAAAGGCTGAAAGACGACCACCAATGAGCAAGACACACAAGCTGAAACGTCAAGACTGGGCCAAGAAATATCTCAAGACTGATTTTTCTAAGGTTTTATGGACTGATGAAATGAGAGTGAGTCTTGATGGGCCAGATGGATGGGCCCGTGGCTGGATTGGTAAAGGGCAGAGAGCTCCAGTCCGACTCAGACGCCAGCAAGGTGGAAGTGGAGTAATGGTTTGGGCTGGTATCATCAAAGATGAGCTTGTGGGGCCTTTTCGGGTTGAGGATGGAGTCGAGCTCAACTCCCAGTCCTACTGCCAGTTTCTGGAAGACACCTTCTTCAAGCAGTGGTACAGGAAGAAGTCTGAATCCTTCAAGAAAAACATGATTTTCATGCAGGACAATGCTCCATCACACGCGTCCAAGTACTCCACAGCGTGGCTGGCAAGAAAGGGTATAAAAGAAGAAAATCTAATGACATGGCCTCCTTGTTCACCTGATCTGAACCCCATTGAGAACCTGTGGTCCATCATCAAATGTGAGATTTACAAGGAGGGAAAACAGTACACCTCTCTGAACAGTGTCTGGGAGGCTGTGGTTGCTGCTGCACGCAATGTTGATGGTGAACAGATAAAAACACTGACAGAATCCATCGATGGCAGGCTTTTGAGTGTCCTTGCAAAGAAAGGTGGCTATATTGGTCACTGATTTGTTTTTGTTTTGTTTTTGAATGTCAGAAATGTATATTTGTGAATGTTGAGATGTTATATTGGTTTCACTGGTAAAAATAAATAATTGAAATGGGTATATATTTGTTTTTTGTTAAGTTGCCTAATAATTATGCACAGTAATAGTCACCTGCACACACAGATATCCCCCTAAAATAGCTAAAACTAAAAACAAACTAAAAACTACTTCCAAAAATATTCAGCTTTGATATTAATAAGTTTTTTGGGTTCATTGAGAACATGGTTGTTGTTCAATAATAAAATTAATCCTCAAAAATACAACTTGCCTAATAATTCTGCACTCCCTGTATTGTTAGTTTAGATTTTCTATTCTAGTGAAAGGTCCTCTTTAAAAATCAATAAAAAATGCTATAAAACGTTTAGGTATAGCCCTAGCCTACAGATACATCTACACAGCGATTTTGGCTGTGAAGGCTGTTGTGCAACCAAATATTACAGTGTAGTGGGGCAGCCATAGCAATGAGTAGGGTCGCAGTGCGACTTGCATGTTTGCTGCAACTCAACACAAAAATTGCAAAGAATCCAGCAGCAGTGTGTCGCGGTCACAGCAAAAATACGAGTCGTGCTGAGACCCTATTCATTCATATGACAGCCCTGCTACACTGTGATCAAGGCCAAAAATCGCCACGTAGACGTACCCTGAGGCAACACCTAGACTGTATGCAGTGCTGTAAGACTGATTTAAACTATTAAGTCACAGTTGCAAGCCACAGGAACACACTCGCGTTTTGGCTTTCCGTTTGTGAGATCCGTCATGGGCTCTCACACGCGGTCCAAAACGGATCGGTTTTGCCCTAATGCATTCTGAATGGAAAAGGATCCGCTCAGAATGCATCAGTTTGCCTCCGTTCAGTCTCCGTTCCGCTCTGGAGGCCGCCTGCAGCGTTTTGCTGTCCGCTTGACGAAACTGAGCCAAATAGATCCGTCCTGACACACAATGTTAAGTCAATGAGGACGGATCCGTTTTCTATGACACAATCTGGCTCCATTATTGCTACTCCTGGCACAGAGGGGGTCCGAGCTCTTTCATCACCATAGTAGTGAAGGTAGGTCATCAATGGAAATTCCTGTAAAAAAAAAAATTTGTTTTAAGAAATCAAATTATACATATGAATAAAAATGGTATATACTGTATGTTTTTTTTTATTTTATTTTTAAAGCTGGGAGAAAGGGGGGTATTTGTAAATGCTATATACATCTGCAGTTAATCAAATCCACACGTTTTGAAGCTTTTGGGACAGAAGTCAATCTATAATGATGACATTATGTGTTTTCCACATTTTAAAAACCCAGTAGAATTAAACAAAAACATTACAGGGAGAGAAACGTAGATATTCCTGCATGCTGAAATGAAGCAGAACTTGGGTGATAATCTTATATCTGTTCCTCCAGGTCTGGGGAGATGGGCATTAACATATTCTGCATAAAAATGCAGTAAATTTGACATCTGTCTGAAGCCATATGTTCCATGTTTTCATGTACAATATACACACCTATCTGTTTCTGCATGTGTAGATATATATATATATACCCCGGATATACTGACTGTGTCGGCTGCAGTCGCTCCGTGAAGTTTAAGGCATATTCCCATACCTTGCAGTTATTAGTCTGGGGGGTCCCGCCATTGGTCCCGCCTTTCTGTTCATTTTGAGTGGCCCTCTGGGGTGCAGGGTTCCCGTTCTCATGATCATTGGCGGTCCCAGCAGTAGGACCCCCACCGATCTAATAGTTATCCCCTACCTTCCCCCCTGTGGATAGGAGAATTACCTACAGCATTACCGCCACGGTGTGTCCCATCCCTGCTGCCTGTGGTCCCTTGTGGATCAGGAGTTTGACGTCCCATCTGTCGCCAGTAGAGATGAGCAAAGTTCTGAAAACTTCGATTCGGCTGCTTCGCCGAATTTTACAAAGCAATTTGCTTTGTGACTAATTACTTTGTCCCGACGTGCATTTCTTTGTGAGTAGTAGACGCAATGACGGGGATCGACCATTGCCCCCCCCCCCCCTCCATCATTGAACCCCTCAGATCTCGCGTTCATCGCTGATCACGGCACCTGAGATGACCAGTGAGGGTTGTCAGGGGTTAATCTATAAAAAATTTAAAAAACTACTCGTCTTATCCATTTGATCACCAAGAGCCTGCTGTGGCCATCTTGCTTTGAGATCCAGTGCAAAATATCGCAAGGCGTTTGGTGACGTCATACGTCACTGTGCACGAGATTTTGAGTGGGATCTACAATGGCCGCAGAGGATTCTTCGCACGCAAATGGATGAGGTGAGTATGATTTTTTTTTGTGATTTGCAGCCATTTTAGGGAAAATTAATTAGTTACCATGAAGCATGAGGAAATTCGGCTTCGGAAATTCGGATTGAAGTCCACTTTGTGAACTTCGATTCGCTCAACACTAGTCGTCAGGTGAACCACTGCAGCCATTCCATGGCCTCAACAGTCCCATTCTGCTTGGGGACACATGACTACTGAATCCCAGCAGAGCCAGGACCCTTGGCGCTGTAGCGGAGCACTGATTTCTTCTTTTCTTATGCACACGACTGTGTATATTTTGCAGTACGCAAAAAACAGATACACAAAAAATACGGATGATGTCCATGTGCATTACATATTTTGTGAAACAAAACAGCTGGCCCCTAACAGACCAGTCCTATCCTTGTCCGTAATTCGGACAATAATAGGACAAGTTCTATTATTTTGCGGAATGGACATACGGAAATGGAATGCACAAGGAGTAAATTCATTTTTTTTTGCGGATTCATTGAGATGAATGGTTCCGCATACTGTCCACAAAAAAGAAAATGGAACGGACAAGTAAATAAAATATGTTCGTGTACAGGCTGAGCGCTTTCAGACCAAAGTAAAACTGCTGTGGGGTTGGGCAGCCCCTTTAAGGCTACATTCACACGTCAGTATTTTTCTATATCCCGATTTTCGGTCCGTTTTTTGCGGATCCGTTGTTC
Source organism: Bufo bufo (assembly GCF_905171765.1). NCBI lineage: Eukaryota > Metazoa > Chordata > Amphibia > Anura > Bufonidae > Bufo > Bufo bufo. Next base: position 209,439,206 of record NC_053397.1, read on the forward strand.
CTGAAAATGTTTCCGTATGTCATCCGTATGTCATCCGTTTTTTGCGGATCCGCAAAAAACGGAAACATGTATAAATTTCAATAAGCAAATAAAGTTGTTTGGATTTCTTTTTAAAAAAAAAATTTAAATGTAATTTCCAGGAACGGAATCCGCATAAATCGGATGACATACGTAATGACATCCGAATGTCTTCCGTTTTTTGCGGATCCATTGACTTTGTATTGTACCAGGATCTGAATTTTGCGGAAAAGAATAGGACATGTTTTATATTTAAACGGACATGCGGAACGGAACAACGGAAACGGACAGCACACATTGTGCTGTCCGATTTTTTCCAGGACCCATTGAAAATGAATGCGTCCAGATCTGGTACAGATCTGTTCCGCAAAAAACGGAACAGATCAGGAAAGAAAAAACGGACGTGTGAATGGACCCTAACTTTGTGACCTCTTGGGCACCCACTGATCCCGAGAAACAAGAATCCACAAAGCTGAGGCCCCTTTAGGCCTCTTTCACACGGGCGTTGCGGGAAAAGGGTCCGGTGCGTTGCGGGAACATGCGCGATTTTTCCGCGCGAGTGCAAAATCAGGGAAAAATCGATTTGCCGCAAAGCCGAATTTCGTTGTGCTTCTTGGTAGAGAATTGATTTTCTCTGAATGGTGGTAAAAAACAAACAAAAAAAAATCATACTTGCCTCATCCACTTGATCGCAACGAGCCGGCCACCGCCATCTTGATTTAAAAACTCACACAAAATCCCATTCGCATTGACGTATGACGTCGCTCTGCTTGCCGACGTGATGACGTCATTATGGGCCGCGCAAGATTTTGCGCTAGATCTTTATTCAAGATGGTGGCGGCCGGCTCGTCATGATCAAATGGATAAGGTGTGATTTTTTTTTTTTTCATTTTACACTCTATTATTTCTTTCAGATGCCGCAATCGGCTTTGAACGTGTTACCTGAGGGGTACAACAATGGGGGTGGCGCAATTGCCGCTCCCTGTCATTGTACCCGCTACCTACAAAGAAATGCGCTTCGTGACTTAGTAATTCATCACAAAACAATTTTTTTTGTAGAATTTGGCGAAGCAGCCGAATCGAATTTTCATATACTTTGCTCATCACCACTCTTTATCTACCTACATTCGGAGCCATCAGCAGCGGGTGTCAGCTGTAACATACAGCTGACAACCTGCCGCTACAGCAAGGATCGGCACTAGCTCCAAGTCTCGCCATCAAAATCCTTAGATGCCGCATTCAATAGTAACTGCAGCATCTAAATCCTGCAATGACACTGTGACGCCTCTACAAGGGTACGCACAGGCAGTAATGAAGAGGAAGTAGCACTTGAAATAGCTGTGGTGTTGGGAGGCAGACGATCTGATATTGATGATGACCTATCCTGAAAATAGGCCATCAATTTGGGAAAAGCAGACTATCCCTTTAAGGGGTTGTTGTACCTATTCAGTCTTCTGGGACGTTTTGAGGTTAGGCACAGTCATTCATCTCTTTTTGGCAGATATTGCTTCATCCACCTCAATGGTGTTTACCTTCCAATACAGAACAATGCCGAGTCCCCATCGGGTGGGCGTCCTCAGGAGTCATATATTTGTTAAATTCCATCATTACGTGACATTTTCCACTTGTACAACTGAAAGAATAATGAGCTGGATATTTGTATAGAGACGCGTCCGAGGCCTTAAAGGAACGGCTCATTAACACAAATTTCTGTTTGACAAATAATAATACGTGCAAAGGGCTATACAGCGATGGGGGAGGGGGTCACTTTAAAGTAAAGGTCTTTTTTTTCCTTTGAAGTGAAACTTTTCTCTGTGTGACTACATAAATAGAAGTACAAAAGAAATATCCCCCCAGATGCATATACGGATCAAATGCAAACAAAAGCAATAACCGACTCAAGGCTGGAGGATAAGGAAAGTAACAATGCGTGAACGCCTGCGTCGTAGTCGCTGACACTAATGACTTATCACATGCACTTTCATTGTTTTATGCACTTACAGTGAGAAGAAATTACTGTATTTAGGATAAGGCCTGTTTCACACTAGCGTTTACCATCTCCGGCAGGCCGTTCTGGTAGGGGAGCAGCCTGCCGGTGATGTCTGGATCCGGCACTGCTGGATGATGACACCCAATGGCCCCATTGACTATAATGGGGACCGGTGGAGATCTGAGCGCAACCCGGCAAACATGCCAAGAATCGGCAGAAAAATACTGCTGCCCCATCGTTTTTTGTCTGACTGATTCTCAGCATATTTGCTGGTTTATGGTCAGATCTCCATTGGTCCCCATTATAGTGAAGGGGCCAGATGGAATTCCAGTGCCGGATCTGTCAGAAGCAGATGTGAAACAGGATTTATTTATTTTTGTCTTTAAGGTACCAAGTACAAGATGGAGGGGGAGAAACAAACCCAGAAGAATAATGTTTAAAAGCTCAGGTTCACCTTTATTTACAGTGCGGATTTACAGACAAACAGCGCCACGCCTGTCCATAGGATGTGCGGGGTATTGCGGCTCAAATTCATTCACCTCAATGGAATGAGCTGCATTACCAGATAAGACAAAATGACAGCTGCAGGGCTCTTTTTTTTTTTAAAGAAAGCCGCCATGTTTTATTATTATGGCACTTACCTATTTTTATGATGTTTTTGTCAATGTCTTTTCTTTTTAACTGTTCAATGAAAAATGCTCAAGTACAGTATGCAGAAGATTTTACATTTTAAAGGATTTGCTCTATGAATTGACATATATACACTGGAAAGGAATTTGAGTTTTTAGATAGATAGATAGATAGATAGATAGATAGATAGATAGATAGATAGATAGATAGACATATAGATAGATAATAGATGGATGGATAGATAGATAGACAGACAGACAGACATAGAGATAGATAGATAGATAGATAGATAGATAGATAGATAGATAGATAGATAGATAGATAATAGATAGATAGATAGATAGATAGATAGATAAAAGATGGATGGATGATAGATAGATAGATAGATAGATAGATAGATAGATAGATAGATAGATAGATAGATAGATAGATAAATAGATAGATATCATATGAGATAGATAGATAGACCTAAAACCATCTCACCTGAGACATGAGCCCTCAACAGCTTTAGATCAAGGACTTGGTCCCATCAGCCTCTATTCCTGTATTCCTGAGAAAATTGCACTTTTATAATATGCAAATTAGCCTCTAGGAGCAATGAGGGCAGTGCCAGGCAGTAGGAGATTCCCCATTTACTTGGTGGTTTCCATCCTTTTACTGTCCATGTACCAAACACGTTCCTGTGTGACTTTAGGACCAGGTGTGAATATGTTTTCACTATCAAGCCTGTCAGACTTAGTGGTGGGGCGCGGCATGAAGAGGAGTGAGAGGAGCCTCTGGGAACAGCGAGGCTCCTAGAGGCTCATATGCATATTATAAAAGTGCAATTTTCTCAGCAACGCGGGGGAGGAGGCTGATCTTCAGCTGTTGACGGCTCGTGTCTCAGGTGAGATGGTTTTAGGTCCATGTTTCTGATGAGAGAAGTCCTTCATAGATTGAGAGAGGTTGGAGTGTCATACATGACTTTTCAAGTTAATTGGGGCATGTTCGATTCTGCTTAATTTTTCTCAGACCAAAACGAAACCGACTGCCCAGTTGATTGAATCGGACCTGAAATGAATGTGGGGAAATTCGGTCGTCTCTAAGGAAGAACATTGGTGGATCCTGCACTGACGGCTTTAGATGGAGGTTGTTTTCCAGCTTTTTTAAACACTGGTACCTAAATCCAAAAACAAGCATGACCATGATTCTCAAGTGCAATTTTCTCAGGAACGAGGGCACGTAGGCTGATGGGACCAAGACCATGATCTTCAGCCGTCGAGGGCTCATGTCTCAGGTGAGATGGTTTTAGGTCCATGTTTCTGATGAGAGAAGCCCTTCAGAGACTGAGAGGGGTTGGATACAGTACTAGGAGACCTCAGAGTGTCATACATTACTTTTCAACTTCATCGAGACACTTTTGATTCTGGCCGATATTTCTCAGACCAAACCGAATTTGACGGCCCTGAAATTAATTTGGTGAAATTCGCTCGTCTCTAAGGATGAACATTGGTCGATCCTGACGGCTTTACACGGCGGTTGTTTTTTCCCAGCTTTCTTAATTACTGCTACCTAAATCCAAAAACAAGCATGACCATGATTCTCCTCGATTAAAATCACGCTCTAACCCCGGTTGCTGAGGTTAATTTCTTGTCTCGTGATTCATGTATATTAAATGATACTCTGACTTTTGGTAAAGGCTGCAACATGATATCATTTTATTGAAGCCTGACCTTTCATCTTCCTTGTTTTTATTATAAATGACGGTGACCTTTCCATAGCACAGCATTAGATCAGTAGCGCACAAATATCCAAGCTCTACACTAACCAAGAATTATACCTGGAGAATATTCACAAGTCTTTTTATACATTTTACCGATAACTCATTTGTTTTTAAACCCTCGAGGACGCCGTTATTTTGGGCTTTGAGGACACTGATGTTTTCTTTCTGCGTTCTGAAAGCCATAACTTAATATTTGCAATATTTCCATCAACAGACGCGCATCAGGACTAGTGGCATCAGGACTTGTTGTATTTTATTTTAAAGGGGTTATCCCATGAGTGATGTAATAAATGAAAATTAGACATCATATAGTATTTTTAAAATATCTTTTTAATAAAGCTCGAACCAGCCCTGTACCTCACATGGATTCAGAGATCTTCCCATTCATTGCTCTTCTAGATTTATATCAAGCTGGCAGCTCAAAGGTAGTGTCATTTCTGCTGCAGCTCAGGTGGCGTGTCCATGCTCTGCCTATCACAGCTCAGGAGGCTTTTGAAGGATGAAACTGAGCATGTGCGGCCATCTCAGTGAGCAGGTCAAAGAAATAAGAAAAATAATAAACAGCAGGTGGCGCTATACAGATACATTTTATTGAATAACTCCGTGGCTATGCGAAATTTTTAAATACATGCAATTACAAAAGTATTCAGATCCAGGTGCTGGTTTGAAATCTGTAGAATATTTTTTGTGGGACAACCCCTTTAACAAAAAACTTTTGGGGGATAGAAAAGAAACTGTAAACGTTCAAGGTTTTTGTTTTCCTGACATTGGTATGTGGGCCGGTACTCATAGGTGTGCGCAGCCTATTGCATTAGGGTGTGCACCCTAAAGCACAAACACACGCTGCGCGCGTGCATGTGTAGATTATATATATATATATATATATATATATATACATATATATACACACACACACACACACACAAATACACTAAGGGGTATCAGGGTACATTATTATACAGGAGTAATATAACTGAGGAGGGCTATCAGGGACATTATACAGGGGTAATATAACTTATATTATATAAGTTATATTACCCCGTCATCATGTCCCCTGAGATAGCCCTCCTCAGTTATATTACCCCTGTATAATAATGTACCCTAATACCCCTTAGTTTTACCCCCTGTATAATTTACCCTGATCCTTCAGTTATTTTACCCCCTGTAATTTACCCTGATACCCCTTAGTTATACAGTATCATATAACTGAGGGGTATCAGGGTACATTATACAGAAGTGTCATTGAGGAGGGGTAGCAAGCAGCAGGGAACATACAGGGCAGAGTTCCAGTGGTCCAATAATGCAGTACACGTCACCTGCAGTCCTATGTAACACCACAGATGACACAGTGGTAACTCTCTGAGTACAGATAATGTAGTAGATGGGTATGAGGCCCCAGAATTCAGAACACGCACAGTGTGACCTGAAGTCTGGGACCGGACTGCGGCCGTGTGGACTAAATCCTATAGTCCCCCCCAAACAGATATGTGGATGGACATTACATATAATGGTGCACACTATACAGTAGAGTACAGCAGCACACACCTGTTACATCCAGTGACCTCTCCTGTGATGTAGACCTTCCTCAACGTCTTCATTCGGAGATAAGACCGCCATGATACCTTCTTTCAGCCGCGTATCTGCATAGTTTCACAGAAAAATGTTTAGATTTCTCACTTTACTATCCTCCTCAGATAACAGACCCCCCCTCCACCCGTAGTGCCCATAAATATAATGCCCTCTGTATAATTATAATATATACTGGCCCCTCTGTGTTGTTGTTATTATTCTTAATATTATAATGGCCCCCTCTGTATTAGGCTCCATTCACACGTCCGCAAAATGTGTCCACATCCATTCCGCAATTGTGCGGACCCATGCATTCTCCATGGGGACGGAATGGATGCGGAAAGCACACAGTGTGCTCTTCGCATCCGCATTTCCGGAGCGGCCTGCCGAACTTCCGGTCCGCGGCTCTGGAAAAAAATAGAACATGTCCTATTCTTGTCCGCAGCTGTGGACAAAAATAGGCTGTTCTATGGGGGTGCCTGGCGGGTGTGTTGCGGATCCGCAAAACACTGCGGACTTGTGAATGAACCCTAATAGTAATAATTATGGCGCTCTCCAGCCCCACCAGCATACAGTCCCATGTAAAATACATCACTCCTTGCCTACATCACTCCTTGCCTACAGCCCCACCAGCATACAGTCCCATGTAAATATCACCCTCTCTTCGCTGCCTGCCTTCAGCCCCTCCAACATACAGTCCCATGTAAAATACAAAACTCCCCCGGCCTTCAGCCCCTCCAGCATACAGTCCCATGTAAAATACATCACTATCTCTGCCTTTAGCCCCTCCAGCATACAGTCCCCAGATAAATAATATCACTTCACCCCCTCTCTTCAGACCCCTCTAACCTTCTGCTCCTCTCTGCAACTTGCTCTGTTGAATTTCCTGCATATCTTGAGGCCCCGCCCCCTGTATGACGAGACTCTGCCTCTTTCCCGACATCATACCTCCCTAGAGCAAATCCATTCTAGCGCTCTACTGTCTCATAGGCTTCAGACCCTTAGCCTGAAGCCTATGAGAAGGATCGCATCAGGAGTTGGCAGATGGCAGTGCAGCAAGGAGGTGATGATTAGGGTGTGCCCAGGCACACCCGGCACACCCCGTGCGCACGCCTATGCCGGTACTATTACGGCTATTAGTGATTAGCAAAGTATTGAAACATTCGATTCAGCTGCCTCACCAAATTTTACATAAAAATTTGCTTCATAACGAATTACTTCGTAACGGAGCACATTTATTTGTAAGTAGCGGGTGAAATGACAGGGAACGGCGATTGCGCCCATCATTGTACCCCTCAGATGACGCATTCATAGCTGATCGCGGCATCTGACAGCAATAATACAGTGTAAAATAAAATAAAAAATAATAATAATATCATACTTACCCTCATCCAGTTGATCGAAGATATAGTGCAAAATCTCACGCGGCTCGTGATGACATCATCATGTTGATTGGCATGGTGACATCACGGGATTTTGTGCGAGATCTTCAACCGCCTCTTTGGGCTGAAACGGATGAGGTAAGTATGATTTTTTAAAATGTTTTACTGACATTCAGGGAAAATTGATTCGCTACCACTAAGCGCGAGGAAATTCGGCTTCGCGGCAAATCAAATTTTCCCTGAAATTCGGACTTCGATTCACTCAACATTTACGCAATTTTTTTTATGTTTTACTATGTTTTCATAATAAAAACAGTAAATGATGAATTATGTTTTTTTTTTTGCATTTTCACATCTATAGTTGGAACTTTAAATTGTCCATCAATGGAGCTTTGTGAGACCTTGCTATTTGGGGACAGCTCCTGTGCCCGCCTCATGCCTGCACTGGACATTTCCGATATACTTGGCACTAACTGTTTGGCTATAGCTCCGTTAACGTCATTATACATGGTTTCTCACCCTGAAGGATCCAGCACATCTGTGCATTACATAGATACCTGTATCAAATTAATTTCAATGGGTACCATGTAGTACATAATTTCACCTGTGGAGGCACTACAGAAGAATTTGGCACTTGTCAGGTCCACCCCCCCCCCCCCCCAGTAGTACAACATGATCTGCTGATAAAACACCCTTCAAAGAGCATTAATAATAATACTAATAATAATAATAATTATTATTATTATTATTATTATTATTAATATTATTATTATTATCTTTATATAGCACCAACAAAAAACTAAATAAATAAAAAAATCTACAGTCAATATAAAATCTGACTTATCATGATTACTGTGTATTTGACAAAAGTTTGATGGCTTCTCTGGGAAGGATCTTAGTGGGTTCCTCAAGGTGACATCGACTACTTAAAGAGGAGCTGTCACCACTCCTGACATGTCGGTTTTAGTAACTACCTGCATTCCCCATGTAATAACCATTCTGGAGCATCTGTTTTTATGACTATTTTGTGCCTTTCCTCTATTATTCCTTCTAAGAGTTTATGGATGAATTGCCAGCAGTGTGCAATTAAGGTCCACTCGGGATTTACCAGTTGGGGTGTGTGTCTGGCAGATTGATTGTACAGTTTCAGCCTATGCAGGGACACTCGCCCAATCTGGTAAAGCACAGATGAGCTTTTATTGCAGACTGAGGGCAATTCATTCATAAGCTACTAGTAGGAATAATAGAAGAACTATGCAACATAAAGTCATAAGAACAGATGCTTCAGAATTGTTATTGCATGGGGAATGCAAGTAGTTACTAAAAGAGATTTTTTCTTTTTATGAAAGCCGAAGAGCGTGCTTTCTACACCCGTGCATCAAAATCGTGCAGTGTGCCACACAAAAACGTGCACTATGTTGCTGTCTATCCATAAGAGAAGGGCCCCCCCATAAACCATTCCCTATCCCTCGGGGCCAGAAGGCTCCTGCAAGGGACTGGGACAAATGGCAACCCTCAGCCGAAGCAGAAGGTACGCCTGTCTGTGATCCGGCTTTCACCTCCGAGGGCGTCAGCCAGGAGCTTGCAACAAAGGTCTGGACTCTCCCCAGAGGGAGACCCCAAGGGGTTTTGCGGGGTGGTGCGGATCCTGATGGCCACACACCCCTAGACCTCAGGGGGTTGCCCATAAGGACATGTCAGGAGAGAGGACAACTCCTCTTTAAATGGTCGATGCCACCTTGAGGAACCTACCAAGATTCTTCCCAGAGAGGCCATCAAACTTTTGTCAAATACCCAGTATTGGTGTCACAGACAAGTCAGTAAAAATCTTTAATAACTATGTTGTAAAATCCAACTTGCATTGAATGTACACTTTTACAGCAAAGTATCAATGATTAGAACAGATAGATCTTGGGGCTACTGGTTCTCCTTGCAGAGATCCAGCTGGTACTGGGAGTTATACCGGAACTGCTCCCTGGGAAAAAGTATGCAAATGAGCTGCCTTCCAGAAAGAGAGTTTGCTGACGGCTAATTTGCATATGAAACTTTTATTTTTTATAACATATTCATGTATGCATTAATGTCAAAAATTTATCAGATGGATTTTTTTTCTTTCTTGGAGCTGAGGAGTATTTATTACATAAAATGAAGCAATCCCTGAACTCAGAGCTGTCCTACCAATCAATATGGATGAGCCACTAATACGGCTCCGTTAAGCTTTGCCCCCAGCTTCTTTCAAAAATCTAAAGGACTTATCTGTCAAATTATACAGAAAATGGTGGTTAAGCAGCATTCACACTATTGTGTGGGAACTAAAAAGATTAAAAAAGTGGCAACTTTGTGTCTATTGAGTCTATTGTTAAAGTTAAAGCCATGCACAGGGATGTAGGTCAAACGCTGACGGAGCTGACCTCTGTCTCCTCCGACTTCCCCATGAAAAGGGCTCAGGTGAGAGTACACGCTTCCTTCAATGGGGAGATGGGATCGAAAAATGTATCTGCAAGCAGCTTATCTACAATGGGAACCAAAAATCACTTCTGCCATTAGGGAGCTATTGGGGTTTATCAGAGATGGTGGTGATGGTGAACTCACTGAAAGAGTCCTAGAGGGGCCTGGAGGTATTTCCGGAGGGTAAGAATTACGGTTGAGCCAAGTGGACTAGAATCCGAAGTTCAGGATAAATTTGATTTGCCACAAAGCCAAATGTACTCGTGCTTCGTGGTAGCGAATCAATTTAACCTAGAGTAAAAAAAAGAATCTTAATTGCCTGATCCATTTGCTCGCGACAGGCCAGCCGCCGCCATCTTGCTTGAAGATCTCACACGAAACCCCTTGCACGGTGACCTATGACGTCACCACGCTGGCTGGATGGTGTCATCACGGGCAGCGCAACATTTTGCGCCAGACCTTCAAACAGGATGGCGGCGGCCAGCTCGTCGTGAGCCAATGGATCAGGTAATTAGGATTTTTTCTAGGATGTATGAGCGCGGCATCTAAGGGGTACAATGATGGGGACAAGTGCAGTCATTGCATCCACTACTTACAAAGTAACGCGGTTCGTGAAGAAGGAATTTTTTTGGAAATTCGGCGAAGCAGACGAATCGAGTTTTTGAATAATTTGCGCATCTCTAGTAATAATATTACAGGCTATAGTTATTATATTTATATAGAAGGGTCGTTGATCCAGGGAGTCATTCTGATGGGAGTCGGGAAGGAATTTTTTCCCCCTAAAATGAGGAAAATTGGATTCTACCTCATGAGGTTTTTTTTGTTGCCTTCCTCTGGCCGAACATTGCAGGATAACAGGCTGAACTGGATGGACAGATGTCTGTTTGCAGCCTTATAAACTATGTTACTATGTATCAGCATACAAATTGATCTGACATTTTTAAATTGCTTTTCATGAGGAATCATAAAGTGCTAAGCTAATTGTGGTAGTTATTTCCTGGAAGAAAAAAAAAACAATAAAAGAAAAATAAGAAAGAAATAACTGAGGACCTTGGAGATGATATACCGTCTCACTGTGCACAGACTATTACACTGCACATCCATATCATGCAGGAAAAACTTCTCTGGGTTACAGTAAATTGCCATAAGCTAATGACTTATAAAGTTCCTCTAATATTCTCAGATTGTAATTCCAATCAAATTTTTTCCCCTTCAATTATTTTTTATGGCCTTTAACGAATGTCAATGTCTCATGTGGTTATTGTGACCAACGCAGGGGAAAAAATGCATGTATCTATTTAGTAAAGTACTTAAACGGACCAATTTCAGAACAGACGGGGCCTTGCAAGACAGGAAATGACATCTTTGAATCCATATAATTATTCCCAGTTGTATGGAGAAAAAAAAAAAATCTAATCAGTCATATAAGCAGTAAATTAATTTTGCAAGCTAATCTATGGACAGGAAAGAAATACACCAACAGTCTGGTTTGTTTGCAGAAAGTGGAAATTTAGCATTTAGAGCATAAAAGCTGACTAAAATTGGAATAAAAAAAAAATCAAACAGTAAATTAAGTCAGTATTATTACCGTGCATGGATATTCGAAATGTCGTGAACTCCATTAGGCTTCATTCTGTCCAACTGTAATATATTATTTACAAATGGCTACGACGATGTAATACTTAAGTATCGACTGTGACTTTGACCAAACTTTTTTTTTTTCTGCTTGGAAAGCTGTGTAAATACATTTGGACCAGCAGAGACGTTACTGACAACAGACCCTGCCCTCTTACAGAAATGGAGCCATATCATAATCCCATAATCCTCTATCTCTTTATTTCACAAGCGCTTTCCACACACATTACTATTCCAGTAAAACCTATCAGCTGTTTCTATGTTTCAGTAGACATGTATTTTTTTTTTCCAACTCTATAATATGCTGGCGCAAAACAAAATGTAGTTTTTTATTTGTATATTAAAAATTATATAAAATATTTTGAAAACATATTGCAAGCAGATGCAAAACAAACTTTGCTGCAGTATTTTTTAAACATTGTCAAAATAAAACATTTTAAAAACTATGAAATGCAGATGCAAAACAAACTACTTTGATACCTTAAAAAAATATATAAAAAAAAAAATATATATATATATATATATATAATATTGTATTATTTTTATTTATTTTTCAGATGCTTGGTTAAATTTTTGAATAAATATCTATATAAAAATATTTTAAAATATATATGATATGCAGCATTTTAAATTATATATGTAGATAGATGGTGCAGTTACAAAACAAAAGTATTTTTTTTTTATTTATAAGTAAAAAAAAATATATAATATGTTTAAAAAATATATGATATGCAGATGCAAAGTAGACTGCTTTTTTGATGCAATTAGTATTTATCTATTTATTTATTTATCTATTTATTTGAAGAAAAAAATAATCCATAATAGACATAATGTATACAAACTTACAAACGTTGCTGTTTCGAAAATTTAAAAATATACTAAACAACATTTAATAAAATGTATGATAGCTATATGTCATAAAACATTTTTAAAAGTTCAAGTTTAAGAGTTTTTGAGTCACTTAGAAAAATAAATAAATGATATATTTATATTTACATATATATATATATATATATATATATATATAAACATGGCAGACAGATGCTGCTGTATACTGCTTACTGAATGGCTTTCCACTGCTTAGTAAATGGAGCTCCCCAACGATTGACATCATTATGCTTAAAGCGCACTTACAGTAATCTTCCAACTGAAAATAAATAAAAGCTTATGATATATTTATAATACACAGAAAAAAAGTTGAAATTAAGCATTAAACAAGAGTAAAAAAAACATTGCAAACAATATAAAATAAATCTCTATGTGAGAAAGAGATACCACTTTGAATTTATCAGAATTCATTTGCATAATTTCAAAAGACATTAAAACTGGATGTGCAAAACCAATAAATGTGTCCGTTACATGCAAGCAGATGCTATGACAAGAACACTGTGTCTGCTCTTTTCATTTGGTGTTTTTACTTTTAGCTAATCATTTAAACATGAATTAATAGTAGATACACATACAGTATATAAAACATGAATGCAAAAAAAAAAAGCATAATAAAAAAAATCTTAGAAAGTTTTTTATACCCAGAATATAAGTGAAGAGACTCTTGGCAGTAGTTCAGGAGATGGTGAGCAGGGAAGATATGAGCTACTTTTATTATTAGGGAGGTCTATTTCCCTGGGCACTTCAGAATTGTTAGCAGTAAGCCTATTGAAGGACTCAGCAGGGAACCTTCCTGTGCCTACAATGGCTAATAGCAAGGGACAACAGCTTGTGGTGAGGCAGACAACCATATCAAATACATTAGAAGAGCCGTAGCGCCAAAAATTGTATTCCTTTCATTTAATTTGCACTGTCAGTAAGACATTAGCAAAATCTCTGTGTAGGCTTCATCTGATGCTTTAAGGTGGCCAAATGCATTAGATCAGGGATGGTCAACCTGCGGCCCTGATCTGCTGCTGTTGTAAAACTATAACTCCCACCATGCCCTTCTGTGGGCTGTTCAGGAATGATGGGAGTTGTAGTTTTGCAACATCTGGAGGGTCGCAGGTTGAGCATGCCTGCATTAGATGAATGTTGGTTGAGCTAGTTGACCCTCTAATGTGTATGGTGGTATCTTGACTCTCCCCCAACAGAGGATGTCAGGTGAAAGCAAAGTTGGCCATGTTGAATTTGGTTATTTATCTTAAATCTTGAATTTATTTGGTTATTTATCTTAGTCATATATGTTGAATTTGGTTATCTGAGATATTTTTACTGATGACCTATCCTCTGAATGGGTCATCAGTATCTGATCGGTGGGGGTCTGACACCTAGGTCCAAGCATAGTGCCATCAATATAAAACAGGGGACGGATAAGCAGCCTTGGCAGAAGTTTCATGCACCTCCTAGCATAGCTGTCTGTAAAATTCTAGACAGTTAGTAAAAACAAAACAAAAACAATAAAAAAAAGTACTGTGTCTGTGCTTTGTTTGAAAGTGGAGGAGGTTGAGCAGGTTACTCTCACTGTATTTACCCTTATTTTATGGTTCACAGTACATGCAGCTATTGTGTTCATATCCATATTCTCAGCTTTGCATATCACTTAAAATCATTATGGTTCCAATTTGTCAGTGAAATTGTCCAGAAGAAAAACGTATTAAACTAATTAAACAACCCTTACCCCTTTCCTCACCCTTGACCCCTAAGGGTAAGGCCACATGTTGAGTAAACTCTGCAGATTTTTGTCAGAGGATTTGTGTGCAGAAAATCCACTGCATTTACAGTAGCTGAAAAGTGGAGGATATACTCACAAATCTGACTCACAGGCTGGTAACATTTCCCACAAGTAAATCCGCACATAACTTGCAGAGTTTGAATCTGTAGTTTGTCGATGTGGATTTCGTGAATAGATTTTAGTTTGCCACTATGGATTTTAGCCAGATATGCTGTGCTTTTTCCACTGTGAGAAATACCCAGTGGACCCTCTACGTGTGGTCATACCATGGATAGATATCGGATTGATAGCCATTTATTTTAATTACCCACTACCCTGTATAACCTTCGCTTTTATTTATTTCCAGATCCTGTAGCTTCACCCCTTGCTCTCCCTCATCACCATCTTTCACCATAATTTTTTTTTTTTTTTATAAATCCAGAAATTTTGCCCTCTACCTTCTCACCTAAGAGGTCCTGTAAGAGCAGGGGTGTTGAGGGATTGCACGAACTGGGGATATGTCTTGATTGATGTGAAGCTTTTTCCCATCAGTCATACGTCTCGGACTAGAAAATGTTTTCATCTTGCTGATTTGGCATTGTCTCCTTGTAGGAGCCCCTGGCAAAATATTTTTGTATGCAGAAGATGATAAATTCCTTCACAAAGAGAACACATATTAAAGTTAAAAGATGCAATACTGAAGGACTGCAAACAATTTGGTCCATTAAAACTACTGCATAGTGCACAACTAACAGAGTATCCAAAGTATACAGCTATACAGTGCCCAAGTAATGACACCATGCATTGCCCATATGACAATATGCCAAAGGAGCAGTAGAGTCTTTGCTGAGAATTTTTTAAGAATAAGGCTATTTAATCACTATTCACATTCTGTAAAGTGTCTGACTCTAGAGGGCAGCATAAGGATGACGTGGCTTCATCATTTAGCATTGTCCTTTATGGAGACCTTAAAAGTTTTTTTCGAGATATCTTTACTGGTGAACTATCCTCTGTATATGTCATCAGTATCTGATCGGTGGGGGTTCACCAATGAGCTGTCTGAGAGTGCACTGATGTTTACAATAGTTCCCCGGCCTTCTTGCCACTTTCCATAGGCCATGTGATGTCACCTTTATCGGTTGCATGGCCTAGGCACAGCCGCTATCAAATGGACGGCACTGTGCTTGATGAGCAGAGAAAAAGTAGTGGTGCTAATTTGTGCGTCAGTGTTTTCTGAAACAGTTGATTGGCGGAGTCCTGGGTATTGGACCCCATCAATCAGATACTGCTCTGACTCTATATGTAGCTATGTCCATATATGGAGTCAGTGCTTGGGGACACCGAACTCACGACCTTCTGTATTAGAAGCAAGGCACTTAACCACTCAGCTATAATAGCTGCATAGCCAGTTACTTTAAAAACAAACAAAAAATAATATGAAACTTCTACTGTACTGTACTTCTACTGAGATCTATATAGTAGAAGTCTCATTTTTTTTGCAACTGGCTATGCAGCTATGTAGTGTAGTTTTTAAAGTTCTGGGCTGTGATGCAGAAGCTGGGAGTTCAAATCCTGTCATAATTTTTTTTAGAAATAGAGGCTAAACTTAATTTAAATATATATATATATATATATATATATATATATGTTTTTAGCCATAATATATGTACAGATATTATTATATATTTAGAATATATAATATATTAGAATATATGTTATTATGGCTAAAACATCAGTAGTAGTTTCCCACTTATTATGCATTCATATATATCAGAGGTATGATTTTTGTATTTGTGCCATACATTTTTTATAATTACTAAAAAAATCTAAAATATTAATTCTAATTTAACTTCTATTTCTGAAAAAGTTTGTGATGGGATTTGAGCTCACAGCTTCTGCATCACAGCCCAGAACTTTAACCACTACCCTATATAGCTGCATAGCCAATCACTTAAAAAAAATTAAAAAATAAACCTCTACTGTATAGGTCTCAGTAGAAGTACAGTGCAGTAGAATAGTATGTTTCTATGTTTCTATGTCTCATATATATTTTTTTTTAAGTAACTGGCTATGCTGAGTGGTTAAGTACCTTGCCTCTAATGTAAAAGTTTGTGAGTTTGAATCCTAGCAGAAACTTTTCTGAAATACAGGCTAAATTAGATTTAAATACACTGGGTGTCCCCAAGCACTGACTCCATATATGGACCTAGCTATATATGGAGTCAGAGCAGGGACTCCTAAGTCGCGGACTCACACTGAGGGATTCCCTCACTGTACAGCGATCTTCTGCATAGATATAGAGGCTAAATTAGATTTAAATACACTGACTCGAGCATTGCGCTCAAGCACACGCGGTGTTCGGCCGAGCATGCTCACTCAACACTAATGACTATGTCCATGCAGATCTTTGTTATTTCCTGTGATGTCATCTCCATAGGCGGGGCAATGATAGGGGTGTGTCTATTTAACTAGATGGGTGGGAGGAGCTATAAACTATCTTTGTGTTGTTAGGGTTGGTGCTGGAGCTGCGGCACAGAAAGGAGAGATGCATCATGGGCTTGGTTAGACACAAGAACAGGAAATGTTACCTATAGCATGGAAACAAACCAGAGTGATTGGTTTACGTGGTGAAAATGGGTCAGGACAGTCCGAACTGAAAAAAAAAAATGTATGAGGAAGATAAACATGAGGTAAGCAGCTACTATGATTATTTTTTTTTTTATCATAGTCATCTTGGAAGAACCCCTTCAAGGTTTGGCTCATACTGTAGGCCTCATCGGTGAGGTTCTATAGTATGAGTACAGCCCAAGCACACTGATTTGAGGCTCTTAGAGTAGACCAGCTCTGGTCAAACTCTTCCTTCTTGCAACAAGAGTCTGTGCAGGCTCCCCCTCAGCAGAGCAATTTAATTTCTAGCAAATAAGAGGGTCGATAATTGGCCCATGGGCAATTGGAAAGGATATAAAAAGTAAAACATGCGCTGACCCTTTGTGTCCTAGGTGACAAAACTCATCATAACAGGGGGCCCATAATAAGCATCATAACAGGGGGCCCATGTGGCCCTTTGTAACAGGACACTCTGTGTGTTCTTTTTTAAGTCATTCCTTAGTGTGCAGTTTGTGTATGAGATTAGATCACAATTCTACACAGGGGTTAAAGTGGTTATCCAACCCCTATAATGCCCCCAAAAATGCCTCGGCACCTCATACAGGTTAAACTTACCCTGCTCCCTGGCACCACCATCGCTCCTGATGCCCGCACGGCCGCTGCTGCATCTCCCCATTGCGCGGATCAAAACATCTGGCGATGGGGGAGCAGTCAATAGCAGGCCGCGACAGTGACCAGCCTCCCTAGCGTCGCGGGTGACGCTAGGGAGGCTTGTCCTCGACGTGACCTGCTGTTGGCGGCTCCTTTTCCCTCTGCCCACCCCGTCGCCAACAGAGGCTGTAGCGGCGGCGGTGCTACAATCATGAGTGACATGGGTGCCGGGGTGTGGGGTAAGTATAACCTGTATGAGGTGCCCGGGCATTTTGAGGGGCATTATAGGGGGTGGATAACCCCTTTAACATGAATTAAAAAATAAGCACTGCATGAAAAACTATTCAAAAAGTTCACACTCCTCCTTTTTCATATATGGGCTACTTTCGTATTTATTTTCGCTCCTATATCTGTGTATTAAAATGTGTGCAAAATATATTCATGGGACATCTTATATACAGTAGTGTTTAATAAAATCAAATCTGTAGTGTCCATAGATGCTGTAGGTGCTTCAGTTTGGAAAAATGTAGAGATAATTTCCCCTGTGCACACATCTTTCACTAGACCGACCTGCTTAAGGTAATGTACATAACAAGTGCATTCTTCTGTCATCAAAGCTCTATACCACTCATGAATGCCCCCCAGCAGGTTCTTCTGTAAGACTGCGTCCCCAGGGGAAACAGGTGAC
The DNA here is from genome assembly GCF_905171765.1 of Bufo bufo. Taxonomy (NCBI): domain Eukaryota; kingdom Metazoa; phylum Chordata; class Amphibia; order Anura; family Bufonidae; genus Bufo; species Bufo bufo. The sequence continues at coordinate 209,457,227 of NC_053397.1, forward strand.
ACCGTACTGAGAGCTCTTACCTAAGATTTGATAATAAAGACCTTCGGAAAAAAAGAAAAAATTACATTGTATCAGATGATCTAAGTTTGGTTCAGGAGAAGTATAGTGAGGGGTCTTGATGTAAAGAGTGTGGTATTGGTACTAAAACAGACCTTTTTTATATAACAAACTTATTTAAAAAAATTTTTTATTAAAGTGAATCCAGATGAACTTTTTGTCTATGTATAAAAAATCATCTTTTACATCTTTTGTGAATCTACATCAATATTTTAGGGAAATGCACTGACAGAGAATGCAGCTCTCGGGACCTACAGACATGGCTGGAGCACTGACCTAACTTCTTTATACTTACAGCAGGCAACAGATTTAGCAACTAGAGCAGGGGTAGACAACCTCGGGCACTCCAAATGTTGTGAAACTACAACTCCTAACATGCACACTTCTCTGCTCTTCTCAGACTCTCTTAGAAATGAATGGAGCATGCTGGGAATGGTAGTTTCACAACGGCTGGAGTGCCAAAGGTTGCTGACGCCAGAGCTAGACGGTCTCGTGATTCCCTACTGCTGCTCTGTCAGTCTCCTAATACACAGATGGTACTACAACACGGCACATTCTTGCTGTCTCACATGCATATCCGTTCCGTTTTTGCGGAACCATCTATTGAAAATGTTATGCCCAGCCCAATTTTTTCTATGTAATTACTGTATACTGTATATGCCATACGGAAAAACGGAACGGAAAAACGGAATGGAAACGGAAGCACTACTGAAACAAAAACAGAAAAACTGATCCATTAAAAACAGCCCGCAAAATACTGAAAAAGCCAAACGGCCGTGTGAACGAGCCCTTAAAGGGATGTCATGTTCAATATGGGGTCTGAGCTGAAAGCAGTATGGTTGTAGAACAGGAGGAGCTGAGCAGATCAATATATGGTTTTGTGAGAAAAGATTCAGTAAAACGTTTATTTCATTCATTTACATTTCTGTTCATTCTGGACTTTGACGTCAAGGAGGCGGTCCTATCAGTGATTGACAGCTACAGTGGGGAGCCCCAGACCAAGAAGGATTGACAGTCATCTTGTGTTTCTTCCATTTTCTAAAAAAATTGCGCCAACAGTTGTTGCCTTCTCACCTGACCTGGAGACCATCCCAGCCTTTTGCAGGTCTACAATTTTGCCCCCGGTGTCCTTAGATGGCTCTTTGGTCTTGGCCATGGTGGAGAGGTCGGAGTGTGATTGATTGAGTGTGTGGTCTTTTATACAGGTAACGAGTTCAAACAGGTGCAATTAATACAGGTAATGAGTGCAGAGTAGGAGGGCTTGTGAGAGCCAGAATTCCTGCTGGTTTGTAGGTGATCAAATACTTATTTCTTGCAATAAAATGCAAATTAATTATTTAAAAATCTTACAATGTGATTTTCTGGATTGATTTTTAGATTCTGTCTCTCTGGTGGGAAAACTTGCAAAATCGCCAGTGTATCAAATACTTATTTTCCCCACAGCATCTCTGTATACACAGTCCTAGAGGGAGGGCTGTCAATCACTGATAGGACCGCCTCCTGGACTTCAATGTCCAGAATGAACAGAAATGTAATTAAATGAAATACTAAATATTTTCCCACAAAACTATGGGGGTCATATACTATCCAGAAATATGTCTATATAAGGCTACTTTCACACTTGCGGCAGAGAGATCCGGCAAGCAGTTCCGTCGCCGGAACTGCCTGCCGGATCAAGCAAAACGTATGCCAACTGATGGCATTAGTAAGACTGATCAGGATCCTGATCAGTCTTAAAAATGCCTGATCAGTCGAAAAAATGCATTGAAATGCCGGTTCCGTCTTTCCGGTGTCATCCGGCAAAAACGGATCCGGCATTTATTTTTCCGGTATAGAGCCCCTGTGACGGAACTCTATGCCGGAAAAGAAAAACGCAAGTGTGAAAGTACCCTTAGGCGTATTTCTGGTGCAGATTGCAGCGCAAAGGTTATTTACTCCACAATCTACAACTTTTCCCTGCTCACTTCAGGTCTTAAAAAGGGGGCATTGCATGGACAGGGAAGGGGACAGGGAAGAGGCCCGACTTATTTACCATTTTCTATGCTTGTTTTAGGCATAGAAAATTATCTAAATGTAAGACAGCTCAGAAGCAGTCTTACATTTAGAACTGGCGCAGGATGCGCCAAAGTTATGTAGAGGCCATCACCTCTAAATAACTTCTGCGGATCCATCGCCAACTAAAGGGGTCTAAAACGCCAGTCTAAGGCTACATGCACACGACCGTATGTGTTTTGCGGTCCGCAAAAAAATAATGGATGACATCCGTATGCCATCCGTTTTTTTTTTTTGCGGATCCATTGTAACAATGCCTAAAACGGACAAGAATAGGACATGTTCTTTTTTTTTGCGGGGCTACGGAACGGACATAGTGATGCAGACCGCACACGGTCTTTGCGGACCCATTGAAATGAATGGGTCCACATCCTATCCGCAAAAAAAAAGGAACGGACGCGGAAACAAACAACGTTCGTGTGCATGTAGCCTTAATAAAAGACTATGTCAAATTGCTCAGCTCCTCCTGCTCTGTATGCTGCCTTCAGATTACTTCTCATTTTCATGTTGAGAGGTTTGCCTTAACTACTAATATCTTGGCCGAGAAATAAAGATTTTAACATACTTACCATCTTGACGTTGCATGGTATTGGCCTTCCGGTCACGTGATGCTCTTCTTCTGAAAATCCAGCTTCCGCGGATGTCATGTCCTTTATCAGGTCTGGTAGATGGATAGGGGTGCCACTTCTGCTGTAGTCAGGGCCACAACTATTCCTCCTGCACAAACCCCTGAATTCATCTCATCTGTGCATGCGCCAGGGAGAGGAAAGGTTCTTGTCCCTTCTACAGCGGAAGTAATGTCCTCATCCATCGATCACGGACGAAAGCTTGATTTTCAGCAGGGGCTGAACGTGCCTGGTATCCGAGGCAGCCATCACATCAATGCATCTTCAAGGCAGTAATTATAATACAATCTTTCAAGGTATGAGTAGTTAAGGGGGGTTGGCGGGTCCCACCGAGTCCTAGAAAATCCCTTTAATACCTACTAAAGACAAAGCCTAATTAAAATTGTACACAATGGCGCTTCAGCTCCCTCAGAAATAAGTAATGATGCAAGGTGGTAACGTGTAACAATATCTGTTTACAAATACCAACAAATAGAAACAATATGCTATTTGTAAATAAATATCCTTACCTGTTACCACCTAGCATCATTACTTATCTCTGAGGAAGCCAGAGAGCCTGTCATTGTGTACAATTCATTTCTAAGAATCATTAACCCATGCCACACTCAATGGTTTTTGTTGATACCGTGCTTTTCCGGGTAGTTTATCCATTCCAACAAAGGTGTTTTTTTGTTTGTAAAACAAAAATAAAATATAAAAAAAATGCTGTTAATTCTAACCATGCAGGTGGCAATATGAAAATGTGACTTTTTTTTTTTATAGTGCAACCCATTCCTCTCACGCCTTGGTGTGTACCACTTTGTGATACAGGCCTAATAATGGATGTGTGAATAGTGATCACAATTTTGATTACATTAGACAATTTGTATATAAATGGCAAATGAACATTGATTTTAAATCTGTTTTCGTCTGCAGAACCTGTTACCGCGCGTAATTGGTAATCACCTGCTGAGAATACAAAGCGAGGGGCGATTGCTTTATGCAATGACGGTTGCAAGTAAACAGCGATGATAAATAAGTAGAGGTTGTGCTCGTGGTATTGGCCTGTTCTTTTTCATTCCTGCAAAAGCAGATAACACACTTTGACACAACAGCCAGATAACAAACACTCAACATTTCACAGGGTGCCCATTACAGGTGCTTAGTTCATTTTTCTATCTGTCTCTTTGATGCTCTGTTGCATTACAGTTGCAATCTCAGAAGCGACATTTTAATTTAAACTGCTTGCAACCTCATGAAAAAGCCTCACAATAATCAAAAATCTTTTTATTTTTTATTTTTTATTTTTTTTTACACCAGTCGCTGTAGATTGCATTGAACGTTTTGGAACATTTTTACTTTTTTTTTCTCCCGGTGGCAACATTTATTTTTGCGGACAAAAATAAAAATGCAAATAGTTTTCAAACGACACTGAAGTTTTCAGGTAAAGCCTTGGGTTCACTTTAGTCATTTACCGCTGCTGAAGTATTCCGAACGCATAAGCTAGCATCAATCTCCTTAAAATAAAAAGAAACATCAAAGTATATCACAAATTGAATCAGTCAGTTACATAGTGATTCAGTTCTTAACCCCTTGAGGTGCAAGTAAGGTCTCTGTCTTTTCTAGTAATCATTTTCATCATTAATTAGATGAAAGAACCAAATATTTCAAAAGTGATATGGCATCAGGAAATTCCGCAGAGTTATTTGTCATGTGACGAGATGACTGTGAAGTTGGAGGATATGCATTATTCTGTAAATTGGACCAAAGGTAGTTTCAAGGTGACCATTAGGCTAAGGCCTCCTGCACACGAACGTGCGCGCCCCATGGTCGTGAGGCGGGCCGCAATGCACGAACACCGTCCGTGGGGAAGCCGCAGTGGATCGCGGACCCATTCACTTTAATGGGTCCGCGATCCGGCCGTCACGCAAAAAGATAGGACGAAAGATGGGACGAAACCCCACGGAAGCACTCCGTAGTGCTCCCGTAGGGTTTCGTTCCGTGCTTCCGCCCCCGCACCATTCCGCATCTCCGGGTTTGCGGACCCATTGAAGTGAATGGGTCCACATCCGTGATGCGGAATGCCCACGGAACGGCACACGTGTATTGCGGAACCGCAAATGCGGTCCGCAATATGGCAACGGGGCGCACACGTTCGTGTGCAGGAGGCCAAACATCGATGAACCTGACGATTTTGGATGGAATGGCCTTGATCTTTTGATTCCAAGGAAGATAAGATGCTGACAAAAATGTCAAACTCTCTTTTCCCATTCAGAACACGTGCATGCCCAGTGGAACCAAGTGTGCATGTGCTGTTGGGTGAACAGACATTAGGCAACATGGAATGAAAATTTGGCAACATGGAAAATTGATAGTCACATGGTAGGTGTATTAGTACAGAAGATTTCATGGTGGCTTTATAGAGATTAGGCAGGGAGCTCGGTACTAACCCCTTCAAGACCCTGACATTTTCCATTTTTCCATTTTCATTTTTTACTGCCTGCCTTTCCCGGAGCCATCATTTATTTTTATTTTTTTTATTCACATAGCTGTGTAAAAAAAAATTCAAATAGCATGGAATTGGAATAAAAAAAAAAAAAACGCAATTCCACCATAGTTTTATAGGTTTTGTTTTTACAACATTCTCTATGTGGTAAAACTGACTTGTTCCCTTTATTCTCTGGGTCAGTATGAATATAGCGTTATCATATTTATATAGTTTTAATATTATTTAAAAAAAATGTTTTTTGCCTATCCCGGAGCCATACCTTTTTTATTTACTATTATATACAATGTAGTGGGAAGCTGGAAGAACTGTCAAATAGCATGGAACCTTAGCAAGCACCTTAGTTGTTTTTATGACATTCCCTATGTGGTAAAAACGACCTCCTACCTTTATTCTCTGGGTCAGTGATTACAGTGATATCCCATTTATATAGTTTTTCTTGTGTTTTAATATTATTTAAAAAATAATGATTTTTGCTTGGCATCACCATATTGTGATCCTATAACTTTTTTATATCTATGTCTACAGAGCTGTTTGAGGGCTTATTTTTTTGTGGAGTATTCAGTTTTTTTTTTCTTGATACTATTTTGGAATGTGTATAACCTTTTTATCACTTTTTATTCAATTTGTTTTAGGAGGTTACACGCCGAAAAAATAAAAAAAAGTGAATTGGCCATTTCGAATTTATTTTTCTTTACAGCATTTACTGTACAGAATTTTTTTTTTTATTGATATTTATTATTATTATTATTATTATTATTATTATTATTATATATTTTTTTTATATGAGGAAAGGGGGTGCTTTGAATTTTTACATTTTATAAAATTTTTTATATGTTTAAAAACATTTTCAAACTTTTCTGTACACTTATTTTAGGACCCCCAAGGAGACTTAAACATGTGATGTTGGATCGCTTTTCACATACACTGCAATGAATTACTATTGCAGCATATGGGAGTTGCATTATGTTCCTAGGAAGCCCTATGGCAGGGCTCTAGGAACTATCTCTGTGGTAGCCTCAGATCCTTCAGAGGGTTTGAGGCTACCACAGGAAACAAACAGTTCCCCCCGATCTCAGCGCAGGGTAGACATTCAGGCCCCAGGAGTGCAGCACTCCTGCAGAAAGCCATAGCATCTGAGGTGTTAAATGTCTGTGATCGGCATTATAGCCATTCACAGACATTAACTCCAGGTGTCTGCTGTTTAAAACAGCAGAAGCCCAACATCTATGACACCAGCTCAGCTTCTGGGCAGGCACCATACAGTCTTGTGAAAAAATTAGGACACCCTTTGAAAGCATGTGGTTTTTTGTAACATTTTTAATAAATGGTTATTTCATCTCCGTTTCAACAATACAGAGAGATTAAAGTAATCCGACTAAACAAAGAAAACTGAAGAAAAGTCTTTTCAAGATCTTCTGTAAATGTCATTCTACAAAAATGCCTATTCTAACTGAGGAAAAAGATAGGACACCCTTGCCCCTAATAGCGAGTGTTACCTCCTTTGGCTGAAATAACTGCAGTGAGACGGTTCTTGTAGCCATCTACCAGTCTTCGACATCAGTCTGAGGAAATTTTACCCCACTCCTCAATGCAGAACTTTTTCAGCTGTGAGATGTTTGAGGGGTTTCTTGCACGTACAGCCCTTTTCAAGTCACCCCACAGCATCTCAATGGGATTCAAATCTGGACTTTGACTTGGCCATTCCAGGACTCTCCATTTCTTCTTTTTCAGCCAATCTTTGGTTGATTTACTAGTATGTTTTGGGTCATTGTCATGTTGCATGGTCCAGTTCCGCTTCAGCTTTAATTTTCTAACTGATGGTCTCACATGTTCTTCAAGCACCTTCTGATACACAGTAGAATTCATCGTGGATTCTATGATGGTGAGCTGACCAGGTCCTGCTGCTGCAAAGCAGCCCCAAACCATGACACTTCCACCTCCATGCTTCACAGTTGGTATGAGGTTCTTTTCTTGGAATGCTGTGTTTGGTTTACGCCAAACATGTCCTCTGCTGTTGTGTCCAAATAATTCAATTTTGGACTCATCTGTCCAAAGAACATTATTCCAGAAGTCCTGGTCTTTGTCAACTTTATCGCTGGCAAATGTCAGTCTGGCCTCGATGTTTCTCTTGGAAAGCAAAGGTTTCCTCCTTGCACACCTCCCATGCAAGTTAAACTTGTACAGTCTCTTTCTGATTGTAGAGGCATGTACTTCTACATCAACAGTAGCCAGAGCCTGCTGTAGTTCTCGAGATGACACTTTAGGGTTTTTGGATACCTCTTTTAGCATCTTGCGGTCTGCTCTTGGGGTGAACTTGCTGGGGCGACCAGTCCTGGGCATGTTGGCAGTTGTTTTGAAAGCCCTCCACTTGTAGACTATCTTCCGGACAGTGGAATGGCTGATTTCAAAATCTTTTGAGATCTTTTTAAATCCCTTCCCAGACTCATAGGCTGCTACAATCTTTTTTCTGAAGTCCTCTGACAGCTCTTTTGCTCTCACCATGGTGCTCACTCTCACTTCAACAGTCAGGAGCACACCAAACTAAATGTCTGAGGTTTAAATAGGGCAAGCCTCATTCAACATGCAGAGTAACGATCTACTAATTATGTGCACCTGGTGTGATATACCTGTGTGAGATCTGAGCCAATTTAAGAGGGAATACATGTGAGGGTGTCCTATCTTTTTCCTCAGTTAGAATAGGCATTTTTGTAGAATGACATTTACAGAAGATCTTGAAAAGACTTTTCTTCAGTTTTCTTTGTTTAGTTGGATTACTTTAATCTCTCTGTATTGTTGAAACGGAGATGAAATAACCATTTATTAAAAATGTTACAAAAAACCACATGCTTTCAAAGGGTGTCCTAATTTTTTCACATGACTGTATATAAAGATTTAAAGTCCTGACTTCAGCTGTACATGTACACTGGTGGTCAGAAGGGGTTAGGACACTTAATTCTTGGTCTATGGGTCCTTTTTGACTTGACCAAGTGCTTTAGTATTTTCCTAGATTTACAAAATAAAATGCAATCTGACCACTGCTGCCACAGTCAATCTGTTGTGTCTGGTATTGTATCTAAGCTCCATTGAAGTGAATGGACTGAATTGCAATACCACACCCCACTTATGAACAGGCGTGGCAATGTTTTTTTTTTTTTTTAAAGCCGCCATTTTTCCCTAATCTTGAACAAATCATTAACCCTTCAATGGCCAATAATTCCCCACCCTCTTATCATGGTGGAAATGATGAAATTATTATCTAGCAGAGACTTACTCCCCATTGAGAACACATGCACGCTCATCCAAACTGAGCATAGGGGAGAAGGGCATGGGAGAATTAGCTGGCTATAGTGTATGGACACCTTTTAGAATAGAAAGGTGCCATATTGCCAAAATTTATGCAATACTGGACTGATACTAACTAACCTAATATTAAAAAGGAATTCTAGTAACTTCCATTTTGATTGGCAACCCAACCTATCTCTCATAGGCAATTTTATTATGGATAAAAAACTATTTTGAGTATCAGAAACTGGACTAAAGATATTTCACTACATTGTAAGCATCTTGGAGTCTTTTAAATGGGAATACTTAAAAGGAAGGCACTACAGATGAGCACATTTCTTGAAATTCTTTTTGTGTCTGATTCAGGAAATTTTTCAAAAATTCAATTCGGTTTCAAATTGATTCTACCCAAATTAAATGTGCTCCTGTTGCTCTGAAAACCGATATATAACAGTTTTTTTTTTCCTGAAAAGATTCAGAAAATTAATAAAGCCAAAAGGACTAGGTGGCTCAAGAAAAATCTGTCTTGGTTAGCTGAGTGGCCTTGAGGGTACTCTTATGGTTGCTCTTTCTCATTATGGAGACCAAGAAGTATGCATAAAGAATATTTTAGTTCAGCCAATGCTGCTCTTCCTTTCTGGTAAACATATATGCAAATATTAATATCTTATATCTTCTGGCATCAGATTGTCTTAATATTCTATTCTCTTGGGAAGGAAAGATTCTTTGCATATCTTTAGCTTTTTTTGGGAAATTTGAACTGAATTCAAAATGAATAAATTGATTTGCTCATCTCTAGAACCAATCCTGGATTCATTTTGGATAGGAAATACAGTGCAACAAAAAAAGCGATCACTTTTCAATGGCCTATGGACTTCATATAGGAGTCCTCCCTCCATGAGCCAGAGTGGAGTGCTACTAACAAGCAATGGCTCTCACACTGGTGGTTCTGATCCACCTATGTATTACATGGTTTGGTATTCATGTGAATGGCCACATGTAATATTACTCTTCCCGTGTATTAGCCCCTGCAGAAAAAATTAATAGTTCTGGTAAATCAGATGCTAGCTTGGGTTTCTGAAGGTCGCTATGATGAGACAAACCCTACGTAAAGACAATCATGCCTTCATAATTACTGTACACACTGATGAGCAAAAGGGTAACAATGTTTTGAACTTTTGACTTTCAGGCTCCATATCTCACCATCCACTACAGCTCCGAACATGAAACTACCATCATTTTATAGACAATCATCTTGGCTATATCATATATAAATTGGACTTGCAGCTATTTAGCATATGATTAGTTATGCAGATTCTTGTCATGTAACTGCATTGTTACTGTTTTGCTCCTGGTGGTACAACACTCTTTTTCTTCTTGAACTACAAATTACAACCTGTCCTCACATTCCCTAATAGCTCAGTGTGTTATTAGGTTGAATCCCAAGCGAAAGGTCACTTGTTTGAATCCAGGAGCAGCCATGAAGAATATTTCCCAAGAAAAGAGAGACCACATCATCCAGCTCAGCGGTATCTGGGCCAAGAAAGTTACCAAACTGCATCATGTGAGTGCCATAACAGTTGGAAGAATACAAAATGAAGTCCATCCATCTATTCTAAAGCCAAGAGGTGGACGTCCTGGCAAAATATCGGAGTCAACAAGTCGGCTCAAAACAAGGTCTATCAGTCCTGGTGCAACAAACATGGCAGTGGAGGTGGCTCATATGTTTCATAATAGTGAGATCACAGATGTCCATGCAAGCACCATGCAACGCGCATTACACAAGTCTGGAATGGAGGCCTGAAAAAAGTGAAGAAGCCTCAATTTAAATATCATCATAAGAAGCGCCGGCTTTAGTTTGCAAAAAAGTATGAACAGTGGACAGTAGAAGATTGTAAATGGGTGATTTGGAGTGATAAGACAAAAATTAATAGACTGGGCTCTGATAGGTGCAAATTGGTCTGGAAGAAACAATGGAAAAGGGGGCTAATGGAGCGAGATATTAAAGGAACTGTCAAGTTCGGTGGAGGAAGCCTGATGATATGGGGTTGTTTCACAGCCAAAGGCATTGGATACTTGACTTAGGATCAATGATGGACTCAGAGCTATACAGTATGTGAGTATCCTGCAAGGCGAGTTACTTCATACACTCAAGTAATATGGGTATGAAAAGGACAACATAGTGTTCCAGCAGGACAACGACCCAAAGCATACATCGAGATTGGCGAAGAAATGGTTCATTGACAATAAAGTAGAGGGGCTGGATTGGCCCCACAATCCCCAGACCAGAACCCAATCAAACACTTGTGGGTAGATTTGAAGAAAAAGCTGTATTCGTACCCAAGTGAGTCAACCAGCATGCATGAACATTGGGAACGTGTAGAAGAGACCTGGGTACAGGTTTTGGTCGAGAAATACTTTAATCGGATCGAGAAAATGTCCAGACGGATTCAGGCAGTGTTGAAAGCCAAATGTGGATTCAAATTTAGAATTTTAGGAGAACAGTAACAATGCAGTTACATGAAAAGAATCTGCATAACTAATCATACGCTAAATAGTTGCAAGTTCAATTTATGCATGAGATAGCCAAGATAATTGTCTATAAAATGATGGTAGTTTCATGTTCGGAGCTGTAGTGGATGGTGAGATATGGAGCCTGAGAGTCAAAAGTTCTAAACATTGTTACCCTTTTGCTCATCAGTGTAATTAATCCTAAAGGTCGAATTTTAAATATAATAGGGTAACTAAAGGATAAGTTTGGATAAAGTAACTACACAAAGGAAATTTGGACCTTTGGGAGCAACGGTTGAGAAGAAAGAAAGTCCTTTCATGAGCATAATCATCTGTTGACCTCAACGCCTTGAGATGTTTGGGTTAAAATAAATATGGATGGTAAATACAGTAATTTTTCTTACATCGAACAGTTCGGTAAGTTTCTGTTCACACCTGGACCCCCTTTTTTTCTCAAACCTCATCAAATCACCTTACTCCTAGTGTATGTCTTTCCACTTTTCCGTTATTAATAGAAGTTTTGATTCATTGGTCTGTAGCAAATATAATAACACATCATCCCCTATCCTGAAACCCCGATCCTCACCCGATAGCCACCAGTAATTGCTGTCTGTTATTCCTGATTGGGGCTCTTTTAAGTTCTATGACAGTATAATATGAGCAGCAAATATATATTTTGGCAGATTTTATCTGACTTTAAAATGTTTCCAGCTGTGACTTGCTTGCTGTCTATTTTACTGTTCACTTTATGGCTGTGCGTAAAAATAGGAGACGCTGATGCTATTTTCTATTTCCTATATATATTTTTTTTTGCCTCATTCCTCCTAGACATGTAATAGACTCTGACAGGTGTATATTAAGACATCCATAATGCTATGGGACATTAGTAGGTGTGGTTGTAATTTATAACAGCAGAAACATATTTCAAACAGTCAGGGGCTATACATGTCATTAAAGCAGCAAAAGTATCCAAAAATAGCTGAAAATATAGTAATTAATTTTTTTTTTAAAATATCTGTTTCTACAGTTGATACCTGGTGACATAAAAAACACACAATATTACAATTGTGATTAATAATATTGGCAGTTTTATTTTTTTTAGGTATATCTTAGAGTCATAGTGATATGGTTTCTGGTGGAGCTAAATATTTTCTATCTTCTCCCAATGTAGATAATTTGCTTGGAGAAGAATAATATGAGAATGTGCCATAAATAACAGGAAAGAATTTCATTATACATCATAGTCTTTTGTTAGTTTTGACATACAATGGATTGCACAGCATTAGAAGAGAAGGTCACTGTCTTCTGGAGGTAGGTCAGACAGCGCCGGAGACTAGCACAAGGCCGTAGGAATACTGGGCCTTAGGAAAGTCTGAACTGTAATAGTAATAGTCTCAGTGACAATCCAGGGAAAAGTAAGATTAGACTGATAAACACTTAGAATGAAACGCACAAACACACACTGGCCCACATTTACAAATCTGAATACACCTAGGTTTTGGCCTTAATTGCACCAAAAGGTGGCACAATTGGGTGCATCTAGGATTACAGAAATAAAACATGGATGGATAGATAGATAGATAGATAGATAGATAGATAGATAGATAATGGATAGTTATTGGATGGATAGATAGATAGATAGATAGATAGATAGATAGACAAATAGAGGAATAGATTAAATACAAAAAAAATAGCATAAAATAAACTTATTACAGTGAGGTGCAGGCCCAACAAAGCTTGGCTCAAGCACCCATAGATATTGAATGGATAGATGGATAGACAGATAGATAGATAATATATAGATAGATAGATAGATAGATAGATAGATAGATAATAGATGATAGATATGAGATAGATAATAAATAGATAGATAGAATGATGAATAGATAGAATCATAGTTATTAAATAGATTTATAGATATTAGACCGATAGATAGATATGAGATAGATAGATAGATAGATAGATAGATAGATAGATAGATAGATAGATAATAGATAGATAGATAGATAGATAGATAATAGATAGATAGATAGGCCGATAGATAATAGATAGATAGATAGATAATAGATAGATAGATAATAGATAGATAGATAGGCCGATAGATAATAGACAGGTGAAACAACAGTATGTATGCAGGAATGTTCGGGTAATAAAGAGGAATTTGACCAATAAGCCTTATCTTGGATTCTAATCCTTCTTCATTCGTTTTTCCACGAGGCCTCTCATTACTCTGTGCACTTTACATAACATAGTTCTCTTCACATCATTCCCTTTGCAATGAACATTTATCCGTCTCGCTGGCATTTTTTTCCCAATTACAGTGGAAAATGAATCAGTTTCATGACTGGGCCTTTCTTACGTGAATTTTGTAAAGAAAAAGCGTCACACGGGTCACATTGGTTGCTTACAATTTTGGTGAGTTTATAGATGGAAACTGCCTTCAAAAACTCCACACCAATAACCTACTCTGCTGGGGGGGGGGGGGGGGGAGTCATGGGGGCAGGGGGCAAAGAGGCCAAAAAAACTCTGCAAAGAAATGCACTATGATTGTAGGTGTGTTTGAGGCTATTTTTTTTAGACCGGAGTGGCTTTGCTCATCTGCCCCAAATTTATGAAGATGCTGCACAGATTTCAAAAAAAGTGTGAAGTGGTTTTGCCACTGTCAGTGTAATACACCAGGGGGTTGCCTGGCACGGAGATGCAACTTTTTTTTTTTTAAAGTCGCCCATCATAAATGAGACATAAAAGTGTTGTAATCTGTAATCCCTACCAACTTTTGAAAGCGTCAGGGCTCACCAAAAGTCAAAAAAATTCACCAAAAGTGGCAAAAAATGTGCGTAAAATGTTGCACACTGGTGTGACTGCAGATTTGATAGATGTCCCCCATCATGTGTATAAAATTCCATATCCTCTGATTGACCGTCAGCAACATCTGGCTGCTGCATACTGTAAAAAAAAAGTAGAGAAAAAAAAATAAATCAAAACACTTTGTGTTAATGCCGCCTTACAAAATAAGTATTTTCATTAGTATAGTACCCATTCTAAATGCAAAAAAAATGCAAAAAACAACAACTTTGTTTTGCCTTTTGGAACAGGATTGTTTATTTGTTTATTTGTTTATTTTTTTTAATCTATTTTCCTCTTTCACTACTAAATGTAGATATTCATCATTTATCGCTTTATGCATTATATATTTTAATACATTATTTTTTTTTTTGTATTTTTTTTAATTGTATTTATTTATTTATTATTTGAGGGAGCTGGAGGGGGGGGGGTTATGTTGTTCCATACATAAAGTTGCTCTAATCCATACAACAGCCATAATTTGGTTTGAGGTTGTCGGTAGTTGACCCTTTAGATACTGTACAGTCCACAGTGCTGGGACACGTATGTAATGACGCTATATTGTGTCTGACTCCCTTGCATTCCTTACATTTAATATCTCAATCCAAAGGCAAGAACAGGCAACGTTCATATTCCACAGATAGCATGTCTTTCTCCTGACAACCTACCTTGGTAATTTAGATGAATTTTAGTCCCTTGGTGGAACGTTTAGTGAAACCAGGAATGTATGGCTGTGAATCGAACACGTACACGAGCGCTGCAATAAGTGAGAATGGAGCGGGAGGCGTTACCATTTGCACAATTGACCTCCTGAAGCTAAGTCCCCTTTGAGAAGCAAGCTTTGGGATCCACTACCTCTGATTTGCATTGATTATCTCCACTTGAAGGGATACATTTAAATTTTTCTGGCACGGCAGCGAAAGATATGGGGTTTGAAAGGGGGGAGGATCAAGAATGAGATGTTGGGGGAAAACGAAGGAAAAAAAATCTAACAAAGACAGTTTGCTGGGAAAGGTATCGCTGCCTAATGGAGAACAACTGCAATCTGTAAAGAGCTAGAGCGCCCTCTACATGTCAGTTTTGGAATACAGTCAAACGTTTCACACAAACCCTTCACTTGCTGACATGGAAAAGTCGTTAAAATAATATGTGTCTGATACCATGTAAATTAAGAAAAATGGTCAAGCCTTTAGCAATAAAAATAACTGATCAGTCAAAAATTGAAACTTTTTAGCGACTTTAAAAAAACAATGTTTTATTTATACAGAATATTAACCTTTTATCATGCAGACCAATCGATACAAATAAATGACTTTTCCTTGGGGGTGTTTATTATTTAATACATTAATTTCGCTGCAAGTTTCACATTTTAAAGCTCAGAATTTGCCCTATAGGTGTTGTCCCATGAATAATATTCTACAGTTTTCTAGCCAGCAACTGGAGCTAAATACTTTCATAACTGCATGTAATTAAAGATTTAGTATAGACACTTATTCAATGAAATCTGTCTGTACAGCGCCACCTGCTGTTTGCTCTTTTTCTTATCCTCTGGATAGGTCATCAGTATCTGATCGGTGGGGGTCCGACACTGGGACCCCCACCGATCAGCTGTTTGAGAAGGCACGGGTGCTTGCAGAAACGCTGCCGCCTTCTCCCTGCTCACCAATCACAGCGTCGTACATTGTATAGCAGTTGTGCTTGGCATAGCATCTCAGCCACTTCACTTCAATGGACTGAGCTGCTCCTAGCCCACGTAGCCATTGAACGTGATGTCACTTGGCCTAGCTGTGAGTTGATCACCAGAGTTCCCAGATGTTGGACCCCCACCAATAGATCAGATTTTTAAAGGGGTTGTCTTATCATAGACAATCGCTAGGATATGCCCCTATTGTCTTATAGGTGCGGGTCCCACACCTATATCGAGAACAGAGCCCCGCAATGTGGTGGCTGAGAACTCCGGTCTGGCCACCACCAAGCCGGCTCCCCATAGAAGTGAATGGGAGTGTACTGCGCATGCGCTGCCCCCACTCCCATTAATTTTTATGTAGCCGACGGAAATAGCCGGCTATTTTTGCCGGCCCCATAGAAAATGAATGGAGGACGGCTGCTCATGCGCAGTGCGCCCTCCTTCACTTGCGGGGCTCTGTTCTCGATGTAGATGCGGGTCCCAGCAGTTGGACCCACACCTATAAGACAAAGGGGGCATATCCTAGCAGTTTGTCCCCGTTGTCCATGTGTCACGGTAGGTGAGGGAAGGGAAGCAAACCAAATGCAACAAAAACAACAAAAACAACAGGCTAGGCCCCAAAGCTAGGGAACAGGGAAAGGTCACCACCTGACAATCCCTGAACCTTTACCTAACTGCTGACAACAGGAGCAAATCCTTAGGGTGGAAGTGCTCATGCGCTGGAACCTAAGCCTAGCTGAAACTGAAGCAAACCCTCAGCTAGGGAGCTGGAGATAAGACAACCGGTTCCTAGTGCAAGGTGCAGGAATCAGTGTCTTCCTGAGGCCAAGCCAGAACACACAACAAAAGGGAAGGAGTAGGACTTAGCTTAAGACGGACAAGAAGCAGGAGATCCACCAAACACCAGCTGAATACTCCAGAAGCAAATATAAACCGCAAGGGCTATAGTGAGAGGCGGGTATAAATAGCACCACTCAATTGCTAATGCAGAACCTGTGGGAAGGTGGGATCCTGCCCAAAACCACAACAGAGAGAAACAGAACAATCTGTCAGATAGACTCACGTGTGGCAAGTCTGTCAGACCTTCTCAGGCCTCTCACAGGGCAGGGCGTGACACCATGATGAGACAACCCCTTTAAAATCTCAGGAAACCCCTTTAAGATGATACAATTTTATTACTTGATCTTAGGCTACTTTCACACTAGTGTTTAGTTACATTTTCCGGTATTGAAATACGTCATAGGATCTCAATAATGGAGAAAAACGCTTCCATTCTGTCCCCATTAATTGTCAATTGGGGCAAAACGGAACTGAACAGAATGGAATGCTCCAAAATGCTGCGGTTTTCTTTCCGTCAGGGGATACGGAGCAAAACGAATCCGGCATGACCCACAATGCAAGTCAATAGGGTCTGATCCGTTTTCTCAGACACAATAGAAAACAGATACGTCCCCCGTTGACTTTCAATGGATTCATGACGTCTTGGCTATGTTAACGATAATACAACCGGATCCGTTTTGGATGCAGATGGTTGTATTATTAGTAACGGAAACGTTTTTGCTGAACCCTGCCGGATCAGGCAAAAATGCAAGTGTGAAAGTAGTCTTACTTGGCTTTTTTCTAAATATTAATTTTCAGTTGTTTTGTTTACGCTTATTTATTTGTTACATATGTAATCACTCATTTGTTTGTTTACCTATTCATTTATTGTTTTCATTGTTTTCTTTCAAGACGTTTAGAGCTTGGTCTTCAAAATAATCCATATGTTCAGTATTTAAACACTGTGAATAAAGGGGTTGTCCAATTTGAGTTGTACCTTGTCAAAATGCCATAAGCAGTCATGTATGGACCCTACGTGTGTACATGACTGTTTGGTGTCCCTCAATTGTCCCAAGGGCTCTTTCACATGAACGATATGGATTGGCTCAGGATGCGTTCAGTGCAACTCGCACCATTTCGCAAGCAAGTTTAGTCAATTTTGTCTGCAATTGTGTTAATTTTTTCAATTTTTCCCACGCGGGTGCAATCCGTTTTGATGCGTTTTTACGTGAAAAAAAACCTGCAAGAATAACAATCTACATCTCTTAGCAACCATCAGTGAAAAATGCGTTGCATCTGGACAGCATCTGGATGCAATGTGTTTTTCGCTGAAGCCCCATTCATTTCTATGGGGCCAGCGTTGCGTGAAAAACGCTGAATATAGAACATGCTGCGATTCTCACGCAGGCGCAGAAATGATGCGTGAAAAACAACGTTCATGTGCACAGACCCATTGAAATGAGTCAGGATTAAGTGAGGGTGCTATGCGTTCACTTCATGCATTGCACCATGCTCGTATGAAAGAGGCCTAATAGAAGCCCTTGGCGGTTAGTAAAGATACGCACCTGTCATTCTTTGCATCCATGACTGCAAGATGATGATGGCTGCTTCCTCTGGCTGATTCTTGGTACCTGTTTTTTTTTTGCAGGCGCTGAACAACAAATGCATGCGCAGATGCAGGGGATTCAGCTGTCTGGGCCAGACGTGTCCATTTTCCAGTGCCTGCATGAGTATTTGTGTAGTAGTTTTAGTTTTAGGCCTCTTTCACACGGGCGAGAGTTTCGCGCAGGTGCAATGTGTGAGGTGAACACATTGCACCCGCACTGAATCCGGACCCATTCATTTCTATGGGACTGTGCAGATGAGCGGTGATTTTCACGCATCACTTGTGCGTTGCGTGAAAATCGTAGCATGCTCTATTTTGTGCGTTTTTCACGCAATGCAGGCCCCATAGAAGTGAATTGGGCTGCGTGAAAATCGCAAGTGGATGCGGTGCGATTTTCACGCACGGTTGCTAGGAGATGATCGGGATGGGGACCCGATCATTATTATTTTCCCTTATAACATGGTTATAAGGGAAAATAATAGCATTCTTAATACAGAATGCTTAGTAAAATAGGGCTGGAGGGGTTAAAAAAAAATAATATATAAATAAACTCACCTTAATCCACTTGTTCACGCAGCCGGCATCTCTTCTGTCTTGTTCTTTGATGACCAGGAGGAAAAGGACGTGTGGTGACGTCACTGCGCTCATCACATGGGCCGTCACATGATCCATCACCATGGTGATGGATCATGTGACGGACCATGTGATGAGCGCAGTGACGTCACCACAGGTCCTTTTCCTCAAAGAAGAAGACAGAAGAGATGCCGGCTGCGCGAACAAGTGGTTTAAGGTGAGTTTATTTATATATTTTTTTTTTATAACCATGTTATTAGGGAAAATAATGAAATCTACACAACACCTAACCCAAACCCGAACTTCTGTGAAGAGGTTTGGGTACCAAACATGCCGATTTTTCTCACGCGGGTGCAAAACGCATTAAAATGTTTTGCACTCGCGCGAAAAAATTACGCATTTTCCCGCGACTCACACACATTTTATCCGGCCCAAATCCATGACGCCATGTGTAAGAGGCCTTAGAGAACTTAAACAGTTTTACATATTGATTACCCATCCTCAGGATAGGTCACTAATATCAGATCTGTGGGGGTTCGGCACTTCCGCTGACCACTTGTTTGAAAGACTGCAGCATTGAGACATCAGCAATGAATTTCAGTGTTGGTACTGCTGATATGTTGTACTTTTTTTCAACAACTTTTGTTACACAGTTAAGTACAAAGTATCACAATGCACAGTTAGATATATTCAGTAAATATACAGTATATATGGGATGATGTCCTTACAGCTGTATTGAGACGCCTCATACACAAGGACGTAGACTGAGTACATTACTACAGGTCACAGAGCCCTGACATGCCTTGTAATAGTCATATTCCTGTATAGGGACATCTCTACTCACCATACCTCGACTGCTGCAGAATCTCTTTTTTAAAGAAAGAGGGCAAGTGTCCTGACCACTACAGGTTTATAGATATGAAAAGCCCTCAATAGTTTTTGTTTAATAACCTGCACTTGTGTTATGATGTTTTAGAACAACAGAGGTGTGAGAATGACGTTCTGCAGCAGCTGAGGTGTGTATTATGAGGTTCTGCAGCAGCTGAGGTGTGTATTATGAGGTTCTGCAGCAGCTGAAGTGTGTATTATGCGTGTGTGCAGCAGCTGAGGTGTGTATTATGCGTTTATGCAGCAGCTAAGATGTGTAATGTGATGTTCTGCAGCAGCTGAGGTGTGTAATGTGATGTTCTGCAGCAGCTGAGCTGTATGCTATTATGTTCTGTATCAGGTAGGGTCTTTATTAGTGATGAGCGGCAGGGGCAATATTCGAATTTCTGATATTTTGCGAATATTCGCCATATATTAGCGAATTCGCGAATTCGTTATCTCCAATTGAAAAATTTGCGATAAAAATTTGCATTACAAAAATTCGCAATCAACACTACTCCTAAAGTCAAAGGTACTGCAGCCTTCTCATTGGCCCACAAGCTAGAAGCAGGGAGGGATCATGTGTACTGTTAAAAAAAAAAAGCACGAATATTCGAAATTACGAATATATATCACTATAAACTAAAGATTTGTGAATTCTCGGAGTGCTAATATTCGCAATAAAAATTTGCAATTCGAATATTCGTGATCAACACTAGTCTTTATTATGACTTTTATTGCAGCTTAGTCACAGAACTGTATAATACACACTGCTGCTCAGTGGCGCTGCTAGAAATGACTGGGCCCCACAGCAAATTTTTTAATGGGGCCCCCCTCCCCCAGTAATTTTTTCACAACCCCTCCCTTTCATGCCGCCCCCATTCCTGTGGCTAGTAAAGATCGTTCTCTCAGACCCGGCCCGGCAGCCGTTCCATCCGTTTTCTACACTGTCTATACGGCCACTGTATATCATTTCATAGTGTAATACTGTTGACGGGGCCCTGACAAAATCCTTTAGTCCTCCTCCTCCTGGATGGGCCCCTTCTGGGTCAGGGCCCCAAAGCAGCCGCTTCCCCTATAGCTACGGCCCTGCTGCTGCTGCTGTAGAACCTCTTTTTTTAGGAGTGGAAGCGTTACATAACAATCAGTGATTAATTGAAAAGCAACTTCCACTGAAAGTGACCTCTGACAGACTGGTGACTACAACAAGAGATAAGCAGCATGTGATGCCGCTAATCTCGATGTAATGAATCGTCAGACTGTGATGATTACACAAATATCATTTACAGACACGTTATTGGGAAATTCCTCTTGAAGTAAATTATTGTTATTATTATTCCCTTTTTCTGGGATCTGGGCTTTACATTTTTGCTCTGAACCAAGCAGGAATCTCCAGCCGTCTCCGTTTTTATTTCTGTGACATCTCTACATTGTATCCCGGGCAGTGATGACGGCATTGTTATTTCCTGTAGCCTTCCGCCCGCACGCTGCCGTGACTGGATGACTCTTTCCGCTTATTTTACCATTTAAAACATTATCCTTTTTTGAATGCCAAAGAATTCTGCCCAACATTTTTTTTTCTCCTTTTCTCCATAATTATCGTGACCTTTTCTAAACTGTAATCAGAGCTGCAGAAGCCAAAAGCCTCGGCAATCACTTGTACAGTTCTCAGAAAATATGAACCGGTATTTATGCTGCGACCTGACCAGGAGATTTAGTTTTTGGTGATCAAATAATATTGGATCGGAACTGATCCCTACTTGTTTTTTTATTTTTCACTGTGCAGCTGTGTACTAATGCATCTCGCAGGTTTGGTGCTCTTTTGTATACTACCCTCGGCCGCTCGGGGATAATCTGTCCCAACACTTGGTCATTTTTCTAAATAAACCAGCAATTGTACACAAAATCCCCTTCCCTCTGTCTGTAACGGGGATCCAAATCCTGGTACCCCTCACGATCAGCTTTTCGAAGAGGCTGCGGCACGCCTGCTGCACACTGTATAGTGGCTATGCTTGGTATTGCTGAGCTCCCCCTAGGCCATGTGACCAGGCATGGGATTCAGCCAGTTCCCTCCAGTTCTCCAGATCGGAAAACTGTGTTACCGGCCATCAGAGTCCCGATCCGGTGCTCTGGCGGTGGCAGGGAAGTTGGAGATGTTCGCTTCAATTGCTTCACGCGCCGCAGATAGTTTAGCTCCTTAGTTGGGTGGTATGTGTGTGCAGTGTATATATGGTGTCTCTATGTATGTGTATGTGTAAACATGTGTCGTGATGCCGCATCGTTGAGTAGGAAACCTGTTGTTAAAAATTTGAATCCCACCCCTGCATGTGACCGATGAATGTGACGTCACTGGCCTAGGAAGAGACCAAGGTCCCTTCAAACAGCTAATCGGCAGGAGTGCCGGGCATCAGATCTCAACTGATCTGATACGGTTAACCTATCTTAAGGATAGACCATGAATATTAAAGACTCAGACAAGAATAACATTCAAGGAAGGACATTCATTTCAAACCAAAACGTTTACCTTTCCATTCTTCTTTACGAAAGTTTTCATCAGTCTTCCAAGAGCCCTAATGACTTCCACCAAACAATCCCTTCATAGCACTTGCACGTTGTCATTTCGGTGAACAGAATTCTAATAATGAAACATGTCTGGAGACATCAATGCAAATCATTGTGTAGCAATGCCTACATTAATTTGCAAGTGGGTCATTTCAAATCATGCCCTTGAAATCAAACACCTATGTCATAAATCAGATCCAATATTACACATTCTGTCAATCTCATATTCTTGTCACACTTCTGCAATATTGCATTCCGCCGAGATTAGGATATTTTATTGCTTAAATTGTCTTAAAGTCTTGGGAAAACAGGGAAGATCTGCATACTTTAACGACTTTTCCTTTTAGAATTGCACATTGTTACCATTCCTGAATAATGAGCAGGCAATTCACAGAGGTGCTTACTTTTCATCTTTATTTCAACTTCGAAATTCAAATGGTAGAGAGTTTTGAGTGTCCCTAATTAGTGAAACAAGTTTTCATTTTTTTTTTATCTCGATGTCACTTAATATGCAGTTATTATTACCGTCGACATTCTGTTCACTATTGTAAAAGTAGGATTTCAATTACATATTAAAACAACGGCAGGTGTACATGTAGCAGTGCTGAATTTGTGCATTGGTACAATTTGTTTTACAGGTAACCCCCCACTGAGTCCTAACGATGGCCCTATATATTTTGACTAAGGGCTGATTCAAATGACCATGGTCAGTCTGGGAAACATGGGCCATGCTTTGGCTACGTATCTCAGGACTGTCCATGACCCCCCTGAGCTGAACAGACTGCATCTCATTGATTTAGGATCCAATCTACATACAGCTCTTTTGTACTGTACTCATATTATCATATACCGTAAGTACAGTACAATAGAGCCACCATCAGATAGGAACTGAGTACATCATAAATCGCTAGGATGCAGTGAGTTCGCTCCAAGGCTGTAGTCGGTATGGGAGATGTGGCCGACACATGGTCCATGTTTCCCAAACCGAGCATGGTCATGTGAATCAGTACTTAGGTTAATATCCCACACAGGGGCGGACTGGGAACTTAAAAGTGGCCCTGGAAAAAATACTAAAAGTGGCCCTGTTTTGTAGTCTGGTCCAAATTGATGGAAGGCAGGGCCAGCAATACCATATTGTGGCACATTTTACCGCCCCAACATTATGCCAGCAGCACAAAATACACCCCAAAAACTTCCACTGGCCCGGCCGGCTGTGAGGAGGGCCGAGGCGGCCCCCTGGGCATCGGACCACCGGGAAATACTCACTGTAAGGTCTATGGACAATCCGCCCCTGGTCCCACATGGGATGTAATGCAAATCTGCAGTGCTTCACTGCAGCAGCAAAGTGGATGCAATTTGAGGAAACCACACGCTGCAAAAAATAATAAATAATAAATCCACTTTCTAAATTGACCTCCATTGTGGATTTTAAACATGCAGCATGCTATTTCATGCTGCAGATTTGCACCACGGGTGCATTGGGGGCGAAATCTGTGGCAAATGCTAAGCAAATCTGCAGCAGAATTTCTACTACGGAAACGTAGCAAAATCCCCAGCAGAAAGTCTGCTGCAGAAAACCAACTCTGTATGGTTACATGCACACGATCGTATGTGTTTTGCGGTCCGCAAATTGCCATCTGTTTTTTTTTTGCGGATCCATTGTAACAATGCCTAAAACAGACAAGAATAGGACATGTTCTATTTTTTGGGCGGGGCTATGAAACGGACATACTGATGCGGACAGCACACGGTGTGCTGTCCGCATTTTTTGCGGACCCATTGAAATGAATGGGTCCGCATCCTATCCACAAAAAAACGGAACGGACGCCGAAACAAACAACTTTCGTGTGCATGTAGCCTATAGATGTACCCTTAGCTTGTCTGAACCTGGTAATTTTGACAGCCAGACTTCTAATTTCTTCTGTTCTGATGGTTTTCTTCAATGTGCAGGTAAGGTAATGTTCACACATTTGGAAAATTACATTGGAAAAATCCAATGTGTATCTTCCACATAATTCTTGGCAGAAATCAGAGGCTTGGATTTCTGCTGCAGATTTTCAGTTTACATGACACAGATCCGTCCTGAAATATAGCACCATGCATCTAACTGTAGAAAAATTTACGCCACATGTACATTAAAAAACCTACAATATTTTTATCCCATGTATATTACAATACATCTTCGTTTGAAATGCCATATTCATAGCATAGTAATATTTTTTTATGGAATAGCCCCTTTTATGGTGGAAAACACACTGATATTAGTAACATAGTAATATAGTAACATAGTACATAAGGCCGAAAAAAGACATTTGTCCATCCAGTTCGGCCTGTCATCCTGCAAGTTGATCCAGAGGAAGGCAAAAAACCCTGTGAGGTAAAATCCAATTTTCCTCACTTTAGGTGAAAAAATTCCTTCCCGACTCCAATCAGGCAATCAGAATAACCCAGGATCAACGACCCCTCTCTAGTAACTATAGCCTGTAATAATATTACACTCCAGAAATACATCCAGGCCCCTCTTGAACTCTTTTAGTGAACTCACCATCACCACCTCCTCAGGCAGAGAGTTCCATAGTCTCACTGCTCTTACCGTAAAGAATCCTCTTCTATGTTTGTGTACAAACCTTCTTTCCTCCAGACGCAGAGGATGTCCCCTCGTCACAGTCACAGTCCTGGGGATAAATAGATGATGGGATAGATCTCTGTACTGACCCCTGATATATTTATACATGGTAATTAGATCTCCCCTCAGTCGTCTTTTTTCTAACGTGAATAACCCTAATGTTGATAATCTTTCAGGGTACTGTAGTTGCCCCATTCCAGTTATTACTTTAGTTGCCCTCCTCTGGACCCTCTCCAGCTCTGCTATGTCTGCCTTGTTCACTGGAGCCCAGAACTGTACACAGTACTCCATGTGTGGTCTGACTAGCGATTTGTAAAGTGGTAGGACTATGTTCTCATCACGGGCATCTATGCCCCTTTTGATGCAACCCATTATCTTATTGGCCTTGGCAGCAGCTGCCTGACACTGGTTTTTGCAGCTTAGTTTGCTGTTTATTAAAATTCCTAGATCCTTTTCCATGTCAGTGTTACCGAGTGTTTGACCATTTAGTATGTATGGGTGACTTGCATTATTCCTTCCCATGTGCATAACCTTACATTTGTCAGTGTTAAACCTCATCTGCCACTTCTCTGCCCAAGCCTGCAATCTATCCAGATCCCTCTGTAGTAGTATACTGTCCTCTTCAGTGTTAATTACTTTACACAGTTTAGTGTCATCTGCGAAAATTGATATTTTACTGTGCAAGCCTTCTACAAGATCATTAATAAATATATTGAAGAGAATAGGGCCCAGTACTGACCCCTGAGGTACCCCACTAGTGACAGTGACCCAATCTGAGTGTGTACCGTTAATAACCACCCTCTGTTTTCTATCACTGAGCCAGTTACTTACCCACATACAGACCTTTTCTCCCAGTCCGAGCATTCTCATTTTATATACTAACCTTTTATGTGGTACAGTGTCAAATGCTTTGGAGAAGTCCAGATATTGGTGGGGGAAAAAAACACCCTAACAACATCAGACTGTAGTGCAGGCTTTTTTTCTTTTCTTGCAGAGAATTAGGTAATAGACTAAATACAACTGGAGTAAAGCTAATCAAATCTCTTGAAATTTGTTTTCTGTCCGATTCGTCATTTTTTTTTAAATTTGATTTGTGGCATTTTATTATGAGGCCTGTAAATTAAAAGTCATAGGTTAAAAGTAAATTAAAAGTCACATTATTAAACAATACTAGCACAATTACATGTATTTTTTTCTGTAATTTAAAGACAGAGCAACACTGCACACTGGTATTGACAATTTACAATAGTAATAAGGCAGTTTTTGCAGTATAAATATTTTGCTGTAACTACACGATATCTTGAAGTAATACAACATATTCATTAAATTGGGTATACTAATGGCATTTATAAATTAAACTATGTTCACTAATACAAGTATACTAATGGCATTATTGCATTAAAATGCCATTGCAACTTTGCAGTAGTTCACAGTAATACAATGCTTTTACTTACACAAGTTTACAAATTAAGTCATAAAATGCCTTTGCTGTAACTGAAGGTATTTGGCAGTAATACAATGCTTTCACTAACACAGATATGTTGACACACTTCAGTGCACTGAAAATGCCCAATTACAAATGTTACATTGAGATTTTATTTTTAAAAGAGGGGGGGTTGCAGCAAAATATATGCTATTGGGGTGTTGCCAACTAGCCTGTGAATTGTAAAAACTTGAGGTTTTTAATTTTACAAAAAAAAAACTGTCTGGCTGTCCATATACAGAGTTTGTGGAAGGATAGAACATACTAGAAAGCTGCATGTAGAGTGACAGAACTTGCCAGCAAGCTGTATGAATTATAAAACAACACACAACTCAAAGTTACTAGTCCCTCACTTTATGCTAAGCATTCCCTGAAAAAAACATAAAAGCTACCCAAATATCTCCCTGTTCTCTTCCTATAGGGTGTCCCTAGTACAGCTTGATTACTTGCTTTTGTCTGCTCTGCAATTTTTTGGTAGACACAGCTAAGACACATGCTCTCTGGTCGCAAGTGAAACACAAAATGGCGTTCTATTGTGTCCTGCCAGAATTCTGCCCCTGATCGGCTGATCAGGCTGTCCGTCAGTCTCTGAGCCAATTAGAGAAAGTCCTCTCCCTCCCATGGTCATGTGATCCTCCATCTTCTTCCTGCCTGTGGTTTTCCCCACCAATCTTCACAGTAAAATGGTGCTGGGCGATGTGTTTCCATGATTCGTCTGATCCGAATTGCAAAGTCCTCTGTGTCGTTTGGCAGACAAATTAATGCAAAATTTGCAACAAATTCTGTTTGTTTACAATCAATTTGCCCATCTCTAAATTGGAGTAAAACCTCAACTCTGAGTAGTAAGCAAACAAAAATGTCAGGGGGTTCAACCCAAGGTCCTTTATACGATGGATGAAAATCTGGTGTGTGCTGAGAAACACAGAATAATTCCTTCCTATACAATATATAAGATGTTCTTATATAAAACTGGAGAACCCAAGACAGCAGGAGCATGTAATTATTCCTTTAATAGTCTGAAAAACCTTCTCATGAGCAATTAATTTTGTTATTTTAACCCATTTGGGGGCTTTGGGAAGATTTTGAAATAATTGGACTACCCCTAGGCATTACAATTACTATTCTCAGATTTTGATTGGCTCCTTGGTTTACCATCTTCTCATCCCAATATTTTATTTTTCCATCTGGTTTCAATAACTAGAATCTCAGTGTGCAATGTATAATACTGGTTTCCTCATATATGGTGAATGGAGGAGGGTTATTATTATTATTTAATTAAAAAGTGCCATTAATTTCATGGTGCTGTACATCAAGAGAGGGTTACACATACATAGTATAAAAATACAATAAACAAGAAACTATCTACAGACTGGAACAGAGGGAGAGAAGATCTTCTTTGCAAGACCTTACAATCTGCAAGGGGTTATACCCCTAAGACTTTAGGATCTAGGATGCGACTGATACCACTCCATAGCTACACCCCTGGTTATGCTGTAGATATGAAAACAACTGGAGCTTTCAGGGCCCTTCACCTACCATGTGCCATTTTTAATACATGTGTCTTCATGGTGTGACGGTAACGTACACTACACACAGGGGGAGGATAGTGACCACTGCGCTCCACCCTCACCCCTGGCCCTGCCTACTTGCCTCGCAAGTCCTAAAAGACAAATAACGGAACGTGAACGGACCGGGTCAATACCTATAGAGCTACGCAGTACTAAGGAATGAGCAGAGAATAGTCAGCAAAAGCCGATGTCAAATACCAGGAGAGAAACGAAGTACAACAGGAGTCCGCAAAGAATCGTCAGGTGGAAGCCGGGGTCAGGATACCAGGAGAGATGCGCAGTACAGGAGGAGCAGGCAGAGAATCGTCAGAGAACACAGAATCAGGTAAGTATGCAGGAACAAAGCAATCACCAGATACCTAAAATTAACAGGCAACCTGTGGCCAGCAGGCTGCCTGTATTTATAGTGGGGAGTGAGGGTCATGTGACGTGGCCAGCATCACATGACCGACAGACCGACCAGTCGAGCACCGTGTGATCAGCTCGGCGCTCAAGGCAGACCTAGGAGCAGAAAGCCTCCCAGCTAGCAAAGCCGCTCTGGGAACAAGGTCAAACACAGATCCTCGCTCCCGAAGCTAAGCAGCAGGTCTGCGGCTGATGGAAGACCGAGTGCGCCTTCGGCACCCCGTTACACATGGTGAGCAGTGGGGACTTTTGAGCCCCGTTAAAGACCAGTACTTGCGTGCTAATGAAGCCTCCACATCACCTATCATTACACCCCTGGTTATAAGCAGCTTGGATTTGTATTAAGTCTATCATGAAAAGTCTTATCCTGTGATTTATTACTTTGCATTATATACATTTACGAGTCAATAAGTAAAAGTATTTAAATGTTTTGGATCTTTTTGTTTCTGCACATAGATTGATCATCTTTTCTGACAGTCACATGTGCCCAGTGCCACAGCCTCAACCTATTATGGATAATTGAATAGTGTTGTCTACCACCTCTGCTACTTAGGTCTTTGTTTGAAAGCCTTCCAACCTCTTGCTGATGCCATATAGCTGCAGGCTTCATGAGCGCTTTCAATTTATCAACCATGTATAACAGCCTTTGGGTGGATGTTGGTCCACCTGCTCAGTCTGTTTTCATCCAAAACCAACAGGAATATATTTTCTGAGTCTGAATGGTTTTTAACCCCTAATTAGTTAAATTGATAACTGTCTACAATTAGCTGATGACTATGGAAGAACCTGACTCTTTTGGAGAGCCCAAAGAAGGCCCATATTAAAGTAAGGACTAGCTGCGTACTTGGGCCAGTCACCATCCATAATGCATATCCTTGACTAGTTATCAAGACCTGTTACCTGTCCTTAGAGAAGGGGCATACCCAGAAACACTTGGATCCAAACAGGCTCGGACTGACCCACCAGAGTAAGAGAGGATCCTAAAGTGGTACCAAGTATTGACAAAATAATAGGCCCCTTATAAAACAAAGCTCCTAGGCTTAGCAGAAGATAATTTGGAGCTGCTATTGGAACCAATAACCACCAGTTATCCTATTAAGCTATACTGATGATAAGTTCCCAATGTGCAATGATAACAAAAATTACTTAAAGGTTAACATGCATATGGTCTGTCTATACAGATGGTGGGCCCTCAGAATAATTTCCTCTTATGGGCCCAAGGAACTTTAGTCTGATGCTGGGTCCAAATGCAACATCCATAACATGCCCCCATGAGCCATGTGCTATTTAGTATACTGGGATGTTTTTTATGTGGAAGGGGGGCTCCTACATCCCCAATGGGGGTTTTCATGGAACTGTAGCCACTACACCTCTGGCCTATTGATTGGCATTGTCATACAGTATGTTTAAAGTTGGTCATGCACTTGGGAATTGGTCCCATTTCCATGAGATTTTTTTTCTATTAGACTGGGACATACATTAAAAAGTAATTTGCCACTAAAAGTCATTTATATGTTGAGAAATATTATATCTTTGCAATGTAAAAAATGCTTCAAAAATAGCATACTGTATTTTACTTGGATGCAAAAAAAAACAAAAAACAGCTGCATTGGGTTGGGACCTTTTGTAACTGGTAAAAGAGTGTGCAGATGAAAAGCCAATTAAAGGGTGTCTCACAGCAGAAATCCCCAGCGATTAGTAGTAATTAGTGGAAAAACCAGCAGGAAGTGTTCAATTTCTCTGCAGCACCACCACAGGTGAAATGAGGCATTACACAGTTCTTATTGAAGTCAATGGCCTCTTAGTTTAATGTAGTGACATGTCAGGTCCTCCAGCGTATTCTTTGTAGCCATGCTTTGTTCTGGCTAATACTGTTCAAGTAAGATTCACTCAATCAAGAATTATTCAACAAGTTATTTGAAGGAGCTTTTTTGGACCAGACATCACCTTTAAAGCATGAACTATAAGAATGTTGATGGAGAAGTTCTCTTTAAAACAAAGCCATTAAATGCTAGATTCAATGACAAACTGATTTTACACCTACTAGGCACTAAATCTCCGGATCTCACAGTGGGGGCAAGGTATCTCAATGAAGGGATCACTAACCCGTCAAATGGATGAAGATGGTGCTTACTGCTTGTACTCAAGTTGTGTGCAGGTGATCCAATAGAAGATACTCATTTACGGTCATCTGCACCATAAATTAAAAGGGTTTTCCAAGAATTGACAATTATCACCAATCCTATGGATAGATGATGTCTGATTGCTGAAGCCCCAACATGGTGACCCCCAATGTTCATGAGAATGCGGGTTCCTTGTCCCCCATTCCTCTTCATTGACAAGGAGGAATTTTAATGGCGCATCGGTTGAGGATTGCTTGATGTCACTTCATCATTTATTTCTGTGGTGGTACCCCTAAGCATGTGACCTTAAATAGAGTGTATCATCAGCCTATTGTTTTTGTATATTTACCATATTTTGCTTTTGAAATTCTGGTGATTTCTATTTTAATGTATATTCTATAATCTACTGTACATTTGAAAAAAATACCAAAAATTGTGCAGTTTTTGCACCAGTTGCTAGGCTAAATAATATGTCAAGTCTTCTTGTTCTGTATAGGTAACTTTTCAACAACCATCTCATTATCATCAGGATTACAATGACAGATATCTCCTTTGTACAGAAAACACAGGAACCACCATTCATAATAGGTGATATTACAACTTATATACTCCCTCCTGCCCTATGCACAGGTCACAGAACATGCCTGCAGGTATCTTCTGTAAAAGTCTCCTGTCTATTGGGTCTATGGCCAATGTAGTTGCTCTCAAAGAACAGGAAGCCTTGAGATATTTTAGGCCTAGCAGCTAGTCCAAAAACGGACTAATTTTAGAGTTTTCAAGAAATATAAGTAGGGACGTGAAAAAAATAAAATAAAATCACAAACACTTTAAAAAATATATTTAACTTAAAAACTTTATTCAAAGGGGTTCTCCAGGAATTAAGAAAATTAAAATACTTAAATATCACTTTATTATAAATATATTCCCAAATACGCCTCATTAGTTATAATGGCTCGTTTTGTCTAGGTAGCAATCATTAGGAAAAATAAAATGTCCGCCTTCCTATTAGTACACACAAAACCTATCCTAATCACAATCCGGACAAGTTACTTCAGAACACTGAGATAAAGAGTTACTTCAGCCTCCTCTCTGCTCTACATATCAGGGATTTGAATCCTGAACACAGCTGATAAGATCTTTAGCAGAATCTCCGTAAGAATAGAATTTATGATGCAAAATGAAGTGAAGAGAGGAGGTTTGTGCTGGCTAATGAGCTACAGCACTAGTCTGCAGTCTCCATTACAACAGCCCCACATTACCACAGTCTGTCCTGTCCCTCCTCTCTGTACTTCATATCTCCTTATGAACTCCAGTCCTACAGAGATTCTGCTGAAGATCTTATCAGCTGTGTTCAGGATTCAAATCCTTGATATGTTGAACAGAGAGGAGGATGAGGCATCTCTTTAGCTCAGTGTTCTGAAGTAACTTGTCCTGCTGTGTGATTAGGGCATGTTTTGCGTGTACTAATAGGACGGCGGCCATTTTATTTCTCCTTATGGTTGCTCCCTAGACAAATTGAGCCATTATGACTAATGAAGGGTATTTGGGAACATATTTATAATGAATTAATTATTTAGATTTTCTTAATTCCTGGAGAACCCCTTCAAACAACAGGTCATTTTTAAAAGACACATTCATGTTAAAGGACTTAACTCCTTCCGGACATATGACGTAATAGTAAGTCATGGCGGCAGGTGCGTTCCCGCATTTTCGCGTACTATTACGTCATGGTGATCAGGCGGGCACTGAAGCGGTGCATGCCCGATCACTGCAGGGGTCTGGCAGTCACTGAAAGCCGGGCCCCTGCTGTATTCACCGGCATCGCTGTACAAGCCAATGCCGGTGGATTAACCTCTTATATGCCGCGATCAGCGCTGACCGCATCATAGAAGGGATTTGCAGCGGGTGAGGGAGCCCACCGGGTCCCCGCGCTGCTGTGGCATGGACCCCGCGCTGCTGTGGCATGGACCCCGCGCTGCTGTGGCATGGACCCCTCGCTGCTGTGGCATGGCCATGCAGAGGCTTCCCAATATCTTGCACGGCATCGGGACCTGCCTTCTAAGGGTGCCCAGGAGATCCAGCCTCAGGTTGGGTCTCCTATGAAATCTGTTAGTGTATTACTCAGTGTAGTACACAAACAGGCAATGCATTACAATACAGATGTATTGTATTGCATTGCAGAGGGGATCAGACCCCCAAAATTAAAGTTTCAGAGTGGGCTAGAAATAAGTTAAAAAAAGAAAAAAAGAAAGAGTTTTTAATAAAAAAAAATATGTTTCAAGTAAATAAAGAAAAAAACGCCCCTTTCCCCTGATTTTATAGAAATAATAAATAATAAATAATAATAAAAAAAAATATATTAGGTATCGCCCCGTCCATAACGACCGGCTCTATAAATATATCTCATTAGACACCCCGTCCGATAAACACTGTAAAAATAATAAAATAAAAACAGTTAAAAAAAAAGCCATTTTTGTCACCTTACATCACAAAAAGTGCAACACCAAGCGATCAAAAAGGCGTATGCCCCCCAAAATGGTACCAGTAAAACCGTCACCTCATCCCGCAAAATAAGAGCCCCTAAATGAGACAATCGCCCAAAAAATTAAAAACTATAGCTCTCAGAACATGGAGACACTAAAACATAATTTTTTTTTGCAAAAAATGCAATTGTTGTCTTAAAGTGAAATAAATAAAAAAAGTATACATATTAGGTATCACCTTATCCGTAACAACCAGTTCTATAAAAAGTTCGGGTTTGGGTACCAAACATGCGTGATTTTTCTCACGCGAGTGCAAAACGCATTACAATGTTTTGCACTCGCGTGGAAAAATCGCGGGTGTTCCTGCAACGCACCCGCACATTTTCCCGCAACGCCGTGTGAAAGAGGCCTAAAGGGTTAACAAAGTTTGTAAAATCTTTTTGAGTAACTTGAGGGGTGTAGTTTCTACAATGTGGTCATTTATGGGGGGTTTCTATCTATTATGTAAACCCCACAAAGTGACTTTAGACCTGAACGGGTCCTTAAAAAGTGGGTTTTGGAAATGTTCTTAATTTTTTTTTTAATTGCTTCTAAAATTCTAAGCCTTCTAATGTCCCCCAAAAATAAAAAGACATTTATAAAATGATGCAAACAAAAATATTAGACATATGGGGAATGTTAAGTAATAAATATTTTATGGGGTATCACTTTCTGTTTTAAAAGCAGAGAAACTGAAATTTATAAAATTGCTAATTTTTGATTTTTTTTTGCAAATTTGGGATTTTTTCAAAAATAAAGGTGAAATATATTGACTCAAATTTATGACTATCATGAAGTACAATGTGTCATGAGAAAACAGTCTCAGAATGGCTTCGATAAATAAAAGCGATCCAAAGTTATTACCACATAAAGTGACACATGTCAGATTTGAAAAAAATGGCCTGGACAGGAAGGTAAAAACTGGCCCGGGCTAGAAGGGGTTAATACAGGATTAGTGTCTTTTTTTGAGAAACAGCACCACTCAAGGGCTGTCTGAAATTGTAGCACAGTCTAATTAATTGAATAAGCTGAGCTGTAATACCATGCTTAGCCTATTTCCAAGAGTGGTGCTGTTTCTGTAAAAAAAAATATAATAATCTAAATCATCTTGACGTCCTCTTTAAAAAGTCTATATCAGGTGAAAACAACATATCAATTGCATCTCTCACCTACGTTTTCCTCTTATTTCGAAGGAACACACACTATATTAATTTGACAGCACAAGTGCTCACTGTCAACTTCACGCCAATAAGATCTGACTGTGGCGTTTAACTTTTCCTTATTCATAAGCTTCAATTTAATAAACATCAGGACCCCGGCATTTGACACTCTCAAAGATCAGCTTTCACTTGGTGGAATCGGTGGAAAACATTAAAATTATTATTTTTTAACCCCCACCTTGGTACTTAACAGGTTTATAATAAGGAAGGAAAGATTTCGAAATAGGAGGCAAATGTGCTCCCTTACCAGAGGAAAAACTGAGCCCAAAATTATAATTTTTATTTAACACTTGGAAGAATCAATTATGTTAACGATTTAAACACAGAAGCAAATGATATTTGTTGGAAAATGACTAAAATATGCAGGGAACACGGCTGAGAATGGTAATGAAGGCATACCATTAGACTTTCAATCTTCACATGTAGCCCCATCTCTAGATTCCAAATTCTCAGCCTCAAGCAGGGGAATTGGCACAAACAAACCAGTCTCCCCTTAGGACGCATGACTAATTAGACTCTGCAGGAGACTAAACGAAAGACCCCGGGCCACGTAAACTGGACTCTGACAGCAAAAGCGAAAAATCTGCAACATTAAAAACAACGATTTGAAGAAAAGAGCATATGGGAGAAGAATTTTTAAGTGTATTTTGCTTCCAGATCACAAGATCGAATAAGAGAACACTTACTAAATATTAAATAAGAAAGAGAAATACACTTGTAGAAGGAAATTTCGCTGCCGCTTTATGGGGCACTTTCAATTTTTAATCTGTATTTGCCAAACAGTAATCTCCAGCGTTGGCTTTTGCACCGACTTTCTCTTTTGAACTTTGGTGAACTTTTATTAGCTGTAGTTATGAAAAGTTTATATTAGCAAAGTTACAATGGAATTCTTCCTGCTGTGGGTGATGGGTATTCACATAAATAAGGCACAGACATACAAAGTTGAAGCAGTTTTCCCTGAGAGAATGACTATATACTCGTGGGCAGAATGTAACATCTGGGCTCCATTTACTTGTAAATCAAAATCTCTAATGAAGTCTACCGCACACATACAAAATACCTACATATGGAATACACACATATACTGCACTCTGGAGCATAGGTGGTATCAAATGATAAAATAACTCACTCTACCACCATCCGGGTTCAACAATTTCTACACCTCTAGTAGAAGATCCTTGGTTGATTCTTTGGTTTCCATGTAGATGTGGTTTTAGTCCTGCAGAAGAGGCTTGTGTAGATTCAAGCCTGGAAGCAGAATGGGTCGAGGGCTTACCCTTTCATAATTATTTCCATGGTAGCCAAAAAGGGCTCTTTCTGTGGTACTTATGGTCATGATTATTGTTCCTCTGGCTGAACACATCGGTATACTCATGTACTCTACCGAGCACCCGAGCACAATGGAATTCAATGGGAGAACCCCAGGCATCCCCTGCTCAGAAGAGAAGAGCGTGTCTGGTTCACAAAACACGTTAAAAAATTGATGGAAACCAAAATAGTTTGGAAACAGCATTTGGAGGATGTCTAGATGTATCTTAAACTCCCATTATTTATGACATGCAATAGACAACCACACAAAGGCTATATGCCAAAAGCCGGGTATGTGCAAGCCAAAAATCTATCCATGAGACAGATAACAGTCAGCATACCTTACAATGACAGCCTTATGCACTATAAGACATTTCAAACCAGCTCTCATCTGACTGAGAGCCAGTAAGCCTCAAAGTTACTTCATATCTGTTGGATGGCTTGAGTGGACCTGCGCACCTAGATCAATATCATTAGGGTGACAAAAAGTTTTCTGATTGTCCTAACATAATATTCAAAAACCTTTCTATACAGTTTTGTCATGTAAACTCATTTGTATAAACATGGGCATATGGGAAAGACATGCAAATTCGCAATTAGAATATTCCCGATCATAAGACTGTGAAACCAATAGATGGTGCCATAGAGGGTTCTCTCTGTGGTACTTTCAGCATGATCACACTTGAGGTCATTGTCTTGTTGGCTTCTTCTACCAAAATGTTTTACTGTCAGCAAACCACTATCATCTTTATTTGTATACATTATTATCTTTCCATGTGTATGATCCATATACTCTTTTTACTCTGTAGTTTCCTCTTGTTTTGACTTTTCTGCTGGTTCTATGTACTTTTTTGGCATGTGCACAAAATTCTCCAATAATGTCTCCCACTCACACTTACGTTTTTTCTTACTTTTTCCTTTTATGTACCAAACTGTGTACTCAACAGTACAGGTGCCATGAAAAAGTATTCATACCCCTTGAACTTTTCCACATTTTTTTCATGTTACACCCACAAAATGAATGTATTTTCATTGTGTGAAATGAAAAAAAAAAAAGATACATGGGTTTTCAAAATTTTTAATAAATAAAAATCTGGAAATTGTGGTGTGCATTTGTATTCAGCCCAATGCACCCCCCTTCCTCCGAGTCAATATGCCGTGATCTTAAAGGGAACCTGTCACCTGGATTTTGGGTATAGAGCTGAGGACATGGGTTGCTAGATCGCCGCTAGCACATCTGTAATATCCAGTCCCCATAGCTCTGTGTGCTTTTATTGTGTAAAAAAACCGATTTGATACATATGCAAATTAACCTGATATGAGTCAGAGCTTGAAAATATGACTCTTCTCTGGTCACACAAGTAAGATATGACTCTTTTATGTTAATTTGCATATGTATCAAATAGTTATTTTTTTACTCAATAAAAGCACACAGAACTATGGGGACTGGATATTGCGGATGTGCTAGCGGCCATCTAGCAGCCCATGTCCTCAGCTCTATACCCAAAATCCCGGTGACAGGTTCCCTTTAAAGGGGTTCTGCACTTTGTTTTAACTGATGATCGGCGGGGGTCCGACACCCAGGACCCCCGCCGATCAGCTGTTTGAGAAGGCAGCACCGCTCCAGTAGCGCCTTCTCACTGTTTACCGCCGGCCCAGTGATGTCACGACTAGTATCAACTAGCGTGGGCGGGGCTAAGCTCTGTTCAGTTGAATGGAGCTTAGCCCTGTCCACGCTAGTTGATACTAGACGTGACGTCACTGGGTCGGCGGTAAACAGTGTGAAGGCCGCGCCGCTGCCTTCTCAAACAGCAGATCAGCAGGGGTCCCAGGTGTTGGACCCCCACCGATCAGATGCTGAAGATCCATCCAGAGGATAGATCATCAGTTAAAACAAAGTGCAGAACCCCTTTAACCATTCTATTGTAGTTCTGCCTGCATGTTTAGGATTGTTGTCCTGCTGCAAGGTGAACCTCCACCCCAGTCTCAAGTGTTTTGCAGCCTCTAGCAGGTTTTCAAGGATTGCCCTATATTTAGCTCCAGGGACTAAATTAATGTGTACTAAATATTGCATATTCAACTAGACAAGCTCTTCTTAGAATTAAACTGATTCTAGATCACCAGGACATTGTGGGTCTGACTTCTTTAAATTAAAGGGAACCTGTCATGTGGATATTTGATTATAATCTAACTAATTATATACAATCATTAACTACTAAAAAATACCTTAGATGTATTCACTTACTGGTGTGACAGATGGTTACCTCATAATATACACACAAAGATGCCGCATGCCGCATGCTAATGAGCTGATTTGAGTCCAGCGTGATGTCATTGAGTCCAGCGTATATATTTAATTCAGAGCTATAGCCACTCCCCTGCCCACCTGCTGCTGATTCATTTGGAAACAAACTGTCATTCAGCAGCAGGTGGGTGGGGAGAGTCAGGAGCTCATGAATATTCAGGAGTCATCATTATCAGCTGGAGCTTTTCAATACAAGATGTTGGCAGATTGACTGGGTCAATTAAAGAAAGTAACCCAGCATTTTGCTAAGAGAATCAGTCACTTATTTATGTTGCCCTTAGTTAGGACACCATAAAACTGGTGACAGGTTCCCTTTAACTCTCTGTCCAATTAGAATTAACAATAAAAAAGCTCGGAATGAGGTTTCATTACATTCAGCTGAGCTAGCCCTACAAGACACCATGCTTGGTTTTACATTGAATTTCCTGGTGACAGATTCCCTTTAAAATCTACATCATGTTCATTATTTCAATGTATTAGATCCTATAAATTACAAAATCCACAGCAAATATGTACCATGTTAGCATAGCCTAACAAGTTGCTCATTCCTGTAGATGCTCAGTTATCTAATAAATGTTTGAGTTCAACAAAGTTGCTCTTTGCATTGATTCCCATCTAGATTATAGAATGGTGCCCCGAGTTGAGGACCCTGTCTATGATGGCCGCATGCCATAATAGGGTACTTGGAACGGGTTTGTCCTAATGATTGACCCCTTCAAGAAAGAGACATGGAAACAAAATAGTTATAACAATGATAATAATAACAACAGCACTAACAGAATAATAGCAATCTTGCATATACTTAGCATGAGAAAGCAATCCATCGCCATAACCGTGCAGCAAAGCAATGCTACAACTAGTGAAAAGAAACAAGCTGCTTAATTGCTAATGTTATTAGTAGTAATTCACAATGGCTGCAGACAAGGCAAATTCTAAATAAAAGATGCAAGTAGCTGGAAATGGCAATGTTCTTCAAATCCCCAGAGTGGTAAGTAAACTAATAATATGCAAATTATTAATATGTAACCTGATTACATTATCACAATAACACTATGAGAAATCAGTTGATAATGAGCCGTTTCTTATTGTTTATAGGTTTCACAATGGGGGAATGCATTGACTTCTCAGCCACTAATTCCATTTTCTTGGAATAATAACTCTCAAAATGAAAAACAACCAAATAAAAGCCTAACACAGGCCTACAAAAGAAATGAATGTTACAAGTTCCGTAGATTAGTTATGTAAATTGCTGATTAAACTCACCTTGAAGCTGTTTTTGATGCCACTCTGTCAATGAATGAAAGGTAATTAAGGGAATGGAAAGAATCAGGGGTAAGACTGTCTATCAGAGTTAGGGGGTCATTCGGTTATGGTATACGGCTTACGGGTGATTTAATGACAACTTGCAAGTACATGAATGGACGGTACAGAGATCTTGCTGAGCATCTCTTTATACCAAGGACTGTAACCAGGACAAGAAGGCATCGTCTACATCTAGAGAAAGAAGGTGTCACCATCATCATAGGAAGGGATTCTGTACAGTATGTGTAGCAAGACTTAGAAAGACAGGAGGTTATGATTAGAGATGGCCTTGTGGTTCACCTGGCGGTCGTTTCACAGCAAACTTTGCTCGTTCGCGGTTCGCCGAATGGGTGAACATATGGCGATGTCTGCCTGCGCCATATTCTTTTACATTGTGAAGAACTTTGACCCATGACACATCCATCAGGTGGTACAGGGCAGCCAATTGAGACGTTTCAGCACATGGACATACCCCCTACCTTATAAATAAATGTGATCTGGCCGCCATTTTACATTCAGTGTTTTGCCAGTGTAGGGAGAGGTTGCTGTGTGGAGCAGGGACAGGCTTTTAGGGACACCAAACACTAGCTAATAGGGCCACAAAAGTCCTTTTAAGGACTGGTATAGGTGTGCTATCGATAGGTGTGATATACTGAGGGGTGTGATATACCAATAATATACTTTCTATATAGTGCATTTGGGTAGTGCAGCATTTGTTTGCGG
Source organism: Bufo bufo (assembly GCF_905171765.1). Taxonomy (NCBI): domain Eukaryota; kingdom Metazoa; phylum Chordata; class Amphibia; order Anura; family Bufonidae; genus Bufo; species Bufo bufo. The sequence goes on from NC_053397.1 coordinate 209,496,786, forward strand.
TTTAGCTGCATTACCTCAGCTACACAGAGTAACAAACGCCATTGGAAAAAATAATGTCTACTGGTGTGATATACCAGTTGCCCCCCCAAAAAAACGATTGAAGCAGGGGTGTTATATACCAATAATATACTTTCTATATAGTGCATTTAGGTAGTGCAGCATTTGTTTGCGGTTTTGCTGCGTTACCTCAGCTACAGATAGTGACAAACGTTATTGGAATAAATAATTTCTACTGGTGTGATTTACCAGTTGCCCCCCAAAAAAACTGATTGAAGCAGGGGTGTTATATACCTTCTTCCACAAATACTGCTCTTCTATAGGGACTTTTGTCACAGGGTCATTTTGAAAATGACAGGCAGAGGAAGAGGCAGGCCATTCCGCAGGGGTGGTAGTGGTCGGGCAGATGCACCAGGCCGGAGCCTAAGTGGGAAGTTGCAGAAGGTGCAAAGGACGCACCAGACTTGGTTGAGTGGCTCACTCAGCTTTCCGCTTCTGCACCCTCCTCATCCTCTCTTTCTGCACCCTCTTCACTCTCTGCTGTGTGCACTACCAAAGACACCACCACCACCACCATATCCCCTCCGCTCGAGTCAGAGGAATTATTTTCACATTCATTACAAGACCTTACTGATGCGCAGCCATTCTTGGCATCGGTTCAAGAAGAGGAGGTATCAACGGTCGCCACCCAGCAGTCTGACAACAGTACCCAGATCAGCCAAAGGAGGATGGTCCCCGCTGTTGCTGCCTACTCCGAGATCTCTAATGTCAGTGGTGGTGAAGGGGACGATGATGTGTCTATGGGCATCACGTGGGTGCCCACAAGAGAGGAAGAGGAGGGGAGTTCAGAGGGAGAGATGGAGCAGCAGATAGGGAGGAGAAGGAGGAGAAGCAGGCAGAACTTACAGTGCACAGGAGGCAAAAAGCAGACTGCAAATGTATCTGGAGCATGCCATCCACCATGCACGGTCAAATCTGGCGCTCCCAGGATGCCGGCACACGGCTCTGCAGAGTGGGCTTTTTTTAACGTGTCCGCTGGTGACAATAGTGTTGCCATCTGCATGCTGTGCTGTCAACGCATAAGTCGCAGTAAGCCCAACACTCACCTAGGGACGACCGCCTTAAGAAGGCTACTGGCCTCCCATCACCGAGCCCAGTGGGAGCAACATCGTCAGAACCCACAAAGACACACTCTTCTCTATCCCCTCCTTCTCCTCTCTCCTCCCATTTGTCCTCCACTCCACCTTCCACCGCGCCGTCGTCGCGTTTATCTGGCAAAAGGCAGGCCCAAATGTTCGAACGTAAAAAGTTGATGACGCTGGATAACCCTCTTGTCCAACGGCTGACCTTGTCGGAATTGTCAATTAACGCCATATAAATTGGTGGACTCGGAGGCCTTTAGAAAATTTTTGTCCATTGGGACACCGCAATGGAAGGTCCTTGGAAGGAAATATATCTCACAGAGGTGCATCCCGGAGCTATATGGCCACGTTCAGCAGAAAGTGAATGTATCTCTGGCACACAGTGTCGGTGCCAAGATACATCTGAACACAGACATGTGGTCTAGCAAACACGGGCAGGGAAGGTACATAACTTTTACAGCCCACTGGGTGAACCTTCTGACGGCCGTCAAGCATGCGACCCGTGGCATCCGTGTGGATTTGGTGTTACCGCCACGGATTGCATGCAGTCCTGCCTCTTCTTCTCCTCCTCCTTCTCCATCCTCCGTCTCCTCCTCGACTGACTCCTCCTTTTTCACTGCTACCGTCTCTTTCGCTGCGCCCCCAAAGCTCCCAAAAACCTATTTAACGTGCCAGGTGAAGAGTTGCCATGCTGTGCTGCGGCTGTTGTGCCTGGAAGCCAAGAGCCACACTGGTCCTGTACTCCTTTCAGATTTGCGGTCACAGACCGATCAGTGGCTAACCCCGCTCAATTTGACAGTTGGTAAAGTGGTGTGCAACAACGGTGCCAATCTGCTGAGAGCGCTGAAACAGGGCAAAATGACAACATGAGCTGTGCATGGCACATGTCCTGAACTTAGTCGTGCAGCGATTCGTTGCCAAATACCCCGGGGTCCAGGACGTCTTGCGGCAGGCCAGGAAAATCTCTGTCCATTTTAGAAGATCTTACACGGCCATGGCTCACCTTGCTGACCTTCAGCGGCGACACCACCTGCCCGTCAGACGTCTGATTTGTGAGTGCCCAACGCGATGGAACTCCACCTTGTATATGCTTGATAGGCTGCTCCAGCAGAAACGTGCAGTTAACGACTACCTGTACGAACTCTGCGACAGGACAGGTTCTGAGGAGCTTGGTTTTCTTCACCGCACCAGTGGCTGCTCATGTGTGACGCATGCAGACTTCTGCGGCCATTTGCTGAGATCACCAAACTGGTCAGTCGCAGCCAGGGCGGCATCAGTGACATCGCACCTTACGCTTCTTTCTGGAGTGTGCATTGCATCGTGTCATTGATCAAGTCGTCGAGGACCAGGAACAGGAAGATGAGGAAGTCGCAATGCTAAATGAATTCCCAGGGGGGGCTACTCCATCTGAGACAAGTCAGCAGGAGTCTAAAGAGGAGTCAGAGGAGGACGTGCAGGGGCAGAGGAGGAGCAAGAAGAGCATGCTTTAAACTTTTCTGGGATCCCTGGTGTTGTCCGTGGCTGGTGGGAGGAGACCTAGGACTGCATTATACTGGACGATGAGCAGGAGTCAGGCCACTCCACCGCTTCCAGTTTAGTGAAAATGAGGGCCTTCATGCTCCAGTGTTTGAAAAGGGACCCTCGTATAAAAAACATAAAGGGCAAGGACCATTACTGGGTGGCAACGTACTTAGTCCCCCGGTACAAACACAAAATGGCGGACATGTTACCACCATCACAGAGGGCTGTCAGAAGGCATCACTTCCAGGCCTTGCTTCGAGAAATGCTGCATTCTGCTGTTGCGGGCACTGTCAGAGGAATTTCCACTCACAGAGAAACAGTTGTGGGTACCAATCCAACAGCGCATGCAAGAAGAGGGCGGTTTGAAGATGTGTTGGTCACTTCGGATATGAGATAATTCTTGCAGCCAACCCATCGACAGCCGCCCTCCGGATCCAGCCTCAGGGAACGCCTAGACCGAAAGTTGTCCGACTACATCAGGTTAATGGCCGATGTGGACGCTCTGAGAAGCAAGGAACCCCTGGACTACTGGGTGTGCAGGCTTGACCTGTGGCCAGAGCTGGCACAATTTGCCATGGAACTGTTGGCTTGCCCTCATCCAGTGTCCTGTCCCAAAGGACGTTCACTGCAGCAGGGGGGATCGTGACTCGCCTACCTCACGACAGTGTGGACTACCTCACATTATAAAAATGAATGAGGCATGGATCCCGGAGGAATTCAACACCTGTGACGACCACGTTTAATTGAATTTCCTCATGCCAGCCCACAAATATCCTATTAACTAATATCATTTTTTTTCTTTCAAGAGTGGGGATTTTGTTAGCCATGTTTTTAATCCAATTTAAAATTTTTAGTTCTTTTAAACATATGTATTTGACTTGTATTTGTACTGGCCTTCAGTAAAATTTATATCCATTGACCATCTAATAGACCTCCAGCCACATATTTACTTGTTCTTTTATGTACCCTGAATGTATAATTTTTGGTGCCTGTAGTACACTGGCCTGCTGGAAAATGTATATCCAATGACCGTGCATTCTACCTCCAGCCACATACTTACTTGTTCTTTTATGTACGCTGAATGAATAATTGTTGCGGCCTCGGAGGAATTCAACACCAGTGACGACCACGTGTTACACTTTTTTTTATATTCAGATGCTGCGATCATGTATGAACGCGGCATCTGAAAGGTACCACTATCTCAGCTCCCTGTCATTGCATCCACTACTTACAAAAATAATTTTTGTAAAATTCGGCGAATCAGCCAAATCGAACTTTTGAAAAATTCGCTCATCTCTAATCACAAGTTATAGAATTTATGGAGATGGGGTCTTTATTAAGGGGCTTTTTCTGATTGTCAACTTTGGGGTCAGGAAGGACTTTTTTCCATTAATACAAGGCAGTTAACATCTGCCTAATGTTTTTTTCTCCTTTCCTCTGGATCAACACAGTAGAATTACAAGTGGACCTGATGGACATTGTCAACTACAGTCAGGTCCATAAATATTGGGACATCAACACAATTGTAACATTTTTGGCTCTATACACCACCACAATGGATTTGAAATGAAACGAACAAGATGTGCCTTAACTGCAGACTGTCAGCTTTAATTTGAGGGTATTTACATCCAAATCAGGTGAACGGTATAAGAATTACAACAGTTTGCATATGTGCCTCCCACTTATTAAGGGACCAAAAGTAATGGGACAATTGGCTTCTCGGCTGTTCCATGGCCAGGTGCGTGTTATTCCCTCATTATCCCAATTACAATGAGCAGATAAAAGGTCTAGAGTTCATTTCAAGTGTGCTATTTGCATTTGTTGCTGTCAGCTCTCAAGATGAGATCCAAAGAGCTGTCACTATCAGTGAAGCAAGCCATCATTAGGCTGAAAATACAAAACAAACCCATCAGAGAGATAGCAAAAACATTAGGCGTGGCCAAAACAACTGTTTGGAACATTCTTAAAAAAAAGGAACGGACCGGTGAGCTCAGCAACACCAAAAGACCCGGAAGACCACGGAAAACAACTGTGGTGGATGACCAAAGAATTCATTCCCTGGTAAAGAAAACACCCTTCACAACAGTTGGCCAGATCAAGGACACTCTCCAGAAGGTAGGTGTATGTGTGTCAAAGTCAATAATCAAGAGAAGACTTCACCAGAGTGAATACAGAGGGTTCACCACAAGATGTAAACTATTGGTGAGCCTCAAAAACAGGAAGGCCAGATTAGAGTTTGCCAAACGACATCTAAGGCTACTTTCACCCTAGCGTTCAGAGAGGATCCGTCTGCATTATGGTTTAGAAAAAATTCTAAGTGTGAAAGTTGTTCAGAAGGATCCGTCCAGACTTTACATTGAAAGTCAATGGGGGACGGATCCGTTTGAAAATTGAGCCATATTGTGTCAACTTCAAACGGATCCGTCCCCATTGACTTACATTGTAAGTCTGGACGGATCCGTTTGCCTCCGCACGGCCAGGCGGACACCCGAACGCTGCAAGCAGCGTTCGGGTGTCCGCCTGCTGAGCGGAGCGGAGGCTGAACGCTGCCAGACTGATGCATTCTGAGCGGATCCGCATCCACTCAGAATGCATTGGGGCAGTACGGATGCGTTCGGGGCCGCTTGTGAGAGCCTTCAAACGTAGCTCACAAGCGGAGCCCCGAACGCTAGTGTGAAAGTACCCTAAAAAAGCCTTCACAAATCTGGAACAACATCCTATGGACAGATGAGACGAAGATCAACTTGTACCAGAGTGATGGGAAGAGTATGGAGAAGGAAAGGAACTGCTCATGATCCTAAGCATACCACCTCATCAGTGAAGCATGGTGGTGGCAGTGTCATGGTGTGGGCATGTATGGCTGCCAGTGGAACTGGTTCTCTTGTATTTATTGATAATGTGACTGCTGACAAAAGCAGCAGGATGAATTCTGAAGTGTTTCAGGCAATATTATCTGCTCATATTCAGCCAAATGCTTCAGAACTCATTGGACGGCGCTTCACAGTGCAGATGGACAATGACCCAAAGCATGCTGCAAAAGCAACCAAAGAGTTTTTTAAGGGAAAGAAGTGGAATGTTCTGCAATGGCCAAGTCAATCACCGGACCTGAATCCGATTGAGCATGCATTTCACTTGCTGAAGACAAAACTGAAGGGAAAATGCCCCAAGAACAAGCAGGAACTGAAGACAGTTGCAGTACAGGCCTGGCAGAGCATCACCAGGGATGAAAGGATTGACAGCAAAGGATTTGTAACCAAGTATTAAAAAGTGAAAGTTTGATTTAGGATTATTATTCTGTCCCATTACTTTTGGTCCCTTAACAAGTGGGAGGCACATATGCAAACTGTTGTAATTCCTACACCGTTCACCTGATTTGGATGTAAATACCCTCAAATTAAAGCTGACAGTCTGCAGGTGAAGCACATCTTGTTCGTTTCATTTCAAATCCATTGTGTTGGTGTATAGAGCCAAAAATGTTAGAATTGTGTCCATGTCCCAATATTTATGGACCTGACTGTATGTTATGATGTTTGTTTTTATGTCACTATGATTTACTTATCTCCAAACTGTGGTTTTATTACTTCCAGCATGGGATATGCAACTGTCATGGCACACTGAGAGTTGTAGTTTGAGACCAACAGAGGCAGCACATATAGCCTCAGCAGTATTTTTTGTTTTTTTTGTTAAGAACATACATTTTTGAAATATCCAATTACCTAATGAGTTAACACAGAAGTTTCCTTGTTCAGGTCACTTAGAAATTAGTGTGTTACATAAACAGCCCATTGATTTAAGTGGGCATTATGTAATGCTTCATCTAATCTGTGGTGGCGCTGCAGGGAATTTGAACAGTTGCCACCAGGTTCTTCCAAGGATTGCACATGATTGCTGAAGATCCCAGGCCACTCTGTTAATGTCAGAGGAGCATTCTAACAATTTCCCAAGGAAGACAACCCTTGTAACCAATTAATCATCTTTAAAAAAAACTTTAACTTTCTAATATACATGTAATTTTAACTGAACTTTTAAAAAAAACTCTGCAAGCTGTTGGATGGAAGCTTCATATATAAAAACTCCCCGTCTATGGTAGCCAAACGCTCATTTTTCATTTTTACATGAAGCTTAGAAAATCCAAACATTGGCTGCCGTGAGGAGCATCACCATTTTTTTCTCAGAGGCTGTTCTGATTCATGAGGTCCTTTTGATCCAGATTAATGGCTGTAACCTGTACAAGGATATATGACCCTCCTTTTGTACAGTGTGGTTACTCACGTCTACATCTATCTGTCATTTACTAGAACGTTTCTTACCAATTTGGTTGAATAGACAATTCTCAGTGTCCTCATAAATTTGAGGCTGCATTCAAACGTCCAGATTCAAAAGTTCAATGTCCTGGCTGAGCTTCGGGTTTACTAAACCAAACTCATGGCATCATAGGAATGCATCAGACTAGGAATCAGTGTCAGACTGGCCCACTAAAGTACCAAAGGCTCTCCAGTTGGCCCAGGCTCTGATACCATAGTGGGCCCCAAAAGTCCAGTAGATAAAACTCATTTGGAGCTACTTTGTGAGTCAATCACAAAGAGTCTTGTTATTTGACTCAAAACCGATTTGACTTTATTGATGACATGCAGGTTTGGCCCCAAGCTTAATTTCCTCTGGTGAGCTCAAGGAACCGCAGTCTGACACTGCCAGAAACATGTCCAAAATGCAGATTCCGGAATCTGGACATTTAAATCTGGCTTTAGACCATAAGGTACCACGAGGGGACAAAATTTGCACTCAATAATTATAGGCCTGGTGCATGCAAATGTGCCTCACTAGATAATTATAATTCCCAGATCACAATCCCACAAAGAAATAATGAAGACTGAGGTGTCTTAGAAGTTGAGATATCCTCACAATAACTCCTTTTTCTAATAAAACATAGACAATATAATACATATCCCAGAAACATGACCTATGCAGTAAAACATCTGGAGATCTACAAAGGATTATGGTATTAGTCTTAGCACCTTGTCAGTGCTATGTCACATATATGAATGCCACAGACCCGTGAATATAACACACTGATCTAATTATTGATATGTAGGTAAATAATTAGAAGCAGGTTTGCATGCACTTATTCTATTAGCCTATAGATGTTTATCATCCAGAACCTTGGAGTTGCTCCATTTATGTTGTTTTTATATTATGCAGCTGAACTTATATTATGTGAAATACCATGGCTTTGTATACATTGTGCAATGGATAACGCAGTCCATTACACGGGGAACATCCCAAAATAAATCATAATTTGAAGAGGACCCGTTGTTTCTCTTGATAGGTCTATTTTTATGAATACTTGTATTCCCTATGTAGTAAAAATTCGGGAGCAACTTTTCCAAAAACTCTATAGAGTGCTGCTCCTCTGTTATTTTTCTGTTAAATTTGTGAATCAATTAGTACCTGAGTGTTACCAGTTGGGGGTGTATCAGACTGTTTTGGGACGCACCTCTTCAAGAAAGGGAATTTTATCCAAACCTCTTTTAACAAAACCTAGATCACCTTTAGGTTTGGTGATGATGGGGTTAAATTCAGTAGATCTGTGAGGAGGAGTCCTGAGTGTTACAGCTACAATATATGCCATAAAATACAGCAATATTAGGACTGGGAGAGGAGGACACAGTTTTTTGCTCCCTTTCCCAATATTGTTTGTAGAACAAAGGTTATTATAACCTTCATTCTTGACATCACTCCAGGCCCATTAGACAGGGAGAACCCTATGGAGCTTTAATGACGCTTAAAAATCTATGTACACTTTTGGGGGGTATTATTTATTTATTATTGCATTATGGTCGTGGCTACGGATACTGGTGCTAGCGCAGTGAAGCCCAGGAAAACCTAACTGTATTGCTAACTAAATAGGCCTGGATTGTGCCCATAGCCGCGAACGTGGGTAGCCTATAAGGGGGCATACCCTGAGAAAGCCCTTGAAAAAGGGGAGGGAAGGTGGGGCACAGGATGCCGCCAGCGCCGGATGACCGTGGGAGGGGAGCTTATAAAGCCTACGTCCCTCCCACAATCACAGGCTTCAACAGCCTTGACCATTATGGTCGTGGCTACGCATACTGGTGCTAGCGCAGTGAAGCCCAGGAAAACCTAACCGTATTGCTAACTAAGTAGGCCTAGATTGTGCCCATAGCCGAGAACGTGGGTAGCCTATAAGGGGCCAGAAAGTCAAGCAAAGGTGGATTAGTATTTTTATTGAATGGTACACGGTTTACAATGCCAGTTTGCGGAAAACGTCTGAAATTTCCTGATGCGGATTGGGAATGTACCTGGTGAAGCAAGATGATTCCCAACGTCCCATCTTGCGGATCATATGACTGGGTACGTTGTGCTTGGAGGCTGCGGAAGCCGCCCCGATCCGAAAGGAGTGGCCTGATATGGTTTTGGGATCGAAACCTAGGCCTGCAACTAGTAGACGAATGTGGGAAACTAATTGCGCGGTCGTGAGGGGCTTGGATTTGAAGGGCAGTAGCGGGCTGTCTGGGGAGGAATGGCCCAAGGAGCTCATTAATTGGTTGAAGACCTGGACTGGGCACCATTTGTTGAATGACCTGAAATATTTAACTTGGACTGGAGGCCCTGATTGCGACGTTTTGGTGGAAGGCAGTAGCAAGATGAAATGGTCATGATTCTAAGCTAGCTGGCTCTTGGTCAGACCCTTGGATTTTGGGAAGAAACCTGTGAATTCCCCTGGCTGCAAAAACCCATAGAAACCTAAATACATGGCTGCCTTTATAACGGTGCTGGGATGGAGCCCGAAAGGGTTGCTGTCTAGGGAATTTGAAAGCTTCCTAAACAGATCCCCTGAAATTGGTTGCCTGGTAGGAGTGCATGGCAGGCTGCTTTTTTGAATCCCCCTAAGAACAGCCCTGATGGCGGGGGATGCAATTATCGCCTTACTACCGGGATGTTTGAGGGTGAAGTAGTATTGCACCCCTGCCATGTACAATCTGATGGAATTGTAGCCAAGTTTGAGGTGGAGGTGATAATAAGCTAAAAAAGGCATCAAATAAGGTGGTCCTATCCATGCCGCTCCCAGGATGGAGACGTGAAATTTTTTGGAAGCTGTTCCAACCGGTTTTATAGTTTCTAGCTGTGTTGGCTGATAGTGATTTTTGTATGAGGGATTTGGCGGATGAAATGATTTGTGCTAGTCCATGCTTAGGGTGTTGAACTCTGGAGGGGACAATCCTGCTGGCTCTGCCTCCGGCATGACCTGGAAGAAATGGTGGAAATGGAAGCGTGATGGGGTTGAATTCAGTAGATCTGTGAGGAGGAGTCCTGAGTGTTACAGCTACAATATATACCATAAAATACAGCAATATTAGGACTGGGAGAGGAGGACATAGTTTTTTGCTCCCTTTCCCAATATTGTTTGTAGTACAAAGGTTATTATAACCTTCATTCTTGACATCACTCCAGGCACACTAGACAGGGAGAACCCTATTGATTAGGAAGTGAACCTGGTGGGGGTTGTGGTGATCACGGAGAAGTGCGGCTAGCAGGTCCACGTTGACCATGCCTAGTCACTTGTTTCTGGCGGTTCTGTTTGGGCAAACCGACAGGGGGTGGGCCCTGAAACAAGTGGAGCAGACATGGAGCGCTCTGCACTGATTGTAATTGCAGGTTGCAAAGTTGTAATTGTTGCACACCTGACTGTTGCCTAGGAAAACTATAGGGCGAACCAGTTTGTCCGTGCCCGTGTTGTGTCTTGGCTGGGACCCCGAGGTGCCTGCCACAGGCCTAGGCTGGGACGTTGGAAGGCTGGGATTTGGACACCAATCTTAGGCTGCAGAATGGATTGACATGATGAGCAAGCAGGGGCTTTGAGGCGGCGAAATGTCGGCAAAACAGCTCAATGTCCAGGGATGCCCAATTGGTGACCCATTGGAACTGGGTGAGGGCCGCCGCGGCTTTGGCCGAAAAGGAGCGATGGTAGTCATAGAATGCGTGCCCTCCGTACTTGTGCCCCAGGTCCGTGACCCTGTACAAGTACAAATCTAGCTCCTCGTGCCTTACAGGGAAGGCGGAGCAGATTATGTCCCTGAACAGGCTGAAAACCAGGACGAATTCTGGGATGGAAAGTTTCCTGTTTAATCGGGCATCCCTGGATCTGAGAACTATCGACACATTTTCGCAAGCGATGGCCCTATTCTCAACCATGTCGTGGGTGGCAATGAGAATAGCGGCCAAATTGATGTCCTTTCCCCCCAAGATGTCTCGTTTGATGGTGATCAAGAGAATGCCAAGAGTGTGCAAAGCAGTAATCAAAGCAAAAGGTGGCTACTTTGAAGAACCTAGAATATGACATATTTTCAGTTGTTTCACACTTGTTTGTTATGTATATAATTCCACATGTGTTAATTCATAGTTTTGATGCCTTCAGTGTGAATCTACAATTTTCATAGTCATGAAAATAAAGAAAACTCTTTGAATGAGAAGGTGTGTCCAAACTTTTGGTCTGTACTGTATATGGAAGAGAAAGGGCGTGGGCGGAGTCCGAACCACCCTCCCCTGCCCTGGACGGCCCCGGAGACTAAGCCAGGCGGCCGGGGAGCCGGTGCCTGGCCGGCAGGCGAAACCGCAAGCGCAGCGGCTGAATTGTGGGGTACCCACTGGATGTCCGAACCGGCGCTGCAAGATGAAACTATGTGGCGGGGACGCGGGTGGAGGGTGAGAACCACCGAACATACTTACCTGGCTGATGCCTCGTGCGTGTAGGACTGGCAAAACCGGATGTACAACAGCACAGGATGACGCCAGCGCCGGATGACCGTGGGAGGGGAGCTTTTAAAGCCTATGCCCCTCCCAAAATCACAGGCTGCAACAGCCTTGACAATTGTACTCATTTGAGCTGAAAATATATATTTTTTATTTGGCCAATAGAGTCTTTTTCTTTGTACAGAGCAAAAATGCTCTAATAGCAGCCTCTGGAGTTTCTCTCTTTTCCATCTGTTGGGGAGCTGACAGACTCCTTATCTCTGCTCTCTTACATTATAAACACTCAATATAGCTCAGTTCTTAACACGCTGATAAGAATGTGGCTTTAATAAGTGTTTATGACATCTTCGTAGTTTAGAGATAAGGTTTATTAGATGATCGGCACAAAGTGAAAGTACCGGTAACACAGTAAGAAAAACAGTTAACCTTTTGTGACAGAACGGCTCAATATTTTTAATAAAGGCCAATTGAAAATACATTTTTTAACCACAAATGAGTAAAATGCAACTATAAACAAAAATTGCCTGCAAAGGTGTACATAGCCTTTAATTTTCACAACAGTGCAGAATTGAACTTTATCTATAGCACTACTATTGGTGTCTCCCGGTACTCAGTTAACCCCATGTCTTATAGTAGGGTCAACACTGACAGGCAACAAATATACAGAAGTAAACTTACCAATAGATGACAGGAACTGAATTATGGCAAACACATGATAACACAAAGAGATGAAGGAGAAGACAGTTGATAGAGCAGATAGAAGATGATGAATACAGAAAACAGATGAATGATGGTGAACAATAAAAAATGACAATGATAGAAACTAACCTTAACCTATAATACTAACCCAACAAGACTCAAGAAGGATCTAGGACCCAGAGACAAATCAAAAACCAAACTCAGAAAATAGACAATTAACAAAATCCACATGAAAACAACAAGCAACAAATATCAATGCAGCAGCAATGAGGGGCTAAGAATGGCTACAGGTATGAAGCTACATAGGCAACACAAATCTAGGCTTGTAAAAACGAAGGCCTCTTTCAGATGGGCGAGATTTCCGCGCGGGTGCGATGTGTGAGGTGAACGCATTGCACCCGCACTGTATCCGGACCCATTCATTTCTATGGGGCTGTGCAGATGAGCTTTGATTTTCACGCATCACTTGTGCGTTGTGTCAAAATCGCAGCATGCTCCTCTTTGTGCGTTTTCCACGCAACGCAGGCCCCATAGAAGTGAATGGGGCTGCGTGAGAATCGCAAGCATCCGCAAGCAAGTGCGGATGCGATTTTCACGCATGGTTATAAGGGAAAATAATAATATTCTTAATACAGAATACATAGTACAATAGGGCTGGAGGGGTTAAAAAAATAATAATGGTGATGGATCATGTGATGGACCATGTGATGAGCGCAGTGACGTCACCACAGGTGCTTTTCCTCACAGATGAAGACAGAAGAGAAGCCGAGCTGCGCGAACAAGTGGATTAAGGTGAGTTAAAAATTTTTTTTTTTTTTTTTTTAACCCCTCCAGCCCTATTTTACTAAGCATTCTGTATTCAGAATGCTATTATTTTCCCTTGTAACCATGTTATAAGGGAAAATAATACAATCTACACAACCTTGAACCCAAACCTGAACTTCTGTGAAGAAGTTCGGGTCTGGGTACCACATTCAGTTTTTTATCATGCGCGTGCAAAACACATTGCACCCGCGCAATAAAAACTGAACAAAGGAACTGCAATTGCACCGGGACGCATCCGGAGCCAAAACGTGAGGCCGGTGTGAAAGAGGCCTAAGGATTGGCACACAAATGCCCAGACCTCATGCTACAGTATAACCAGCAACTAAGGAGTAGAAAGCGTGAACATTAGTGTTGGTCGAGCACCAAAGTGCTCGGGTGCTCTGGCCGAACACATCAGGATGCTCGGGTGCTCCACCGAGCACCTGAGCACAATGGAAGTCAAAGGGAGAACCCGAGCATTAAACCAGGCACCCCCTGCTCTGAAGAGGGGAGGGTGTCTGGTTCACAGGAAAAGGTCAAAAATTTATAGAAACACCACCGAAATGGTTCAGGAACAGCATGGGGAGGATGTCTGGATGCATCTTGGACGCCCAGGTCTCTGCTGGGAACGATGTTGTCCGAGTAGTACACCACTTTTACAGACTGACAATAATACGCACCAAACCGAAGATAAAATTGATTTTAGAGGAAAAATTGTTAGGAAACATTCTTTCCTGTATATTTACTTGTATATACAGTGCAAGTGCTGCCAAAAGGAAGAGGCACTCTGATACAACCTGTATATCACGTAAAGGAGGGCCTCATTCACATTGTGGTATAATTGTTCAGGTAGTGGGACTCCTACACTCATAAAGCCTATGGAATAAAGGAAAGGGCTGCCAAAAATTACAAGGAACCGGCACTACAATACACCATTTATTACACATAAAGGAGGGTATCATACACACCCTTGAAAAATTATGATTGATGGCCTGCTGGTGACCCTCAAAAACATTAGGAGCAAGGGCCTGCTGGTGACCCTATAAAACATTATGGGTGAGGGCCCGCTGCTAAGCTGACCCTCTAAAACATTAGGAGCGAGGGCAGCCTAATAAACATGTTGATATGATATGACAAGAAAAGAGAGATTAACCCATATACCCTTTTTAGTGGTGGAAGGGGTGCATAGGAATACAGTTTTATTCAATACACCATAAAAGCCAAATTTAGAGTGCCTTTATGTTCAGCCGCTTTCCTCTGGTGGAGTAGAGAAGTCAGGGGCAATCCAGGCCTTGTTCATTTTTATAAGAGTCAACCGGTTAGCATTTTCAGTTGACAGGCGGATGCGCTTATCAGTTATTATGCCCCCAGCAGCACTAAATACACGCTCAGACAAAACGCTGGTGGCGGAACAGGCAAACACATCCAAGACGTAGAGCGCCAGTTCGTGCCATGTGTCCAGCTTGGACATCCAATAGTTGTAAGTCACACAGGGATTACTAAGGATGCTGACACGGTCTGCTACGTACTCCTTCACCATTTTCCAATTTTTTTTCCTCCTTATGACACTAGGCCGCACATCAGGTTGAGGGTGCTGGCGGGGTGTCATAAAACTGTCCCAGGCCTTGGAGAGTGTTGCCCTGCCTCTGTTGGAACTGCTGTGTGTTCCCCTCGTCTCCCCTCCTTGGTTGGCCAAAGAACTACGTACTCTGCAGCCACCGTTGTCAGCTGGAAATTTTTGGAGCAACTTTTCCACAAGGACCTTCTGGTATTGCACCATTTTGCTTGTCCCCTCCACAACAGGAATGAGAAATGAGAAGTTCTCTTTGTAGCGGGGGTCAAGAAGGATGAACAACCAGTAATCTATGTTTGCCAAAATGCATACAACATGAGGGTCACGGGAAAGGCAGCATAACATAATGTCAGCCATGTGTGCCAGAGTCCCAACAGACAAGACTTCGCTGTCCTCATCAGGAAGATGACTCTCAATCTCCTCATCCTCTTCCTACTCTTCTACCCATCCACGCTGAACAGATGGAATAAAACTACCATGGGTACTACCCTCTGTAGCGGAGGCAACCGTCTCCTGCTCCTCCTCCTCATCATCCAATTTGGGCTGAGAAGACGAACTGAGAGTGGTCTGGCTATCACCTTGTGTACTGTTTTCCCCCATTTCCACCTCTTCCACATGCAAAGCGTCCGCCTTAATTGTGAGCAGCGAGAGTTTGAGTAGACACAGATGTGGGATGGTTACGCTGATAATAGCGTTATGCTGCTCACCATCTGTGTTGATTCCTCAAAGTTGCATAAAACCTCACAGAGGTCAGACATCAATGGCCACTCTTCGCTTGTGAAGAGCGGAAGCTGACTGGAAAGGCAACGACCATGTTGCAGCTGGTATTCCACTACTGCCCTGTGCTACTCACAAAGCCTAGCAAACATTTTGAACGTGGAGTTCCAAAACTTGCTCACGTCACACAACAGTCAGTGAGCTGGCAATTGCAAGCGCTGCTACACCGTTGCCAGACTGGCGGAAGCTGTCGATGACTTGCAGAAATGGGCACACACGCGGCGCACTTTCACTAGTAGCTCGGACAAATTGGGGTAGGTTTTGAGAAACCGCTGAACCACTACGTTAAACACGTGGGCTATGCATTGTATGTGTGTGTGTGTGCTTCGCGAGCTCCAAAACCACAACCAAGTTACGGCCGTTATCAGGTTCTAGGTTGAGTGGCGAGAGCCACAGCTCAGTCTGGTCCCTTATCCCCTGCCACAGCTCTGCGGCGGTGTGCTGTTTGCCACCTAAGCAGATCAGTTTAAGCACGGCCGGTTGCCGCTTCCCCACTGCAGTGCTACACTGCTTCTAGCTACTGACTGATGTCTGACTGGTGCTGCAAGATGATAATTCAGAGCTTGAATTGGAGAAGGAGGCAGAGGAGGAGAAGGGAGGGTTGCAGCCACTAAAGTAGGTGGTATCGGAAACCCTGATGGAAGTAGGGTCTGCAATTCTGCAATATTGGCGGCTGGGGACAGAGTACCACGGGACAGCCTGGGGTATAGACATCTGTATGCTGCGCTGGGACACAGAAGTGGAAGTGCTATCTGATGGTGCTTGCAAAGGTATAGGTGCATGGCTAGAGGCATCTGGGCCTGCGTCTTGGACAGGGGATTGGCTAGCACGTAACTCAGGGGAAGAGGAGGCAGTGGTTTGACCCGCAGACACTGGTTGTGGACCCAGGCGTTTGGCCCACCTATTAGGGTGCTTTGCTGCCATGTGGCGGATCATGCTGGTGGTAGTGAGGTTGCTAGTGTTCACGCCCCTGCTCATTTTGGTATGGCATAGGTTGCAAATGCCAATTCTTTTATCGTCTGCACTTTCCTAAAAAAAGCGCCAGACTGCCGAACACCTACCCCTTGGCAAGGGAGATTGCCACTAGGGGGTGCTCTGGGGAACAGTTGTGGGCCTGTTTGCTGTGGCCCGACTTCTCCCTTTTGCCACCCCACTGCCTCTTCCAGCCTGTTGCGGTGCTGCAGATCCCTCCCCCTCTGTACTGCTGTCCTCGCTCGGCTTGCCACCTTCCCAGGTTGGGTCAGTGACTTCATTGTCCAGCACCTTCTCTTCCACTTCCTCACTCTGGTCATCCTCCTGACTTGTTGACCTAACAACAACCTCAGTTATTGATAACTGTGTCTCATCATCATCATCCACCTCGTGAAACACTAATTGCCGTTCCCCACCATCATCTTCTTCTGACTGTGGATGCTCTAGAGTTTGGGATTTAAGGCACAAGATCTCCTCATGTCCCTTTTCAAGCTGGCTTGACGAAAGGTCCAAATTAATAAATGGCGATCAAAACAGCTCCTTGGAATATCCGAGTGTGTGATCATTTGTTTGCCAAGACTCCCCATGGTGGGTGGAAGGAGGATCAGGGTGAGGATTCTGTTGACCAGACACTTGGCTACTGAGACTGGATTTTGTGGAAGACAGGGTGGTGCTTAACCGACTGGAAGCATTATCTGCTGCAATCCAACCGACCACCTGGTCGCACTGGTCTGACTTCGAGAGTGGTGTCCTGCACCGCCATGCAAACTGGGACATTAAGCTAGGTATCGTGAATGAGTGTGTTTCTTGTGATCTGGCAGCAGGCACAGTTTCACCACGCCCAGGGTCACGACCCCTGCGTGCACCATCAGCAGCACGGCCACTTCCCCGTCCCTTACTGCTCGCCTTGCGCATATTAAATGGTATATATGCTTGCAAGTATGTCACACGTACAGTAGCGCAGGTTTTGTAAGTGTATGCGCACAAAAAGTATTAAGAATGTCTCAGATATTTTTAGAATGCGCACACGTTAAATAGGAGGTATAGCGCAAGTAATGTCGCTGTCCCCACCGCCTAATAAAAAATTACACTGAACTAATGTCACTGATATTTAGGATGGGAAAATGTTATACAGGAGATGTAGCGCATGTAATGTCGCTGCCACCAGCAGCAAAAAAATTAGACTAAATGTCACTGATATTTCAGATATGCAAACGTTATACAGGAGATTAAGCACAGATAATGTAACTGTCCGCAGCGGACACCGTCTACAGAAAAAGTACACTGGATGTCACAGATATTTCGGATGTGCACACGTTACACAGGAGATGTAGCGCAGATAATGTCGCTGTCTGCAGCGCCAAACAATTGCAAGCTTTTTAGCGCAAGTTGTGCTAAAAATACACTCACCTAAAGAATTATTAGGAACACCTGTTCTATTTCTCATTAATGCAATTATCTAGTCAACCAATCACATGGCAGTTGCTTCAATGCATTTAGGGGTGTGGTCCTGGTCAAGACAATCTCCTGAACTCCAAACTGAATGTCAGAATGGGAAAGAAAGGTGATTTAAGCAATTTTGAGCGTGGCATGGTTGTTGGTGCCAGACGGGCCGGTCTGAGTATTTCACAATCTGCTCAGTTACTGGGATTTTCATGCACAACCATTTCTAGGGTTTACAAAGAATGGTGTGAAAAGGGAAAAACATCCAGTATGCGGCAGTCCTGTGGGCAAAAATGCCTTGTGGATGCTAGAGGTCAGAGGAGAATGGGCCGACTGATTCAAGCTGATAGAAGAGCAACGTTGACTGAAATAACCACTCGTTACAACCGAGGTATGCAGCAAAGCATTTGTGAAGCCACAACACGCACAACCTTGAGGCGGATGGGCTACAACAGCAGAAGACCCCACCGGGTACCAATCATCTCCACTACAAATAGGAAAAAGAGGCTACAATTTGCACGAGCTCACCAAAATTGGACTGTTGAAGACTAGAAAAATGTTGCCTGGTCTGATGAGTCTCGATTTCTGTTGAGACATTCAAATGGTAGAGTCCGAATTTGGCGTAAACAGAATGAGAACATGTATCCATCCTCTGATGGCTACTTCCAGCAGGATAATGCACCATGTCACAAAGCTTGAATCATTTCAAATTGGTTTCTTGAACATGACAATGAGTTCACTGTACTAAAATGGCCCCCACAGTCACCAGATCTCAACCCAATAGAGCATCTTTGGGATGTGGTGGAACTGGAGCTTCGTGCCCTGGATGTGCATCCCTCAAATCTCCATCAACTGCAAGATGCTATCCTATCAATATGGGCCAACATTTCTAAAGAATACTATCAGCACCTTGTTGAATCAATGCCACGTAGAATTAAGGCAGTTCTGAAGGCAAAAGGGGTCCAACACCGTATTAGTATGGTGTTCCTAATAATTCTTTAGGTGAGTGTATATATTGCTGCCAGATGCAACTATAGTCCTCAAAAGGACTTTTGGGTCTATATCAAGTTTTAGCAATTTAGTGCAGGTTGCTCTAAAAATATATATTACTGCCACACACAATAGTCCTTAAAAGGACTTTTGGGTCTATAACAAGTATAAAAACAAAAATATTGCTATTTTAATCCCTACACTATCTCTCCCTTCTGCTCTCCAGCTCTCCCTGACTAATACTGAGCTGAACACGTGTCATCGGGTGCTGTATAGCACTCAATGACGCATTCCGGCAAGCCAATCACTGTAATGCCAGCAGACAACATGGCTATGGCATTACAGTGAATGGCAGTACTTACCAGCATGTTTATTGGCTGCGTAGCAGCCAACAAACGTGCGGGGAGGAGACTCGAGCATCGCGCTCTAGCACACGTGGTATTCGGCCGAGCATCGCGATGCTCGAGCCGAACTAGTGTTTGGCCGAGTATGCTTGCCCAACACTAGTGAACATTTAAAGAAAGCCTAACCAATAGGGAATCTCCTCTCTAAAATTAGCCAACCTGAGCAAGGTGAACTTCTGACCAGAGATGATGTGAGAAGAAATTGCACAACACCTGCCCCAAACAATGTTAGTAAACCAGAGGATATGAGGCAATAGGTATTTTGCTGCCACTCATTACAGGAGCTAACCTGAGTAGGAGCCCCTTCCCTCCACGTGCCTTTTAGCAGCTGCCCCTGCTGCTGACATGCTTTAAGGAAGATGGAATTAAAATAAACAAACTACACAGTGAAGCTGTCAAAAATGACAGCTCATTGCCAGTGCTTAAAATGACTTGGTTGATTGACTGCTGGCAGAATTAAGTAACTTGCAATATATAAAGTAACCAGATTTCAGCTTGTACAACACTCCTGCCCTGCTGTTTTCACCCAATAAATCCAGCTGTCTCATTACAGAAGTGTGGGAAGCTGCATATGCTAAATTAACCTGCATCTTCTACTTTACACTCATTCCATTCACAACACTCACATCAGTACCCCATTAGTCACTTTTCATATACAGTACTTAATTGTAACACTCATTAGCATGTTTTCTAGATGTGAAAAAAAAATCTTTTTCTTTCCTCTTTGGAATGTTGATGTTTAGAAAGCCCACTGAGTAGTTGTCTGAATAGATTGTTAAGTAGTGTTGGGCGCGAATATTCGAATCACGAATTTTAATCGTGAATATCGCCACTTCGAGAATTTGCGCAGATTTAGAATATTGTACCATATATTCATATTCGCAAATATTCTAGATTTTTTTTCTTCTGAACCCATGACCCCTCCCTGCTTCTTGCTTGTGGGCCAATGAGAAGGCTGCAATGTCTTTGTCTAAGCTTAGCAACATCCCTAGCAACCAATAGGAAAGTTGCCTACCCCTTACTATATAAGAACCTCCCCAGCAGCCCTTGTATGCAGTATTTTGCAGATCTGAGATAGACAGCAGTGTCATTGCTGTGCTCTGTGCTTTCCACACTACATTAGATAGTTAGTTAGTTAATTAGTTAGTTACTTAGCTCATATATAATACAGATAGTTAGTGGGAGATAGTCAGTGTAGGTTAGATAGTGATATAGTGGGGCTGATGCTGTCCATGCATACATGCTACAGACATAGTGCCATGATGTCACGAGTTTACAACAATACTTAGTGCACCAATCAGTAATATGTAGTCAGATCTGCTAAAATGTGAAGTTGCATGTATTGCGCCAATATATGCGCATCATTAATTGCCGATTTGCGAAATCGCGAATATATTGGAGCACTCTATCTACATATAAAGCTATTGTAATGTTCTGCCATGACAACCTTTTTCTCCAGTCTCAGGAGACTTCTAGTAGCTTGAAAAATGTAGCAAAAGTGACCCAGGCCTGTATTGCGCACTCAATATTTGCATATTACATTGCCGATTTTTGAATTCTCGAATTCGCAAATCTATGACAAATATTCGCCCAAATATTCGTGAAATATTGCAAATTCGAATATTGCCCCTGCCGCTCATCACTATTGTTAAGGTTTCCTATATTCATTTTATTTTTTAAAGGAATTTCTAGTAAAACCCTTTAGAATTTGTCAATCTTGAGGGATCCATACTACAGTCTTCATTGAAAGGTAGTCTCAAATACCCATCTTTTTTCCACTGTAGTAAATTAAAACTTAACCAAATCAGAAACATAACGACAAACTCTTACAGAGAACATATAATAACTCCTACCAAAACTTTAGGAATCTGTTCACATGACATTGATCAGCAATTTCCATTCTGTTACTGATGAAGGCAACAATCTATAATTTTCTTAACATTGTGTCCTGGTGGAAAACCCTTCTGTTTCTAGGCAGGTTTATTCATATAGGAGACCTTAGAAGACATATGTCAGTTGCCAGGGGATAGGAGATATGAAGGAACTAGAAATTCTACTAATTGTCCTTTCAAAACCAAACTTCCAATGTCTGATGAGTTGTTGATTGACCCATCCTACCATAAACATCATGTTATAGATGGTTACTGACCAGCAGTGCAGCTATAGGAAGTGTAGATGTAGAAATTGGACCTATCCCCTGATAGCTTGAAGGACACCAGCATTGTAAATATAATTTTTTGACTGGTGCTGGGGTCCTCTTTTCTTTAAATACTATACCTATGCTGCATGTGACTGTCTGCAACAATAAAGATGATGATTGGATACCGGAGCCAGTAGACAAAGACTAGAGTACCATCTTCAATTTGTCAGGTTATATAAACTGTTATGAACCCCCATAATGATTTTCCAACATGCTACTACCTTTAGCAGTGCTCTATGGTAATGAGACTTATTGGCAATGCTCTGTGGGAAAAAATAGGTAAAGAGCTATCTCTTAGGGGTGGATATTTGGCTTGGTTATTGCAAGTTCCAAGGCTTGTTAAAAAATGTCAAACTTTAACTCATAGGGAGCTACTTTTAGAAGGTGGTGCTAGCGAGATGGTTCTTTTTCCATGGGAGATATCTACTAATGCTACTAAATTACTTTCAAATAAATATTTATGGGTCCCAAATATTAGCTATGCCAGGAGAATAAAACCTAACAAGGGTTAATAGTGATTAATTTGTCATATAATTATACCCTTATGAGTAGAGTTGAGCGGACACCTGGATGTTCGGGTTCGGCAGGTTCGGCCGAACTTGAAAAAAAAGTTCGGGTTCGAGACCCGAACTTAACCCGAACTTGACCCCGAACTCCTTTGAAGTCAATGGGGACCCAAACATTTGAGCACTAAAATGGCTCTAAAATAGTCCTAGAAAGGGCTAGAGGTCTGCAAAAGGCATCAAAATGTGCTTAAGAGCATGGCAACTGTTCTGCAAACAAATGTGGATAGGGAAATGATATAAAATAACATAAAATACAGAAAAAATTCAAATAACAATCTGGATCTAGGAGTAGGAGGTTGAGGAGGCGGTGGATGGGTGGATGTGGCGGTGTAGGTTGACGTGGTGGTGTAGGTGGAAGCGGCGTTGAAGGAGGAAAAGGTAGCCAACACTGATTTGTGTTATTTTTTATTTTTAAATTGGGGTATCCCCCAAAATATTGGGATATATAACAAAATAAAACTAAGAATAAGTGCACTTGAGTAAAAGAATGGATGGTTGAGGCTGGTATAAATGTCTATTCTGCACAAGGTACGGACAAGTCCTGTGGGATCCATGTCTGGTTCATTTTAATAAACGTAAGCTTGTCCACATTGGCTGCGGTCTGTGATAATGCTCTCTGCCGTGCTAAACACACGTTCACACTATACACTGGCTGCAGGGCAGGTCAGCACCTCCAAGGCTGACAAAGCTTTTCCACATTTGGGCCATGTTAACCCTGCCTTCTCAGGTGCTGGCGGTGCCCCAGCTGCGTTGGCAACCTCTTCCTCCTCCTCTGCCTTCGCCTTGTGCTTTCACTGTGCCCCTGCTGTCAGGTGGGAATGCTATCATCAGCGTGCGCTTGTAGTCGCGCATCTTCCGATCAGTAACAGATGATTTCACTAAATTTAGTTCCCTGTCAGCAATGCAGAGCAGGGGTTCATTCACGGGAAAATGGGGTTCATGTCACCCAGCAATAGAACAGAGGATTTTGAGAGATTTAGGCCCCTGTCACCCAAGCACAGCAGGGGTTCATTCACGGCAAAATGGGGTTCATGTCACGCAGCAATAGAACAGAGGATTTTGAGAGATTTAGGCCCCTGTCAGCAATGCAGAGCAGGGGTTCATTCACGGCAAAAGGGGGTTCATGTCACCCAGCAATATAACAGAGGATTTTGGGAGATTTAGGCCCCTGTCAGCAATGCAGAGCAGGGGTTCATTCACGGCAAAAGGGGGTACATGTCACCCAGCAATACAACACAGGTTTTTGAGAGATTTAGGCCCCTGTCAGCAATGCAGAGCAGGGGTTCATTCACGGCAAAAGGGGGTACATGTCACCCAGCAATACAACAGAGGATTTGGAGAGATTTAGGCCCCTGTCAGCAATGCAGAGCAGGGGTTCATTCACGGCAAAAGGGGGTACATGTCACCCAGCAATACAACAGAGAATTTTAAAAGATTTAGACCCCTGTCAGCAATGCAGAGCAGGGGTTCATTCACGGCAAAAGGGGGTTCATGTCACCCAGCAATAGAACAGAGGATTTTGAGAGATTTAGGCCCCTGTCAGCAATGCAGAGCAGGGGTTCATTCACGGGAAAATGGGGTTCATGTCACCCAGCAATAGAACAGAGGATTTTGAGAGATTTAGGCCCCTGTCACCCAAGCACAGCAGGGGTTCATTCACGGCAAAATGGGGTTCATGTCACGCAGCAATAGAACAGAGGATTTTGAGAGATTTAGGCCCCTGTCAGCAATGCAGAGCAGGGGTTCATTCACGGCAAAAGGGGGTTCATGTCACCCAGCAATATAACAGAGGATTTTGGGAGATTTAGGCCCCTGTCAGCAATGCAGAGCAGGGGTTCATTCACGGCAAAAGGGGGTACATGTCACCCAGCAATACAACACAGGTTTTTGAGAGATTTAGGCCCCTGTCAGCAATGCAGAGCAGGGGTTCATTCACGGCAAAAGGGGGTACATGTCACCCAGCAATACAACAGAGGATTTGGAGAGATTTAGGCCCCTGTCAGCAATGCAGAGCAGGGGTTCATTCACGGCAAAAGGGGGTACATGTCACCCAGCAATACAACAGAGAATTTTAAAAGATTTAGACCCCTGTCAGCAATGCAGAGCAGGGGTTCATTCACGGCAAAAGGGGGTTCATGTCACCCAGCAATAGAACAGAGGATTTTGAGAGATTTAGGCCCCTGTCAGCAATGCAGAGCAGGGGTTCATTCACGGCAAAAGGGGGTACATGTCACCCAGCAATACAACACAGGTTTTTGAGAGATTTAGGCCCCTGTCAGCAATGCAGAGCAGGGGTTCATTCACGGCAAAAGGGGGTACATGTCACCCAGCAATACAACAGAGGATTTGGAGAGATTTAGGCCCCTGTCAGCAATGCAGAGCAGGGGTTCATTCACGGCAAAAGGGGGTACATGTCACCCAGCAATACAACAGAGAATTTTAAAAGATTTAGACCCCTGTCAGCAATGCAGAGCAGGGGTTCATTCACGGCAAAAGGGGGTTCATGTCACCCAGCAATAGAACAGAGGATTTTGAGAGATTTAGGCCCCTGTCAGCAATACAGAGCAGGGGTTCATTCACGGCAAAAGGGGGTTTATGTCACCCAGCAATAGAACTGAGGATTTTGAGAGATTTAGGCCCCTATCAGCAATGCAGAGCAGGGGTTCATTCACGGCAAAAGGGGATACATGTCACCCAGCAATACAACAGAGTATGTTGAGAGATTTAGGCCCTTGTCAGCAATGCAGAGCAGGGGTTCATTCACGGCAAAAGGGGGTACATGTCACCCAGCAATACAACAGAGGATTTTGAGAGATTTAGGCCCCTGTTAGCAATGCAGAGCAGGGGTTCATTCACGGCAAAAGGGGGTACATGTCACCCAGCAATACAACAGAGGATTTTGAGAGATTTAGGCCCCTGTCAGCAATGCAGAGCAGGGGTTCATTCACGGCAAAAGGGGGTACATGTCACCCAGCAATACAACAGAGGATTTGGAGAGATTTAGGCCCCTGTCAGCAATGCAGAGCAGGGGTTCATTCACGGCAAAAGGAGGTTCATGTCACCCAGCAATAGAACAGAGGATTTTGAGAGATTTAGTCCCCTGTCAGCAATTAAGAGCAGGGGTTAATTCACGGCAAAAGGGGGTTCATGTCACCCAGCAATAGAACAGAGGATTTGGAGATTTAGGCCCCTGTCAGCAATGCAGAGCAGGGGTTCATTCACGGCAAAAGGGAGTTCATGTCACCCAGCAATACAACAGAGGATTTTGAGAGATTTAGGCCCCTGTCACCCAGGCACAGCAGGGGTTCATTCATGGAAAAAGGGGGTTTATGTCACCCAGCAATACAACAGAGGATTTTGAGAGATTTAGTCCCCTGTCACCCAGGCACAGCAGGGGCTCATTCATGGAAAAAGGGGGTTCATGTCACCCAGCAATACAACAGAGGATTTTGAGAGATTTAGGCCCCTGTCAGCAATTCAGAGCAGGGGTTCATTCACGGCAAAAGGGGGTTCATGTCACCTAGCAATACAACAGAGGATTTTGAGAGATTTAGGCCCCTGTCACCCAGGCACAGCAGGGGTTCATTCACGGCAAAAGGGGGTTCATGTCACCCAGCAATATAACAGAGGATTTGGTGAGATTTAGGCCCCTGTCAGCAATGCAGAGCAGGGGTTCATTCACGGCAAAAGTGGGTACATGTCACCCAGCAATACAACAGAGGATTTTGAGAGATTTAGGCCCCTGTCAGCAATGCAGAGCAGGGGTTCATTCACGGCAAAAGGGGGTACATGTCCCCCAGCAATACAACAGAGGATGTTGAAAGATTTAGGCCCCTGTCACCCAGGCACAGCAGGGGTTTGCATACGCCAAAAAAGGTAAAATGTCACCCGACAATTGAAAATAATATTTTTTTTCAATTTAGGGCACTAAAATTTCCACTTTTTTAAATTAAAATGGCTCTAAAATAGTCCTTGAAAAGGCTAGAGGGATGTAAAAGGCAGTAAAATGTGGATAAGGAAATGACTTAAAATGAAGTAAAATAACTAAAAATTACTAATTATTAACCTGCAACTCAGAGAAGGAGGTGGATATGGAGTCGGAGGTTGAGGAGGCGGTGAATGTGGTGTTGTAGGTGGAGGCAGCAATGGAGGAGGAACAGGTAGCCAACAATGTTTTATTTTATTTTATATTGGGTAGGTAGCCCCCAAAATAATGGGACAAATGAAAAAAAAGAAAACAAAGAATTATTGACTTGAGTACAAGAATATATGTTTGATGGTGATATAACTGTCTATTCTGCACAAGGTACAGACAAGTCTTGTGGGATCCAAGCCTGGTTCATTTTAATGAACGTGAGCTAGTCCACGTTGGCTGTAAGGCATACAGGGCAAGCTCTGGCCATGTGGACAATTTGGAGACCCAGAAGTTGAATGGGGCAGAACCATCAGTCAGTACGTGTAGTCGTGTGCACAGGTACTGTTCCACCATGTTGTTCAAATGCTGCCTCCTGCTAACACGCTCTATATCAGCAGTTGGGTCGGTTTTTGCGGCGAGGTGACAAAGCTTTTCCACATGTCAGCCATGCTAACCCTGCCTTCTGAGGTGCTGGCGCAGACACAGCTGCTTTGGCGACCTCTTCCTCCTCCCCTGCCTTCGCCTTGTGCTTCCACTTGTCCCCCGGCGTCAGTCGGGAATGCTCTCAGGAGCGCGTCTACCAGCGTGCGCCTGTAGTCGCGCATCTTCCGATCACGCTCCAGTGAGGAAATTAAGGACGGCACATTGTCTTTGTAACAGGGATCCAGCAGGGTGGCCACCCAGTAGTCAGCACACGTTAAAATGTGGGCAACTCTGCAGTCGTTGCGCTGGCACTGCAGCATGTAGTCGCTCATGTGTGCCAGGCTGCCCAGAGGTAAGGACAAGCTGTCCTCTGTGGGAGGCGTATCGTCTGCGTCCTCCGTATCCCCCCAGCCAGGTGATGGGCCCGAGCTGCGTTGGATGCCGCTGTGAACATGCTTCATCCCCATCCTCCTCCTCCTCATCCTCCTCCTCCAGTAGTGAGCCCTGGCTGGCCAAATTTGTACCTGGCCTCTGCTGTTGCAAAAATACTCTTTCTGAGCCACTTCTGACTGACCTGAAAGTGTTAGAGATGACCCCTCTTCCTCCTCCTCGTCCTGGGCCACATCCTCTTCCATCACCACCCTAAGTGTTTTCTCAAGGAGACATAGAAGTGGTATTGTAACGCTGATAACGGCGTCATCGCCACTGGCCATGTTGGTGGAGTACGCGAAACAGCGCAACAGGGCACACAGGTCTCGCATGGAGGCCCAGTCATTGGTGGTGAAGTGGTGCTGTTTTGCAGTGCGACTCACCAGTGCGTGCTGCAGCTGAAACTCCACTATGGTCTGCTGCTGCTCGCACAGTCTGTCCAGCATGTGCAAGGTGGAGTTCCACCTGGTGGGCACGTCGCATATGAGGCGGTGGGCGGGAAGGCCGAATTTACGCTGCAGCGCTGACAGGCGAGCAGCAGCAGGGTGAGAACGCCGAAAGCGCGCACAGACGGCCCGCACTTTATGCCGCAGCTCAGTTATGTCGGGGTAGTTGTGAATGAATTTCTGCACCACCAATTTCAGCACATGCGCTAGGCAAGGGATGTGCATCAAACCGGCTAGTCCCAGAGCTGCAACGAGATTTCGCCCATCATCGCACACTACCAGGCCGGGCTTGAGGCCTACTGGCAGCAACCACTGGTCGGTCTGTTGTTCTATACCCCGCCACAACTCCTGCGCGGTGTGGGGCCTGTCCCCCAAACACATCAGTTTCAGAACGGCCTGCTGACGTTTACCTCTGGCTGTGCTGAAGTTGGTGGTGGAAGTCTGTCGCTGACCGGATGAGGAGGTGGAAGAAGAGGAGGAGGAAGCCGAGTAGGAAGAGGAGGCAACAGGAGGCAAAGAATGATGCCCTGCGATCCTTGGCGGTGGAAGGACGTGCGCCAAACAGCTCTCCTCCTGGTGCCCAGCCGCCACTACATTTACCCAGTGTGCAGTTAGGGAGATATAGCGTCCCTGGCCGTGCTTACTGGTCCACGTATCTGTGGTTAGGTGGACCTTGCCACAGATGGCGTTGCGCAGTGCACACTTGATTTTATCCGATACTTGGTTGTGCATGGAGGGCACCGCTCTCCTGGAGAAGTAGTGGCGGCTGGGAACGACGTACTGTGGGCCACTGTCGGCCACCCAATTGACTAGCGCCAGTACTTGCTCAGGCCTTACCATCCTTAGAACGGCATTAGGCCCGACCAAATATCGCTGTAGATTCTGGCGGCTACTGGGACCTGAGGTAGTAGGTTCAGTAGGACATGTAGCTGTGGCAGAACGGCCACGTCCTCTCCCTACACCAGAGTTTTTTAAAACTCTATATGAGAGCGGTATTTGTGGCCTAAATGTGACAGTCACTTATGCACGTCTTATCCCAGATGTGCAGTATATCAGAGGCTTTTTTCACCCTAACCAAAAAGCTGTATTTCTGTCCTAAATGTGACAGTCACTTATGCTTGTCTAATCCCAGATGTGCAGTATATTAGAGGGTTTTTTCACCCTAACCAAAAAGCTGTATTTCTGTCCTAAATGTGACAGTCACTTATGCTTGTCTAATCCCAGATGTGCAGTATATGAGAGGCTTTTTTCACCCCAGTATGCCAAAGCCATATTTATGGCCTAAATGTGACAGTCACTTATGCACGTGTAATCCCAGATGTGCAGTATATTAGAGGGTTTTTTCACCGTAACCAAAAAGCTGTATTTCTGTCCAAAATGTGACAGTCACTTATGCTTGTCTAATACCAGATGTGCAGTATATTACAGGCATTTTTTTTACCCCAGTAACCAAAAAGCTGTATTTCTGTCCTAAATGTGACAGTGACTTATGCACGTGTAATCACAGATGTTCAGTATATTAGAGGCTTTTTTCACCCTAACCAAAAAGCTGTATTTCTGTCCTAAATGTGACAGTCACTTATGCTTGTCTAATCCCAGATGTGCAGTATATTAGAGGGTTTTTTCACCCCAGTATGCCAAAGCTGTATTTCTGGACTTGCAGATAGCCTATTCTGGTGCACTATCGTTGCATAAAATGGCTGCCGATCAGGTATAGAAATTGATGAAATGAAGAAAAAAATGTTCTTTTTCAGCAGTAGTTGGCTCAGGGCAGGCTTAAAAAAATTGTGCACTGCACCCACAAAACACTTTTTCTGTAGATCGCTGGGTGCATAAAACAGTTCTTGATAAGATCGCTCCCTGATCTCTCCCTCACAGCAGCTGCAGCCTCTCCCTACACTAATCCGAGCAGAGTGACGGGCAGCGCTAAGTGACTCCAGCTTAAATAGAGGCTGGGTCACATGCTGCAGGTGGCCAATCACAGCCATGCCAATAGTAGGCATGGCTGTGATGGCCTTTTGGGGCAAGTAGTATGACGCTTGTTGATTGGCTGCTTTGCAGCCTTTCAAAAAGCGTCAAAAAAATCCCCGAACACCGAACCCGAACCCGAACTTTTCCGTAAAAGTTCGGGCTTGGGTGCAGAAAAACATAAAGTTCGGTACGAACCCGAACTTTACAGTTCGGGTTCGCTCAACTCTAATTATCAGCATACTTTCCAACTTTCAAAAATTGGCTTGTGGGGAAAAAAATGATTATGGAGTGCAAAGCAGGTGCCAAATTTTTTGGGGTATGGACATGCCACATTTTTGAGACCCCAACCCTTTCTACGGTAGGATCCACTATTGTGTGGTGTGTCAGTCTACTTTTTGTGGCATATCGCTCCCCCTCAGAGAACCAGGGCTACATTCAATTGTGCAGCATCACAGCGACACATACAGTTAGAGCTCTTGGAGGGCTGCTTTCCTGTAGAACACACTTGTCCAGATGTGTAACACCCCAGAGTTGTGTTACTACACTCTTTTACCCCACTACTGCCCTTCAGGAGCCATTATATTTTCATTTGATGTGATTTTGATTATGTCATTCACAAATGTGCATAAAACAATGTTAAAGATAATTTTTTACTTGTAATGTTCCAGGTTGACAAGCAGGTAGCAGCATCATTGGTAGGGTTTTAATGTTATGGCTGTTCAGAGTTGAACGATCCTGTTCTGTTCTGCCCCCCTGCTTAAGGGAAGTGGAGGTTCCCACATCCTGCAGCTAGGGAGGAAAAAAACAGTTAGAACCAGTTCTAGCTCTCCCTGCATAGGGAAGACAGCAAGGACCAAGTCTCGTGCAGAGATTTGATCAAATTCCCAGTCTGAGCTTTGCAGCTCAGCTGGATGAAACATAATGCATAAAGTTACAGACAACTCCAGTTCCAGGAAGAAACCATACCCTGTGAAGATAACTGTAAAGAAAAGTCCAGAGACCCTAGGAGAAGCCATTCCTCCTCGACTAGTCAGTCCCCATACAGCAAAAGATAGAGAGTGCAGAAGCCAAATTCCTGCCACAGTATAGAGCTACAAAGCAGATGTCCTTTCCTGCAAGCTCCAGGTTGATAGAGCAGAAGATAAATCCCTGCCAACCATTGCCAATACCTGCTGGGACCTAAAACAAAAGCTGTAAATTGCTTGGATGAAAGTTACAATGAGTAAAGACAAGTTTGAACTTTACCAAAGGTCTGGACCTCAATTTCTGCTGCAAATTCCTCTATTACTCCCACTATCACTACCCTCAATTTATTGCAAGTGAGCCAGGAGTCCAGCCGTACCCAGGTAGGAGACACTGTTGACACCATTACCACTACCATACAGAGGCTAGCCAACACTCATTTAGCCTACACACATCCCTTTAGGACCTCCTTCCATGTACATGCATGCTCAGCTTGGCCAAGTGTGCATGTTTTCTAAGTATGAAGAAGGGACAAAGCCACTGAAAGAAGCCAAAAGCCGGTGGCTTATCTGCCTTTAATATAAAAGGACACGTTAAAATCCAACAGTCCGATCCTTCTTTCCCCCAACATCTGCTGTGACCATGAGTTGGGAAGCCCCCATGCACATTAGACAGTCACCCGTTTCTGCTAAGATCAGCGTGTTTGGATCAGAGAACTGCATTGATCTTCTGTAGCTCCTACAATAGCTTTGTTCACAGGAGGTATTTCAAACTGCATAACTCATTGATCTACCAACGGAGAACATATTGAAACTTTTACATATAAATTACTTAAAAAATATAAAAAAGTAAAGAAATATAAAAAACATCTAAAATTTTAAGAGGAACTAAGAACATCAGTTTGTAATTAACTAACTGATTTTACTAGTTTTCCTTTAATCACAAAATATGTCAACTGGAACTCTGAACAAGGCCCCCAGCTTTGAGAATTTTTGGTCAAATCTTTTATTTTTTATTTGATGTTGATGGAGGGGAAGGGTTGCTCCTGTTTCCAAATGGATAATTTCTAAGTGTGTGCATGCCTGATGCTAATTTCTTTGGAAGGCAGATCATTCTCAGTATCGAAGAGTTAAATGTTTTGAAAAAAATTCCAAAAATGGGTAATGCATTACAGAAAACCCACCCTGGGGGTCGACACATGAGCCAGGATCTTCTCACACAGCTCTTCTTTTTTTTCTGAAATCATTTTGATTGCTGGATGTCAAGCTGGTGCACAAAGGTGTACATAACACAGAGACAGACCATGGAGTCACAATGGGGTCCATGACCCCTTGCTCCTGGATGGTAAGCACTTGTGAAGGACTCCCCATTCCAGAGGAACTACATTGTCTTAAAAAAATGGAATTGCGAATTGGCCTAAGAGTCAAGGAAAGGGTGTAGGGAGAGAAATAAATGCCAGGTACTTCTTTCCTGCATAGCAAACCAGTGCCATCAATATATACTTCACTGATCTAGAAGTGATAAAATAATGAAATCAGCCTCAAGCTCAAGAAGAATGAAGGTTCTGGGGTTATATTTATTTGAATATGAATTTTTATTTTTGAGCCAGTTGGTAGATGGAAGGAAAGAAAGAAAGAAAGATATGAAGTAGAAATATAAGGTCTGGATAGATAGATAGATAGATATATAGACCAAAAGTTATTACCAGTAGATAAATATTAGGCCTCATGCACACGACCGTTGTGAGCATCCGTGGCCGTTGTGCCGTTTTCCGTTTTTTTTCGCGGACCCATTGACTTTCAATGGGTCCGTGGAAAAATCGGAAAATGCACCGTTTTGCAGCCGCATCCGTGATCCGTGTTTCCTGTCCGTCCAAAAAATATGACCTGTCCTATTTTTTTGACGGACAACGGTTCACGGACCCATTCAAGTCAATGGGTCCGTGAAAGAACACGGATGCACACAAGATTGGCATCCGCGTCCGTGATCCGTGGCCGTAGGTTACTTTCATACAGACGGATCCGAAGATCCGTCTGCATAAAAGCTTTTTCAGAGATGAGTTTTCACTTCGTGAAAACTCATATCCGACAGTATATTCTAACACAGAGGCGTTCCCATAGTGATGGGGACGCTTCTAGTTAGAATATACTACGAACTGTGTACATGACTGCCCCCTGCTGCCTGGCAGCACCCGATCTCTTACAGGGGGCTGTGATCCGCACAATTAACCCCTCAGGTGCTGCACCTGAGGGGTTAATTGTGCATATCATAGCCCCCTATAAGAGATCAGGGGCTGCCAGGCAGCAGGGGGCAGACCCCCCTCCCTCCCCAGTTTTAATTTCATTGGTGGCCAGCGTGCGCCCCCCCCCTGGCCCCCCTCCCTCTATTGTAATATTATTGGTGGCCAGTGTGCGGCCTCCGTCGGCCCCCCCTCTCGCTCTATTGTCATATCATTGGTGGCCAGCGTGCGACCCCCCCGGCCCCCCCTCCCTCTATTGTAATATCATTGGTGGCCAGTGTGCGGCCTCCCCTCTCCCCCCGATCATTGGTGGCAGCAGAGATTCCGATCGAAGTCCCAGTTTAATCGCTCTGGGGCTCCGATCGGTAACCATGGCAACCAGGACGCTACTGCAGGCCTGGTTGCCATGGGTACTTAGCAATATTACAATATTGGAAGCATCATACTTACCTACTGCGCTGTCTGTGACCGGCCGGGAGCTCCTCCTACTGGTAAGTGACAGGTCTGTGCGGCGCATTGCTTAATGATCTGTCACTTACCAGTAGGAGGAGCTTCCGGCCGGACACAGACAGCGCAGCAGGTAAGTATGATGCTTCTAATATTGTAATATTGCTAAGTAACCATGGCAACCAGGCCTGCAGTAGCGTCCTGGTTGCCATGGTTACCGATCGGAGCCCCAGCTATTAAACTGGGACTCCCGATCGGAACTCTCCGCTGCCACCAATGATCGGGCAGGGGGGGGAGAGGGGAGGCCGCACACTGGCCACCAATGATATTACAATAGAGGGAGGGGGGGAGGCCGCACACTGGCCACCAATGATATTACAATAGAGGGGGGGAGGGGGGCCGACGGAGGCCGCACACTGGCCACCAATGATATTACAATAGAGGGGGGGCGGGGGGGGGCGCACACTGGCCACCAATGATATTACAATAGAGGGGGGGCCGGGGGGGCCGCACACTGGCCACCAATAATATTACAATAGAGGGGGGGCCGGGGAGGGCGCACACTGGCCACCAATGATATTCAAACTGGGGAGGGAGGGCGGTCTGCCCCCTGCTGCCTGGCAGCCCCTGATCTCTTACAGGGGGCTATGATACACACAATTAACCCCTTCAGGTGCGGCACCTGAAGGGTTAATTGTGCTGATCACAGCCCCCTGTAAGAGATCGGATGCTGCCAGACAGCAGGGGGCAGTCATGTACACAGTTCGTAGGATATTCTAACTAGAAGCGTCCCCATCACTATGGGAACGCCTCTGTGTTAGAATATACTGTCGGATCTGAGTTTCACGATGTAACTCAAATCCGATGGTATATTCTAATATAGAGGCGTTCCCATGGTGAATCTGGACGCTTCAAGTTAAAATATACCATCGGATTGGAGAAAACTCCGATCCTATGGTATATTAACTCCTGACTTTACATTGAAAGTCAATGGGGACGGATCCGTTTGAAATTGCACCATATTGTGTCAACGTCAAACGGATCCGTACCCATTGACTTGCATTGTAATTCAGGACGGATCCGTTTGGCTCCGCACGGCCAGGCGGACACCAAAACGACTTTTTTTTCATGTCCGTGGATCCTCCAAAAATCAAGGAAGACCCACGGATGAAAAAACGGTCACGGATCACGGACCAACGGAACCCCGTTTTGCGGACAGTGAAAAAATACGGTCGTGTGCATGAGGCCTTAGATAGACAAATATGTGGGTTGGATGAATAGATAGATAGATAGATAGATAGATATGAGATAGATAGATAGATAGATAGATAGATAGATAGATTTAGATAGATTTAGATAGATATGAGAAAGATGGTAAAGTAACAAAATATACTAAACAAAAAACACATAGCAGAATGATTCAAAAAGGTTAATAAGAGAGAACTCTCGGGGTAAATCTGTATAGTACAATGCACCGTGTGAAGTCATGCTGTGTCAAGGTCAGATGGGACAAGAGCAGTCTGTGTTTTAAAGTTAAAAGAGAAATCCAAAGTTCCCAACTAGCCAAGGTTTCAGCAACAAGGAATCCATGGGGTGCAGAAAGGAATACAAATAAGGTACCAGAACCAGAAATGAATGACAGGCCGCGGAACAGTGAGCTGAGGGCACGGGGTTAAACAGGAGCCGGACTTTTTTAAAGCATTTAGAAAAGGGGAAAAGGGAAGGAAATATGCTCAGGGGAAATATTGGAATGAAAGGTCTAGTGTAGTGGAGGGTTCTGGGAATTTATTGTTGAATTCTAGTTTCCTTAAGAAAACAGAAAATAAATAAGGTTTCCATTAATACATTGGCTGTTTATATTATCTTATCACTATTATTACCATAATATCTATTATTACCATCATTACTATGTCAGTACTAATAATACCATTTATTGATACCAATGATCCCTATTTTTATTATTACTAGCACATCATTATTATTACTAATATCATCAATGTAAAGTATAATAATATTAATAATCTGATGAAACAATTGACCACGTAGGTAGCTGCTGCGAAAAAAATTGCACGGACTGACTATAAAGAACAGCACAACTCAGTGGACAAAAATGGCCCACTGGAACCTTTGCAAAAAATGCCAATTACCAGCAACAAAGAACTGGTGGGACCACGATCTTGAGAAGGTGGTTGAAAACGAATGCACCGATATGCTCTGGGATTTTCGCATTCAAACTGACAAAGTAGTGGCCCACTACACACCCGAATACCAGAATAGGGTGGGGCTCATCGAGGGTGGGGCTCATCGGCATCGAAATACCAACACTGTGACAGCAGGGTTGATGAGAAACGAGAAGAAGAAATGTCTAAGGCTTCTTTCATATCAGCGTTATTTCCATTCTGCTCCGTTATAGGAATCGGCACATAACTGACAGGAACGGACCCTAACTGATTCCATTGACTATAATTCTCTCTGTTCAGGAGAACATGCAGGACTTTTCTCTCTGCTATTTTTGATGAACTCTGTGAGGGAAGCCCCTAACTGAGCCTCCGACACAGATGTCAATGTAGCATACATATGGAGATTTAAAAACTAAAGTGCAAAGATTCTGGCACAAACCAGCATCTGTGGTGCCAGTGGTGATCGGCACACTGGGTGCCATCCCCAAAGACCTTGGGAGGCACTTAAAGCAACTGAATGTAGAGAAAGTCACCCTCTGTGAACTTCAGAAAGCCACACTGCTGGGAACTGCACACATATTTGCCGATACATTACCATGTCCTAGATTCCTGAGAGAAATTTGACAAAGGATGAGTATGAATACCAACTGTGATCTCGTGTTGTGCTGTATACCATCTTGTTGAGTAAATAATGATAGTAATAATAATAATAATTATTATTATTATTATTTAATATAAACATGTGTTATCCTGGGCATGTTTAACTTCACTTAGGCTACTTTCACACTAGCGGCAGGACGGATCCGACAGGCTGTTCACCCTGTCGGATCCATCTTGCCGCTATTTCGCCGTGCCTCCGGACCGCCGCTCTGTCGCAGCATGGCAGTGCACGGCGAAAGGCCGCCGGACTGAAAGTACTGCATGTCCGACTTTTTAGTCCGGCGGCCTCTCACCGCAAACTGCTGTGCTTCACCGGAGATCCGCCCCCATCCCCATTATAGTCAATGGGGACAGAGCGGCGGTCCGGCGGCATGGCGAAATAGCGGCTGGGTGGATCCGACAGGGTGAACAGCCTGTCGGATCCGTCCTGCTGCTAGAGTGTGAAAGTACCCTTACTGTCGATTTCCCAACCACATCTGCTGGTAGTTTGTTGCTTGTTCCAAGCCTCAACTACTCTTTCAGGGTAAAAATATTTCCTGTGCCCCCTTGTCCTTCTGTTTTTCTTTTAAACACTAGCCTCCTGATGCCTTATCATATTTAAAGGTTTCAATCATGTCGCTCCTTTTCCTTCTTTTCTCAAGGCTATAAAGATTAAGTTCTTTAAGTCTCTCCTGGTATTTTTTATGCTTAAGACTAGAGATGAGCAAAATTTTCAGAAATTCGATTTGTACGCTTCAACGATTTTTTTTCCAAAAATTTGCTTTGTTCCAAATTAATTTGTCATGAAGCGAGTTAAATCAGCTACTGTATATCCCGGTCTGCAGGGAGAGTGTATCTCGGTGTACATCACTGTGCTTTGTAGCAACATCCATAGCTAGTCCTTTCTGGTAGTGAAACAGTTACCATGACAGGCAGGTGGACACCCCAATACCAGTAGAACTAGACAGCTTATTCACTTCAATTTAAGAATCAAGGCGTAATGGAATTGATTATCTATTAAACAAGGGGGGCACCCCAATAACAGTAAAATTACACAGCTTGTTAACGCCAATTTGAGAATCAAGGTCTAATAGAATTGCTTATCTATTAAACATGGAGGACACTGTTTAATGAGATAGCTCTGTGCCCTATATAGGGATTGATACAAACTGTGCTGTCTTCTATAGATCCCTTTAGCTTCAGATTACAGTCCCTGTACTGTCCCTGCAGTCTCCCTATGATCTCCCTACAGTGTGTAAAAACTCTCCCTACAGTCTCCCTACATTGTCCCTGCACTGTCCATGCACTCTCCCTATCCAATATTTCATAATTAAAAGCTTTTAGCAATACTGTCCCTAGCGCTTGTCACATCTCTCCCTATACTCAGCTCACAGTGAAATGGTGGACACGGTGCGGGATGAGGCTTTTAAAGGGCTTTGACATCACAGGGGATGGCAATTAGTGAATTGACAGGCTGCATGACATAATGAGTGATCTTGCGTTCCCGGGCTTCTTACTTTCATTTTGTAACATGTGTAGCCACCATTTTAGGGGAAAAAAAATTGTTACCACAAAGCGTGATGAAATTCGGATTCGTTGCAAATCAAATTTTTCCTAAAATTCAGATTGAATTCCACTTTGGATGCTTCGATTCGCTCAACACTACTTAAGACCCTCCTCCACATTTGCACCAGTCCTATTTTATCCATGTCTTTAATGAAACTAAAACGAGCCCTGTACTTCACATGGAGCTAGAGATCTCCCCATTCCTTAGTATTCAAACTGTTCTGCTAGATTTACTTTAAGCTGAAAGCTTCTGGGGTGTGTCCTTTCTCAGGGTGTTTGTCCTGGCATCTCCAGCTGTCACTCTACCACAGCTGAGGGAACGTGTCCTTTCTGCTGCCGCTTTCTCCCTCTAAGGGTACAGACACACAGTCAGCTTTCTGTATGCAGTTTTGGAAGCCAAGAACAGGAGCAAATTCAAAATTGTATCTGTCTTATGGACTTTCTCTCCTTTTATGATCCACTTCTGATTTTAGCTTCCAAAACTGCATCAGGAAACCTGACTGTGTGGCAGTACCCTAACTGTCATGGCTTCTAAGTGTAAATACAGTTGGCTGCAGCTGGAGGATGAAGCTGAGTGTGTATGTCCACTTCAAATTTTACTGAGGTGGACACAAAAATAAGGAAAAGAACAAACAGCAGGTGGTGCTATACAGATACATTTTATTGAATAGCTTAGTGTCTCCTTCCCTTCCTGTCCCTATTTTTATCGAGTGGGTTATGTTCAGGGAGTTGGTATGTCTAGTTTGGTGTTACATGTTTGGTGTCATGTTTGCTAGACTTTCCCCTGTCTCATGTTATTGCAGCTATGGTGTCCTGGGTTCCTGTGTGGTTTGTGGTGTGTGCTGTGTCCTTTAATGTTGGTGTGGACATCAGCACTAGTGCAAGGGTTCCAGTAAGTGTGTTATGGGTTTCGCTTACCTGCCATCTCCTTATGCTGTATATGTTCCCCTCTCCTTGCAGCCTGGCCTCAGATAGAGACTCCTGTTCCTCCATGACTGGGATGAACAGGTCGTCTCTTCCCTGCTCCTTGGTGAGGGATTACCAGGGGGACTTAGGGTCTCTAGGAATCCTGAGTATGAGTCGTCCTACCATCGGGGTCCGCTCATACGGTGAGGAGTCAGGGAGAGGATTAGGGACGCGGTAGGAGGTGACCTGCTCCCTTATTACTCCTTTTGGCCAGGCTGATCCCCTTTTACCCTTTGACACCGCACAGTGGGGGGTTTCCCCCACTCCCCACCGTGACAGATACTCATGACACTAATCTCTGTCATCCCCATTCTGACACTGTCCGGGTCTCTTGCTTTTCTGGGTGGGATCAGGAAGCAGAGATGATCTGGCAATCCAGACAGCATCAGAATAGGAACAGCTATAGAATAATGAGGAGTTTTTAAAAATAAATGTAATAATGTTTTGATCTTCTCCCCTGAAGGACCTGGATGGAATGGCCAACCAGCCCTTCCCTAGGCTATCCTCCAAGTCTGAAAGTTCTTAGAGGGGACAGCAGGCTGATTGTAACTACAGGCATCCCACAGCTATCCCTTTTAAATAGGAAGCCGTTGGTGACCTGGCACTTATGACTTGTTATTGGCAATGAGCTATTTGGTCACTACATGATGGTGATAATTCTTAGTAGTTTTGGCGCATTTTTTTAATGAAACTGTATGTACAGTTTGGGCACAGTACTGTATAGTGCACTGTGTAGACCGGTATAAGGTTGCCCCTTAAGGCAGGGCACCAACAGAATGTACCGCATCGGGCACCATTCAAAGTAAGTATACATGCTATAAAGCAGCTATACACACCAACAACGGCCGTTCAGCTGGCAGCTTTCTCTTTCAATCCTCCCATACATATGCATGCTTGGCCTGGTCAAGTATGGACATGTAGGGGATGGGAGAGGAGAGAATGCTGACAACTCTGGTATCTGAATCCAACATGCCAGTCGGCAAGTTCATTTAATGCGCATCTAATATATTTGTCCAGCTTTATGCCCCACTCCCAGTTTATGCTTGGCCAAGTTCATTTGGTTGACAACTATTGAAGGTATTTGAGCACCTTTAAAAAAATAAAATAAAATGAGGGCTGACCCTTTTAGGAGGACCTGTAACGGCTCCTGCCATGTAGTAACAAATCTGCCACTCCTTTAGTATTCCTGCTAGAAGTTATGAATTAGATGGGTGTTACTAGTACAGGGTGTGTCCCTGTACAGTTCCATACTAGCCAATCAGTGCTGCCAGTAGAATACAGTGTAGGGACACCCCCCCCCCCCAACTGGTAACCGCCATGTGGACCTTCACTGCAAACTGCTAATAATTCAATAATTCATTACTTCTATCAGGAATAATAAAGGAATGGCACAACATAAAGTCATAGGAAAAGAAGCTTCAGAATTGTTATTACATGGGGATTGCAAGTAGTTACTAAAACAGGACACTCTTTAGGACCGCGCTCCTGTCCAATTCCCATTGAACGAAAGATTACCAGTATACAATGGTCTTTATTTCCAGTAGCAGCTCGGTTTTCCCAGATTCATAACATTTTAAGGAAATACAGCACGCAGGTTTAAGTCCAATGGCTGTTAAACGCTCAGTTAAGTGGATAACCATATGTGCACAAGCCCGCACCGCTTCAGATAACATTTTATTGTAT
The DNA here is from genome assembly GCF_905171765.1 of Bufo bufo. Lineage (NCBI taxonomy): Eukaryota > Metazoa > Chordata > Amphibia > Anura > Bufonidae > Bufo > Bufo bufo. Next base: position 209,536,733 of record NC_053397.1, read on the forward strand.
CGCTCCTGTTGCTTCATGTCTCCAGCAGAACACACTTACAAAACCATATAAAAAAAAGCAAGTCTTACCAAGCTTTCATGTTTTCACCGCCGAAAAAAAAAAAAAAGAAAAAAAAAATTTTAAATATAAAATTCTCTCATCTCTATGAACTGTAAGCGCTACCAAGAGTGCAACTACTTTCCCCTCCACAAAAACAGAAAGCCACAAATTAGCCAGACTTCATGAATAAATAATAAAATGTTATTTGGACTTGTAGTCTCGAGTTATTCTGAACACCAAGGTTTAATTTCAGCCCCAGCAGGTGGGAGAAACATAGCTGCATATTAATATAACAAACTGCGATGAATGTCTAATATTTTCCTCTGTGAGCCATAGAACAAAGAAAACATATAACATGCGCTGTATCCTGCAATATAAAGAGCCGTCAGAGACAAGCGCTGCAAAAAAAGAAAGAAAAAAGAAAAAAAACTCCTCGCTTAGTCAACACGGAACAATGTAATGTAATCAATACGGGGAGTTTTTATAAGCAAGGGGAATTGTAGTAAATTGTCGGCCCTGATATGATCTGATGTCAGATTTCCTCATTACCAATTACAGCCCTGCCTCTTGTAATGGCTTTTCATTTCACCTAATAATGCCTTTCCTTTTTCACAACTATTACCCAAAACCACAACACATCTTTTTTTTTTTTCTTTTTTATTAAATAAATTGCAAATATTCATTTTAATGCTGCCGGGGTTTTCTGAAGTATGTCTCGCTGCTTACAGTACTGTTTTATGCTGATGCTCGGAATAGACTCAACAGTCATTATGGAACTTTTGAAGTACAAGAGGAGACACTTAAAGGGGTTGTGCAGGATTTTGGGATAGCTGTCAATATCAGATCAGAGGGGGTCCGACCCCGGGCACAGCCGCCTATATAGGTAGTTTAGTTGTAACTATGGTACCGGAAGTCAGCATCAGAACTAAACAGCTACGTCCATTGTATAGTGGATGGATGGAGCTGGTTACCATTCACTTCAATGGTTACCATTCACTTCAATGCAGTTACCAGATCGATCCACTGCATAATAGATGGAGCTATGGAGTTCTGGTGCTGGATCTACATGGCAACAGCTGATTGCCCGGGGTACTGCGCGGCGGCCATTGTTGCTTTGGTGCTGTCCTGGTGGGTTGGTAGGGCCCAGTGCCAGGGTGGCTTTGCCAGACAGCGGGGGGCACTGTTTAACTGCTGGGTCCCGCTGCCTGCTAGGGTGGCGCTGCGGCGTCGGTGGTCGCAGTGCAGTGCTGTGCCAAATTTAGAATAGGGTCCCATTCAAAGAGGCAACCTTGTAGCGGTGAGTGAGCCTATGCTTTTTGATCAAATTGTATACTAATGCCTCATGTACAGCATGCAGCATAGGGGTAGGTATACGACAAATTGCGCTGAGAAGCGATGTTAATTATGCTGAGAAGCAGTAGATAAAAGCATAGTATTGAGGATGTGCGATCCAGTTCTTGTTCTGAGAAAGGACCTCAATAAAAAAAAAACTGGACAACTCCTTTAATCCCTTGACAACCAGAACCATAAAGTCGTCTCTTTAAAGATAGTGCTTCCCCCGGAGCAGAGCTAGGGCTATTGCCACCAGGTGCCTAATATTTCACATAGCAGATAACTGGGTCTAATGTCTGCGATCGGCGACATAGCTAATTGCAGTCATTTAACCCCTCAGATGCTGTGGTCAAATATGAAAACCCAAGAGAACTGCACTCCCGGGTCCTGAAAGACTCCCTGCCTGGCAATCCAGGGAGCTGTTGGTTGTCTGTAAAAACCATGGTGTCGCTGAAGAAACCAGGGCTTTTAGAGCTGTAGTTCCTATGGAGCTGTGCAGGTGGATCACAGTGCTAGTACAGGAGAGATGGGACATTTAAAAGATGAGTTAGAAATGTTAAAAGATTTAAAAGATAAATTAGCCCCCTGCTCTAGGGCAGTTGTTTTTTTTATACCTTTTCCCCTTTAAAACCCTAAGGCAATCATATTTTAAGTTATAGAATATATTGTTTTTGGGGATGTATTAGATAAGATCATCATTATTTTCCAAAACTACCATAAGTAGTTGGGACAGTGTGGGACTGGTTCCTTGGACCCACCAGAGGAAATTTTTCTGAGGGCCACCCTTTTGTACAGAACATGATTGCGTCCATTTTTAATTTCATCCTTATCAATGTTATTATCATAGACCAACCAGGGCAAGCCAACAATGGTTATTTGTGGATTTTCCCATAGAAAATTGTTGTAATTGGCTTCTGCAATACCCCAGATAGGGGGTACTACAAATTAACACCTTGTAATTGTTTCCTGTGGCTATCTTTTCATGAATTATTTGAACACCCGGTGATTTTGCAAGTTCTCCCACTTAGAAATCATGGAGGGATCTGAAATTCACATTGTATGTGCATTCCCACTCTGAGGAACAGAATAAAATAAAATAAATCAGGAAATCACATTGTATGATTTTTAAAGAATTTATTTGTCTTGCACTGCTGAACAGAAGTATTTGAACACCTGAGAAACAGCAAGAATTCTGGCTCTCAAAGACCTGTTACTGTGCCTTTAAAAAGTCTGCCTCTACTCTACTCATTAATCTAACTTAGTAGCACCTGTCTTAGCTTTTTAAAGACACCTGTCCACCCCACAGTCAGACAGACGCCAATTACTACCATGGGCAAGACCAAAGAGCTGTCAATATACACCAGAGACAAAACTGTGGACCTCCACAAGGCTGGAAAGGGCTACGGGGAAATTGCCAAGAAGCTTGGTGAAAATAGATCAACTGTTGGAGCAATTGTTAGAAAATGGAAGAGGCTAAAGACGACTGTCAGTCTCCTTCGGACTGGGACTCCGTGCAAGATCTCACCTCGTGGGGTACCACTGATGATAAGAAAGGTGTGTAATCAGCCCAGAACTACAAGGGAGTAGCTGGACAATGACATGAAGAGAGCTGGGACCACAGTTTCAAAGGTCACTGTCGGTAGAACACTACGCCGTCATGGTTTCAAATCATGCATTGCACGGAAGTTTCCCCTGCTCAAGTCATGACATGTCTAGGCCCGTCTGAAGCTTGCCAATGACCATCTGGATGATCCAGAGGAGGCATGGGAGAAAGTCATGTGGTCAGATGAGACCAAAGTAGAACTTTTTGGTCTAAACTTCACTCGTCGTGTTTGGAGGAAAAAGAAGGATGAGTTGCATCCTAAGAACACCATGCCTACTGTGAAGCATGGGGGTGGTAACATTATGCTTTGGGGGTGCTTTTCTGCGAAGGGGACAGGTCAACTGCACTGTATTAAGGAGAGGATGGGGCCATTTATTGTGAGATTTTGAGCAACAACCTCCTTCCCTTGGTCAGAGCATTGAAGATGGGTCGTGGCTGGGTCTTCCAACATGACAACGACCCGAAGCACACAGCCAGGATAACCAAGGAGTGGCTCCGTAAGAAGCATATCAAGGTTCTGGAGTGGCATAGCCTGTCTCCAGACCTAAATCCAATAGAACATCTGAGCTGTAACTCCGTGTTGCTCAGCGACAGCCCCGAAACCTGACAGATCTAGAGGAGATCTGTGTGGAGGAGTGGGCCAAAATCCCTGTTGCAGTATGTGGAAACCTGGTCAAGAACTACAGAAAACATTAGACTTCTGTAATTGCAAACAAAGGCTTCTGTACCAAATATTAACACTGATTTTCTCAGGTGTTCAAATACTTATGTTCAGCAGTTAAAGACAAATAAATTCTTTAAAAATCATACAATGTGATTTCCTGAATTATTATTTTTTTAATTCTGTCTCTCAGAGTGGGAATGCACCTACAATGTGAATTTCAGACCCCTCCATGATTTCTAAGTGAGAGAACTTACATAATCACAGGGTGTTCAAAAACTTCTGTTCCTCACTGTATTTAATTAACGTCCTCCTTACTAAGTATTGTATTTATGCAACTGTTAACTTATATTGCATTTGATGCTGTGTACCTGGTTTCCAGCAGGTGACGTAGGTCTGTCCTACAGACAAGAATTGAACTAAACATTCAATTCTTCCCCCCCTTTTGGCAAAAGTGGTCTTACCTTCTTCTCACCAAAGGACGATTTTTTTCAGGAAGCTGGGGTTAGTTGGAGTTCGAGCTGGATGGAGGATGAGTGAACATCGTGCGGTGAGGGGAAGTGTCAGTCCAGCCTGCATCAGGAGCTTGGGGAAACAGCTCATAGAGCAATACTCTCCTCTTGTCCCTATGAATAGGAAGAGACAGTACTCTATGTGTGGAACAATGGCCTAAGGAAACCCCATTGTTTTGGGACACCAATCAAGTTGAAATCAGTTATAAGATAAGGAAGCAGTAGATAGCAAACCTGCCACCATATTACATCCTGCTGGAACCAAGTAAAGGAGAATTGCACTAAACCCTTGATCTTGATTGTATTGTCAGAAAAGTTGGGCTCCGTGGCGAATTGAACTTTAACTGAAATCTGTATTAAAGTTAATTAGTTTAGCTTCGATTCGCTCAACACTAATCATAACTAAAGTTTAACATACACTGGAGATAACTGTCAACCGAACACAAACATACATCTATTGTTTATGGCCATCTTCTGGCTGTGGTCGGGAGCATGTGCCACCTACTGCTTTAACTCATGAAGAGGTAACTTAAAACTGATGAAACAGAACCTCTCACCTACCATGTGCCATGTACACCCCAAGTTATGATAACAGGACTATCAAATGGCTAAAAACAGCTCTTTTTTGTTTGTACTTTTAAAAAAAAATTGATATCACCAACACTTTAAGACTTAAAGGGGTATTTAAATATTTTAAATAAAAATGGTGTCGGGGGACGACGACGACAAAAATAACAAATGTTGGTCTCTCTCTCTATTAATTACCCACAACTACTATTTAGTTGCTGCTTCAGTTCCCATTTATCTCCACTTCTGCTTCTGAGGCTTGACACACCTGAAATGGCTTGGCTTGCTTGCTCAGCCAATCACTGGCTGCACAGGTGACTCATCTCAGCCAGTGATTGGCTGAGCGTGCTGTCTAAGCCTTTGCCAGCACATCAAGTTCATGAAGAGCAAGTGGAAAAGAGTGGGAACCAGAGCAGCGGCCGGGAACTGGAGCGGGAGCAAAACAGAAGTGGAAGGGGATTGGTAAGGTGAGTACTTGCTAATTTTGTCCATTTGTTCCTGAATTATTAGACAGTAATAACATGTAAATGCACTGCTTCAAAGCAGAATGTAGTGTCTCACAATGTAAGGACCCATAGGCAATTAGGGACTTTAAGTGAATTCCCCATAGAACCCTTATACAGACTTCACGAACGCGATCGTGCGAATGCGATCAAATGTTCGTGAACCGCAAGTTTGCGGCGGGTCCCATAGATTTTAATGGCAGGTGAACCTGAAAAAACTTCAGCTCATATTTGCAGCAGAAAAATAATTTCTAGAAGTGCACAAATAGTCCCACAACATGGACAGTGACATACCAGATGTATTATTCGAATTTGCGATCTCCATTCATAATTTTTTGCAATGCGAAATAATAACTAATAATTTTTGCTTACGCGCATGTGCACACCAGTTATAATAATTTTTTCCAATACACTGACAAAAGACAGAATGTAAAATGACGGCCAGATCGGGTTTATTTATAAGGTAGGGGGTATGTCCATGTGCTGAAACTTTTCAATTGGCTGTCCTGTACCACCTGATGGATGTGTCATGGGTCAAAGTTCTTCACAATGTAAAAGAATATGGCGGGGCGCGAATATCGCCATATGTTCACATGTTCGGCGAATATCAAACAAGCGAAGTTCGCTGCGAACCGACCACCGGGCGAACCGAAAGGCCATCTCTATTCCAGTAATGTTATAGAAGGAATTTGCACAGTCTGAAAAAGTTGAAGTTAGGAAAGGAAAATAAGAGAGCCCACCATTATTGGTCAATTTAAGCAATGTTTTATTTGGCAGCCATATTTGTGAAGTGGAATGGGTGACATTCTCTGAAGAGGCAGAACAGCAGGCTGTCCATATGGCACCATAAAGAGGAGAAAACTCATCTGGTGAGTGCGCCATAGCATAATCCAACTGCTCGGTTCAACCATCTGCTCAATGCTCAGCTAGCTCATTTGCTGATCCTTGATTAGTTGTAAGTTTCGTACAATTAAAGGAAAAATCTTTTAGCGATAGAAATCCAAAATAATGAAAAATGTTTATCTAAAAAAAAAAATCCTAATTTCGTTTTATCAAAATTCTTCCGCTGTTCTTCCACCAGACTCTTTCAAATTGATTTCCCATGAAAAATATTAGCCGAAACCTAAAAATTAGAATGTTGTCACTCTTATCTCTGTCAGTGGTTATGTTCATTTAGGTGTGTCCGAAGGTTGATTTTCAGGAAAGTTAGAATTTAATCATGCTGAAGATTGACATTCTGAACACGGTAGGCCCCTGGGGGCCCTAGCTGTGTGATATTTTGCAATTTATTTCCTATTTTGCTGCAGTTTAGGCTCCTGGTGTTATTTGAGTAACAGGGGTACAGTATGGAAAATAAGAGTGTAAAAATGCTATGGGCAACGGAAAAAACTTTTTTCAACAAACTTCAAGTAACCCTGTTGTCCTCATCTTCTTCTTTCAAAGTCTGAAGAGTAGTTATAGAGAACCATTCACATTTCCTATTTTTCACTATTTTGAAAACTTATCATGCAAAGCAGAATATACACCTTTAACAGCTGTCAATAGCTGGCTATAAACCTTCATAAGCTATCAACTAAGAGCTCATTCTGTTGACAGCTATTCCAAAGACTCTCCAGTACAGATGCATGGTCAGTTGGGAAGCTCATGTTCATCATCTGAGCGTGCATTTGTGCTCAATAGCGAGAGGGGAATAAGCCGCTGGAAGATACTTCTGGTGGTGGCTTATCTCTCTTGAGAACAAAATATCAAGCATGACTTCTACTATTGGGGAAAAGTTGAGACACACCGCCATACCCATTAAAGAGTTGGCCAGTCCCTGGGAATTTAAGGTGATGTTCAAATAATATCCCCCATAACCAGATGTTATTGTACTGGAAACCATTATGTCATCTAACTTTAATATAGAATAATACAGTGTCTATGAAATCAGTAGATACCTATCAATTTCACTGGAGGCCAAAGGTCCTCATGAACTCAACAGAGTCAATTGGGTAGCTTGAAAGGCATTGCCTAAGAAAGACTACAGGTCTCAAGTATTCACACAAAGAACAGGTTAATCCCTGTTGATCATCCTCACAGATTGTAATGAAATTTATTTCGCCTCTCTGACAGTCTGTGACTTCAGAACTGAGCAATATCACTGATTAAGAGAAGCTTTTTGAATTAACCACCATATGGAACAATGTTTTAAAATTGATTGTAGGTGTTGTTTCATTTTTGAAAATTTGCATAACTAATTTGGCTTAACGCAGCTCATTAATTTTAAGATTTTTAAGCTTTTGTTTTTTGATGCCATATTTTAATTCCCCTAATGAGCGTACAGTTCATGAAGCACCAAAGAAGAAAACAAGAAAATAAAGCACTTAAAAAAAGTCGAAGCACTCAAGTGTTTGTATCACTTCTGCATTAAAAAAGATGATCGGTGCATTTACCAGTAATGATATACTTACTGAAGCTCTTCTCGTTAAAGTGTCACTGCAGATAAAAGCTAGAAAGCAAGCTTCAGTTCAGATATAAGGCACTCACCCCACCCCCAAAGTTATACTTACCTGGTACCTGCCTTTCGGAAGTCCCATGGGACTGTCTTCATTTAAGCAGCTCTTCCATCATGATTTCCCATTTACATCCTGCCTAGCAGTTGCTATAATCCATTTAGGAATTTGTAGGAAGTAACTCTGTGCATGCACACCCTAATCAAACTCTCTCTATGTGCTCTATTTTGGGGTATTGACCAGAGTTGTGTAGTTGGGACAAAGATCCTCTCTGGAGGACCTAGCCAGTCATTGCTTACATTGATAACTTTTTGATTTCAGAGGAAATCATGTAGTGCTTCTTTTGCCCTGAGGTGGTGCTGTTGGATAATTGAACACATGCTAAAAGGTTCCTCTGCAGAATAGATCTGATGGTTATAGGTCCTATTATAAATTCCAAATTTATGGACGCTTGGTCGGTGATTGAAAAATGTGGTGCTTGCTTTCTCTCCTATTAATATTTCTATTGAGCTCAAGGCTTAAAATAACTGTTCACCCTTGTACACAATTGTATTGCACTAAATAAGTCCAAAATATTATTTTAATATATTTTGGCAATCTGAAATCCATTTCTCTTACACAAAACTACATATCCTTGACATGCTAATATTGCCTACATTGCACTATTGGGTTAGCCTGAGAGATTACTGCATACTGGGTTATTATTGAGCTCATTGTGTAAGCAGTATTCAGTAAACTCTTTAGCACCCACAAGTGGTGGTCTCAAGTAGCCAGAATTTTAGGATTTCATTTGATGGCTATGCAACGTGAAAATGGAAAATAAATTCATGGCCTTGACAAATCTTGATATATATATATATTTATATTTTATTTAAGTAGCTTCGGTTTAGAAAGTACCATCTTTAAACAAAAAACAATATAGTAAGTTTATTTTAACCACAGTAATCAAATGGGATCTAGCAAGAAGACCTGACAGCAGTGTGAATGACTGACATGTTATTGTAACAGCAGTTGGCTTCTGTTTGCATAAAAAGCCAATGTTGTCTCATAGGGATGAACAGAGATTTCTTCAATTCTTTTGTTGCAGAGTAAGGAATCTCTGGGGACATTTTGTTTTATTTTAATATGTGTTATTAATTAACAGTTTGATAGGAATGTAGCAATCAAAAAAGAAGCATTTTCCCACTGTCTCGATAGACAGATACCAATAAAGAAAATGTCAATTTGAGTTAGGTAATGGATTAATAGTTATTTGCAGTGTGGTTTAAGCTCTATGACAACAAGAACCTGATTTAATAGGAAACGAAACATTTGTGTATGTAAAGTGCATTGTGATATTTTTGTAAATTAAGGTTAGGAAGTAGGTTTATCAGTAGTCTTGCATGAAATAGAGAACATATCGGGATGAAATATGCCAAATAGACTCAGTCTTGCTACCTCTTCAGTACCCAGCCACTTTTCACCTTAAAGGGAGTCTGTCACCACATTTGAGCCTATTAGACAGATCTAATAGCGTTATATGTGCCACCCAGAAGTTTAAAACGGTACCTTTGATGCATATACCGGAGTCTTGTTTCAGCCAAAAATGAACTTTGTAGGTTCTGTAAATGCGCCCTCTCAAGTGCCCAGGGCGGCGTCTCAATCTTCCGAGCCCAAGACCGGACCTCCCCAACAGCTCATAACCCCGCCCTCCGTGTGCCTCTGCCCGCCCGTTTACGCTCCTCCTCTCTCCTTTTCCACTGCGCCGCAGGAGAGAGAAGGAGCGTAAACGGGCGGGCAGAGGCACACGGAGGGCGGGGTTATGAGCCATTGGGGAGGTCCGGTCTTGGGCTCGGAAGATTGAGACGCCGCCCTGGGCACTTGAGAGGGCGCATTTACAGAACCTACAAAGTTCATTTTTGGCTGAAACAAGATTCCGGTATATGCAACAAAGGTACAGTTTTAAACTTCTGGGTGGCACATATAACGCTATTGGATCTGTCTAATAGGCTCAAATGTGGTGACAGACTCCCTTTAAATCCCAGGCCGATTTTTGCAAATCTGACATTTGTCCCTTTATGTGGTGATAACTTTAAAACGCTTTTACTTATCCAAGCTATTCTGAGATTGTTTTCTCGTCACATATTGTAGTTCATGACAGTGGTAAATTTGAGTCAAAATATTTAATTTTTATTTCTAAAAAAATATCAAATTTACCAAAAAGTTGGAAACATTTGCAATATTTAACATTTCAATTTCTCTGCTTTTAAAACAGATAGCGATCCCTCCTAAAATAGTTATGTCTTTACATTTTCCATATGTCTACTTCATGTTTGGATAATTTTCTTTTTTTGGGACAATAGAAGGCTTAGAAGTTTAGAAGCAAATGTTGAAATTTTTAAGAAAATTTCCAAAACCCACTTTTTAAGGACCAGTTCAGGTATGAAGTCATTTTGTGAGGCTTACATAATAGAAACCACCCATAAATGGCCCCATTTTAGAAACTACACCCCTCAAGGTATTCAAAACTGATTTTACAAACTTTGTCAACCCTTTAGGTGTTCCACAAGAATTAAAGGAAAATGTAGATGAAATTTCAAAATTTCATTTTTTTGGCAGATTTTCCATTATAATTAGAGTTGAGCGAACACCTGGATGTTCGGGTTCAAGAAGTTCGGCCGAACTTCCCGGAAATGTTCGAGTTCGGGATCCGTACCCGATCCGAACTTCGTCCCGAACCCGAACCCCATTGAAGTCAAAGGGGACCCGAACTTTTGGGCACTAAAAAGGCTGTAAAACAGCCCAGGAAAGAGCTAGAGGGCTGCAAAAGGCAGCAACATGTAGGTAAATCCCATGCAAACAAATGTGGATAGGGAAATGAATTAAAATTAAAATTAAAAAAATAAAAATGAACCAATATCAATTGGACAGAGGTCCCATAGCAGAGAATCTGTCTTCGCGTCAGCAGAGAATCAGTCTCTTCATGCCATAGCAAAGAATCTGGCTTCATGTCAGCAGAGAATCAGTCTCTTCATGCCATAGCAGAGAATCTGGCTTCATGTCAGCGCAGAATCAGTCTTCATGTCATAGCAGAGAATCAGGCTTCACGTCACCCACCACTGGAACAGGCCACTGTCACACATTTAGGCCCCGACACCCAGGCAGAGGAGAGAGGTCCCGTAACAGAGAATCTGGCCTGATGTCAGCACAGAATCTGTCTTCATGTCATAGCAGAGAATCAGGATTCACGTCACCCACCACTGGAACAGGCCACTGTCACACATTTAGGCCCCGGCACCCAGACAGAGGAGAGCGGTCCCGTAACAGAGAATCTGGCCTTATGTCAGCGCAGAATCTGTCTTCATGTCATAGCAGAGAATCAGGCTTCACGTCACCCACCACTGAACAGGCCACTGTCATACATTTAGGCCCAGGCACCCAGGCAGAGGAGAGAGGTCCCGTAACAGAGAATCTGGCCTTATGTCAGCGCAGAATCTGTCTTCATGTCATAGCAGAGAATCAGGCTTCACGTCACCCACCACTGGAACAGGCCACTGTCACACATTTAGGCCCAGGCACCCAGGCAGAGGAGAGAGGTCGCGTAACAGAGAATCTGGCTTCATGTCAGCACAGAATAAGTCTTCATGTCATAGCAGAGAATCAGGCTTCACGTCACCCACCACTGGAACAGGCCACTGTCACACATTTAGGCCCCGGCACCCAGACAGAGGAGAGGTTCATTCAACTTTGGGTTGCCCCGCAATATAATGGTAAAATGAAATTAAAAATAGTATTGAATGAGGAAGTGCCCTGGAGTAGAATAATATATTGTTAAGGGGAGGTAGTTAATATCTAATCTGCACAAGGGATGGACAGGTCCTGTGGGATCCATGCCTGGTTCATTTTTATGAACGTCAGCTTGTCCACATTGGCTGTAGACAGGCGGCTGCGTTTGTCTGTAATGACGCCCCCTGCCGTGCTGAATACACGTTCAGACAAAACGCTGGCCGCCGGGCAGGCCAGCACCTCCAAGGCATAAAAGGCTAGCTCTGGCCACGTGGACAATTTGGAGACCCAGAAGTTGAATGGGGCCGAACCATCAGTCAGTACGTGGAGGGGTGTGCACAGGTACTGTTCCACCATGTTAGTGAAATGTTGCCTCCTGCTAACACGTTCCGTATCAGGTGGTGGTGCAGTTAGCTGTGGCGTGGTGACAAAACTTTTCCACATCTCTGCCATGCTAACCCTGCCCTCAGAGGAGCTGGCCGTGACACAGCTGCGTTGGCGACCTCTTGCTCCTCCTCTGCCTTCGCCTTGGGCTTCCACTGGTTCCCCTGTGACATTTGGGAATGCTCTCAGTAGCGCGTCTACCAACGTGCGCTTGTACTCGCGCATCTTCCTATCACGCTCCAGTGTAGGAAGTAAGGTGGGCACATTGTCTTTGTACCGGGGATCCAGCAGGGTGGCAACCCAGTATTCCGCACACGTTAAAATGTGGGCAACTCTGCTGTCGTTGCGCAGGCACTGCAGCATGTAGTCGCTCATGTGTGCCAGGCTGCCCAGAGGTAAGGACAAGCTGTCCTCTGTGAGAGGCGTATCGTCATCGTCCTGTGTTTCCCCCCAGCCACGCACCAGTGATGGGCCCGAGCTGCTTTGGGTGCCACCCCGCTGTGAACATGCTTCATCCTCATCCTCCTCCACCTCCTCCTCATCCTCGTCCTCCTCGTCCTCCAGTAGTGGGCCCTGTCTGGCCACATTTGTACCTGGCCTCTGGTGTTGCAAAAAACCTCCCTCTGAGTCACTTCGAAGAGACTGGCCTGAAAGTGCTAAAAATGACCCCTCTTACTCCTCTTCCTCCTGGGCCACCTCCTCTTCCATCATCGCCCTAAGTGTTTTCTCAAGGAGACATAGAAGTGGTATTGTAACGCTGATAACGGCGTCATCGCCACTGGCCATGTTGGTGGAGTACTCGAAACAGCGCAACAGGGCACACAGGTCTCGCATGGAGGCCCAGTCATTGGTGGTGAAGTGTGTCTGATCCGCAGTGCGACTGACCCGTGCGTGGTGCAGCTGAAACTCCACTATGGCCTGCTGCTGCTCGCACAGTCTGTCCAGCATATGCAAGGTGGAGTTCCACCTGGTGGGTACGTCGCATATGAGGCGGTGAGCGGGAAGGCCGACGTTACGCTGTAGCGCAGACAGGCGAGCAGCGGCAGGGTGTGAACGCCGGAAGCGCGAACAGATGGCCCGCACTTTATGCAGCAGCTCTGACATGTCGGGGTAGTTGCGAATAAACTTCTGCACCACCAAATTCAGCACATGCGCCAGGCAAGGGATGTGCGTCAAACCGGCTAGTCCCAGAGCTGCAACGAGATTTCGCCCATTATCGCATACCACCAGGCCGGGCTTGAGGCTCACCGGCAGCAACCACTCGTCGGTCTGTTGTTCTATACCCCGCCACAACTCCTGTGCGGTGTGGGGCCTGTCCCCCAAACATATGAGTTTCAGAATGGCCTGCTGACGTTTACCCCGTGCTGTGCTGAAGTTGGTGGTGAAGGTGTGTGGCTGACTGGATGAGCAGGTGGAAGAAGAGGAGGAGGAAGCTGAGTAGGAGGAGGAGGAGACAGGAGGCAAAGAATGTTGCCCTGCGATCCTTGGCGGCGGAAGGACGTGCGCCAAACAGCTCTCCGCCTGGGGCCCAGCCGCCACTACATTTACCCAGTGTGCAGTTAGGGAGATATAGCGTCCCTGGCCGTGCTTACTGGTCCACGTATCTGTGGTTAGGTGGACCTTGCCACAGATGGCGTTGCGCAGTGCACACTTGATTTTATCGGACACTTGTTTGTGCAGGGAAGGCACGGCTCTCTTGGAGAAGTAGTGGCGGCTGGGAACAACATACTGTGGGACAGCAAGTGACATGAGCTGTTTGAAGCTGTGTGTGTCCACCAGCCTAAATGACAGCATTTCATAGGCCAGTAGTTTAGAAATGCTGGCATTCAGGGCCAGGGATCGAGGGTGGCTAGGTGGGAATTTACGCTTTCTCTCAAATGTTTGTGAGATGGAGAGCTGAACGCTGCCGTGTGACATGGTTGAGATGCTTGGTGACGCAGGTGGTGGTGTTGGTGGTACATCCCATGTTTGCTGGGCGGCAGGTGCCAACGTTCCTCCAGAGGCGGAGGAAGAGGCCGAGGCGGCGGCAGCAGCAGAAGAGGCCGAGGCAGCAGCAGCAGAAGAGGTAGCAGGGGGAGCCTGAGTGACTTCTTTGTTTTTAAGGTGTTTACTCCACTGCAGTTCATGCTTTGCATGCAGGTGCCTGGTCATGCAAGTTGTGCTAAGGTTCAGAACGTTAATGCCTCGCTTCAGGCTCTGATGGCACAGCGTGCAAACCACTCGGGTCTTGTCGTCAGCACATTGTTTGAAGAAGTGCCATGCCAGGGAACTCCTTGAAGCTGCCTTTGGGGTGCTCGGTCCCAGATGGCGGCGGTCAGTAGCAGGCGGAGTCTCTTGGCGGCGGGTGTTCTGATTTTGCCCACTGCTCCCTCTTTTGCTACGCTGTTGGCTCGGTCTCACCACTGCCTCTTCCTCCGAACTGTGAAAGTCAGTGGCACGACCTTCATTCCATGTGGGGTCTAGGACCTCATCGTCCCCTGCATCGTCTTCCACCCAGTCTTGATCCCTGACCTCCTGTTCAGTCTGCACACTGCAGAAAGACGCAGCAGTTGGCACCTGTGTTTCGTCAGCATCAGAGACGTGCTGAGGTGGTATTCCCATGTCCTCATCAGCAGGAAAAATAAGTGGTTGTTTTCGTTATTGCATTCTATCTCTTCCACCCCTGGGGAAGGGCTAGGTGGATGCCCTTGGGAAACCCTGGCAGCAGAGTCTTCAAACAGCATAAGAGACTGCTGCATAACTTGAGGCTCAGACAGTTTCCCTGATATGCATGGGGGTGATGTGACAGACCGATGGGCTTGGTTTTCATGCGCCATCTGTGCGCTTTCTGCAAAAGACTGGGTGGGAGATAATGTGAACGTGCTGGATCCACTGTCGGCCACCCAATTGACTAATGCCTGCACCTGCTCAGGCCTTACCATCCTTAGAACGGCATTGGGCCCCACCAAATATCGCTGTAAATTCTGCTGGCTACTGGGACCTGAGGTAAAATAAAAACTGTGTTTATTTAGCACAGTTTTTATTTTTCTTTTTTACGGTGTTCATCTGAGGGGTTAGGTCATGTGATATGTTTATAGAGCCGGTCGATACCAAATTTTTTCCCTATTTTTTACCAATTTCTTTTAACTTTATTTGGGGAAAATTACGTTTTTGTTTATTTTTACTTGAAACTTTAAATTTTTTGGAGGGAAAACTTTATTTTTTCAACTTTTTTTTTACTTTATTTTTTGTCCCACTTTGGGAATTCGACTTTTGGGGGTCTAATCCCTTTTACAATGCATTCCAATACTTCTGTATTGGAATGCATTAGCTGTATGAGTAATACTCATACAGCTTCCGGCCTGTGAGATCCAGGGGGCTGGATCTCACAGGCTCATCACCGAAAGGCAGCGCAGATGCCTAAGGAAGGCATCACGCTGCCTTCCATGCCATCGGGTCCCCCCTACAGCTGCATGGGGACCCGATGGCACCGGATAAGGTAAAACCTTAAACTGTAGGTCTGAATTGACCTGCGGTCTGCGGCGATCGCCGACATGGGGGGGTCACAGGATGATTTGAGCAGGCACCGGGTTCCGATCACCGCCCGCCGAGCGGCGGTGATCGGAAATACACAGGGCGTACAGGTACGCCCTGTGTCCTTAAGTACCAGGACATAAGGGCGTACCTGTTATAGCCAATTTTTTTGGGGGGCGATTGTCCTAGGTAGGGTCTCATTTTTTGTGGGATAAGATGATGGTTTGATTGGTATGATTTTGGGGTGCGTATGACTTTTTGATCAGTTGGTATTACACTTTTTGTGATGTAAGGTGGCTTTTTTATACATTGTTTTTATTTTATTATTTTACGGTGTTCACCTGAGGGGTTAGTTCAGGTGATATTTTTATACAGCAGGTTCTTACAGACGCGGCGATACCTAATGTGTATACTTTTTTATTTGCTTAAGTTTTACACAATAATATTTTTTAAACAAACAAAAAAACATGTTTTAGTCTGGGAATCTGCAAAGAAAAGGGGGTTAGTCAGCACCTCCCCAATGTGACTCATTGTATGCAAAACATACCCCACGCTTCATTACACTTACAGAAGAAGGCGTCTTAGGAATAGCCACCGACCTCTGCGGTATTAGCAAATTAAGCCATAGGCCTACATCTTTAGTACCCCAACGCAACTGAGGATATACCGCCATCTTCTGTCTAAAGTTCTCATCGTAATGAAACCATCCTAAACCACCAAAATTTTTATATGCTTCCAACACTATGTCTACATGCTGAAAAAGACCTGAACATTTCTCCGGCTGCTTCTCCCCTAAAACACTGGCAAAAATACAAAACGCTTGAAGCCAATTGTGGAAAGATCTAGGAATGGGACGCCTCCTCTCCTCCTCAGATTTTTCATCTCTGCGCTCCATTTTAACAATAAAATCCTTAGAGGCAGGGAGGAGGGACAAAATATCAATAAAGTCGCCATTCCAGATCTTCTCCCTAATCGCTGCAGGGAGATGAAAGCCTAATGGAGAAATAGAACAAGGTATAACTTCCCTAAAACAGCCCTCTGCTATACCTTTGGCACGGGACAGCACAGGCACAGACAGAGGCTCTATTAAGCTATCCCCCTCTCCCAATCCCAAGCCGTCAGCCGGTAGCCAGGCAGAAGAAACATTACCCAACAAACCACCAGCTGCAGCAGGGGAGGGAGAGGGTTGAAGCTGGGGGGGTCTAGATACCAGCCCCTGTAAGGAGGATAACACTAGGGATAAAGATGAAATAACTGGAGCAAGCTGCCCCGGCCACTCACCCGACTGCTGAACCGGTCCAGGTAGGGATGATGCTGTCATCTGCGCGCTGGTTCCAGGGGTTCCTCCTGCCGCACCTCCAGCCCAGCCAGAAGAAGGTTGGCTATCCGCGACTCCCGTCCCAGGCCCCTCCGCACCCTGGGACTCAAGGCCACAAGCCCCCAGGGGGGAGTTAAAAGCCTGCGGTGCCAAACCATTTCCGGACACAACCGGAAGGCGCACACTCGATGTCGACAAACCGCGACGTCCCCTCGCGATGCCATCCACAGAAATCCCGGTCCCGCGAGATCTTGGCCGCGTCTGCGCAGATGGAGAAGGAGAATATCTTCTGTTCGCACGCCGGCTTCTCCTCAGACGGGAATCCCGGACCACACCAGCTCCAGACGAATCTTCAACACGCGCCGATTCCGGAAGCTCCAACCTGTCCACAGCAGAAACACCATCCGGAACAGGTGAAAGCAGGGAAGATGGAAAGGCAGCAGACGTCCCAGACGAAACCGGCTCCGGCGATCTCAGGCGAAGAAGACATTCCCCAATCCAGGAAGGAGCTCCATCCTCTACTGCACGGCTCACCAATTCTTCAATCAGGGACTCCATAAGGTAAGCAGGAACAGCTAAGCACGAACGGTCCTCTTGACAGCCGCAGGTCAATTCAAAAGGCTCCGCAGCCTGTGCCTCCCATCTTCTTATTCACTCCAGAGGACTCCTATGACCAATCAGAGCCCTATCTCCATGGCCCAGAAAAACTGCCCTAGCCCTAGAGCATTTACAGGCCCACTTGCCAACCAATCAACTTAAGGTTGCTGGGCAGAGTACATTAGCCCAGAAACCTTAACCAAAACAGCGGGAAACTTTCCCGCCTAAATCCATCTTTCTCTGCCCTCCTAGCCTACCAACACAACCTCCTCACCTGAGGTCAAATAAAGTTCAAATATGGCTTAATGACAATTCAGCCATGGGTCCCCCTCCTAATGGTCCGGGGGCTATTCAGTAAATGTACAAGGTTACAGTCTGTTTAGAAAGGATCGTCAAAACTGGAGAGGGGGAGGGGTTTGCCTTTATGTAAAGTCTTGTCTAAAGCCCACACCCCGTGAAGATATAAGTGAAGGACATGAACATGTGGAGTCACTGTGGGTAGAGATACATGGAGCTAAAAACAACAATAAATTACTAATAGGAGTTTACTATAAACCACCTAATATACCAGAGTCCACAGAAAATCTACTACTAAACGAGATAGACGAGGCGGAAAATCATAATGAGGTGGTTATTATGGGGGACTTCAACTACCCAGATATAGACTGGGAAACTGAAACTTGTATATCTCATAAAGGAAACAGGTTCTTGGCAATAACCAAAGACAATTACCTCTCCCAACTGGTTCGGGACCCGACTAGAGGGATGGCCATACTGGACTTAGTATTAACCAATAGGCCTGACAGAACAACAGACGTGCAGGTTGGGGGACACCTGGGAAATAGTGACCATAAAGTAATAACCTTCCAATTATCATTCAAAAGAGCGTTTCTACAGGGAGGAACAAAAATACCAAACTTTAAAAAAGCAAAATTTAGCCAACTAAGAGAGGCCATAGGCCTAACTAACTGGGACAAAGTCCTCAAAAAAAAAAAAATACAGCCACAAAATGGGATATCTTTAAAAGCATCCTAAAATCTCATTGTGAAGGTACATACCGTATGGGAATAAAAGGTTAAGGAACAAAAAGAAACCAATGTGGATAAATAGAACTGTAAAGAAAGCAATAAATGACAAAAAGAAAGCATATAAATCACTAAAACAGGAGGGTGGCACGGATGCAAAACTATAAGGAAAAAAATTGAACATGTAAAAAACAAATAAAAGCGGCCAAACTAGAGACCGAGAGAATAATTGCCAAAGAGAGTAAAACTAACCCTAAAATGTTCTTAAATTATATAAATGTTAAAAAGTATAAATCTGAAGGTGTCTGCCCTTTAAAGAGTAATGAGGGGGGGAGTCGCAGAGAGCGACGAGGAGAAAGCAAAGCTGTTAAATATTTTTTTCTCCAATGTATTCACTGAGGAAAATAAACTGTCAGATGACATGAGGAATGTAAAAATAAATTCCCCATTAAAAGTGTCCTGTCTGACCCAGGAAGAAGTACATCAGCAACTTAAAAAGATTAAAATAGACAAATCGCCAGGACCGGATGGCATACACCCCTGTATCCTAAGGGAATTAAGTAATGTCATAGCCAGACCCTTTTTTCTGATATTTGCGGACTCTATACTGACAGCGAATGTCCCACAGGATAGGCGTATAGGAAATGTGGTGCCAATATTCAAAAATGGTCCAAAAACAGAGCCTGGAAACTATAGGCCGGTAAGTTTAACATCTGTTGTGGGTAAACTGTTTGAAGGTTTTCTGAGAGATGCTATCTTAGAGCATCTCAACGGAAATAAGCAAATTTAGGCTACTTTCACACTAGCGTTTCACGGATCCGTTTGAAATGCATTTCAAACGGATCCGTCAATAAACTGACTAAACAGAGACAAACGGAAGCAATACAGGCGGATCCGTTCAAACGGATCCATCTGTATTGCGGATCCGTTTGTCACGTTCGTTTCCGTTTTGCCATCCGTTTAGCGGATCCGTTTTGGAATAAGTAGCATCTCTAGGTTCCATCTTCATGTATTTAGAAACCCAGGGTTGACATACTCCTATATTTCTACAGGGCTATCTTGTTGAAATTCAAAGTTGGTCCGGCTTTTATAATGGACCACACCTTTCGGACTCTTGTACACGACTACATGCACTTAAAGATGTATAGTGTTCGTTAGCGGGCCATATGTCCCTGATCGTCATTGATCGTGCGTACGGGAGTAAAGATGATCATGATGCTGACCATGTTGTGCCGCAAACTGGGCTATTGTCCCGCACTCATATGATCTATTAGCGCAAGACAATATACCCGCGGGCAGCTCAACTTGCACAGAATCATTGTACACTATGATGCTGTGTACTCTTGTACGCACGATCAATGCTACTACGGGACATATGGCCCGCTCAGGGACCATATGTCTCTTGGGGCATACAGTCGTGTGCAAGAGGCTTTAAAGGGGTTTTCTGATCTCATACAATGGGGGCATACCACTGATATGCCCACATTGTCTTATAGGTGCGGGTCCCACTGCTGGTACACTCACATATATTGAGAACGGAGCCAAGAAAGTGGATGAGGTCGCACTGCACCGCCGCCCTCCATTCATTTCTTTGGGAGAGGCGGAGATTAGCGCTTGGTGGTGGACGTACCACGGGAAATTTGTTGTCCTCCAGCCACAGTACTCCCCACTCCGTTCTCGATATAGGTGTGGGTCCTACCAATGTTACCCGCACCTATCAGACAATGGGGGCATATTCAAGCGAAATCCCCCCATTGCCTATGTGAATACCCCTTTTAAAAACTGTATGTCCCTTGCGTGTCCCTTGTGGTAATCACACTAGTTATATTAGAGCGTCATCGGGAAATCATTAAACGGTAAAATTACAATTTATTAATGAATTCCTGATGATGCTGATGGACCGTGACTCCCACAAGGGCTCATATGAAAGGGCACAAGATTGAACAATGAACAAGCATTTGCTTGTTCATGTGCCAATCATAGGGTCTACGATCAATAAAGAGCCAAAAGATAGCTTAATATTGATGGTCATGTTAATTACAACATTGGCACTAATGCTGTTTTGATATAAAAACTACCAAGGTTGTTATAATAAACGGACAGTAGTGAGACTAGGGTAGTTTTTATTTTACTAACCGAAATAAATACCTCGACCGTTAGTTGAATCAACATTCAAGTAATGCCCAAGCCTATGGCAATAAATATATATAAATAACCTACATAGAAAATGCCAGACCGCTGGTACTAAATTAATCTTTATTACAAAATTACATTAGACAACATACATGATTAAAAGAATCAGTGCAGGAGATAAAAAGCAACATCACTGGAGGAGACATACAATGAACGGAGTCACTATCCTTAAACATGATATTCAGAAGAGATGGTTATGCAAACATGAAAACATACATAGTGGGGAAAAGGGACATTTACCCATACAAAGTCTCCTCCAGGATGGCGCCAACCCCAACGCGCGTTTCGGCGTACCTTCGTCTGGGGGTAGCGTCATCACTGGAGGACATGGTTTAAATACAAATGACGGCCAATCAACATACCGGTAATCATCAATTCATACATCACCGGACTGCGCCGGATTTTTTGTCAGATGGACTTCCTGGATGCCGGCATCTAGAGGAACACGTGACCACCCGGAAACATGTGATCCGCTTCTGGTCACGTGACCCGAATGACGTCACATGAGCGCGCACTAACTAGTCGCAGCTCAGTAACGTCATCCAACCTTACTATATGATTCGGATCCATCATATTGGTATATCCCTGTATTCGACAGGCCCAACGGACGTACATACGCAATCAAAGTATATCAGACAAAGCATACATTATTCATTCGATGTGGACATACAGGTTGATATAAAAGGTTTATACATAGATTTCCCCACATATACACATGTCATATGTCAAATTATGCCACAAACAGTATCAATAGACCAATGGGTAAAAAACACCCTATCTCTCATTATTATAATAACAGATATTAAATCTATCATCTAGGGCTCATACCCATCCATTACATCTGTTGAAGATATACTATACAAAGTGATAATAGGAAAGTGCAAAGTGCATGGACTATTTAAAAATATATATATACTAATCCAAAAAAACATCTATATATGTATATATGTGTAACACAGTGTATATACCACTGATGAGTAATATATCAGGTGAACAAATATCTATATAGGAAAAAACATATTATGTGAAATACATTATATATTATATATACGTGTACCTTCACTGTTGAAACAGTGATTGTGAAAAAAGTGCAAAGTGCCTAATGATAAACGTATCAACTCAGATACGTATACAGATTCAACTGATTCATACTGATACCTTGGGAAGGAATAGGAAAGGGATGGGGGGGGGGGGAGAAAAGGAAAAGGAGGGAGTGGAGGGGAAAGAATAGGGGGAGAGGAAAAAAGGGGGGAGGGGAGGGGGGGGGGAAGGAAGGGTGGGGGAAGGAAGGGGGGGGGAGGGAAGGGGGGGGGAGGGAAGGAAGGGGGGGGAAAAGGAGGGGGGGGGGAGAGGAGGGGAAAGGGAGGGAAAGGGGAGGGAGACAAATTAACTGGAGTAAAATCCTTCAACCATATGAATGTTGGTTGTACCCTACCAACTTACTGTGCTATCTATGATATACAATTATAGTATTCCATCATTTGCTTCGATATCGGTCACCACATCACATTCCCCGAAGTGTCTGAAAAAAGAGACAAAACGGGAAATGCAAGGCGGGGACACGACACAAAGCCAATGCTGCACTACATCAGTCTGCTAGATTACAGTCGTGATATGTCTTAAAATGTCTTGCAACTGGTTTTAGATTACTCAGATCTTCTTCCTCTTTTGCTGCCATTATATCTCTGACATGTTCTCGTACTCTCACCTTCAATTCTCTCGTGGTTAAACCCACATAAATTTTAGGGCAAGAACATTTAGCATAATACACGACTGCCGTACTCGTGCATGTGAGGCATTGTGTGATTTTAAAGGTTTTAGTATTGGCCGTGTCATTGAAGGAGGTAGCCCTCTCCATATTTGGGCATGCTATACATTTCCCACATGGGACAAAACCCCACTTCGGCTTCCCCAGTCCTGGGAACAAAGGTTGTTTTTGTTTTACATACAAGCTGCGTACAAGATGGTCCTCTCAAATTCTTTGAACGTCTCGCCGTTATCATAGGATATGGTGCTATAAATTTGTCAAGATGGGATCGGTTAGTAAGATCGCCATGATTTTTCCCAAAATGTCCTTCATCTCTCTCCCACCTTCCATGATATCCTGTGATGTATCGTGTCTTATTATCCTTGCTCTTTCGGACTTCAGAAAAGAGTAAGTCCTGCCTGGAGCATGATTTTGCTCTCCTATAGGCCTTCTTAATTGCACGTTGGCTATATCCACGACTTGAGAATCTTTCTTTGAGTATTTTGGCCTGTTGCTCGAAAATTTCTTCCGTCGAGCAAATTCTCCGAGCCCGTAGGTATTGTCCAATTGGAATTGAATTGATCATCTGTGGAGGATGTGATGAGGAAGCATGTAAGTATGAGTTTACTGCTGTAGGTTTTCTAAAAACATTCGTCACTATGCCTCCATCTGTGCCTCTCTCTAATGCACATCCAGGAAACTCGATATGTTCCTTACTGTACTTATACGTTAATTTGATGTTCTTAGCGTTCTTATTTAACGCTATAAAAAATTCCTCCAACTCCTTGGTACTTCCCTGCCAGATCATGAATACATCGTCGATGTACCGCGCGGTACATCGACGATGTATTCATGATCTGGCAGGGAAGTACCAAGGAGTTGGAAATTTTCGAGCAACAGGCCAAAATACTCAAAGAAAGATTCTCAAGTCGTGGATATAGCCAACGTGCAATTAAGAAGGCCTATAGGAGAGCAAAATCATGCTCCAGGCAGGACTTACTCTTTTCTGAAGTCCGAAAGAGCAAGGATAATAAGACACGATACATCACAGGATATCATGGAAGGTGGAGAGAGATGAAGGACATTTTGGGAAAATCATGGCCGATCTTACTAACCGATCCCATCTTGACAAAATTTATAGCACCATATCCTATGATAACGGCGAGACGTTCAAAGAATTTGAGAGACCATCTTGTACGCAGCTTGTATGTAAAACAAAAACAACCTTTGTTCCCAGGACTGGGGAAGCCGAAGTGGGGTTTTGTCCCATGTGGGAAATGTATAGCATGCCCAAATATGGAGAGGGCTACCTCCTTCAATGACACGGCCAATACTAAAACCTTTAAAATCACACAATGCCTCACATGCACGAGTACGGCAGTCGTGTATTATGCTAAATGTTCTTGCCCTAAAATTTATGTGGGTTTAACCACGAGAGAATTGAAGGTGAGAGTACGAGAACATGTCAGAGATATAATGGCAGCAAAAGAGGAAGAAGATCTGAGTAATCTAAAACCAGTTGCAAGACATTTTAAGACATATCACGACTGTAATCCCGTGCATTTGAAGGTACGGGCAATTGACTGTGTCATGAAAAACATTAGAGGAGGTAATATCACTAAAAGATTGGGACAGCTCGAGTGCAAGTGGATTTGGAAATTGAATACACTGTACCCGGGTGGTTTGAATGAATCCACTGGCTTCTCCACTTTTCTATAGGCACGATGGTTCACATGGGTCTCCACACCCAAAAGGGGTTTAAGTTAGGCTTTTTAACTTTGTTTTAATCACTTTGTTGCCCCTGATCTTCTAGGGTCGTCGCTGAGTGGATTTAGTGTTTCCGCCTTGCATTCCCCAGTTCACATGTTACCGTGTGTGCTGGGGAGTGCGATGCGGTAACCAATGTATGGACGGACTATGCAATCATCTAGCAGACTGATGTAGTGCAGCATTGGCTTTGTGTCGTGTCCCCGCCTTGCATTTCCCGTTTTGTCTCTTTTTTCAGACACTTCGGGGAATGTGATGTGGTGACCGATATCGAAGCAAATGATGGAATACTATAATTGTATATCATAGATAGCACAGTAAGTTGGTAGGGTACAACCAACATTCATATGGTTGAAGGATTTTACTCCAGTTAATTTGTCTCCCTCCCCTTTCCCTCCCTTTCCCCTCCTCTCCCCCCCTCCTTTCCCCCCCCCCTCCTTTCCCTCCCCCCCCTTCCCTTCCCCCCCCCTTCCCTCCCCCCCCCTCCCTTCCCGCCCCTTCCCTTCCCCCCCCCCTCCCCTCCCCCTTTTTTCCTCTCCCCTATTCTTTCCCCTCCACTCCCCTCCTTTTCCTTTTCTCCCCCCCCCCCCCCCATCCCTTTCCTATTCCTTCCCAAGGTATCAGTATGAATCAGTTGAATCTGTATACGTATCTGAGTTGATACGTTTATCATTAGGCACTTTGCACTTTTTTCACAATCACTGTTTCAACAGTGAAGGTACACGTATATATAATATATAATGTATTTCACATAATATGTTTTTTCCTATATAGATATTTGTTCACCTGATATATTACTCATCAGTGGTATATACACTGTGTTACACATATATACATATATAGATGTTTTTATGGATTAGTATATATATATTTTTAAATAGTCCATGCACTTTGCACTTTCCTATTATCACTTTGTATAGTATATCTTCAACAGATGTAATGGATGGGTATGAGCCCTAGATAATAGATTTAATATCTGTTATTATAATAATGAGAGATAGGGTGTTTTTTACCCATTGGTCTATTGATACTGTTTGTGGCATAATTTGACATATGACATGTGTATATGTGGGGAAATCTATGTATAAACCTTTTATATCAACCTGTAGGTCCACATCGAATGAATAATGTATGCTTTGTCTGATAAACTTTGATTGCGTATGTACGTCCGTTGGGCCTGTCGAATACAGGGATATACCAATATGATGGATCCGAATCATATAGTAAGGTTGGATGACGTTACTGAGCTGCGACTAGTTAGTGCGCGCTCATGTGACGTCATTCGGATCACGTGACCAGAAGCGGATCACATGTTTCCGGGTGGTCACCTGTTCCTCTAGATGCCGGCATCCAGGAAGTCCATCTGACAAAAAATCCGGCGCAGTCCGGTGATGTATGAATTGATGATTACCGGTATGTTGATTGGCCGTCATTTGTATTTAAACCATGTCCTCCAGTGATGACGCTACCCCCAGACGAAGGTACGCCGAAACGCGCGTTGGGGTTGGCGCCATCCTGGAGGAGACTTTGTATGGGTAAATGTCCCTTTTCCCCACTATGTATGTTTTCATGTTTGCATAACCATCTCTTCTGAATATCATGTTTAAGGATAGGGACTCCGTTCATTGTATGTCTCCTCCAGTGATGTTGCTTTTTATCTCCTGCACTGATTCTTTTAATCATGTATGTTGTCTAATGTAATTTTGTAATAAAGATTAATTTAGTACCAGCGGTCTGGCATTTTCTATGTAGGTTATTTAGTTTTTATTTTAACACAGCTGTAGTGCCAAGGTTACCCTGTACAGGACAATAAAAAGACAGACACAGTTTGTATAGCAAAGTATAAATAAAGTTTTATTTTTTTAACAATAAAAAACTAAAATAAATTAAATAAACAAAACTATACTTGTTGGAAATGGTGAGGGGAGGTGGACTGTCGTGGACTAGATGGTCTGGGGCTGGCAATGGTAGCCCCCCTGTCCTGGCGATCTACCGAGGTGAAACTACGGGCCACAGGAAAGGATGCAGGGCGTAATTGTGGGGTGTGGAGAAAGGAAGGGTCTGAGGAGGAGGGGACCTGAGCATGTGTAGAGGTGGAGGGAGTTTGAAAATAAGTAGGAGGAAAATATTGAGCAGGAGAAGAATAAGAAAGAGAAGGTAACACATGCTCGGGGGGTGGGAAGGGAAAGGTTGGCGGTACTGGCCACTGGAGTGGGATGGGGGGTAGGTGTGGGATGGGGGATAGGTGTGGGATGGGGGTGGGATTTGGGGACGGTGCATAATTTCCCATGACCCGTTCTCTTGCATGATCTTGAACTCATGTAACTGCTCGGGCGTCATTGAGTCCATCAAACTGATCATGCTTAGCCCATAATGGTAGTTTGGGCTGCATTGAAACGCCGACTCCGCCCCCTCCCAGCGGCGAATCAAGTCAGCACCAAACTCCATCTGATGTTGGGCAAAACCTTCTAGAGCGTCGGAAACGACCTCTACAAGGTTTGCATAATCAGCTCGATTTGGCCTACCGGATCTCTGCCCGCTCACCAGGGCTCTCAAATTTTGCCGAAATCCTGAGAGCCTCAGATGAGCGGAGGGATTCGGTAGGGGAGCCTGAGCCGATACATGAGGGACAGGAGGGCTGGCACTGGCAATCTGTTCCGGTTCCGCCTCAGGAGGTTGTTCAGGCTCCCGAGTGACGGTGGCAGTTCTGTAGGAAAAAAATAAGGAAAGTTAGGAATTGTTCTTTAAATAAAACATCCATGTTCTATGCTATGTCTACCGTATACCATAGGGGACTGGCCAAAACAGGGGATCCAAACACTCCGCTGTCTCAGACAGCCCCTTACACTCAGACGGAGAGAACAGTTGTCCCTCTGACTGTAGGGGACTGGCCAAAACAGGGGAGCCAAACACTCCGCTGTCTCAGACAGCCCCTTACACTCAGATGGAGAGAACAGTTGTCCCTCTGACTGTAGGCGACTGGCCAAAACAGGGGAGCCAAACACTCCACTGTCTCAGACAGCCCCTTACACTCAGACGAGAGAACAGTTGTCCCTCTGACTGTAGGGGACTGGCCAAAACAGGGGAGCCAAACACTCTGCTGTCTCAGACAGCCCCTTACACTCAGACGGAGAGAAGAGTTGTCCCTCTGACTGTAGGCGACTGGCCAAACCAGGGAAGCCAAACACTCCACTGTCTCAGACAGCCCCTTACACTCAGACGGAGAGAAGAGTTGTCCCTCTGACTGTAGGCGACTGGCCAAACCAGGGAAGCCAAACACTCCACTGTCTCAGACAGCCCCTTACACTCAGATGGAGAGAAGAGTTGTCCCTCTGACTGTAGGCGACTGGCCAAACCAGGGAAGCCAAACACTCCACTGTCTCAGACAGCCCCTTACACTCAGACGGAGAGAACAGTTGTCCCTCTGACTGTAGGGGACTGTCCAAAACAGGGGAGCCAAACACTCCGCTGTCTCAGACAGCCCCTTACACTCAGACGGAGAGAACAGTTGTCCCTCTGACTGTAGGGGACTGGCCAAAACAGGGGAGCCAAACACTCCGCTGCCTCAGACAGCCCCTTTACAAAAAAATGTTCAACAGTTGTTAAAAATATTTACCTTCTTGGTGCCATCGCCCTTCGTAGGAACCCCAGGGCCGCCGTATGGATGTATGGGGACCCTGAGGTTCCTCCGGAGACACCCGGGGCCTGAACCTCCCTGTTATAATCCCTCCTGAAGCGGTCCCGGATAGATCGCCAACGCGTTGTAACCTGTTTGACTATAGAAAAAAAACATAAAAAATTATATCAGCATGATGAAAGGAAAATAACAATATTAATGTATTAAAATACATATTGCTTTACTTACCATATTTTTCCTGAGCCGCCGCATTTAGATCCCCCCAGGTCACAAAAACTTCCGCACAGATGTCCCTCCAGAGCCGCTGGGTATGATGATGATCAGCGTGGTGGCGGTCGGAGTGGTCCCATAATGATGGACGCGCCTCCACCAGTTAGATGAGGAGCAGGTTATCGATGGTAGGAACCCCGAACTCCTCATCTTCCCTGGTGGAGCCTACGGAACCCTGAAAAAAAGGAAATACAAAATTAAATGTAAATCCTAATACAAAATGCAAATTAAAACTACTTAATTCAAGACTTACACGTCTACGACCGCCACGCTCATTCCTGCGGACTCTGGAGGCGACTGGGGGATCCTCGCTGGCGGCTCTAGGTGCAGATTGCTGAAACAAACATTATTTTTTTTTAATATATTTAAATAAAATAATAAATTACATATATATATATACTTACTTCTTGACAGCCCCGGTCCGGGCTTGGTCCACCTCCCCTGGACGCTGGTGATGCAGCTGCAGCAGGTGAGCCGGCCCCGGCAGGTGAGCCGGCCACAGGTGGAGAGCCCTCTACAGATGATGATGAAGAAATCTATAATAAGAGCACATACTGATTAATGCAACGAATCAAACAGTACAAACTCCAAGCGTTGATCTTATACTTACAGGCCACTCAATATGCCGGCGCCTTCTGGGTGGGTTTTTCCAATCGATGCCTCGCTTCTTTGATGACATCTGTACGCAACAGAATACCAGACAAAATGCAGATAACGTTAAACGAACTTGTTTAGAGCACTATTTCCACATATATCAACATTTATTTTTTATTTTTTTATAATACTTACTTTTTAAAATATTGATTGGTGCTTGCCCACCGCAGAACTTTCTACTTCAAATAAATTTTGTTTTGAACGACCCTAATAATAAAATGATTTAAAAAATTAATCCGACAGGAGCCATAATCCCCCCGAGTGCCATAAACACCCCCAGAAACAGCAGCCCCGCATAGTGCCAGCAGCCCCCCCCCCATAGTGCCAGCAGCCACCCACAGTGACATCAGCCCCCCAGTTCCAAACAACCTTCCCACAGTGCCCTCAGCCCCCCCCCAATGCCAGCAGCCCCCACAGTTCCAGCTACAC
Organism: Bufo bufo; assembly: GCF_905171765.1. Lineage (NCBI taxonomy): Eukaryota > Metazoa > Chordata > Amphibia > Anura > Bufonidae > Bufo > Bufo bufo. Next base: position 209,565,741 of record NC_053397.1, read on the forward strand.
ATACCCCCGCAGTGCCGGAAGCACCGCACAGTTCCAGCCACAAACACCCCTGCAGTGCCAGCAGACCCCCCAATTCCAGCCACAAACACCCCTGCAGTGCCAGAAGCACTGCATGCGCAGTTCCTGACAGAAACACCCCCGCTGTGCCAGCAGCAACAACAGTTCCAGCCACATAAACCCCGCCAGTGCCAGAAGCACCGCACAGTTCCAGCCACAAACACTCCTGCAGTGCCAGAAGCACTGCATGCGCAGTTCCTTACAGAAACACCACCGCAATGCCAGCAGACCCCCCAATTTGAGCCACTCACACCCCCGCAGTGCCATCAGCCCCCCAGTGCCAGAAGCCCCCCATAAAGGCAGCCCCCACCACCAGTGCAAGCAGCCCCCACTGTTCCAGACACACACACCCCTTCCCAAGTGCCAGCAGCCCCCCCCTAGAAATAGATAGATAGATAGATAGAAAAAAAGAAAGATAGACAAACAGACAAAACTTCACTTACCAGTCTCACCAAGTCGACAATCCAAAATGGCCGACGATGAGGGGGAGGGACAGGAAGTTACTGGGCATGCGCAGAGACGTGAACGGTTTCGAACGGATCCGTGTCAAAGCGGAGCCAAGACAAACCGATACGTCCCCATTGACTTTCATTGTAAGTCTGGACGGATCCGTTTGGCTCCGCACGGCCAGGCGGACACGAAAACGCTGCAAGCTGCGTTCGGGTGTCCGCCTGCTGAGCGGAGCGGAGGCTGAACGCTGCCAGACTGATACATTCTGAGCGGATCCGCATCCACTCAGGATGCATTGGGGCCGTACGGATGCGTTCGGGGCCGCTTGTGAGAGCTTTCAAACGGAGCTCACGAGCGGAACCCCGAACGCTAGTGTGAAAGTAGCCTAAGCCATATCAGCATGGCTTCGTGAGGAATCGGTCATGCCAAACTAGTTTAATCAGTTTCTATGAGGAGGTAAGTTCTAGACTTGACAGCGGCGAATCACTGGATGTCGTACTGTATATCTGGACTTCTCCAAAGCATTTGACACTGTACCACATAAAAGGTTAGTATATAAAATGAGAATGCTCGGAATGGGAGAAAACGTCTGTATGTGGGTAAGTAACTGGCTGAGGGATAGAAAACAGAGGGTGGTTATTAACGGTACACACTCAGATTGGGTCACTGTCACTAGTGGGGTACCTCAGGGGTCAGTATTGGGCCCTATTCTCTTCAATATATTTATTAATGATCTTGTAGAAGGCTTGCACAGTAAAATATCAATTTTCGCAGATGACACTAAACTGTGTAAAGTAATTAACACTGAAGAGGACAGTATACTGTATATATACTACAGAGGACAGTATACTGTATATATACTACAGAGGACAGTATACTGTATATATACTACAGAGGACAGTATACTGTATATATACTACAGAGGACAGTATACTGTATATATACTACAGAGGACAGTATACTGCTACAGATGGATCTGGATAGATTGGAGGCTTGGGCAAATAAGTGGCAGATGAGGTTTAACACTGACAAATGTAAAGTTATGCACATGGGAAGGAATAATGCAAGTCACCCGTACATACTAAATGGTAAAACACTCGTTAACACTGACACGGAAAAGGATATAGAAATTTTAATAAACAGCAAACTAAGCTGAAAAAAACAGTGTCAGGCAGCTGCTGCCAAGGACAGTAAGATAATGGGTTGCATCAAAAGGGGCATAGATGCCCGTGATGAGAACATAGTCCTACCACTTTACAAATCGCTAGTCAGACCACACATGGAGTACTGTGTACAGTTCTGGGCTCCTGTAAACAAGGCAGACATAGCAGAGCTGGAGAGGGTCCAGAGGAGGGCAACTAAAGTAATAACTGGAATGGGGCAACTACAGTACCCTGAAAGATTATCAAAATTAGGGTTATTCACTTTAGAAAAAAGACGACTGAGGGGAGATCTAATTAATATGTATAAATATATCAGGGGTCAGTACAGAGATCTATCCCATCATCTATTTATCCCCAGGACTGTGACTGTGACGAGGGGACATCCTCTGCGTCTGGAGGAAAGAAGGTTTGTACACAAACATAGAAAAGGATTCTTTACGGTAAGAGCAGTGAGACTATGGAGCTCTCTGCCTGAGGAGGTGGTGATGGTGAGTACAATAAAGGAATTCAAGAGGGGCCTGGATGTATTTCTGGAGTGTAATAATATTACAGGCTATAGCTACTAGAGAGTAGTGATGAGCGGGAGGTGCCATATTCGATTTCGCGATATTTTGCGAATATTCGATTGAATATTCGTCTTATATTCGTCGAAATCGAATATTCGTTATTATGCTATTTATCGCAAATAATATGCGATTTAATTAATCGTGTATTGCGATTTTGTGCATTTTACGAATATTCGCCATATTGCTATATATTCTTGTTTTAGAATATGACGAACATTCTAAAAAACGAAGTTATAGCAATATAGAGAATATTCGTAAATTACACATATAGACTGCAATTTCACTAATGTAGTGCTATAATCTTTTTTTTTTTGTCAAATTTTTTTTGTCTCTTTCTGAATCAGAAAGAGACAAAAAAAATTAGACAAAAAAAAAAAAGATTATAGCACTACATTAGTGAAATTGCAGTCTATATGTGTAATTTACGAATATTCTCTATATTGCTAAATATTCTTGTCTTACAATATGACGAATATTCCAAAAAACAAATATATAGCACTATATCACATATATTCATTTTTAAGAATATTCATTTTTTCCCCCCAATTAGTACAGTAGGAAGGGGGACCCTGTGGCCACTGCCAGGGAGGGAGGGGGACCCTGTGCCCACTGCCACCAATGATTTTAAAACTGGGGGGACGGGGGGTTAGGGCGCACTGGCCAACAATTATTTTAATACTGGGGAGGGGGGGGGGGGCGCACTGGCCACCAATTATTTTAATACTGGGGAGGTGGGGGGGAGAGCGCACAGGGCGCTGTGATCAGCGCAATTAACCCGCACCTGAGGGGTAAATTGCACGGACCACAGCGCCCTGGCGGTATATTCTAACTTCAAGCGTCCCCATCACCATGGGAACGCCTGGTGGTTAGAATATACCATCGGATCTCTGAGTTAGATCGTGAAAACTCAGATCAGATGGTATATTTTAACCACCAGGCGTTCCCATGGTGACAGGGACGCTTGTCGGGGAGGAGTATGCCGAAGAGCAATAACTGTACTAATTGGGGGGGGGGGAAAGAATATTCTATAAAACGAATATATATGTGATATAGTGCTATATATTCGTTTTTTAGAATATTCGTAATTTTTTACCATCTAAACTCTTGATTCCTCCCTGCTTCTTGCTTGTGGGCCAATGAGTCATTGGCCCACAATCATTTTAAGCAGGAAGGAATCATGTGTTCAGATGGAGAAAATGACGAATATTCGATATAACGAATATATAGCAATGAATATAATGTAATGTCGCACTCAAATGGGGTGGTGATCTAAACAGAGGTGCTCCCACTAACAGACAACACCCAGTCTGAAAAATTAATTAAATGTAAAAAATGGAAGTGGGGCACTCTCTTAAGCAAAAAGGGATCTTTAATACATATAAAATACAGTAAATTCACAATAAAATAGATATATTCGCAATAAAATAAATATACGGTTATTCTGTGATGGCAGCAGATGATAAATAAAACGGAAATCCTAAAATATGACGCGTTTCGGGGATTTTAATTGACCCCTTCCTCAGTGAGGAAGGGGTCAATTAAAATCCCCGAAACGCGTCTGGTGCGAATCCCCCCCTTAAGGAAAGAAAAGTTACTGCCACTCCGGTAAAGCTTGGACACTGCCATAAGAATAAAGGAATCGCCAATTGACCACGCTACTGGTGATATAGAAACCACGTGGAACAAACAAACTATTTGGCGCCAGGATTTAAAACTTGAGGTAACAGCCCTTGAGACCGGGAGTATACCCACACAACTCACCGAGTCGAGGGCTCTCCGTCCAGCTCAAAGACCACCGGGTAAGAGTGCATGTAACCCATATTCCATTCAAGCGATCGCTCTATTTTCAATCACAGCGGGACGCCGCTGTACGCATCGGCAGCTACATCGCTGTCTGTATGGATCATTGAAAGCCATATCGGCTTGGAACTTTTGTTATGAGATACATTTGATACAAAGTAGAAGGCTGAAAGTTACATTCCTTGGAACTTTGATCATTACATGCTTATGACTTTGATACAAATTGCAAGTTCATCTACTTACAGCCAGTGATTGTCCACAATTTGATAGCTTTATAATCACTCAGTGACTGTGACATAGATTGGAGACTGGTTCCCAATCTGGATTTATTTGAACATTTCACCGCTTCAATATTTTAAATATAAAAAAAATATAAAGGAATACCAGTTAATATATGTTCTGAAGAATATTGAATATCTAAAAACTGGAATATCCTTTGGGATCTATATTTATGCTGACTGTAATTTAATGTATTTTTAAAACATTTTTGCTGTTTTAATCATATTTTAGGATTTCCGTTTTATTTATCATCTGCTGCCATCACAGAATAACCGTATATTTATTTTATTGCGAATATATCTATTTTATTGTGAATATATAGCAATATATTCGAAATCTTCGCGAATTCTCGAAGTTGTGATATTCGCAAAAAATATTTGTTATTTGAATATTCGCGCTCAACACTACTAGAGAGGGTTCGTTGATCCAGGGAGTTAGTCTGATTGCCTGATAGGAGTCGGGAAGGAATTTTTTATTCCCCTAAAGTGGGGAAAATTGGCTTCTACCTCACAGGTTTTTTTTTGCCTTCCTCTGGATCAACTTGCAGGATAACAGGCCGAACTGGATGGACAGATGTCTTTTTTCGGCCTTATGTACTATGTTACTACTATGTTACTATCTCACTTTATAAATTAGCAAAGCATTAGCACTATAATATTTTTTGTGACTATGGCATTATTTTACTTTATCTGGTTTGCAGGGTGCTGTTGCATTGTCTTTTTTTTCTCCATAGTCTGGAAGCTATATATATTTTTTTTTTTGGGCGATTGTCTTAGGTAGGGTATCATTTTTGCGGGATGAGTTGACCGTTTGATTGGCAATATTTTGGGGTGCATATACACTTTTTGTGATGTAAGGTGACAAAAAATGGCTTTTTTGACACCGTTTATATTTTATCCATAACCCCATAGCCATAGTTTTTTTTATTTTATTGGGCGATTGTCTTAGATAGGGGCAATTTTTTTTAATTAGAACTAGTTTGGGGGACATACGCTTATTTGATCACTTGGTGTTGCTTTTTTAGTGATGTAAGGTGACAGAAATTCATTTTTTAGCATATGTTTTAATTTTTTATTTACAGTGGTTACCTGAGGGGTTAGTTCATGTGATATTTATATAGAGCCGGTCGATACGGACATGGCAATACCTAATATGTCTCCTTTTCTTTTTTTCCTATTTTTTTCTTTTTTTTTTACTTTATTTTGGGATAGGGACACTTTTTTTTTACTTGAAACTTAAATTCTTTTGTAAAACTTTTATTAACTTATTTTTTATCTTTATTTTTTATTGTAATGCATTGGCTGTAAGTGTATTACTTACTGTAATACACTTATAGCTTCCTGCCTGTGGGAACCAGGGGGCTGTATCTCACAGGCTTTCCCCCGGAAGGCAGCCCCGGCATTGGGCTGCCTTCCCTGCCATCGGGTCCCTATCACAGCAGCACAGGGACCCAATGGCTACCCTGAACCCGGCAGGATCCCGCTCCGATCAGCTCGCCGTACATGTATGGCGCTGGGATTTCTGTACATGGACGGCGCTGGTATCCTATGTGTTAAAGGTTTTTTCTCATCAAGACAATTCCTACCCATGTTAGGGCATATGGCAATAAAAGAGGTGGAGACTGACCCCTTCTGTGAGCCAGACCAAAGAGTTGCTGACTTGACCTATCCATTTTTCTACATGGTCAGCCTTAAAACTAAATGAGTAAAAAAGAAATATATCTAATCACCAGTCCGCAAAAATGTTGCGCTGCAGGTCCGAGGAGTGTTGTGGGGTCAATCACACTTTCATGGAATATGTATATATAGGGTTCAGACCGCGCGTGTCATAAACAGACGGTATACAAACAGTTTTTTTTTCCTTTTTCTCCTCCCTTTAGAAAAAAATTTGTGGATATCCTGCAACTGAAAAAACTAAAATAGTGTAAATCCGTACGGTTGTTTTGCCCTGCAGTGCACAGGTTGTACTTACACGGCACTCCACCAACAAAAAGCGTGCATGCGATATCCTCCGCGGCTGGTTAGGTTTTTTGCGGCGAAGATCCACGTTCATACACGGCCAAACAGGGTTCAACCACGGACTTGGTTCCAGTACACACCAGATGAGTCTGCTAATATTCCCAATTTATTTTCCTAAAAGTTTCTGTGGATACAAGTGGCTCCTACCATAGTGAAGCTCCGGTGACTGTTTTAAAAATGTTTATTAGTACATACTTACAAACATGCACTTTAAAATTCGCATTAAAAATCCCAGCGTCTTAGTCTTTGCCCGACCTAGGTTTCGCTCCTTAAGCTTCTTTAGGGGCACAATTCATCTCTCCCTCCCCCTTCTTTTTATTTGGTAGGCTAGAGTTAATCAAGCACCTGATGTGCTACTCCAGACACCTTCTCTTTTTCCTTCACTTTAACCCTATACTTGTATCTCCTAGTTCTCAAGGGAAAAAAACGCAGATCTTTAGGTCCCAATTCAGATGGGGATAAATGTTCTACCAATTTATTTATCTAATTTAGAACGGCTTGCAGGTCAAAATCTACATTCAGACCCCCTGGTTGTAGCGTATATAATTCGTATATCCACCTACTTTCTTTTTTATTAATTTTCTCTAGAAAACTTTCTCCCCTCCAGTGGTTTTGTACTAATTCAACCCCCATGAACTTTTTTTCTAAAAGGAGAAGGAGAAAAAGGAAAAAAAAATGTTTGTATACCGTCTGTTTATGACACGCGCTGTCCGAACCCTATATATACATATTCCTTAAAACTAAATGACCAGTAATTTAAAAAGGAATTTTTTTCTAATCAGTTTTTATTTTCTGATTACAGATTTTTTTAATTCTATTTCCTGAACATGATTATGGGGACAGCCTTCTTGCCTGAGCTGTTCTTACCAACATTTACACAGCATTAAAATATATGACACAATGGTCTGGAAGGGACCTCATTAACTTCTATGGGAGAGTTTTCTAGGCAGCTCCGTGACCTGTGCAGAGGTCATTGTACAAGGAAGGAATAGATAAGCTCTGACAATCACCTATAGTGAATAATGGATCCTATCTTATCTGTCATTTTAATCCTGCCTGTAATGATATCACCTCTGTGTATAGATAAGCAGATAACTGCAGTACAGTGATCTGTAGAGACAAAGAAGTGGCACCAAATCTCACCAAATTAGTAGCCAAATCAAAAACTGCAGGATTTTATAGTTTTTGTTTAAATATAGATGTTGACATGGAAAATTAAAAATAACATCCCCCACAATTCTTTAAAATATATTAAACATAAAAAAATGACTTAAACAATAGGTGATTTTCTAATGACACATTCCCTTTAAATTTCCCTTACAGCAGATGCCGAATGGTCAAATTTAATAGGAGCCCAACCCACAATATTCAGCAGATCCCCAGGGTAGCTGTGGGTATCTTCCTGAAACTACCACTTTAAGACTATAGTTCTTGGGCCTACTTGGGAACAGCTGATAGACAAGGGTGCAGGGTGTTGGACTCCTGCCAATCAGATGTTAATGGCATATCTTGAGGATAGGCCATCAATGCAAATCTCTTTTATCTTCTCCACTGAGAAAATTATGCTGTCAAAAAAAATATTGTGGTGTTTTATGGTGAAGAGCGAGTCCTAAAATGAAAAGAAAACGAATGGTCCTATGATAAGAGAAAAGATGATCTATTGAATTGAAATATTTTGTAAGCATGCTGTGTGCAGAGAGGGAAGAGAGAGGAGGAGCAGTACTGTCCTCTTGTGTCCATAATTAGATTCTGTGTTGTCTGACTCTAGATTTATGATAGATGTGCTACTTTATATTCTTTATAATCTTTTTAATCTTATCATTTGATGATAATGAGATGACTGCTGACCCCGCCCCAATGTACAGAGCACAGGCTCAAAAATTGACAGTAATTGTCATCCCATTTGGAGGGCTCAGTGCCCTAGTTTAGGATATCTTCTAATAAAGTAGATCATAAAATGAAAAAAGTAAAAAATGAAATAAAATAATAACTTCTAAACAATTTTCCAAAAACTGTTCACGTTTAATAGATCATTTTCAAATGATAGATGTTTTCACATACTTGTATCTCTGTGGTCTAAATAGTCCAGTAAATTACAGACATCCAACTGCTGACAGCAATGGGGAAAAAAATAAAAAATAAACTACCTTCAAAATTTGGGATGTTAAACAAACCATACCACTCATTCAAGTTTTTAATTAAGGATTCAGTGTTGCATCTCTTCTAAGACATTAAAATTCAGGTGCAGTCATTAATCTTTCTAAACGAATTCACCTGTGGCTAATACTGATGTATTTTCTATGAGACTTGTCATGGACGGCAAACTGCATGCATAACCACTCTACACTTAATTACACAAGGGATTATCGTTAGTGTCATAAAGATAAAACCCTGCTAGGAGCGCTACATAGATTTCTAAGCGATGCACCATTTCATTTTGGTTAGCAAGAACATAAGTATTTAAGAATATTAAAAGTTCATTTACATCGGAGCTGAACTGACGTGACAGGTCACAAAAAGGTCATGCTCTAACGATGCCTAATGAGAATATCTCAATTATCATAAAATGAGAGTGCCTAGCAACAATGGCATCCAGACCTTGCCCACCGTCAGAGATGTTAACAGGGCGTTCAGAATCCAATATTAGTCCAGATATATATGGAAAATGCTAGACGGAAGTCAAACCCATCCAGCAAGGGAAAGACTCTCTAGGGCCCTAGGACCTCAAATAGCCTGTACCTGGAACCTATTGGTGAATTATCATTTGCAGAGTAGAATGGGTCAAATTAAACCCAAACAACCTACCCATAGACCATATTTTAACATTAAAAGGGTATTTTTTAAGATGTACAATGTCTTTCCAAAGTGAAAGTTTGGAAATCATGGGAAACATTGGATTCAAAGTCACAAGGGCTCTTATGGCAACCCTACCCTTGTCTTGGCCAACAAGCCCAGTTTATCCTAGAGCTGATGGCAACCGTGGCACATGGTAAGTGCCCTTTATGGTTCCTGTATGTTAGAGTTTTTTACCTGTGGCATTTTGAACCTGACTGGGCAAACTCGGCTGAGAGAACTTTGTCTTCTTGTATTTCTTCTCTTCAAATACTCTGAATTCCTCTGCTACTCAAAACATTTTAATTGGACACTTGACCTCTTTTGGGTCTTAAGATCATTGGTCCATGGATAGAGTAAAGTTACCCATATGCTTCAGAGAACTGTCGATCAGGCAATTGTTCTTTCAAAAGTTATCCATGATGTACATGAAAGCCTAGCTCGGCCAAGTTATGAATGGAGAATGGGGAGGTTGTTGACATCAAAGAATTGGGAAGCCATGCACATTAGGTGGTTAGCCACTCCTGACAAAAGAAGCAGGTTTAGCTAACATTAATTTAATGTGTATAAATGGGTTGGCCCATCTGGGATATTGATGGCATATCATATGCAGCCACCCTTTATTCACTGCTATAGGAACCTCTGAAAACCGTCATAAACTCTATCTTAGCTATTTTCTGAACTCCCATAGTGGTGAATGGAGGTTGACTGTGGTTGCATGGTGTGCTCTCCTTCTATTTGGGGAGCCCCGTTCTAGAGATAGAAGCCAGTCCCAGAGGTAAGACCCACAATATATGACACAATGTTCCAGATGGGTCAACTCCTTAAAGTTATTTACTGTGAGAGGGTTGAATACCAACAAATGGAAGTCCACTAGTTGTCCACATTGCTTAGATCAAGTAAAAGGGAACAGAAAGTTCCTCAAATACCTTACCATTAAGCCCACCATTGTTAAGCCTGAAGGTAACATGAGACAATGAAATCTGTGTAGAGCACTATGAAATAAGTTGGAGCTGGTCTGCAATGAAAAATGTATAGCAGACCCCACAGACCATATTCAATTAATAATACTGGTGTCTTCTTCTATGACTGATCTACCTTTGGGTTTCTCAAACATCATGGCCCATACCAACATCTAGAGGAAATAAATAAAATATGAGTTGAATTTTGAGTCCTGGCTACAATAAGTACATGATCAATAAATCAAAATCCCAAACAGGGGCAAAAAGGAAGCTAAAATCTAACTTTTAATGAATACAATAAAATATCTGGGTAGTACCAACTATCAAAAAAGACAAAACACATAAACACCAAGTATTAGAATCCGATATTTGAACTGCAGTGCACCTGAAGTCCTATAGCATATACAGGCAAGATACATAATAAAAAAGGAACAGTCTTACCAGTTTGAAGTGCTGCAGTTGAGGATGATCAGTTATCGCTCAAGAAACCCTGAAACTTAGTTTTCTAGTACGACAGGGTCGTGGAGGACTATAAGTGACGGTGAAAGACCGAAATGAGTGGGTGCTCTGTGTAGGTAGGTAGGGTTACCCCAGCCCCCCTACCGTAATTTAGGGGTTTCTAGGGACAGTTGCTCCCATCCTATCTGCACTGAGCATCTTTCACAGTCACTTATAGACCTCCACGACCCTGTCGGACTAGAAAACTACGTTTCAGGGTTTCTTGAGGGATACCTGATCATCCTCAACTGCAGCACTTCAAACTGGTAAGACTGTTCCTTTTTTATTACGTATCTTGCATGTATACAGTATGCTATAGGACTTCAGGTGCCCTGCAGTTCCAATATCGGATTCTAATACTTGGTTTTTATGTGTTTTGTCTTTTTTGATAGCTGGCATTGCCCAGATATTTTATTGTATTCATTAAAAGTTATATTTTAGCTTCCTTTTTCCCTCCCTTTGGGCTTTTGATTTATTGATCTTGATTTTTGGAAGTACACCCCATCTATTTTTGACCATGCAATAAGTACATGGAATTAAAATGTACCTATTCCCTGAAATGTATTCTTGTTCTTTAATATTTGCTTGGTTAGAAATTCCATGTCTCTTTCCTCACAATTTTTGCAATGCAAAAACAATCACATAATAAAGGACAATTTGTTAGATTTACCGGTTCATGCCCTTTCAGGGAAAATTATTCACAGAGAAGATTACAGTTTTATTTGCAGCCCTTAAAATAATATACATAGAAGAAAATAATGTAGAGTTTGATTTTTTTCTTAGCTTTTTATGGCTAATACGCTGCATTCCATTACGCCTTTTACATTTGCAGCAATATAATTTCTAGTGCAAAATAGCCTATATTGCTGTGTTACATTTTTAAATAAACCATTATTAGCTCATAGGAATGTGTGCATTTGTCTTGTGCAAGTGTAATTTTGTATCCTGGGACTGGAGAAAATATTGCTTTGCAGTTGTCTGTACCTCCCCGTGGAATACAAAAAGAATTGGAGGTGAGAAAGATAAAAATTAGCACCCTTTTAGGTTTTCCTTGACACCAGCACACTACTCGCCACACAGGGCAAGAGGTCCTGGTGCCATCTTTCCATTTTCAAGTCTACAATACAATTTCCTCCTCCTTTACTGCTTACATTGCAGCACTTGAGGAGATCTCATCTCAGATAGATAGATAGACGGATTGATAAATATCTCTTTGCCTTTTCTATCTATCTATAATTGTAATAAAAGAAGCAGCATTTTGTGGCAAAAGGCAATATGAACAGGTGCCAGTAATAAAGATGATCAGGATAGGGTCCAGTATACATACAAAGAATAAAATGTAGCACTTCATACCGAATAAGATGAAAGATGAAAAGAAGGGACATTTTATTTACCCATGTGCAAAAGAGCACAGTGATTCAGTCCTATCACAGGACTTTTTTTCAAGCTGGAGAATGGTCTTGTGATAGCCTTTTTACTGCACTTGGGTAAATAAAATGTCCCCTTTGTTTCAACTTATTCATTATAAAGTGCTCCATTTTATTCTTTGCATGTATACTGGACCCTATCCTGATCATCTTTATTACTGGCACCTGTTCATATTGCCTTTTCCACAAAATGCTGCTCCTTTTATTACAATTATAGTCAGATAAACAGACAAAGAGATATTTATCAATCTATCTCATATCTATGTCATATCTATCTAATATCTATCTATCTAATATCTATCTATCTATCTATTATCTATCTATTGATTCTCAAAGATCTAATCCTTTTCCTTTTGAACATTGTGCAGAAAAGGAGAAAAGAACACAGCCACCAAGAAGGCGCCAGACTCTAAGTTGTCGCTATCAGGTTTGAAAAGGAAAGAGATGGATTTTTGTGAATCAAGGAACAATTAATTAGTAGACACAATTATGTTCTGACCTGAATTGAAGCTGATCAACGAATGAGATGGAATAAATGCAATTAAAAAGCTTGTTAAACACAAAAAGTAAAAGGTTGACTCACTTCACTGAGGAGGAGGTCAATGGGATAAACTCAAGACACCCATAGAGTCAGCCTCCCCCGCCAGGATCGCTTGTAGTATCTCAGGAAAGACACAGCAGCACCAAAGGTGTTAATTCTGGTGGTTTCCTTTTATTGATATCACAGGTGGGCTCAACGCGTTTCGGGGGTTCTCATATAGCCCCTTTTTCAGGAGCAGTAAAAAAAAATATATATATACAGACAGCAATAGCATCATAAACATATATATCTTACCAATAGGCTTTATATACACTCAGTGTTTAAAATCCACGAGGTGGAGGAAGTAACATAAGTATCAGAAGCGGAAGTGTGCGTTCCAAAGTGGAACGCATACTAAAATCTCTTGTATTGTGATAATAATAACCGTTGTAATCTTATCATGTTTATATCCCAATCAAGAGTGTGGATATAACTGCCTAAAGTAATAATTAGTGATGAGCGGCAGGGGTCATATTCGAATTTGCTATATTTCGCGAATATTTTGTAGAATATTCGTCGAATATTCGCAAATTCGAATATTCGTTATATTCTACGATTTTTTTTGCTCGAAAAATCGGCAAGGTAATGATCGTGTAATAGGCGAATTTTCGTCATGCGAATTTTAGTAAAGCTAAATTACCCTATATTCGTTTTTTTTTCGAATATTTGCTACATTGCTATAACTTAGTTTTTTCGAATATTCGTAATATTCTAAAACAAGAATATATAGCAATATAGTGAATATTCGGGAAAAAAACGAATTTTGAGGAATTTAGCTAATATAGTGCTATAATCTTTTTTTTTTAAAGTTGTAATTTTTTTCCAATCTGAACTTCAGATGAGAAAAAAATTACAATTATTAGAAAAAGAAGATTATAGCACTAGATTAGCTAAATTGATCTAAATTAGTTTTTTTTTCGAATATTCACTATATTGCTATATATTCTTGTTTTAGAATATTACGAATATTCGAAAAAACGAAGTTATAGCAATATAGCAAATATAAAAAAAAAAAACGAATATAGAGCAATTTAGCTAATATAGTGCTATAATCTTCTTTGTCTAATAGTTGTAAGTTGAATAAAAATTAGAAAATTCGCAAACAACACTACTCCTAAAGTCAAATATACTGCAGCCTTCTCATTGGCCCACAAGCTAAAAGCAGGGAGGGATCATGGGTACTGATTAAAAAAAAAATCGAATATTTGAAATTACGAATATATATCACTATATTCAAAATATTCGCGAATTTTCGAAGTACCTATATTCGCGATAAAAATTCGAAATTCGAATATTCGTGATTAACTCTAGTAATAATACGGGGTCCCCAGGCTGAGAAGAGCGGGACAGGAAGAAAGGTACTTCCGGTCGCGCTCTAAATGGAACGCACAGGTGGAACGCAAGGAATCGGTGACTTCCGGTTTGATGATGAAGAGTAGGAATGGAGCGCACGGAAGCGGCAATCCAAGCCGCTCACATGATCTCCACCTGAGCTACTTGTCAATATAAATATTGTAGGGGACTAGAGGAAAGTGCCAATGATATACATATACAGTGTGTACAGTGATATGTATATCATGGTCCTGGGGTATATTAGTATATTGCACATTAGTAAATAAATAAATAAATACATTTAGACTAAAAGATAAAAAATGACAATAAAAGATTAATAAATACATACATAAATAGTACATATAAAATGCAATAAAGTAATACATACGTAAGACGGTTGTCATAATATATATATATATATATATATATATATATATATATACAGTACAGACCAAAAGTTTGGACACACCTTCTCATTCAAAGAGTTTTCTTTATTTTCATGACTATGAAGGCATCAAAACTATGAATTAACACATGTGGAATTATATACATAACAAACAAGTGTGAAACAACTGAAATATGTCATATTGTAGGTTCTTCAAAGTAGCCACCTTTTGCTTTGATTACTGCTTTGCACACTCTTGGCATTCTCTTGATGAGCTTCAAGAGGTAGTCCCCTGAAATGGTTTTCACTTCACAGGTGTGCCCTGTCAGGTTTAATAAGTGGGATTTCTTGCCTTATAAATGGTGTTGGGACCATCAGTTGCGTTGAGGAGAAGTCAGGTGGATACACAGCTGATAGTCCTACTGAATAGACTGTTAGAATTTGTATTATGGCAAGAAAAAAGCAGCTAAGTAAAGAAAAACGAGTGGCCATCATTACTTTAAGAAATGAAGGTCAGTCAGTCAGCCGAAAAATTGGGAAAACTTTGAAAGTAAGGGCTATTTGACCATGAAGGAGAGTGATGGGGTGCTGCGCCAGATGACCTGGCCTCCACAGTCACCGGACCTGAACCCAATCGAGATGGTTTGGGGTAAGCTGGACCGCAGAGTGAAGGCAAAAGGGCCAACAAGTGCTAAGCATCTCTGGGAACTCCTTCAAGACTGTTGGAAGACCATTTCAGGGGACTACCTCTTGAAGCTCATCAAGAGAATGCCAAGAGTGTGCAAAGCAGTAATCAAAGCAAAAGGTGGCTACTTTGAAGAACCTAGAATATGACATATTTTCAGTTGTTTCACACTTGTTTGTTATGTATATAATTCCACATGTGTTAATTCATAGTTTTGATGCCTTCATAGTCATGAAAATAAAGAAAACTCTTTGAATGAGAAGGTGTGTCCAAACTTTTGGTCTTTACTGTATATATATACCTAATTTGTATAAAAAAAAGATAAAGATTAAAAAGGAATGGAATGTCACAAACAGTCTGAGATAGAGAATAAATTGTATTTTGCGTTAAGCCCTTTTAAAAAATATTCATAGGTCTAATTAATAGTACAGTCAGGTCCATGAATATTGGGACATCGACACAATTCTAAAATTTTTGGCTCTATACACCACCACAATGGATTTGAAATGAAACGAACGAGATGTGCTTTAACTGCAGACTGTCAGCTTTAATTTGAGGGTATTTACATCCAAATCAGGTGAACGATGTAGGAATTGCAACAGTTTGTATATGTGCCTCCCACTTGTTAAGGGACCAAAAGTAATGGGACAGAATAATAATCATAAATCAAACTTTCACTTTTTAATGCTTGGTTGCAAATCCTTTGCAGTCAATTACAGCCTGAAGTCTGGAACGCATAGACATCACCAGATGCTGGGTTTCATCCCTGGTGATGCTCTGCCAGGCCTCTACTGCAATTGTCTTCAGTTCCTGCTTGTTCTTGGGGCATTTTCCCTTCAGTTTTGTCTTCAGCAAGTAAAATGCATGCTCAACAACCGGATTCAGGTCAGGTGATTGACTTCGCCATTGCATAACATTCCAATTCTTTCCCTTAAAAAACAGTTTGGTTGCTTTGTAGTATGCTTTAGGTCATTATCCATCTGCACTGTGAAGCGCCGTCCAATGAGTTCTGAAGCATTTGGCTGAATATGAGAAGATAATATTGCCCGAAACACTTCAGAATTCAACCTGCTGCTTTTGTCACCAGTCACATCATCAATAAATACAAGAGAACCAGTTCCATTGGCAGCCATACATGCCCACGACATGACACTACCACCACCATGCTTCACTGATGAGGTGGTATGCTTAGGATCATGAGCAGTTCCTTTCCTTCTCCTTACTCTTCTCTTCCCATCACTCTGGTACAAGATGGTCCCATATGTCCATAGGATGTTGTTTCAGAACTGTGATGTCGTTTGGCAAACTGTAATCTGGCCTTCCTGTTTTTGAGGCTCACCAATGGTTTACATCTTGTGGTGAACCCTCTGTATTCACTCTGGTGAAGTCTTCTCTTGATTGTTGACTTTGACACACATACACCTACCTCCTGGAGAGTGTTCTTGATCTGGCCAACTGTTGTGAAGGGTGTTTTCTTCACCAGTTAAAGAATTCTTCGGTCATCCACCACAGTTGTTTTCCGTGGTCTTCCGGGTCTTTTGGTGTTGCTTAGCTCACCGGTGCGTTCCTTCTTTTTAAGAATGTTCCAAACAGTTGTTTTGGCCACGCCTAATGTTTTTGCTATCTCTCTGATGGGTTTGTTTTGTCTTTTCAGCCTAATGATGGCTTGCTTCACTGATAGTGACAGCTCTTTCGATCTCATCTTGAGAGTTGACAGCAACAGATTCCAAATGCAAATAGCACAGTTGAAATGAACGCTGGACCTTTTATCTGCTCATTGTAATTGGGATAATGAGGGAATAACACACACCTGGCCATGGGACAGCTGAGAAGCCAATTGTCCCATTACTTTTGGTTCCTTAACAAGTGGGAGGCACATATGCAAACTGTTGTAATTCCTGCATCGTTCGCCTGATTTGGATGTAAATACCCTCAAATTAAAGCTGACAGTCTGCAGTTAAAGCACATCTTGTTCGTTTCATTTCAAATACATTATGTTGGTGTATAGAGCCAAAAATGTTACAATTGTGTCTATGTCCCAATATTTATGGACCTGACTGTATATTACATCATGAAATAAAATGTTTGATAGTAAATCAGGTTGTTATTCGTACATTAGTTCACTCAATAATTGATTAAATAAAAATACATGCACCATCACATTATGGGTGTCAGGTCCGAGCATTCCTAGATGAACAGTTTCCTGGAAAGTGGATTGGTCGTCGTGGGCCAGTTGAATGGCCCCCAAGGTCTCCCGATCTGACCCCCTTAGACTTTTATCTTTGGGGTCATCTGAAGGCAATTGTCTATGCTGTGAAGATACGAGATGTGCAGCACCTGAAACTACGGATACTGGAAGCCTGTGCTAGCATTTCTCCTGCGGTGTTGCTATCAGTGTGTGAAGAGTGGGAGAAGAGGGTTGCATTGACAATCCAACACAATGGGCAGCACATTGAACACATTTTATAAGTGGTCAGAAACTTGTAAATAACTCATGAAAGAATAAAGTTACGTTAAAACCAAGCACACCATTGTTTTTCTTATGAAATTCCCAATAAGTTTGATGTGTCACATGACCCTTTTCCTATTGAAAAAACAAAAGTTGGATTCAAAATGGCTGACTTCAAAATGGCCACCATGGTCACCACCCATCTTGAAAAGTTTCCCCCCTCACATATACTAATGTGCCACAAACAGGAAGTTAATATCACCAACCATTCCCATTTTATTAAGGTGTATCCATATAAATGGCCCACCCTGTATATAGAAAAATATAAGAGTATATATATAAATATATGCTAGGGTTATTGGATGGTTCGTTTAGTAATAGTGTATTGAGAATAGCAATATCTATTTTGGTAGCCAAACTTATTTGTGAATTATCGTTCCTATAAACTGATGACTTGGGCGAGCTAATAATTTGTGTATTCTAAAGACTTTTTGAGCCCAAAGGGAGATAGAGTATTGAGACGGTAAATCCAATACAACTCCTTTAGGCCTCTTGCACACGACCTTATGCCTTTTTCAGTATTTTGTGGTCCGCAAAAAACGGATCCGCAAAAAATACGGATGACGTATATGTGCATTCCGTTTTTTGCAGAACGGAACAGCTGGCCCCTGATAGAACAGTCCCATCCTTGTCCATTATGCTCACAATAATATGACATGTTCTATCTTTGAACGGAACGGAAAAATGGAAATACGGAAACGGAAGGCGTACGGAGTACCTTCCGTTTTTTTGCGGATCCATTAAAATTAATGGTTCCGTTTACGGAACGCAAAAAATGTAAAGTAAACAGAAAAAAAACTTTTGGATGCAAGAGGCCTTATACATAATAATTGATATGATTAGGGGATCCACTCTAGGGGGGTGACTTGGAGAAGAGAGGGGTCATTCTAATGGGAAATGGAGAAGTGTCTGGAAACACTATGTGTGAGGACCTTTCATTTGATGTTAGAACAATGTTCGTTCATTCTTTCTCGGATGGTTTGAGTGGTTCTACCTACATATTGTAGGTTGCATGGACATTGTAGAGACAAATTACATTGTTTGTCCCACAGCTCATATCGTGTTTAAAGGGTAACTGTCATGTTTTCATAAAAAAAAAATATATTTTAGCATATGTTACTGCTGCAGCAGAATTATGCATAAAGCAATCTTTAGTTTCTTCACATATCACTGTTTTCCTTGAGTTTTTCCCTTAGTTACTGCTGTTTAAACATTTACAATATAAGGACCTTCTCAAGATGGCTCCTCTGCCAGTTCTCTAAGACTAAAACTGCTTCCCCTCACTTCCCATACACACTTGCTGTAGCCAGCAGCTCCCTGCCAGCCAATCAGATTAGATTTATGAGAGACACGCCTCCTCACTCTGAAGCCTAATGCAGCCATGCAGTGTGAAGGACCGCCCCTCTGTCTTTTGTTTATACTAAAAGGAAGACAGACAAGCCCTAGCAACAGTCTTTTAACCTCTTCAGGACACATGACGTACCGATACGGCATGTTGTCCTGATACTCAAGGACACATGACGTACCGATACGTCATGTGTATTTCCGATAACCGCCGCCCGGTGGGCGGGCGGTGATCAGAACAAGGTGCCTAATCAAATCGTTGAGCAGGCACCTTGGCTAAATGCGTGGGGGGGTCCTGTGACCCCCATGTCGGCGATCGCTGCAAACCGCAGGTCAATTTAGACACGCGGTTTGCGGCTTTTTATGTTGCGGGCGGCGGTGCCATCGGGTCCCCGTGGGGCTGTAGGGGGGAACACAATGGCATGGAAGGCAGCGCGATGCCTAAGGAAGGCATCGCGCTGCCTTCCGTTGACGAGCCTGTGAGATCCAGCCCCCTGGATCTCACAGGCCGGAAGCTGTATGAGTAATACACACAGTATTACTCATACAGCCAATGCATTCCAATACAGAAGTATTGGAATGCATTGTAAAGGATTAGACCCCCAAAGTGGGGCAAAAAAGAAAGTGAAAAAAACGTAATTTTCCCCAAATAAAGTTAAAAAAAAATGTTAATAATAGGGGGGGAAAAAGTAGACATATTAGGTATCGCCGCGTCCGTATCGACCAACCTCTCAGATGAACACCGTAAAAAATAAAAAATAAAAACTGTGCTAAATGAACAATTTTTTTGTCACCTTACACCACAAAAAGTAAAACAGCAAGCGATCAAAAAGGCGTATGCCCACCAAAATAGTACCAATCTAACCGTCACCTCATCCCGCAAAAAATGAGCCCCTATCTGAGACAATCGCCCAAAAAATAAAAAAAACTATGGCTCAGAATATGGAGACACTAAAACTTCATTTAAAAAAATAAAAAAAGCTGTTAATGTGTAAAACTTACATAAATAAATAAAAAGTATAGATTTTAGGTATCGACGTGTCCGTAACGACCGGCTCAGATGAACACCGTAAAAAATAAAAACTGTGCCAAATAAATAGTGCCAATCAAACCGTCATATCATCCCGCAAAAAATGAGACCCTAGCTAATATAATCACCCCAAAACTGAAAAACTATGGCTCTCAGACTATGGAGACACTAAAACATGATTTTTTTTTGTTTCAAAAATGATATTATTTTGTAAAACTTACATAAATAAAACAAAAGTATACATATTAGGTATTGCTGCGTCCCTATAGACCAGCTCTATAAAAATATCACATGACCTAACCCCTCAGATGAAAACCGTAAAAAATAAAAAATAAAAACTGTGCTAAATAAACCATTTTTTGTCACCTTACATCACAAAAAGTGTAATAGCAAGCGATCAAAAAGTCACATGCACCCCAAAATAGTGCCAATCAAACCATCATCTCATCCATCAAAAATCATACCCTACCCAATATAATCGCCCAAAAACTGAAAAAACTATGGCTATCAGACTATGGAAACACTAAAACATGATTTTTTTTTGTTTCAAAAATGAAATCATTGTGTAAAACTTACATTAAAAAAAAGGATACATATTAGGTGTTGCCGCGTCCGTGACAACCTGGTTTATAAAAATACCACATGATCTAACCTGTCAGATGAATGTTGTAAATAACAAAAAATAAAAACGGTGCCTAAACAGCTATTTCTTGTTACCTTGCCTCACAAAAAGTGTAATATAGAGCAACCAAAAATCATATGTACCCTAAAATAGTACCAACAATACTGCCTCCCTATCCCGTAGTTTCTAAAATGGGGTCACTTTTTTATAGTTTCTACTTAAAGGGTGCATCAGAGGGGCTTCAAATGGGACATGGGGTCAAAAAAACACTCCAGCTAAATCTGCCTTCCAAAAACCGTACAGCATTCCTTTCCTTCTGCGCCTGACGTGTGCCCGTACAGCGGTTTACGACCACATATGGGGTGTTTCTGTAAACTACTGAATCAGAGACATAAATATTGAGTTTTGTTTGGCTGTTAACCCTTGCTTTGTAACTGGAAAAAAATTATTAAAATGGAAAATCTGCCAAAAAAGTGAAATTTTTAAATTGTATCTCTATTTTCCATAAATTCTTGTGGAACACCTAAAGGGTTAACAAAGTTTGTAAACTGAGTTTTGAATACCTTGAGGGGTGTAGTTTCTAGAATGGGGTCATTTTTGGGTGGTTTCTATTATGTAAGCCACACAAAGTGACTTCAGACCTGAACTGGTCCTTGAAAAGTGAGTTTTTGAAAATATCTGAAAAATTTCAAGATTTGCTTCTAAACTTGATTGTAACATCCCCAAAAAATCTAACTTCATTTCCAAAATGATCCAAACATGAAGTAGACATATGGGGAATGTAAAGTAATAATTATTTTTGTAGATATTACTATGTATTATAGAAGTAGAGAAATTGAAACTTGGAAATTTGCAATTTTTTTTTTTTTTTTAGGAAGTTTGCTATTTTTTTATGAATAAAAATAAATTTTGTTGACTTTATTTTACCAGTGTCATGAAGTACAATATGTGATGAAAAAACAATCTCAGAATGGCCTGGATAAGTCAAAGCGTTTTAAAGTTATCACCACTTAAAGTGACACTGGTCAGATTTGCAAAAAATGGCCTTGTCCTTAAGGTGAAATAAGGCTGTGTCCTAAAGGGGTTAAGGGAGCAGTGGAAAGGGACAGAGGACATTAATTAAAGCTGTTATTATAGGGTAATTACAGACTTTTTGACAGTCATTGACAGACTAACTCAGGTATACATGCCTAGCTCTAATAAACTAGCAAATAAAAAAAAAATATGACAGTTACCCTTTAAGGTAAAAAGTTTCTTTGGAGGAGGGGATACTAATTTCTTTTTTGTTGTTGGTGATGATGTCACAGCATTTGCACCTTCTGATGTTACATCTATGTGCCCCTTTACTGATAGAGTTATCTTTTGTCAGAAGAGGGTATAGACCTTCCTTCCTTTTCTTGATCTTAGGGCACAATGGTGCAATTATGTTTTTTAGGTTTTTCGCTATTCGGCACGTAATAATGAGAAACCGTGGTGATTTTTTTTTTTTTAAATGGGATCTTTTTGAAGTACTCCCCAATGTTTGGTTAGTATTTATATAATCATCATGTGTTTGGAGTTGTATCTGGTTATCAAGTTAAGTTGGGAGTTGGCAGGGGTATCTTGTTGTGGTTTTTTGAGTACACATGTTTTAGTTTTAAGGCCTCTTTTTCATTCTCTTTAGCCCCTTAACGCCCAGCGCATGTACAGCACAATTGGATGTGACTTAACACCCAGCACAGTACATGTACAGCGCTGGGCGTTAAGGGGCTAAAGAGAATGATCGGGTGGGTGCAGGAGCTGCGCCAGCCCGATCCGCGGCAGGGGTCCCGCGGTCACTGATAGCCGGACCCCTGCTGTATGCCCTGGCATTGGTGAAATAATTTTTTTTTTCACCTTACATCACTAAAAATACAACACCAAGCTATCAAAAAGGAATATGCCCCCCAAAATAGTACCAATCAAACCGTCAACTCATCCTACAAAAAATTTTCCCCTACCTAAGACAATCGCCCAAAAAATAAAAATAAACTATGGCTCTCAGACTATGGAGACACTAAAACATGATTGTTTTTATTTCAAAAATGATATCATTGTGTAAAACCTACATAAATAAAAAAATGTATACCAATTAGGTATTGACAGGTCCGTAACGACCTGCTATATAAAATATCACATGACCTAACACAAAATACAAATGGTGTCAAAAAATAATTTTTTTTGTCACCTTACATCACAAAAGGTGTAATACCAAGCGATCAAAAAGTCATACACACCCCGAATATGAAGTCACTGAAACATGATTTTTTTAATTCAAAAATGCTGTTATTTTGTGAAAAAAGTAATAAAAAATGTATACATATTCGGTATCGCTGCATCCGTGACAACCTGCTCTATAAAAAATACCACATGATTAGTGTTGATCGATCATGCTCAGCCGAACACTAGTTCAGCTCGAAAATCTCGGCACATGGCGATATTCAGCCGAATACCGCATGTTCTCTAGCGCAATGCTCAAGTCTCCTCCTCCGCTACGCAGCCAATAAACGTGCAGGTAAGTGCTGCCCAAGAGTCTGGTCAACACAATCCTCACCCTGATCCTCCTTTCTCCCACCATGGAGAGTCTGGGCAAACAAGTGATCCCACACTCGGATATTCCGAGGAGCTCTTTTCAGCGCCATTCCCTAATTCGGCCCTCTCACCAAACACGCTTGAAAAGGGACAGATCTTATGCCCTGATTTACAAACTCTTAAGCATCCACAGTCACAAGAAGATGACAGTGGGGAACAGCAATTACTGTGTAATGAGGTGGATGATGATGAGACACAGTTGCAAATAAGTCAACAGCAATTACTGTCTTAAGAGGTTGAAGAGGATGAGACACAGTTGTCAATCACTGAGGTTGTGATTAGGTCAAACAGTCAGGAGGATGAGCAGAGTGAGGACGTGGAAGAGGAGGTGGTGGACGATGAAGTCACTGACCCAACCTGTGAAGGTGGAAAGCCAAGCGAGGACAGCAGTACAGAGTGGGAGGGATCTGCAGCACCGCAACAGGCTGGAAGAGGCAGTGGGGTAGCAAAAGGGAGAAGGCGGGCCGCACCAAACAGGCCTGCAACTGTTCAACGGAGAACCTCTTTGCATAAATCTCCCTCGCCAAGGTGTAGATGTTCCAGTATGGCGATTTTTTGAATAAAAGTGTGGACGATAAAAGAATTGTCATTTGCAACCTGTGCCGTACCAAAATGAGCAGGGGTGTGAACACTAGCAACCTCACCACCACCAGCATGATCCGCCACATGGCATCATAGCACCCTAATAGGTGGGCAGAACGCCTGGGTCCACAACCAGTGTCTGCGGGTCACACCAGCTTTCCAAATTACTGGCCCTGGAAATGTTGCCATTTAGGCTTGTGGACACAGGGGCCTTCCTCAGCCTGATGTCGGCGGCCATCCCTTGTTACACAGTCTCCAGCCGCCACTAATTTTCAAGGTGTGCTGTGCCCGCCTTACACCAACATGTATCCCGTAACATCACCAGTGCCCTGACCAACACAGATACAGGCAAGGTCCACTTAACCACGGACACATGGACAAGTGCATTCGGCCAGGGACACTACATTTTCCTGACGGCAAACTGGGTGAACGTTGTGGAGGCCGGGAGCGAGTCGTACCCTAGGATGGCACAGGTGCTACCGACGCCAAGGATTGCGGGCCCTACGTCAAACAGGGTTTCCGCCAGCACCTACGTTAGTGGCTCCAACCCCCCTTCTCCTCCTCCGCCTCCTCTCCGACTTCCACCTCCGAATTATCCGCATGCAGCACCAGTCAGCCATCAGTCGGTAGCTGGAAGCAGTGTAGCACTGCTGTGGGAAAGCGGCAACAGGCCGTGCTGAAGCTGATATGCTTAGGAAACAAACAGAACACTGCTGCAGAGCTGTGTCAGGGGATAAGGGACCAGACTGAGCTGTGGCTCTCGCTACTCAACCTAGAACCAGGCATGACTGTGTCTGATAATAGCCGCAACTTGGTGGCGGCTTTGGAGCTTGGCAAGCTCACACACATAGCTACCCCACGTCTTAAACTTAGTGGTTCAGCGGTTTCTCAAAACCTACCCCAATTTGCCTGAGCTACTGGTGAAGGTGCGCCGCGTGTGTGCACATTTCCGCAAGTCATCGACAGCTTCAGCCGGTCTGTCAACGCTGCAGCAGCGCTGGAAATTGCCAGCTCACCAGCTGTTGTGCGACGGGAGCACGCGCTGGAACTCGACGTTTTACATGTTGGCCAGGCTTTGTGAGCAGCAGAGGGCAGTAGTGGAATACCAGCTGCAACATGGTCGTCACCTTTCCAGTCAGCTTCCGCTCTTCACAAGCACCGAGTGGGCATGGATGTCTGACCTCTGTGAAGTTTTTTTGCACCTTTAAGGAATCAACACAGATGGTGAGCTGCGATAATGCTATTATCAGCGTAACCATCCCACTTCTGTGTCTACTCAAACGCTTGCTGCTCACAATTAAGGATGACGCTTTGCATGTGGAATAGGTGGAAATGGGGGAAGACATTACACAGGGTGAAAGCCAGACCACCCTCAGTTCGTCTTCTCAGCGCAAATTGGACGATGAAGAGGAGGAGGTGGAGCAGGAGATGGTTGCCTCCGCTACAGACGGTAGTACCCATGGAAGTTTAGTTTCATCTGTTCTGCGTGGGTGGGCAGAAGAGGAGGAAGAGGAGGAGGAGATTGAGAGTTATCCTACTGATGACGACATCGACGTCTTGCCTGTTGGTACTCTGGCACACATGGCTGACTTCATGTTAGGATGCCTTTCCAGCGACCCGCGTGTTATACGCATTTTAGACAACACTGATTACTGGTTGTTCACCCTTCTCAACCCCCCGCTACAAAGAGAACTTCTCATTTCTCATTCCTCTGATGGAGAGGATGAGTAAAACAGTGCAATACCAGAAGGTCCTTGTTGAAAAATTGCTCCAAAAATTTCCATCTGACAACGCTGGCGGCAGAGTTCCTAGTTCCTTGGGCAACGGAGGAGGGGAGATAAGGGGAACACACAGCAGTTCCAACAGAGGCAGGACAACACTCTCCAAAGCCTGGGACAGTTTCATAACACCCCACAGGCACCCTCACCCTGATGTGCGGCCTACCGTCACAAGGAGGAAAAAATATTGGAAGATAGTGAAGGAGTACACAGCAGACCGTGTCAGCGTCCTCAATGATCCCTCAGTACGTTACAACTACTGGGTGTCCAAGCTGGACTCGTGGAACGAACTGGCGCTCTACAACTAGGAGGTGCTGGCCTGCCCTGCTGCCAGCGTTTTGTCTAAGTGGGTATTTAGTGCTGCTGGTGGCATTATAACAGATAAGCGTATTCGCCTGTCAACTGAAAATACTGACAGGTTGATTCCTATAAAAATGAACAAGGCCTGGATTGACCATGACTTCACAACTCCACCAGAGGAAAGCTGATGAACATAAAGACACTTTACATGTGTTGTTTTTAATGTACTGAATACACTATATTCCCATGCACCCCTTCCACCATAAACAAGGGTATATGGTTGAATCTTCCTTTTCTCCTCCTCCTCCTCTTCCATCATATCAACATGCTTATTCGTCACATATAATGCCCTCACATTTATGCCCTTCAAATATAATGTTTTACAGGGTCAGCACACCTGCAGGCCCTCACATATAATTTTTTAGGGGGTCATCTCACTAGCAGGCCCTCACCTACAATCTTTTAGAGGGTCAGCTCACCTGCAGGCCCTCGCATATAATGTTTTACAGGGACAGCTCACCAGCAGGCCCGCACCTAAAATCTTTTACAGGGTCAGATCACCTACAGTCCCTCGCATATCTTTTTTTAGAGGGTCAACTCACCTGCAATCATAATTTTTCAACGGTGTATGATGCTCTCCTTTAGGTGTAATAAAGTGTGTATTGGAGTGCCGGTTCCTTGTAATTTTTGGCAGCCCTTTCACTTAGTGCAGGGGTGTCAAACTCAAATTCATCGGGGGTCACATCAGCAGTTTGGTCACCCTCAAAGGGCCGGAAAACTTACAGTTACTTGGCTTGGCCCTTGGGGATCTCAGACGCCACTTCCACACTTTGGCCGTGGGCTCGGTGGAGCTGATGAGGTGTTTTATCCTAATGAGAAAGATTTCATAATAAGTATTTGGAGAAGGTGCAGAGGGATAGCAGAGCAGGGAGAGGCTGGTGCTGCTACTAGGGGGTCATACCATGGGGGAGTAATAAAGCCCACCATAATGCCCCCCCCCCCCAGTGCCAGTAATAATAGCCCCCTATGCCAGTAATAGCAGCCCCCCTGTGCCAGTAATAGCAGCCCCCAGTAATAACAGCCCCCAGTAATAACAACCCCCAGTAATAAGAGCCCCTCTGTGCCAGTAATAACAGCCCCCAGTAATAACAGCCCCTCTGTGCCAGTAATAACAGCCCCCAGTAATAAGAGCCCCTCTGTGTCAGTAATAACAGCCCCCAGCAATAACAGCCCCTCTGTGCCAGTAATAACAGCCCCCAGTAATAACAGCCCCTCTGTGCCAGTAATAACAGCCCCCAGTAATAACAGCCCCTCTGTGCCAGTAAGAACAGCCCCCAGTAATAACAGTCCCTCTGTGTCAGTAATAACAGCCCCCAGTAATAACAGCCCCTCTGTGCCAGTAATAACAGCCCCCAGTAATAACAGCCCCTCTGTGCCAGTAATAACAGCCCCCAGTAATAAGATCCCCTCTGTGCCAGTATTTACAGCCCCCAGTAATAAGAGCCCCTCTGTGTCAGTAATAACAGCCCCCAGTAATAAGAGCCCCTCTGTGCCAGTAATAACAGCCCCCAGTAATAAGAGCCCCTCTGTGCCAGTAATAACAGCCCCCAGTAATAAGAGCCCCTCTGTGCCAGTAATAACAGCCCCCAGTAATAAGAGCCCCTCTGTGTCAGTAATAACAGCTCCTCTGTGCCAGTAATAACAGCCCCCGCCAGTAATAACAGCCCCCCCTTTGCCAGTAATAACAGCCCCCGCCAGTAATAACAGCCCCCCCTTTGCCAGTAATAACAGCCCCCGCCAGTAAAAGTATTGTACATAATAAAAATAATTAAAAAAACACATACTTACCTCCATGTCAGTGATGCGATGCAGGCCTCTTCTGGCCTGTGTCCCACGCTGTATGGCTCGGGCAGCGCGATGACGTCATCGCGCCGCCTGCGCCGGCCTCTGATAGGCTGCAGGCACTAGGCCGGCAGCCTATCAGAGGAAGGGAAAGGGACACACCTCTCCCTCCCCTACCGCAGCACAGGCAGGCATCTGTATCGCTGTCCTGAGGACAAAATGGAAGCGCTCATCTCCCTGTGCCCAGCCGCCGCCGCCAGCTCGCTCGCTGCGCGGGCCACATGACGAGGTCTGGCGGGCCTTGTGTTTGACACCCGTGACTTAGTGCATAGGCTTTATGAGTTTAGGAGTCCCACTACCTGAACAATTGTACCACAATGTGAATGAGGCCCTCCATTATGTGATATACAGGTTGTATCGGAGTGCCTCTTCCTTGTAATTGTTGGCAGCACTTGCACTTTATATACAAATAAATTTACAAGAAAGAATGTTTTCTAACAATTTTTCCTCTAAAATCGATTTTATCTTCGGTTTTGTGCGTATTAGTGTCAGTCTGTAAAAGTGCCGTACTACTCGGACAACATCGCTCCCAGCAGCGACCTGGGATTCCAAGATGCATCCAGACATCCTCTCCATGCTGTTCCCGAACCATTTCGGTGGTGTTTTCATCAATTTCTAACCTTTTTCTTTGAACCAGACACCCTCCCCTCTTCAGAGCAGGGGGAGCCTTGTTTAATGCTCGGGTTCACCCATTGACTTCCATTGTGCTCGGGTGCTCAGTAGGGCACTCGAGCATCCTGAGGTGTTCGGCCCGAGCACCCGAGCACTTTGGTGCTCGATCAACACTACACATGATCTAACCTATCAGATGAACATTGTAAATAACAAAATATAAAAACGGTGCAAAAACTGCAATTTTTTGTTATCTTGCCTCAAAAAAAGTGTAATATAGAGCAACTAAAAATCATATGTACCCTAAAATAGTACCAACAAAACTGCCACCTTATCCCGTAGTTTCCAAAATTGGGTAATTTTTTGGGGAGTTTCTACTCTAGGGGTGCATCAGGGGGTCTTCAAATGTGACATGGCAGCTTAAAATTATCCCAGTGAAATCTGCCTTCCAAAAACCTTATGGCGCTCCTTTCCTTCTGCACCCTGCCGTGTGCCCGTACAGCAGTTTACAACTACATATGGGGTGTTTCTGTAAACTACAGAATCAGGGTAATAAATATTAAGTTTTGTTTGGCTGTTAACCCTTGCTTTGTTATTGGGAAAAAAATTTGACTAAAATGGAAAATCTGCCAAAAAAGTTAAATTGTGAAATTTCATCTCCATTTTCGATTAATTCTTGTGGAACACCTAAAAGGTTAACAAAGTTTTTAAAATCAGTTTTGAATAAATTGAGGGGTGTAGTTTCTAAAACGGGGTCATTTTTGGGTGGTTTCTATTATGTAAGCCTCACAAAGTGACTTCAGACCTGAAATGCTCCTTAAAAAGTGGATTTTGGAAATTTTCTGAAAATATTTAAAGATTTGCTTCTAAACTTCTAAGCCTTCTAACATCCCCAAAAAATAAAATGGCATTCACACAATGATCCAAACATGAAGTAGACATATGGGGAATGTAAAGTAGTAACTATTTTTGGAGTTATTACTATCTATTATAAAAGTAGAATATGAAAAAATGAGGATGCAGCACTCTGTCAATGGCGGGTGCAAGGTCAGGCCAGCGTGAATCAGCACCGGGATCCAAAGTAGTATACAGACGAAAGGAAGGCCAGCAGCACACCAAGGTTTTCAGCAAAATGTGAAGTTTATTCCTCCAGAGTCAGCAGCGACGTTTCAACAGCTTGTTGCTGTCTTTCTCAAGCTATATTATAAAAGTAGAGAAATTAAAATTTGCAAATTTGCTAATTTTTGAAATTTTTTGGTGCATTTGTTATTTTTTCATAAATAAAAATGTTTTTTTTTTTACAAAATGTTACCACTGTCATGAAGTACAATATGTGACGAGACAACAATCTCAGAATGGCCTGGATAAGTAATAGCTTTTTAGAGTTATTACCACATAAAATGACACGTCAGATTTGCTAAAAATGGCCTGGGCAGAAAGGTGAAAAATGGCTTGGTCCTGAAAGGGTTAAGAAATCTTTTAGTTTACTCCCTTATGAGCTTCTTAGGATAGCCTTTTTCCTCAAAACGGTGTTTGAGAATCTGATATCGGAAGTGACGTTACTTCCTCCACCTCGTGGATTTTAAACACTGAGTGTATATAAAGCCTATTAGTAAGATATATATGTTTATGATGCTATTGCTATCTGTATATTTATTTTAAATGCTCCTGAAGAATGGGCTATATGATAACCCCTGAAACGCATTGAGCCCACCTGTGATATCACTAAAAAAGAAACCACAAGAATTAACACCTACTGCCGTCTCTTTCCTGAGATACTACAAGCGATCCTGGCGGGGGAGGCTGAGTCTATTGGTGTCTTGAGTTTATCCCAATGACCTCCTCCTCAGTGAAGTGAGTCAACCTTTTACTTTTTGTGTTTAACAAGCTTTTTAATTGCATTCATTCCATCATATTCGTTGATCAGCTTCTATTCAGGTCACAACTCAATTGTGTCTACTAATTAATTGCTTCACGATTCCAAATATTCCATCTCTTTCCATTTCAAACCTGATAGCGACAACCTGGAGTCTGGCGCCTTCTTGGTTGCTGTGTTCTTTTCTGCACTTATTTATGTAGTAGTTTTATCTACACATTCAGCCACTACCGGCAGCCACTTATTCCTTACACTTTGGCACTAGTTTTTCCTCCTTTTGGTGGATTATATTCAAAAAAGTTATTTTAAAAAAAAATATTTACTCGCCTTTTGAACATTACCATTTTAGGAAAACATAATGTTCATATATTTGGGATGACTCTACCCTTTTTTGCTATAGGGGTAAACCTTTAGCTAATCTCCTGTGGGAACAGTCATGGGGGCTCCACAAAAATATTAGGCATGTTGAACCATTTTTCTCCAGGCATTTGGGAAATGTTAGGTTACCCCCTACATGGTTCCTCTTTGACCTGTCCTGCCATTATGCAATTTTGCTCCAATGCCTATGATTAACTCACTCAGTGAGGCATTTTTGTTTAAAAATAAAATAAAAAAAACTTCATAATGCTAGTAATAATAACACATTAAAAGACTAATAAGAATTACTTATCAATATTTCTAGATGATTTAATGGCTTTCTTCACTGTACATTACATAACAATTCATTTTTCTGGCACAGCAGATCATTGAAGCGAGGATATTGAGACTAAACTGTGACGTGGTACAATTGATGCCTCAGAGCAGCAAGTCACCTAGAACAATCAGTTCTAATAAACAACATGTTGTCACATTGTAAAATATATTACTGCCACCGATGGCACCAAGCCTGAAATTAAAACATGAGCACAACCCTCTCTAGTATTGCAATCAACTTTGTCATTATGAAGTCAGATCATTGCCTGTAAATCAGCATGATCCCTTTGAAATAAAATGAATCATTGCGGTTTTCATCTAACCTTTCTGTCTATTGGAAAACACTTTTGGATACACTTGACATATGTACAGTTAAATAAGGTCATTTCATCTCACAGTGCAGAACGAATTGCAAAAAAAAAAGTCTCTACACTATTCGGCTTTATGAAAAAAATGGAATAAAAATGATTGTTGACGGAGCCATTGATCTGATCAACCTTATTATTTACCGACATAGTGGATGCTTGGCTTATTTATCTATACCATCTGGAGAGGAAGAAAGGGGTATACAGTGACTGAAACTATAAAAATAACTACCTACTAGTGTTGATCGAGCACCGTAGTGCTCGGGAATAGCCGATTAGCACAATCGCGAATATATTGGAGCACTTGATTCTATATGCATATAAAGCTATTGTAATGTTCTGCCGTGCCAACCATTTTCTCCAGCCTCAGGAGAAACTCATGAAACTTCTATCAGCCTGAAAAATTTAGCCAAAGTGACACACGCTTGTATTTTGCGATACAAGTTCGCATTAAGCGATTTTTACATTGCCGATTTTTCGCATTCAATAAAATAATCTCGAATTTGCGAATATATGACAAATATTCTACCAAATATTCGGGAAATATCGCAAATTTGAATATAGCCCCTGCTGCTTATCACTAGACACAACCATGCCTGGGTCTAGATTGAGTGGCGAGAGCCACAGCTCAGTCTGGTCTCTTATCCCCTGCCACAGCTCTGCGGCGGTGTGCTGTTTGGCCCCTAAGCAAATCAGCTTCAGCTCGGCCTGTTGCCGCTTCCCCACTGCAGTGCTACACTGCTTTCAGCTGCCGACTGATGACTGACTGATGCACATAGATAATTCAGAGGTGGAAGTGGAGGAGGAGGCGTAGGAGGAGAAGTAGGGGGTTGAAGCCACTAACGTAGTTGCTGGCGGAAACCCTGAATGACGTAGGGCCCCTAATCCTTGGCATCAGGGAAATGAAGCGTACAAAATTTTTCCCTCCTTTTGACACTAGGCCGCACATCAGGTTGAGGGTGCTGGCGGGGTGTCATAAACTGAGTGTTGCCCTGCCTCTGTTGGAACTGCTGTGTGTTCCCCTCGTTTCCCCTCCTCGGTTGGTCAAGGGACTATGTACTCTGCAGCCAGCGTTGTCAGCTGGAAATTTTTGGAGCAATTTTTCCACAAGGACCTTCTGGTATTGCACCATTTTTCTCATCTTCTCCACCACAGGAATGAGAGATGAGAAGTTCTCTTTGTATCGGGGGTCGAGAAGGGTGAACAACCAGTAATCGGTGTTGGCAAGATTGCGTACAACGCGAGGGTCACAGAAAAGGCAGCCTAACATAAACTCAGCCATGTGTGCCAGAGTCCCAACAGACAAGACTTCGCTGTCCTCATCAGGAGGATGACTCTTAATCTCCTCATCCTCTTCCTCCTCTTCTACCCATCCACGCTGAACAGACTGCATAAAACTTCCATGAGTACTACCCTCTGTAGCGGAGGCAACCGTCTCCTGCTTCTCCTCCTCCTTATCATCCAATTCGCGCTGAGAAGACGAACTGAGGGTGGTCTGGCTATTCCTGTGTACTGTCTTCCCCCATTTCCACCTCTCCAACATGCAAAGCGTCCGCCTTCATTGTGAGCAGCGAACGTTTGAGTAGACACAGAAGTGGGATGGTTACACTGATAATAGCGTTATCGCCGCTCACCATCTGTGTTGATTCCTCCAAGTTGCATAAAACCTCACAGAGGTCAGACATCAATGCCCACTTGTCGCTTGTGAAGAGCTCACTGGAAAGGCGACGACCATGTTGCATCTGGTATTCCACTACTGCCTTCTGCTGCTCATAAAGCCTAGCCAACATCTGGAACGTGGAGTACCAGCGCATGCTCACGTCGCACAACAGTCGGTGAGCTGGCAATTGCAAGCACTGCTGCAGCATTGCCAGACCGGCGGAAGCTGTCGATGACTTGCGGCAATGGGCACACACGCGGCACAACCTTCACCAGTAGCTCCGGCAAATTAAGGTAGGTTTTGAGAAACCGCTGAACCACTAGGTTGAACACGTGGGCTAGGCATGGTATGTGTGCAAGCTTGCCGAGCTCCAAAGCCGCCACCAAGTAACGGCCATTATCAGACACAACTATGCCTGGTTGTAGGTTGAATGGTAGGAGCCACGGCTCAGTCTGGTCCATTATCCCCTGCCACAGCTCTGCGGCAGTGTGCTGTTTGTCACCTAAGCAGATCAGTTTAAGCACGGCCTGTTGCCACTTCCCCACTGCAGTGCTACACTGCTTCCAGCTACTGACTGATGTCTGACTGGTGCTGAGGTGGAAG
The DNA here is from genome assembly GCF_905171765.1 of Bufo bufo. Classification (NCBI taxonomy): domain Eukaryota; kingdom Metazoa; phylum Chordata; class Amphibia; order Anura; family Bufonidae; genus Bufo; species Bufo bufo. Next base: position 209,599,261 of record NC_053397.1, read on the forward strand.
TGGAGGAGGAGGCAGAGGAGGAGAAGGGGTGGTTGAAGCCACTAACGTAGGTGGTGGCGGAAACCCTGATGAAAGTAGGACCCGCAATCCTTGGCGTTGGTAACACCTGTGCCATCCCAGGGTACGACTCGCTCCCGGCCTCCACAACGTTCACCCAGTGTGCCGTCAGGGAAATGTAGCGTCACTGGCCAAAAACACTTGTCCATGTGTCAATCTTTAAGTAGACCCGCAAACACTGATTGTGGACCCAGGCGTTCTGCCCACCTATTAGGGTGTTTTAATGCCATGTGGTGGATCATGCTGGTGGTGGTGAGGTTTCTAGTGTTCATGCTCCTGCTCATTTTGGTACAGCACAGGTTGCAAATGACAATTCTTTTATCGTTTGCACTTTCCTCAAAAAAGCGCCATACTGCAGAACACCTACCCCTTGGCAAGGGAGATTACAGCAAGGGGGTGCTGCGGGGAACAATTGCGGGCCTGTTTGGTGTGGCCCGCCTTCTTCCTTTTGCCACCCTACTGCCTCTTCCAGCCTGTTACGGTGCTGCAGATCCCTCATCCTCTGTACTGCTGTCCTCGCTCGGCTTGCCACCTTCCCAGGTTGGGTCAGTGACTTCATCGTCCACCACCTCTTCTTCCACTTCCTCACTCTGGTTATCCTCCTGTTGTTGACCTAACAATAACCTCAGTTATTGACTACTGTGTCTCATCCTCATCATGGAACCTTTTGAGACACAAATTGCGGTTGACTTATTGGCAACTGTGTCTCATCAACATCATCCACCTTGTGAAACACTAATTACCGCACCCCACTGTCATCTTCTTGTGACTGTGGATGCTTAAGAGTTTGGGAATCAGGGCACAATATCTTGTGGAAGACAGGATGGGGCTTAACGGACTGGAAGCATTATCTGCTGCAATCCAACCGACCACCTAGTCGCACTGGTCTGACTACGAGAGTGGTGTCCTGCGCCGCCCTGCAAACTGGGACATGAAGCTTGGTATTGTGGATCATTAGCGCCACCACCTTTATACCCTCCGTTTAAAAATAGGTATGTCTATTACATGTTGATATTTAGGACATATGTATATATAGTTAGGCATTTTTTCTGTCACCCACATGGAACGATTCTAGGTGATCTCATAGCACATAAAGGATTGCAGTATGCATCATATATTTTAGCTGTGGGTCCGTTTCGTATAGGGTCACGAATAACACTATGAACTGCCTATCTTTCCCTATTATATTTATAATCTGAGGGAGTATTAGAGATTGTGTGCGGTTGTTTTTCCCTACTATCATGTTTATGCTGTGATTATTACTTTTTAATACTGTATTCAATAAAAGTTGAATTTTATTCGTCAAGGTGTTCTTGCACTCCATTTTTTTTTGTTTTTAATAGTGTACTGAGGAGTGCACCGGTGTACTGTACTTCATTAGCTGAAGTGATTTGGACCATTTAGAGATTATAAATATATATTGCTGCCAGAGACAACAATAGTCCTTAAAAGGACATTTGGGTTTCTAACGAGTTTTTTCACTAAAATGCTACTATTTCACTCCCTACACTATCTGTCCCTTCTTCAGCACAGCTCTCCCTGACTAAGACTGAGCCAAACACGTGTCATCGGGTGCTATATAGCTCCCGATGACACGTTCCGGCCAGCCAATCACTGTAATGCCAGTAGCCAACATGGCTACGGCATTACAGTAAAGGGCAGTACTTACCTGCACGTTTATTGGCTGCATAGTAGCCAACAAACGAGCGGCGGGAGATTTGAGCATCACGCTCGAGCACACACGGTGTTCGGATGAACACCGCGATGTGCCGAACATAGCAATGCTCGAGCCGAACTGATGTTCGGCCAAGCATGCTCGTCCATCACTAGTATCTATTTATCTATCTGTCTGTCTATCTGTCTCATATCTACAGATATAGCCGAGCTGTTATCTTGTGCCATAATTTTACAAAAGCCATTGAAATACATTGAAAGAGTTAGTAAACCTTTTTGTGACAGTTTTTACTTAACGTGTTAACCATCAAGTTTCGCTTGGCTGCATCTGTATCTGTCTATAAATCTAGCGTCTATCTATCTATCTATCTATCTATCTATCTATCTATCTATCTATCTATCTATCTATCCCTGAGAAAGGCTCTAGTGGTGAACCGAAACGTTGCATCCTGTATGGGTGAATAAACACATTTTTTTTATTTATTTTTTATCATTGTGTCTGCTGCCTATTAGCATTTTTCATTTATTTGGGCAATAGTCTTTTCCCATTGGTCTTTTCACCTCTTTATTTGCTTTTCTTTGTGTCTAGTGCTGGCATTTTTCTTCTATATCTATCAATCTATCTATCTATCTATCTATCTATCTATCTTGTTTAAAAAGGATTGTAAATATTTTTTTAAGAAAACAATGTAATACCTTAACTTGTTTAGCCCCTAAAACACTCTCCTGTTTGCCTGTTTGTTTATCTTCTTATCATTTTCGAGTAGCAACTAAAAGAAAGTTTAGGCATTGCAGGAAATATTATTACATTTTGTTCCTTAGTTAAACACTCTGGAGGAAAAGGCAGCATTATACACTGTGGTTTTACTGTTCATTACCAGGATTATGTGAATTATCTCCAGTCTGTTTTTATCACACCAGAGAACAATGTAAGGCATATTAACGTCCATCTTCATGACATTCAGCAGGTCTATTTATCTTGATGAGTATCCTACCCTGGTAAAATTATACACAGCATAGACCGAAAAGTGCCATCCAGTGACAACAGCCTGAACTGATATCCCTTGTTTCTCTCAGACTCATTCTGTATTTTAAGAACATAAATGGTTTCCTTTTATTACCGAGGTCAGATTGAGATCACTAACAAACTCAGCCTGAAGGAGAGACACAGAATGTATGATGATCTGATTAATTACTAGAAATCAAATGCCTTGCAGTGAGGAGCTATGCGGTTGAAAGAGACACCAGCCTTATAAAAATGCTGCACATTAACAGACATGCCTGGTCAGACAAAAACACCATAGGGATACAGTTTCACTTTAGCTTGAAACCAAAGGATTCGAGAACGATTGTTTATCCTTGACTGTGTGACCTATGTCAGTCTTTATTAAAGGCTGAAATTTTGGTGAGGAAAATCAGCAATAGCGGATTCTCTTTGAAGTGGAACATCAGGTGCTTTTAATTTAGTTATATTGCAAATTAGAATATTGGAAAATAATGATTTTTCATGTTTTTTTTATGAAATACTATTTATTTAATTGATTTATTATATTAATACATTTTGATTTTATTATATAATTTTCACTTATCTATTATACACAGTCAAGTCACATTATTATGGCCACCAGCTAATATCCTGAGTAGCCGCCTCAGCACAGACAGCAGCTAGATGGGCTGAGAGGTCCTGGTAGGTTGTCACTAGAATCTGAAGCCGTGCTGACTGCAGTGCATCCTACAGCTGCTGGAGGTGGTTTGGGGGAGGTTCCATAGAGCGAACATGATGATTGGGTTCATAACTGGGGAATTAGGAGGCCAGAGTACTACTTGGAAGTCTTGGTCATGCTCTACTAACCAATGCTGGACATATCTAGCCATGTGAGATGCCGCATTGTCGTGCTAGAAGATCCCATCTGCCCCAGGGAAGACAATCAGCATGTAAGGGTGCACGTGATCTGCTAGGATGGATCCTCCCCACAATTGGTTGAGAATGCCTTCTACTGTATATGGATGAGTGGGACTAGAGAATGCCACAAAAAGATCCCCCACCATAACTATGCCGCCACCACCAGCTTGTGTTCTTTCAGCAGTGGTTGCAGGTTGTTTTCTCTCTGATGTTCCTCACCTGACACGGCAATGTCCACCTGTTCAATGAAGCAGGAAACGTGGCTCATCGGAGAAGGCAACACTTTTCCAATCAACATAGTTTCTGTTCCAATACTGCAGCAAACATTGAACACTTTTCTGCCATTGCAACCTTGATAGCAGAGGTGTAGTGACCATGACCATCTGTCTACTTCCGGGCCCCATATGCAAAATGGTCCTCTGAACCAGGCATGGAATGCATAATGATAAATAATAATAATAATAATAATAATAATAATAATAATAATAATAAATTGCTGTTGCACTCTACGTGTAATGGTAATAACCCTGTTGCTCCTAGAGGCTCATTTGCATATATTAAAACATCATTTTTCTCAGCAATGAGGACACATATGAACATGGGACCAACACAGATGCCTTCAGCTGCCAAGAGCATATGTAACAGGTCAGCCAGTGTCATAGGTACAGATCTGCTGACAGATGCCCTTTAATTCCTATTCAATTTTTTGTCTTCATTTTCTAAAATCAATGAATGGTAAGTCAAATTTTTCATGGAGATGCATGAATAGTCCAAAATTAACAAGTAAAAAAAAAAATCTATTTTAATTGTTCTCTTTGGTTAACTAAAGTTCAGCTTTCACTGTTCTGCCATCCTTATTTTTACTTCTCACTTTTCAATACACTACTTTGCCAGTTTATTTGTCCATGTCAAATATAGACAGTCCATCAGGATTTCAGACTTTGGTGGATGGCGCTTATCTGGAGGAAGTTTAAAGATTATAAAATACTGTAGTTATAAGCAAGGCCGGAGTCAGCACCCGGCATACACAGGCAAGTGCCGGGGCCCACAGCACAGCTGCCAGAGGCCAGAAGCAATGAGCACTTTCATCAATACAGATGGAAGCGCTCATTGCTGGAGCGCTGGGAGCTGCGGTCCTGTAACTCACCGCTCAGCTCCCAGTGCTCCTCCCCTTCCTCAGGCCGATGGCGCTCTGAATGGTGAAGCAGGAAGACTTCGCCCCACTCCACCATTCAGCCTGCAGGCACGGATCGCGCTGCCGGCATGTGTGGGTGGATCCTGCAGCCCGGTGATCCTGCCCAAACAGTGCTGCAGAGTGATTTATGCCTGCAGGGAAGAGAGGACTGTGAGCTTCAGGAACGGGACAAGGTGAGTAGTTACTGTGTTTTCTATTTTTAAAACAGAGGGGCACAGAGCACTTTATTACTATGGAGGGGGCACAGAGCACTTTATTACTATAGAGGGGGCACAGAAGACTTTATTACAATGAAGGGGGCACAAAGGTCTTTATTACTATGGAGGGGGCACCGAGGACTTTATTACTATGGAGGAGCACAGAGGACTTTATTACTATGGAGGGGGCACAGAGGACCTTATTACTATGGAGGGGTACAAAGGACTTTATTACTATGGAAGGGGCACAGAGGACTTTATTACTATGGAGGGGGGACAGAGGACTTTATTACTATGGAGGGGGCACAGAGGTCTTTATTACTATGGACGGGGCACAGAGAGCATTTCTACTATGGAGGGGACACCAGGGGCATTATTACTCTGGAAGGGGCACAGAGGACATTACTAATGTGAAGAGGGCACAATGGGCATTTCTACTATGGAGGGGGCACAGAGCCAGAGGGCATTACTACAATGAAGGGGGCACAGTGGGCATTATTATTGTGAAGGGGGCACAATGGGGATTTTTACTATGGAGGGGCATAATGGGGATTATTACTTGTGTTGATCACGAATATTCGAATCGCAAATATCGGCACTTCGAGAATTTGCGAATATTTAGAATATAGTGATATTTTGAATATTCAAGATTTTTTTTTAATCAGTAACCTCCCTTCTTGCTTGTTGGCCAATGAGAAGGCTGCAATGTCTTTGTCTGAGGTTAGCGACATCTCTAGCAACCAATAGGAAAGCTGCCTACCCCTTACTATATAAGAACCTCCCCAGCAGCCATTTTCTACAGTTTATTAAAGTTCTGATAGAGAGAGAGCAGTGTCATTGCTGTGCTCTGTGCTTTCCACTAATTACATTAGACAGTTAGTTAGATAGTTTATATATATAATACAGATATTTAGTGGGAGATAGTCAGTGTAGGTTATATCCTGATATAGTGTAGCTGTTGCAGTGCAGGGTGTTAAGTAGTGTGATAGGTTCTTCTGTCCATACATACATGCATACTATCTAAAATGTGAAGTTTCATGTATTGCGCCAAAATATTTGCATCATTAGTGCCGATTAGCACAATCGCTAATATATTGGATCACTCTATCTGCATATAAAGTCATTTTTAATGTTCTGCCGTGCCAACCTTTTTCTCCAGTCTCAGGAAACTTCTAGCAGCTTGAAAAATGAAGCAAAAGTGACCCACGACTGTATTTTCGCGCGCATTACGTGCGAATATTACTTTGCCGATTTTTCACCATCAAGAAAATAATCTCGAATTCTCGAATTCACGAATATATATTGAAAATTCGCCTAAATATTTGTGAAATATCGCAAATTCGAATACAGCCCCTGCTGCTCATCACTAATTATTACTATGAAGGGGGCACAATGGGGATTATTGCTGTGAAGAGGGCACAATGGCGATTATTACTGTGAAGGGGCACATATAGGGCATTACAACTGTGAAAGGGCCACAAAGAGGGCATAACTACTGTAAGAGGGCACAATGTGGAAATAACTACTGTGAGGGGGTACACATCTCTACAAACTACTGTGAAGGTTGTACAATGAGGGCAATACTACTTTTAGGGGGTACAATTTTTTTAAAGTATTGGGGGGTGCCAGAGAAAGGACCCACCCTGGGTGCCAAACACCCTAAGCCACTGAAGCAGTGAACTATTTGCTCCCCGCTCCACCATTGAGCCACCAGCACTTCAAAGCAGCAGCAGCACGATTTCCTCACACATCGTCCTGCTGATCTGTGTAGGAGGAGCAGCTGGGAATCAGCCTCTGCTCCTCCCACACAGCAGCGCGATGTGTCACAGTATTCTGCTGCTGCTGATTGGGAGAGTAGATCGTGGGAGGAGCTAGGTGACTGAGGCGAGGAGTATTTATTATTTGTTTTTTTTCACTTCCTGTGAAGGGGGCACATCTGGGCATAACCACTGTGAAGGGGGCACTGGCCACATATCTTGGCATATCCACCGTAAGAGGGCAAATATCTTGGCATATCTACCACCTAGTGGCCTGAACTGGGATATACTAATAATGAGCCTGGAAGCATAGTACAGGCTGCAGCTCATTTTTAGAACAGGGTGCTTTCCCCGATCTCCGCTGAGTGTTTTTTAACACTCTCAGATGCCGTGGTGACATTTGACCACAGCATCGGGATGGTTAAATGTCCAGGTCAGCATTGCCGCAGATCGTGGACATTTGTAGTGAGTGCCTGGTTGCAGAGCAGACGCCACCTTTATAGACCTAAAAAAGAAGAAAGAAGGAGAGGAGGCAGCGCCTCGTGTGTAGAATCTTACAGTAAAAAGTGATAGCAAATACACTGATTATGCTTACCGAATGGAGTTGTTATGGGTCACAACGCCTCCGAATTGTTTTGCTGGATATTACCCGTCCAGCTTACGGGAAAGTCTGCGTCTGCTGCCCTGGTCTGTGCCCCTTGCCATGAGTAACGGTAAGCGGGATAAGTATACATGCAGTGAAAGAAGAATTCAGACCATTCCGGGTGGCGCCCCATAGACGTCATCCGGAGGCCTGGCGAATGACAAATCGCACCACCCACAATACGTCTTGTTAGGTCCGCCCCATAGACGTCATCCGGAGGACTGGCGAATGAGAGATAGCACCGCCCACAATACGTCACCGGGAGGGACGACATAAGATATCAACACCGCCCACAATACGGAGCAATTGGCTATTTTAACTTGAGGGGAGTCACTGTATCCTAGTGACCCCTCAAGCTTCCACGCCCCCAATTCCTCCCCCTTCCCGCCCATGTGACTTACACACATTGCGCTCAAACAGAGTGCATAAAACAATGTGAAAAAGTATGTTTGTATGTAGTAATTTTATTGTCCTGATGAAGGGGGCTGTTTGCCCCTGAAACGCGTTGACATTTGAATAAAAGATTACTCTTTATTGGTAACATTGGAGTACAAAGTTTCTTCTGCATCAGCGCCACCCAGAATGGTCTGAATTCTTTTTTCACTGCATGTATCTTTATAGACCTGACATGTGCCGTACATTTACGGCGGATGCTGGAAAGGGGTTACTGGTCACATGACCAAACTTGTATAGGACAGAGCTTTCTTTCTGCACTGAAGCTCATGCAGGTACTTTGGGTCTGCAATTGACATCGAAATGTGACTGTGTTAGTACATTTTTATAATATTTGGGGCACCACTTTTGATTTTACCCGGGGCCACATTTTGTCTAAAACTGGCCCTGGGCCCACTGAACAGTGGCGTGTCAAGGGGGGAGGCGGTAGACCCCGGGTGCAGGCTCTCAGGGGAGTGCCGGCTGCTATAAGCACTTCCATCTCATTGCTGGAGCACAGGGGAGTCATCTCCCTGTGCTGCTTCTCTCCTCCTGGCCCGGCCCAACAGTGATGTTATGACGTGTGTCTCACTGCTGCGCCAGAGTGCAGGGAGATGAGCTTCAGTACGTGAATAAAAGACAATGCTACAGCAATGATAGCTATGGGGCCACTGGAAGTTCATTACTTTATGAGGGGGCCAGGGTTATTATACTGTGTGAGGGGGCCATTATATTGTGTGAGTGCCCCTTACACAGATTAATGAGTAGTGCCCCCCACACACAGTGTAATGATCCCCAGTGCCCCCATTAAGTATGATTCCCCAATGACTCCCCATACAGTATAATGACTCCCAGTGACACCCATACAGTATATTGGGGGTCACTAGGGGTTATTATACTGTAGGGGGGTCACTATACTTTCTGGGGGGCACTGGAGGTCATTATACTGTGTGGGACCAACAGGGGGACATGTCACTGTAAAAAATGCCCCAAAGGGGCCCACTAAGATTCATCGCCCACATGTACCTGGAGTCGGCCCTGAGAAAGTGGATAAGGTATTTTTTTCTGCTCTTTCTCAGACAACTTTAGGAAAACTTATTGGTTACTATGATTCGATTTGCTAAGGAAATTCGGCTTTGTTGTAAATTTAATTTTTCCTAAACTTTGGATCAGTGGCGTAACTAGAAATGACTGGGCCCCACAGCAAATATTTGAATGCCCCCCCCTCCTCTCATGCAACCGCCACTTCTATGGCTAGTCAAGTTTGCACTCTCAGGTGAGGCCTGGCATTCACTCGGTCCGTTTTCTGCAGTGTCACTGTATATAAAGTAATTGTATAATATTGTTAAGAAGGCCCCGACAATAAAATCTTTTAGTCTTCGGGCCCCAAAGCAACTGCTTACCCTATAGCTACGCCCCTGCTTTAAATTAATTTCTGCTTTGGATTCTTCAATTTGCTCAACACTAGCTAGAGCATCTAGAGCATCTTAAGATTTTATTTAAAAAATGCCAGTGAGGGTACAAAATGCTATAAAACAATTATATTCCCTTATTGACTGATATCAAACATATTGCCGATGTGTTTTAGTAACAAAAAATACCACAGAAACCTGACCTGTGTATAAACACAACAATAAAGCATTGTGGTAAAGTTTAAAGAGGTTGTTTGGTTTATAAAACCCACTTTCAGAAACCTTATGGTGAGATAATAGAGGCGGACACTCATTTCTAAAGCTACGTCATTTAGCCTCAGCAGGAAGACGATCCAAAGGTTTCTCTTCACCTGGAGGAGCCGTTACATCCATGTATTACATGGACAGTCATTGGTTTTCCAATAAGCATAATGTAAATCTTCATTTCTCCTGTGGTGACGATGTTGGATAATTAAAAACTTGGTTCCCCTAGAGGTTATACCTCATCACTGTAGGACTGAGAAGCAGAATACCCATGATCGGCTTATTTTTGGGTGCCTTGTCTAACAAATAGAAAGTGAGAATGCTCAGTTCAATTACTTTTTAGTTTTAATTTTTTTTTTTCCTACCACGCACAAAGCCATTTGCTTGTATTCAAAATCTCAAAATTGAATAGAAATAAATGAGAATTATTCAGACAAAGTTCAGTGTTCACAGCCTCCATTATCCTAAATGTCACGTACAGGTGCCTACTGCATGAAAACTCCTTTCTTCTAACTCCTTGAGACACGTTCACCTCTTACAATAAGTTGCTTTAGATTTCTAATACTTGAAACATTTACAGCTTCTACATATTACCTTGTCAAATGTTTTAAAAGATTTTTTAATGGTGACATTTGCATAAACAAGGAATCAGCATGTCGAATATTAAAATTGACTTAGCAAAATATCACAAATTAGCATATGCAACATATAAACCTATCCTTATGGCACAGACGATTGCTAATTTCCAACTGCAAGCATAAGTATAGGGACATATAGTATAGGTAAGTTGTACATTGCATTTTATACTCATAGGCTTTTAAACTCAACATAAGTATTAAACGATAATGAGAGGAGATGAAGAAATTTTCAGGTTCTCACCAATTTGCTGACTGTCCTTTTTTTATTATTACTATTTATTACAGGACCTTATTTACACCATAGAAGATATTGGAGGATTCTTGGAAAAGTCCTCACTACTTTAAAGTGAGTCTGTTACCACATACAGTACAGACCAAAAGTTTGGACACAACTTCTCATTCAAAGAGTTTTCTATATTTTCATGAATATGAAGGCATAAAAACTATGAATTAACAAATGTGGAATTATATACATAACAAACAAGTGTGAAGCAACTGAAAATATGTCATATTCTAGGTTCTTCAAAGTAGCCACCTTTTGCTTTGATTACTGCTTTGCACTCTTGGCATTCTCTTGATGAGCTTCAAGAGGTAGTCCCCTGAAATGGTCTTCGAACAGTCTTGAAGGAGTTCCCTGAGATGCTTAGCACTTGTTGGCCCTTTTGCCTTCACTCTGCGGTCCAGCTCACCCCAAACCATCTTGATTGGGTTCAGGTCCGGTGACTGTGGAGGCCAGGTCATCTGGCGCAGCACCCCATCACTCTCCTTCATGGTCAAATAGCCCTTACTTTCAAAGTTTTCCCAATTTTTCGGCTGACTGACTGACCTTTATTTCTTAAAGTAATGATGGCCACTCGTTTTTCTTTACTTAGCTGCTTTTTTCTTGCCATAATACAAATTCTAACAGTCTATTCAGTAGGACTATCAGCTGTGTTTCCACCTGACTTCTCCTTAACGCCACTGATGGTCCCAACCCCATTTATATGGCAAGAAATCCCACTTATTAAACCTGACAGGGCACACCTGTGAAGTGAAAAACATTTCAGGGGACTACCTCTTGAAGCTCATCAAGAGAATGCCAAGAGTGTGCAAAGCAGTAATCAAAGCAAAAGGTGGCTACTTTGAAGAACCTAGAATATGACATATTTTCAGTTGTTTCACACTTGTTTGTTATGTATATAATTCCACATGTGTTAATTCATAGTTTTGATGCCTTCAGTGTGAATCTAAAATTTTCATAGTCATGAAAATAAAGAAAACTCTTTGAATGAGAAGGTGTGTCCAAACTTTTGGATTTTCCACTATGGATATGGTACCTACACAATTTATCTAGTAGAAGTGTAGGAATGATTCTCTTGTACTCGTCTGCAGTGTGGACACCTGATACTGGCTTGGCTTGTTTGGAACCTTATTAGATGTGGTGCCAAAAAAGTACTAGGTATCAGGAACTATGTACAACTATGGCGTAGTGGAAAAACAGGGAAGAGTCAAGTACAGTGGAGGTGGTTCCATGCAGTGGAAAAGAGGTACACAATGCTGAGGACGGAGTAATTAGTACATTAGACATAGCTAGGATATCTTAATATTTAAGGAATACTTTGCTTAGTATGTATTTATCTTTTACACTTCATTGCATTTGAGGATACTAAAAATGGTTATAATTTTGGTGATGGAACAATTCTAGCATGAGATTCTAGAAACTTCAAACCAGATTGTGGAGATCCAGTATACACTAAACCCCTGCTCTTCTTTTCTGGTTCTTAAGTTAGGCAGGGAGCTGAATCTCCTTAAAGAGATCTATCCTATATGGAGACTTACTGAAAGTACTCCATGGTGGGGAGACTTACTGGCAATGCTCTATTGGAAATAAATATGCAGAGAGGTATCTACCAAGAGAGAACCATCTTGCTAGCATAACCTATTGGAAGTGTCCCCCTATGAGTCAAAATACAACTTTCCAACAACAAACCTTGGGATTTTACAAGAAAATATAGCTAAGCCAGATTTCTGACTTGGCTATATTCCCTTATCAAATCCCAAGGCTTGTTGGAAAGTCAGCTCTTAAGGGACTATGTTCAATAGGTGGCGCTGGCGAGATGTTCTCTTTCATGAGAGATACCTCTTTGCAAACTGGTTCTTACCTAATAAGCAGAATGACTAAGGACACTTGACAATAGCTGGACCTTTCGAGTAATAATCCTGATAACCATATCAGTCATGCAAAGGGGTTAAATAGTAAGAGTGGAAATAAGACCCGACAGTGGCCAGGAGATATTATAATTGTAATATATTTTCTCAATACAGGAACCCACTGTGTAGTCATGCTACCCCAAAAAGATTAGTGAGATATGGTGCCGGAGGCGCCAAGTTGGGAGGTTCCATCATGGGACATTCCTTAAAGGCACAGCAATAGTACCTGGCATGCTTGGATTCAGCTCTAGTTCCACCCCAAGAGGAGGTGGTGAGAAATTAATATTTTATTCTTCAGAAGAACCTGATGCAAAAATAAAAAGATTTGACTACATTCTTTACTTCTAGTACCAAACTTGCTAGTACAGGCGTAAGTTGAAGCTATAGGGGTTCAATTTACTATGCTTGCAAGTCCCATGTGTTATTCATAAAATTGGTATCTTCTTATGTAGCAGAGCCCCCACAGATACAAGGATCTAAGTATGACTGCTAACTTGGCAAACTTTATAGCTACATAATATAAATGATAATAATATCAACATTTGTGTAAAGTCTTTTATCATGAGAATAACAGAAAAATAAGTCTGCAAAACACAAGTATTTCCAGTCTTCTGCAGTTGTGCAATCTCGGTAAGCCTTCCGTAGGAACATTGATCACCAAGTCGGTTTGAACTCTGAAACATTATTTTGAAGTCCTGGATGCCCTGTGAAACTGTTTTGTTTCTTTCCTTGTATATTTGTTTTTAGTGTTTTGCTGCTATTTATTTTGAAGACCATTTTGAGAAGTGATTTACACCTCCAGCGATGATGTTCTGTCTGTTACCTGTAGAGAAGACTAAACTTGACACTGTTCTTTTTTGTACTAAAGAGTCTTTTTCCCACGTTGGTAATGTTAGGATCATGCTCTCAGGAGATATAGCTCAGTGTGAAGCTTATTCAAGGAATATAAGAAGGCCTAGCATTCCATATCTAGAGGAAGAATATATTATATGTAAAGCCAGCATAATGTCTAACATATTGGATCCACTGCTACAATATCTCAAGTATAGCCTACTCATATAATGTAGAAGATAATCTCGTAATTCTAAAATTGGCCACAGATTTAGTGTGAGATTAGGATTATATAGGCTATATAGAGGAAATTGTTATGAAATGTCACCCTCCTTCTATGTAGAACATATATATGAATTGAAGGCTTTTAATTGCATTGTAATCTCTGTTGTAATATTTGCATACACAGGACACAATTGACTGAGTGTGCATGTGCATGTGTATGTGTATGGTGAAGTCGGAGAAGAATAGCTCTTGGCTATTACAGTACCAACACATTTTGGGTGCAATAGGTTTATTTTCCCTCCCAGTTTTAGAGTCATAGACATATGAGAGCTTCTGTTTTATGGGATGAGTTGGCCATATTAAGGCACCATTTAATTTTCCATACATTGTATTGAGAAAATGAAAAAAATAAATTGTGTAAATGGAAAAAAGACCTCTGTTTGGGGGTTTTGTTTTTTAACATTTTGAGTTTCTTATTGAATTGTTTTTGGAAGGTGAGGTGACAAAATAATGACAATTCTGGTATTGGAGACTTTTTAAAATCTTTGCCACGCATGATTAATAACTTGATATTTTAATATTTTGGACATTTTTTTACATAGCAATACCATTTATGTTTATGTTTATTAGAGATGATCAATTTTACCCATCAAATATGCTAAATCCAGTAGCTCTGAAAATTGGTATATAACACTCTAAGGTTTCCTAGGATTCACATTTTTTTCCTCTCAAAAACCAGCCAAAAATATAACTCTTAGAATGCGACAGAGAGAGACCCATGCATAATAATTCAGCGTAATACTTTAGCTGCATAGTGGTTTCTGAGAAAGATAATGAATTTAGATTTTCTTCTAAAATGAAAAGAAGACTAAGCCCATCTGATGTAAACAGATGTAAGATATGTCTGCATATATGTTATAAATATGTTGCATGACCATACTTTTCATGCATATTAGGCGATCTCCCTGATGAGAGCACTCCAAAGAACACTGCCAAGGCTCTTTCTCTTTCTGTTCAACTTTTTTCTTTTAATCCCTATAGGGGACTTGAACTTGCAATCTGTAATGCTGTGAATAGCAGTTTTGCTGTCATTCTATTACAACCTCTCAGAGATAGTGTGTAATAGTAGAGGTAATTTGGCAGACCTTGGGGGTTTAGCAGGCCCTCCACTGGCATAGCAAACTATTGTCACCCCACAATTATGTCATGGTGATTGTGAGACCGAGTAAGCCCGTCCTCTAACTACACAGATGTCATGGTCTCTATTGACTGCAGCATTTGAAGAGTTAACTGGGCAGGGATTGGAGTATAACAAAGTTTGGATGCTCTATGTATGGAATGAGCTCAGTTTGTGAGCCCTTTTCATATCCATTCCTTAGCAACCAATGACACACATGTACATTCATTTGTCATTTATAGGTTAAGCAAAAATATTTAACATTATAATAGGTTGATGGGATTAACTATAATCATATAGCCCTTAAAGGGGTTCTACAGTTTGTTTTAACTGATGTTCTATCCTCTGGATAGATCATCAGCTTCTGATCGTCTGGGGTCCAACACCCGGGACCCCCGCCGATCAGCTGTTTGAGAAGGCAGCGGCGCTCCAGCAGCGCCGCGGCCTTCTCACTGTTTACCGCAGGGCCAGTGATGTCACGACTTGTATCAACTGGCCTGGGCGGGGCTAAGCTCAATTCAAGTGAACAGAGCTTAGCCCCGCCCAGGCCAGTGATACTAGTCTTGACGTCACTGGGCCACTGGGTCAGCGGTAAACAGCTGATCGGCGGGGGTCCCGGGTGTCGGACCCCCGCCGATCAGAAGCTGATGATCTATCCAAAGGATAGATCATCAGTTAAAACAGACTGCAGAACCCCTTTAATTAACTAAAAATAAAATAAAATAAAAAAAACACAAAATAAATAAATGCATAAATAAATAAATAAATAAGTAAGTAAATCAATAAGTGGAAATAAACATAATTATTTTCCAGGATTTTCATTTTCATGGTAATCTCATTTAATGGTTAATTTTTGGCATGTAATAATTGATGAAATTGTATACATTAAGACATCACAGAAGACAACCCGCTGTTTTTAATTTTTCCATGTTTTCGATAGCTCATTAATTCCTCTTTTAATGTGACACAGAAATCACGAGTAGCAAAATTAATAATAACAACATTTATCATAAATTACCTTGCAAAACATTTCCTGTTCTACCACTGATTATAATTTTCAGCCTCGCCTTCTCTGTTTCTATTTTGTCTAATTTAATACAATTTTTGCAAATACATTTTTGAACTTTATGCTTAACAGGGGCAATGATTTTACTAAAAAACAATCGAGTAGCTCAGAAAATGATTGATGTGTTTTTAAATACATCTAATGGCTGACGTAATTTGAAAGGTTACAGTTTCAAATGTAAAAGCACACAATTCCAATTGCCGAGGGAAATAATTTTATAAATATGTGAAGCCCCATAGTTCTTGAAAATAAAATGACTAGTGTGCGCAAGCTTGAGAAAATCCACACAAAATGGAAAAATCTAAATGTCAGTTTGACACATTGATAATATTTGGTTGACATTGACTTTTACCAGTATTTCTAATTTCTTTATATAGGAAATATATTTATAAGAAATCAATTTAGTTATTTGTATTTTCTTTCTTTCTTTCTTTTTTTCTTTTTTTCCAGTTTTGTATAATTCAACTTCAAAATCTGTAGGATCATTTGGTGTTTAAATTTGAAATGAAATTAAAGGTCTTGTTTCATTTTGAAGAATTGAATTTGAAAATAATTAAAAATATTGGCTGATTTTCTTGGGCCCAGCTTCAGAAACCTATATTGAGCTCTAACATTTCATTTAGAGGGGAATGTCAGTATTTACTAAAAGATACAGAGCTGAAAGGTCCTTGTTAAAGATTTTATGCTACAAATTATACATGTTAAGGATAGCCTAGCAATAGTCAAGTTCCATAAACCCCTTAAAAGGGGTATCCTCAACTCAGACATTGATGGCATATACAGTACAGACCAAAAGTTTGGACACACCTTCTCATTCAAAGAGTTTTCTTTATTTTCATGACTATGAAGGCATTAAAACTATGAATTAACACATGTGGAATTATATACATAACAAACAAGTGTGAAACAACTGAAAATATGTCATATTCTAGGTTCTTCAAAGTAGCAACCTTTTGCTTTGATTACTGCTTTGCACACTCTTGGCATTCTCTTGATGAGCTTCAAGAGGTAGTCCCCTGAAATGGTCTTCCAACAGTCTTGAAGGAGTTCCCAGAGATGCTTAGCACTTGTTGGCCCTTTTGCCTTCACTCTGCCGTCCAGCTCACCCCAAACCATCTCAATTGGGTTCAGGTCCGGTGACTGTGGAGGCCAGGTCATCTGGCTCAGCACCCCATCACTCTCCTTCATGGTCAAATAGCCCTTACTTTCAAAGTTTTCCTAATTTTTCGGCTGACTGACCTTCATTTCTTAAAGTAATGATGGCCCCTCGTTTTTCTTTACTTAGCTGCTTTTTTCTTGCCATAATACAAATTCTAACAGTCTATTCAGTAGGACTATCAGCTGTGTATCCACCTGACTTCTCCTCAACGCAACTGATGGTCCCAACCCTATTTATAAGGCAAGAAATCCCACTTATTAAACCTGACAGGGCACACCTGTGAAGTGAAAAACATTTCAGGGGACTACCTCTTGAAGCTCATCAAGAGAATGCCAAGAGTGTGCAAAGCAGTAATCAAAGCAAAAGGTGGCTACTTTGAAGAACCTAGAATATGACATATTTTCAGTTGTTTCACACTTGTTTGTTATGTATATAATTCCACATGTGTTAATTCATAGTTTTGATGCCTTCAGTGTGAATCTACAATTTTCATAGTCATGAAAATAAAGAAAACTCTTTGAATGAGAAGGTGTGTCCAAACTTTTGGTCTGTACTGTAGCTAGGAACTGCCATCAGTGTCAGATAGGTGCAGGTCTCCCCTCTGGGTTTCACTTCTATCTCTCAAGCAGTGTCCCCGAAGTGAACGGAGAGCAGCTGTACATGGGTGGCCTTCGTTCACTGCCATGGGAGTTCCGAAAATAGCCAAGCACTGGCTAAGCTAATTATGGCAGTCCCATAATGGTGAATGGAGCGGGTGGACTCAATTGTGAGTTGTGTTGTCAATTCACCACTATGGAACTTCTGAAACTAGCCGAGCATGCATATCCTAGCAATAGGCTATCCATGTCTAAGATGGGCCAAATCCTTTAATTCCAGGCACACAAAAAAAAAAAATGTTTTGGCCAAATGCTACTAGAATGGTGAAAAATAATTAAAAAAATAAAACTGTCCTACCCATTCACATACTTTATCCTTCCAGTACCTGAGAGAACATGACTTTTCTAGGGATGACAGGTCTCAACACATTTTATATGTGCAGTAAGACGCTATTTGCCATAGGACACAGGCCTTCAATGTAAAGTAGATGCACCATGCAAGAACAGCCACCCTCCATTAATTGCTGTGGGACTTCTGAAAATAGCCAAGTGCTGGCTCAGCTGTTTCCATCAGTCCCATAGGGGTTAATGGAACGGTGGAGGTGAATGGAGAGGTGGCCATGGAGAGCGGGCCATCACTGCTTTGGGAGCTCAGTGTGCTCTCCTTCACTTTGGGGTCAACACTCTGGAGATAGACGATCCCAACCTATCTTACAAAAATGGCCTATCTAAGTAATATGCAATGAAAGTGTGAGATGGGTAAATCCCTTTAAGTAATCAATGTGGTTACAAAAGGATGTCTACGCTTTAAAGTTCAACCCAGCATTTGCAATTGTTTTAAATCATGTCTAAAAATGAATTGACTTTCTTGTAATATCATTTACCCGTAATCTGTTCATCCATTCTTGTTGTCATGTTCTTGAATGTTCCAATTTACTTTAAAAAAATTTAAGAGCTGAAACAATGATAATAAAATGTAATTTGACAAATAACATGATTGTAGTAATGCAACAGCCATTTCACCTGACACATGCTTAATTCTTCCTCAGACAGACTGCTAATTTAAAAGTTTTATCTGTCGCTGAGATAAATACTTAATGAAACCCCAAACATTATTAATATTAAAAGTGATGTATCCTGATGATGCGCTCACAATGCTTCTCATTTGTCTAAGAGCGGAGCATTTCGGCAAATGGAATTATCTTTCATTTATAGGACATGATTATTTGAAAAGAAAGATATCTGAGAATTAAAAAGAACAGAGCAAAAAGAAAGCGTAAAAAGCCTTTATTCATAGAAAGGATCAATGGTTGTTTGCAAATAATTGTGTGCTATAATCGAGAAGAAGCTAAACCTGACGCCGGCGTCTGTCTCCTCATAATGCACACTGCTACTTTGAAGCAGATTATCAACACATTGTCTTCTAACCTGTCGACGGCACGTTACTGATCCGGTAATAAGACAAATACTTAACGAATGCTTTCTGCATAGATTTATGTTACTCGTACATTAAGGAGCTCGGAGGAGCCTCAGACTCAACTCAAAAGTGACTGAAGTGAAGTATTTCCAAGTAGAAATCAATGAAGCTAATCAGAGAATCTCCCTTCCGCATTTCTCATTCAGCACTCTTGGAAATGCATGAATATCACAAATGAAGTAGTCATTAGGCGCTTGCCTGTTTCTAATTTTAAAATTGATTATCCAACTTAGTTTTGTTTAATTCAAAGTCAACATTAAAGGGAAACACTGGATCAAACCGTGTCTACCACATTGAATGTTCGCCTAGAATTACGTTGTCTGGTTTTACTGCTGTCAAGTAAGTCAAGAATATTAAAGGGGTTGTCCGGGTTCAGAGCTAAACCCGGACAGACCCTTATTTTCACCCAGGCAGCCCCCCTGAGGCTAGCATCGGAGCATTTCATGCTCCGATGCGCTCCCTTGACCTGTGCTAAATCGCGCAGGGCACGTGCTTTTTTGTTTATCATAACACACTGCTAGGCAAAAGTTTCCTCCCCGGCAGTGTGCTCGGTGACGTCACCGGCTCTGATTGGCGGGCTTTAGCACTGCCCTAGGCGTTTTACTGACCCATGGAGAGCACGGTACGTCACCGGATCTCCAAAAAATGCCTTTGCCCTGCGCGATTTAGCGCAGGGCAAAGAAGAGCATCGGAGCATGAACTTCTCCGATGCTCAAGTCAGGGGGGCTGCCTGGGTGAAAATGGAGGTATGTCCGGGTTCAGCTCTGATCCCGGACAACCCCTTTAAGTAAAATGCTCCTGGGTTATTGCATAGCAACAATCCTGGGAAGTACTGGATGACAACCACAAATCTTTTTTGCTCTGTGTGATCTACTGTTATTACTAATTCCTAATGTATGCAGATGATGTAAAGTCTTGGTCAACCAAACATCTCTGCTGCTCCCTGTGGTGAGAGAGAGAGAGAGAGAGAGAGAGAGCGCCAAGTATGCTACTCTAGGTTTCTTGGAAATGTATATGTGTTGTTGGGGGTGGGGTACTGTTTCTCATTATGGAAATAATTTGCTCAGCTCTAAATTGAGGTTTGCAGACCGCTTTTGACATGCATTCTGCTGCATATATCTGCAGCCTCAACTGTGTATTTTCATGTGCATAAGGGCTCATTCACATGACTGCGCCGTGTTTTGCGGTCTTCAAATTACAGATCTGCAAAACACAGATGCTGCCAGTGTATGTTCCGCAATTTGCAGAACAGACGGCCCATTATAGAAATGCCTATTCTTGCCTATGCTTGACCCAGAATAGGACATGTTGTATTTTTTTGGTGGAGCCACGGAAACGAAGCAACGGATATGGACAGCAAACGGTGTGCTGTCCAGATCTGTTGCAACCCCATTGAAATGAATTATTGAAATGCATACATTTGTCTGAATGAGCCCTTACAGTGTATCTTTGGCTCCCCAGCTACAGCTTCAAAAATTCTAATTCTCCTAGTCTACCAGTCAATTATGCAATGGGAAAACCTAGAAGCCCTGACTAATGTCTGACAAGTCACAATTACAATTTAGCAAAAGGATATTCAAAAATAGGAAGATTTAAACTTTCACTTAGGGGGAGATTTATCAAACTGGTGTAAAGTAAAACTTGCTTAATTGTCCATAGCAACCAATCAGATTCTACCTTTCATTTTTCACAGCCCCTTTCAAAAATGAAAGGTGTTATCTGATTGGTTGCTATGGGCAACTAAGCCAGTTCTACTTAACACCAGTTTGATAAATCTCCCCCATGCTGTTCAACAGCAGAGATGAGAGAATTCAACACAAATGTTCAAAAAATTCTGGTTGAAACTGTATCTGAATTTTTGTTGTTTTGGGCAAATTTCTTAAAAAGGTGTCAGACACTTTTCAGATCAGAAGACAGGTAAAATGAAGAAGGAGGATCACCTGACCCCAGATGGTGTCTTCATATACAAACTTTAAATATTTGACAGTAAAGAGCCTAATCGCTATCACTGGCTTCCATCCGTTTACCCATGGCCATACAGGGAGTGCAGAATTATTAGGCAAGTTGTATTTTTGAGGATTAATTTTATTATTGAACAACAACCATGTTCTCAATGAACCCAAAAAACTCATTAATATTAACCCCTTAAGGACCGGGCTCATTTTCACCTTAAGGACCAGGCCATTTTTTGGAAATCTGACCAGTGTCACTTTAAGTGCTAATAACTTTAAAACGCTTTGACTTATCCAGGCCATTCTGAGATTGTTTTTTCGTCACATATTGTACTTCATGACACTGGTAAAATGAAGTCAAAAAAATTATTTTTTTTTGCACAAAAAAAATACTTAATTTACCAAAACTTTAGAAAAATTTGCAAATTTCAAAGTTTCAGTTTCTCTACTTCTGTAATACATAGTAATACCCCAAAAAATTGTGATGACTTTACATTCCCCATATGTCTACTTCATGTGTGAATTGTTTTGGGAATGATATTTTATTTTTTGGGGATGTTATAAGGCTTAGAAGTTTAGAAGCAAATCTTGAAATTTTTCAGAAATTTACAAAAACTAAATTTTTAGGGACCAGTTCAGGTCTGAAGTCGATTTGCGAGGCTTACATAATAGAAACCACCCAAAAATGACCCCATCTAAGAAACTACACCCCTCAAGGTATTCAAAACTGATTTTGCATACATTATTAACCCTTTAGGTGTTGCACAAGAGTTATTGGCAAATGGGGAGGAAATTTGAGAATTTAATTTTTTTGTCTAATTTTTCATTTTAACCCATTTTTTCCACTAACAAAGCAAGGGTTAACAGCCAAACAAGATTGTATCTTTATTGCCCTGACTCTGCCGTTTACAGAAACACCCAATATGTGGCCGTAAACTACTGTACGGGCACACAGCGGGGCGTAGAGTGAAAGGTGCGCCGTATGGTTTTTGGAAGGCTGATTTTTATGGACTGGTTTTTTGACACCATGTCCCATTTGAAGCCCCCTGATGCACCCCTAGAGGAGAAACTCCCTAAAAGTGACCCCATCTAAGAAACTAAACCCCTCAAGGTATTCAAAACTGATTTTACATACGTCGTTAACCCTTTAAGTGTTGCACAAGAGTTATTGGCAAATGGGGATGAAATTTGAGAATTTCATTTATTTGCCTAATTTTCAATTTTAACCCATTTTTTCCACTAACAAAGCAAGGGTTAACAGCCAAACAAGACTGTATCTTTATTGCCCTGACTCTGCTGTTTACAGAAACACCCCATATGTGGCCGTAAACTACTGTACGGGCACACAGTAGGGCGTAGAGTGAAAGGTGCGCCGTTTGGTTTTTGGAAGGCTGATTTTGCTGGACTGTTTTTTTTACACCATGTCCCATTTGAAGCCCCCCTGATGCACCCGTAGAGTAGAAACTCCATAAAAGTGACCCCATCTAAGAAACTACACCCTTCAAGGTATTCAAAACTGATTTTACAAACGTTGTTAACCCTTTAGGTGTTGCACAAGATTTAATGGAAAATAGAGACACAATTTCAAAATTTCAAATTTTTGGCAGATTTTCCATTTTAATATTTTTTTTCCAGTTACAAAGCAAGGGTTAACAGCCAAACAAAACTCATTATTTATGGCCCTGATTCTGTAGTTTACAGAAACACCCCATATGTGGTCGTAAACAGCTGTACAGGCACACGGCAGGGCGCAGAAGGAAAGGAATGCCATACGGTTTTTGGAAGGCAGATTTTGCTGGACTGGTTTTTTTGACACCATGTCCCATTTGAAGCCCCCCTGATGCACCCCTAGAGTGGAAACTCCAAAAAAGTGACTCCATTTTAGAAACTACAGGATAGGGTGGCAGTTTTGTTGGTACTAGTTTAGGGTACATATGATTTTTGGTTGCTCTATATTACACTTTTTGTGCAGCAAGGTAACAAGAAATAGCTTTTTTGGCACGTTTTTTTTTTTTGTTATTTACAACATTCATCTGACAGGTTAGATCATGGGGTAATTTTATAGAGCAGGTTGTCACGGACGTGGCGATACCTAATATGTATACATTTTTTTTTATTTATGTAAGTTTTATACAATAACTTCATTTTTAAAACCAAAAAAATGTTTTAGTGTCTCCATAGTCTAAGAGCCATAGTTTTTTCAGTTTTTGGGCGATTATCTTGAGTAGGGTCTCATTTTTTGCGGGATGAGATGACGGTTTGATTGGCACTATTTTGGGGTGCATATGACTTTTTGATCGCTTGCTATTACACTTTTTGTGACGTAAAATGGCAAAAAATTGCTTTTTTTACACTGTTTTTATTTTTATTTTTTTACGGTGGTCATCTGAGGGGTTAGGTCATGTGATATTTTTATAGAGCCGGTCGATACGGACGCGGCGATACCTAATATGTATACTTTTTTTTTATTTATGTAAGTTTTACACAATGATTTCATTTTTGAAACAAAAAAAAATCATGTTTTAGTGTTTCCATAGTCTAAGAGCCATAGTTTTTTCAGCTTTTGGGCGATTATCTTGAGTAGGGTCTCATTTTTTGCGGGATGAGATGACGGTTTGATTGGTACTATTTTGGTGTACATGCGACTTTTTTGATCACTTTTATTACCTTTTTTGGGAAGTAAGGTGGGCAAAATTTCAATTTTCTCATAGTTTTTATTTTTTTATTTTTATGGCGTTCACCGTGCGGGGAAAGTAACATGACCATTTTATAGATCAGGTCGTTACGGACGCGGCGATACCTAATATGTGTAGTTTATTTTATTTTTTTTAATTTTTATTCAGTGATAAATGTGTTTTTTTTTTATCTTAACTTTTTTCACTTTTTTTTTACATTTTTTTGACCCAGACCCGCTTGGTTCTTGAAGATCCAGTGGGTCTGATGTCTGTATAATACAGTACAGTACAATATATATTGTTCTGTACTGTATTTTACTTACACTGAACAGATCTATGCTTTCAGCATAGATCTGTTCAGCACCATGGACAGCAGGACGCCTGAGCAGGCGTCCTGTTGCCATGGGAACCCTCCCCGTCTGCTCAGAACTTCGCAGACGGGGAAGGGTAAGCACGGGGCTGAGGGGGGCTCTCTGGGGGCTCTCTCCCTCTCCATCGGGGGCTGCAAAGGCACAGCAGCCCCCCGATGGAGAGGGAGTGAGCTCCCTGACCGATGACAGTTAACTTTTTCCATACAGCGGTCCGTACGGACCGCGGTATGGAAAGGGTTAAACGGCTGACATCTGCACAGATGTCAGCCGTTTATACCAGGGTGCCAGCAATGTGCTGGCACCCTGGTATAACCACTAGAAGCCAACGATCATTCATGGGAGGCGGGCGGGGGATTGCGATCCCGCCTGCCGCACCGCCCGCCTCCCGCAACGCCCCCACCGCATGCGACACCCCCCCCCCGCACCACCCGCCGGCATCAAATCATGCAGGGGTGCAGGGGGGGGTGAAAAATATAGATTATAGGCACTCAAAAGTTTCTGATCCCCGCGGTCAGGGACCGCGGGCATCAGAAACTGCAAAAAGCGCAGCAAACCGCAGGTCTGAATTGACCTGCGGTTTGCTGCGATCGCCGACACGGGGGGGTCACATCACCCCCCCTGGCGTTGTCACAGGATGCCGGCTTAAGGATTTCAGCCGAAATCCCGTTCCGTTTAACCCCTCGGGCGCCGGAATCCCGATTTAAAAGTTAGGACGTACCGGTACGTCCTTGGTCCTTAAGGACTCGGGAAATAGGGCGTACCGGTACGTCCTATGTCCTTAAGGGGTTAAAGCTGAATATTTTTGGAAGTAGATTTTAGTTTGTTTTTAGTTTTAGCTATTTTAGGGGGATATCTGTGTGTGCAGGTGACTATTACTGTGCATAATTATTAGGCAACTTAACAAAAAACAAATATATACCCATTTCAATTATTTATTTTTACCAGTGAAACCAATATAACATCTCAACATTCACAAATATACATTTCTGACATTCAAAAACAAAACAAAAACAAATCAGTGACCAATATAGCCACCTTTCTTTGCAAGGACACTCAAAAGCCTGCCATCCATGGATTCTGTCAGTGTTTTGATCTGTTCACATCAACATTGCGTGCAGCAGCAACCACAGCCTCCCAGACACTGTTCAGAGAGGTGTACTGTTTTCCCTCCTTGTAAATCTCACATTTGATGATGGACCACAGGTTCTCAATTGGGTTCAGATCAGGTGAACAAGGAGGCCATGTCATTAGATTTTCTTCTTTTATACCCTTTCTTGCCAGCCACGCTGTGGAGTACTTGGACGCGTGTGATGGAGCATTGTCCTGCATGAAAATCATGTTTTTCTTGAAGGATGCAGACTTCTTCCTGTACCACTGCTTGAAGAAGGTGTCTTCCAGAAACTGGCAGTAGGACTGGGAGTTGAGCTTGACTCCATCCTCAACCCGAAAAGGCCCCACAAGCTCATCTTTGATGATACCAGCCCAAACCAGTACTCCACCTCCACCTTGCTGGCGTCTGAGTCAGACTGGAGCTCTCTGCCCTTTACCAATCCAGCCACAGGCCCATCCATCTGGTCCATCAAGACTCACTCTCATTTCATCAGTCCATAAAACCTTAGAAAAATCAGTCTTGAGATATTTCTTGGCCCAGTCTTGACGTTTCAGCTTGTGTGTCTTGTTCAGTGGGGGTCGTCTTTCAGCCTTTCTTACCTTGGCTATGTCTCTGAGTATTGCACACCTTGTGCTTTTGGGCACTCCAGTGATGTTGCAGCTCTGAAATATGGCCAAACTGGTGGCAAGTGGCATCTTGGCAGCTGCACGCTTGACTTTTCTCAGTTCATGGGCAGTTATTTTGCGCCTTGGTTTTTCCACACGCTTCTTGCGACCCTGTTGACTATTTTGAATGAAACGCTTGATTGTTCGATGATCACGCTTCAGAAGCTTTGCAATTTTAAGAGTGCTGCATCCCTCTGCAAGATATCTCACTATTTTTGACTTTTCTGAGCCTGTCAAGTCCTTCTTTTGACCCATTTTGCCAAAGGAAAGGAAGTTGCCTAATAATTATGCACACCTAATATAGGGTGTTGATGTCATTAGACCACACCCCTTCTCATTACAGAGATGCACATCACCTAATATGCTTAATTGGTAGTAGGCTTTCGAGCCTATACAGCTTGGAGTAAGACAACATGCATAAAGAGGATGATGTGGTCAAAATACTCATTTGCCTAATAATTCTGCACGCAGTGTATAAGTTGCTGTCACTTTAACATTACTAATGGTGCCTTGGTCTTAAAGAGCTTGAAAGGAGTTGCATGTAGTCCTAGGAGACCCCAAAATGTAATTCACAAGTTTCCAAAGCATATTTATTTTTACTTGATCAAATCAGCCAACCGATTCGTCTGTATCTAATCTGATGTAAATTTAGGAAAAAACACTCATCACTAGTCAACATCAATCCGATTTGGCAAATTTTCCATATTATGCCATACATTATTACCCCATTCATGACAATTAAGTTGTAAATAGTGAATGAATAATAAGCTTATAAAGAGAATGAGAAGCCTCATTGTAAAATTAAAACTACCCCCCCCCCTTTCTGGAGCTGCTTGACACCACCATAATGACTACCTGAGAACTTGGGTACAGTGTCCTCTTCTTTCATTGCTAACATTGCAGCTAGAGAAGAGCGATGTTTTTAAAATTTCGATTTGGACGCTTTGCTTATTTATCCCCAAAAATGTGATTTGATCCAAATTAATTTGTGATGGAGCATGCTAAAAATCAGCTATTTCCATGCTTCAGGGAGCCTGTATATCGGTGTACATCACTGTGCACTGCAGAAACATGCATAGTTAGTCCGCTGTGGTAGTGAAACTGTCAGTATGACAGGCAGGTGACAGGCATCACTCTTAGAATCACTTCACAGTTCACTTATTTGGTCAGTTACTGGTCCAAAACTGACCAAATAACTCAAGTGGGAACTCAGTCTTACAAGTCAAGGTTAGCACCAGGTATAAAGAACCATGCAGTGGCCCAAGATTCTACTGTAAAGTGAAAGAGCACACTGTATATGACAAATGGACAGCACTTGGTTACAAAAAATGATTAACAAGAGACATACATACATGGCAAAGAATTGTAAAATAAAAAGGAGAAAACATAGAAAGTTCTGATACTTAGCAGTTGCGTGATAAAAGTCCTTTCCTCCCCGGAGATTTGGGCAGAGTAATAGCACACAAACCAATTCGATTGGATCTACCACTTTGTGACCCCCAAATATCCAGAAATTGCATTTTTATGCCTTTCCTCCAGGGGGAGGCCTGAGGGGGATTCTCACTCCCACCTCTGGGCCAAGCTACATTACCCATGCAGCCGGCCCACTGGCCAACTAGGGAACAGGTATGAAAATATCAAAAAGATAGTTTCCCAGTTGACCAGGTGAAGATACAGACCCCAGCCCTTCTTCATAATTCATATCTCATCATTCCGAGTCCTAGCATATCAAACGCTACACGTCCAGGAGACTCGGAAGAGGAGATCCTTATTTTAAGAAGATGAAGTTGATATGCCATGTCTGGTGTCCATGCGATGCCCCCATCATACCAGAGATAATAAGCTAGATTTTGGGGACATCCGATCCCTCCTGAACAAGTTATGAAGGATTACGGATTATGGTTCATGCTCTGGTTAGGATGTCCCAATGCTGACACAAGGCGCCGGAGAGTCTGCTGTCCCCTGTCCCGAGTGTGACCAGCAAACGGGCCTATCCTTGTTAGCATCTCTGTGCTAACTACCCCCCGGGAAGCAGGCTGCTGTTTTTCCAGGTATGAGGCAGATATCTCGGCCTATATGCAGCCTTAAACCAATTCATCAATGGCTGCTAGCCTGGCAGCACAAATACATAAATACATACTATATATATATATATATATGTGAATTACACCAGAACATGCTACACCACAACACATAACCATAAAACATATATTATCGCAGCAAACATTATAATAACGAAGAATAAGGCGGTCCTTATTCCTAACAACATGTGATGGAAATATTTGCATGTGTAATGCCCCAGAGTGGTATTACCATTCCTACACCCTGCTACTTTCTCTAGTGGGCTAACCATAATGTCATCTGTGTATTTATTCCAGGTCCTCTTACACTGTGCATTAATTGTTCTGATATGTAACTGTTATTTGTTGTATTACATGTTATATGCCTGGTTCACCAACACGTGGCAGTGTATATAGCAGATCTTTAGATAGAATTGAACTTACCATTCCATTCTCCCCCTTTTGGGCAGAAGTGGGCCAGTCCCGTTTCCTACCAAGAGAGGGGTTGCAGGAAGTTCTTAGTGAGTCCTAGTCTAGTGTTGGAAGCAGATGTGTTAAGATGTAGCAGCGGGGGTAAGGTCCCCCTCCTGCAGCAGGAGTCTTTCCAGAGGGAAGCAGCTCATAGATCACCATGACTGCTTACAGATTTACACACATAGTATTACGAGGGGGTCAACAGCCGAAGGCACAACACTCAGGTACTAGACCAGTCCTAAAGTCCAGCTACCAGACAGAAACCGAGTTTAGCACAGCAGAAAGGTAAAGCAGAATATTCAAGTTTGCCTGCCAGTTTATACCAAAACCTGCTGAAAGCCAAGAGAAAGTCTGAATATTGTATGGATGCAAGTTTATTCCAGTAAAGCTGTTGAACTTTATGAAGTCTGGACTTGATTTATTCTCCACTTCCACCATTACTCTCTCCTTTATTGCTTCGGAGCCTAACCCTGGGGAGCGACGGTATCCAGGTAGGAGCACCATGACACACACAGAGACTATTAAGGCCGCACCACACCACTCGGCATCCTATAAATCTGAGACATAATAGGCCCTGGGGGTGGCACGTTGCAAATGTCCTCCGTGTTTTGTACCCACTCCTGCTTTTGGCTTCCAAATCATGAGCAAATCCTGATATAAAATACTGACTGTGTGATAGAGGCCTTATGGATGCTTCAAAGACAGGATCTGTTGTTTTTTTGATTTTTCCATTTTTCTGACAGATGAGAAGAAGGGTAAAATAAACCGTGATGTCAACAAGTCCAAACAGGGACACTTATGGCCCCGTCACAGAGTGGGGAGGGTGGCAAGAGCGAGAGTAGTCAACATAGTAGCCCAGTCACAGAGTGTCGGACATGGATAAGATAAAAACAGATGAACCTCTTCTGCGGGCGCTGCCAAGGATACCATTCAAATGAAGCGTATAGTTTAAATGGCTTTTATGTGTCTACGTGTTTCAAGGGTGGAAACAGCATGAGGAGTCAACACAGTGGCCCAGTCAAAGAGTGATGAAGGTGGCAACAGCATGAGGAGTCAACAAAGTGGCCCAGTCACAGAGTGGTGAGGGTTGCAACAGCATGAGGGGTCAACACAGTGGCCCAGTCACAAAGTGGGGAGTGGGGGGGGGGCAACAGAAGTGGCAGAAACAGCACAAGATAGTGGCAGTAGGAAAACATGGCAGCAGAGGCAGCAGGTGTGTGGCATCAGGCGGGTGGCAGCATCAACATAGTGGCTGTAGCATGTGGCCAGAAGTAACAGGCCATTTTTAAGAATGTTCTGATATGGCAGCACATTGTAACATAGTAACATAGTATATAAGGCCAAAAAAAGACATTTGTCCATTTAGTTTGGCCTGTTATCCTGCAAGTTTATCCAGAGAAAGGCAAAAAAAAACAACCCTGTTGTCAGTATGGGGTCTGCGTCTCCACCGCAGGGTGGCAGATCGCAGTCTGCACATCGCAGCACTATGGGTCCCAGTACTGGCTTACCTTGTAGGAGACGCAGGCGCCCGCCAGCATACCGCTGCATCCGTCCTCACGGCCAGGTGTCATCTGGAGTAGGCAGCTGGTTCCTGATTACCATCCCCACCCGGAGGCGGGACAATTTGTATTTAAGACAGCTTCCCTCATCATGAAGTGCCCAAGCGTGGTTGTTGTACCTCTTGACTCCCGCTGAAGCGCCCCACTGTGTCTGTTTATTGGATTTCCTGGATTCTGACCTCTGCTTCGTTTGACTACGCATCTGCCTGGCGTCTGTTTATTGGATCACCTGGATTATAGACCTCTGCACTGCCTGACTACGCGTCTGCCCATCTCCTCCTGTAAGTCTGCCTGGATCCAGACCCTGCACTGCCTGACAACGAGACCGCTTATATCTGCACGCTATATTGCTCTGAACTTTGTGTTGCCTGTATCTGTCAAGTGACTTTTAAATACTGTCTGCCAGTAAAGACAATCTGTTCCTTTATTCTGCCTTTGTTGGACTCTGTTCACACTGCTGCAGGTAGCTGCATTCAAGGTAACAGGTGCAGACACCAGGGTCCTGAGTCTGAGTGTCAGCAGTCAGCAATATTGGACTAATTCCCAGTCCTCTATCAACTGACACAGAGGATCCACATCCTCTGGTCGTAACACCTGTGAGGTAGAAGCCAATTTTCCCCACTTAAGGCGGAAAAAAAATCCTTCCTGACCCCAATCAGGCAATCAGAATAACTCCCTGGATCAACGACCCCTCTCTAGTAGCTATAGCCTGTAATATTATTACACTCCAGAAATACGTCCAGGCCTCTCTTGAATTCCTTTATTGTACTCACCATCACCACCTCCTCAGGCAGAGAGCTCCATAGTCTCACTGCTCTTACCGTAAAGAATCCTTTTCTATGTTTGTGTCTGTTTCCTCCAGATGCAGAGGATGTCCCCTTGTCACAGTCCTGGGAATAAATAGATGATGGGAGAGATCTCTGTACTGACTCCTAATATATTTATACATAGTAGTCAGAACATTACTGCCAGAATGTTGCAAACTGAGATGAAGAAAAAATTGGCAGCACTCACCAATGGTTCATTTGCTTCTTTATTTCAAGCAGACAAGTGCTTCATGCGGCAAGGTAGCAGTTAGCCAGATTCACATACCAGACGGCCGTTTCGCACTCGAGTAATCGTGCTTTCTCAGGCCACTACTGCCAGAATGATCTAGTCTGATGCATCAAGCACTGGTGTGTGGAAATCCTGGCTGATCCACGCCTGATTCATCTTTACAAAAGTTAGTCTCTTAACATTTTGTGTTGAAAGACGACTTCTCTTTGGGGTAACTATGTCCCCCGTCGCACTAAACAACCGCTTTAATGCTACACTACTGGCCGGGCAGGAAAGCTTTTCTAGGTCAAAATCTGCAAGTTGCGGCCACAAATCAAGTTTGGCTGCTGAAAAGTGGAGCAGAACCCATAGCATACAATACTTCCCAAGCAGAAGGAACAAAAAATGAAAGAGGCAGGTTCAGGACAGGTGGGGGCATGAAGCTTGTTCCTGGGTCATGCCAACTAAAAGCATGGTGTCAGAGGAACCCACCGACTCCTGGCTGGGGTTCTTATGTCAGTTGGGATGCTGTTGAAGACCAAGTCATCCAATCAAGGATAGCTGGTTTGCTGGTCAAAACACGACTGCTGGATGACACTGGCAGCTTTGGCCTGTTGCTGCAACTGCTTCTACCACTACCACTTCTTCTGCTACTTCTACCAGTTCCAGAAACATGTTTGTCATTGCCCGTTCCCTTGGAAGGCCCTGGCACCTGTCTGACGGATATACTGTACTGTAACTATAAGTGTAAAATAACAGTAGTATTAGAACGCAATTTCACCCCTATTACAGAATCAAGGATTAACAGATTTACTTATGTATAAAAAAAAGTGAACATGCCAAAATTGGTAGTATCAGGCTGCAATTTCACCCCAGAATCAAGGATGAATGGAATTACTGATGTATATAAAAATGTGAACACCCAAAAATCAGTACTATCAGGCCGCAATTTCACCCCAATTACAGAAACAAGGATTAGCAGATTTACTTATGTTTAAAAGAACGTGAACACCCCAAAATCAGTAGTATCAGGTCGCAAATTCACCCCAGAATCAAGGATGAATAGAATTACTGATGTATAAAAAAAAGTAAACACCCTCAAAATCAGTCGTAACAGGTCGCAATTTCACCCCAGAATCAAGGATGAATGCATTTACTTATGTATAAAAGAATGTGAACACCACCAAATCAGTAGTATCAGGCTGCAATTTCACCCCAATTACAGAATCAAGGATTAATGGAATTACTTATGTATAAAAGAATGTGAACAATAATGATGAGCAAAGCGAGCTTCGGATGTTACATCCAAAGTCGCTTCATTCAAAACTTTGAATTAATACCGTACGGAGATCCATCTCCGTACAGTATTAGAATCTATGGGCTCTGATGAACTTTGGAACCGAAGCAGAGTTCAGTTTCACATTTGAAAGTGGTTTTCCACCTAAAAAATCTATTACCAAAGTTATTCAACAAAGTCATGTGCAACTTCGCAAATAACTAACTTCGGCTCATCAGAGCCCATACATCCTAATAATGTATGGAGACGGATGTCCGTACAGTAATAATCCAAAGTAATAAATGAAGCGACTTCGGATGTACATCCGAAGATCGCTTTGCTTATCACTAGTCAACAACCTAAAAGCAGAAGTATTAGAATGCTTTTTAACCCCAATTAGTGCAGCAATGTGTAAAAGAATGGCTCCTATTATCCAGGCTTTACACTCTTCTGGTTGCCCCTGCACTCTCCCTATAATGTGGATAAATTCTCCCTATTATATCCCTACACTCAGTACTTTCCCTGAACTTTTGAAAACTAATATTTTTCAAGTAAAGTGTTTCCTAATCACTTTCCCTAGCACTTGTCACATTTGTCCCTATGCTCAGTTCACTGGAATATGACGGAGACCGGGCAGGATGAGGCTTTTTATAGGGCTGTGACATCACAGCGGCCAGCTATTTGCTGATTGGCTGGCTGCATGGCATTATGGGTGATCAGTTATGGGATTCTTACTTTCACTTTTTAAAATGTGCAGCAGCCATTTTGGGAAAAATCTGATTTGTTACCACAAAGCACGAGGAAATTCAGTTTCGTGACTAATCAACTTTTTCCTGAAATTCGGATCGAATTCCACTTCTGCAACTTCGATTTGCTCAACCCTAATTGTAGCCACCATGGAGACTATACTATCCCCTGTGCACGTTCTCAACTCCTGTGGAGACCGACCTAGAATGTCAACTAATTGGCACCCTATTTCTAGTGTCCCCATAGCAGCTGCCTGCACTGCCTATATGCCACGCATGGCAATGTATCAGACTTAAAATGGTTGACATGACTGCTTAAAATGACATGGCTTGGTTTTTGTCACGTAAATAATCAGCATACTCATTATTACAGAAAAGACAAGTGTTTTACAATAACTGGAATCTAAAAACCTATAGTCACAAAATGCTATATTGATGAAGTGACCACAGACGTGATGTTCATTTTTGTTTTTGTTTTTTTCTGTAGGACCTTTCTAACCCTATGGAGTCCGTGGGGACACAATGTGTCACGTAAGAATGTTTTGATGTGTCCCACATGTATATTAGGCTGCTTAAGATTGACAGCAGTAAATAATGTAAATAAACAGCCCCCGAGCGCTGTGCAGTAAGAGCGGGCGTGAGAAAGAGTCTTAAAGGGGATTACGTGTGACCTGAACAGGGGAGATAAAGTTTCAACAGGTACAATTTTTGAAAGAAATTGACCTCATTAGTATTATTTTTTTATGGTTTGGCAGATCTTAAGTGGTATGAAGTGGTATATTATACGGCCAATTAGTTGGCACTTCAAGTTGGAAAATTTCTCTGTAATGGTCCATTCCTCCCTGGTAGTACAGGGAATTTAAGAACATATACACTGCGTGCAGAATTATTAGGCAAATGAGTATTTTGACCACATCATCCTCTTTATGCATGTTGTCTTACTCCAAGCTGTATAGGCTCGAAAGCCTACTACCAATTAAGCATATTAGGTGATGTGCATCTCTGTAATGAGAAGGGGTGTGGTCTAATGACATCAACACCCTATATTAGGTGTGCATAATTATTAGGCAACCTCCTTTCCTTTGGCAAAATGGGTCAAAAGAAGGACTTGACAGGCTCAGAAAAGTCAAAAATAGTGAGATATCTTGCAGAGGGATGCAGCACTCTTAAAATTGCAAAGCTTCTGAAGCGTGATCATCGAACAATCAAGCGTTTCATTCAAAATAGTCAACAGGGTCGCAAGAAGCGTGTGGAAAAACCAAGGCACAAAATAACTGCCCATGAACTGAGAAAAGTCAAGCGTGCAGCTGCCAAGATACCACTTGCCACCAGTTTGGCCATATTTCAGAGCTGCAACATCACTGGAGTTCCCAAAAGCACAAGGTGTGCAATACTCAGAGACATGGCCAAGGTAAGAAAGGCTGAAAGACGACCACCACTGAACAAGACACACAAGCTGAAACGTCAAGACTGGGCCAAGAAATATCTCAAGACTGATTTTTCTAAGGTTTTATGGACTGATGAAATGAGAGTGAGTCTTGATGGGCCAGATGGATGGGCCCGTGGCTGGATTGGTAAAGGGCAGAGAGCTCCAGTCCGACTCCAGACGCCAGCAAGGTGGAGGTGGAGTACTGGTTTGGGCTGGTATCATCAAAGATGAGCTTGTGGGGCCTTTTCGGGTTGAGGATGGAGTCAAGCTCAACTCCCAGTCCTACTGCCAGTTTCTGGAAGACACCTTCTTCAAGCTGTGGTACAGGAAGAAGTCTGCATCCTTCAAGAAAAACATGATTTTCAAGCAGGACAATGCTCCATCACACGCGTCCAAGTACTCCACAGCGTGGCTGGCAAGAAAGAGTATAAAAGAAGAAAATCTAATGACATGGCCTCCTTGTTCACCTGATCTGAACCCCATTGAGAACCTGTGGTCCATCATCAAATGTGAGATTTACAAGGAGGGAAAACAGTACACCTCTCTGAACAGTGTCTGGGAGGCTGTGGTTGCTGCTGCCCGCAATGTTGATGGTGAACAGATCAAAACACTGACAGAATCCATGGATGGCAGGCTTTTGAGTGTCCTTGCAAAGAAAGGTGGCTATATTGGTCACTGATTTGTTTTTGTTTTGTTTTTGAATGTCAGAAATGTATATTTGTGAATGTTGAGATGTTATATTGGTTTCACTGGTAAAAAGAAATAATTGAAATGGGTATATATTTGTTTTTTGTTAAGTTGCCTAATAATTATGCACAGTAATAGTCACCTGCACACACAGATATCCCCCTAAAATAGCTAAAACTAAAAACAAACTAAAAACTACTTCCAAAAATATTCAGCTTTGATATTAATGAGTTTTTTGGGTTCATTGAGAACATGGCTGTTGTTCAATAATAAAATTAATCCTCAAAAATACAACTTGCCTAATAATTCTGCACTCCCTGTATATATCTCTCCAAATCTTTGTACCTTGTGCTGCCACATAGGTTGCACACTAAAAGGGATTTCCAGTAAAGGAAAAATTAAATATGTTACCATTCAGTCACTGGTTGCAGTGGTGACCAACAACAGCCAATAAATGTCTAAGGTGCATTGGTAAGATCTTCATGACTTGTTCTTTTACAACAATCTACTCTAAATGAAAAATTTAGATTTTTAGTCTGTGACTACTTGTTAACAAATTGTGAACAATACTCCATCTGACCTTAATATTAATGTCAGATGCGGCGATCATGGATGAATCCGGGATCTGAGGGGTACAATAATGGGGAGCGGCGTAATCTGCATTCCCTGTCATTGCACCCACTACTTACAAAGAAATGCGCTTCGTGACGAAGTAATTCATCACAAAGCTATTTTTTGGGTAAAATTCGGCGCAGCAGCCAAATTGAATTTTCAAGAACTTTGCTCATCTCTAATAGCAATCTCTATGGGAGTTAAAAAAAATCTTCAAAAAGACTATCAAAAAATGATGCAAAAAAAGTTGGGAAAAAAACCCTGCAAATAATGTATGGCAGGAAAAAAAAAATTGTACTCAAAATAAATAAATAAATAATGAGAGTCAGTCATTGAAATACCAATTTTAGTAAAAGCCCTTCTGGATGACGATCTGACCAATTTAATAAAAGACTCATGCCTCTTAATACATTTGTTGCATTTTATGCTGTTTGTGAACCAGAACTGAAATCTACTCCAGCCAGAAGTTGGAGCAGTTTTCTGATGCACATGTTAAATGAATCATGTTGCGGAGGTCCCTCATCTGCCCACTCTGTCAGCTAAATCTAAAATTTTTTTAGCAAACTGGCACTTTCCAACTTTTCTCTCTATAGAGCTATAGATGACCCCTGATGTGTAAAGAAACCCTAAGTCAATTTTTTGCTCTCACTTGTACAAAGACATCCAGCGAGGCTGCTTGCCTTGTCGTTACTCCATTGCCCATTACTTAAACTGTTAAGAATAATTCTCAATTATCATTAGCAGTCAAATTTGAAAATAAAATCTTTTTTTTAATCCCTTTTGTTTAATTTAAATGTAATGTCCGCTTATTCTCTCATGAGCTGAACACTGCCATAAATAATTCTGCCGCATGCCTAAACATCTCCCTTCACAGCAAGGTTCTAATTTGATCTCTGGAGGCCCTTCTTGGTAGCTGCATAAAATATTTTCATTTACTCTATTCGAGCCTGTACAGTCGTACATTTTTAATCTCCTGTTGCCCAGTAATGCCTTTAGAAGAGGTCCTCTGCAAATCATTAAACTTGTTCAATAACACCATTACAAAGCACAAGAGATTTGTCATTAACGAAACAAAGAAGTTTCTCCAACAAAAAAAAAATAATGTAAAAATAAAATAAAATAAAATTGGAAAAGATAACTCGAGTTTCTAGGGCAGTTTCACAGATTATTTAATATTTAAGCATTTCCAGAGGAAAAACTTTTAGAATCGCCTGTCAGATGTGTTTTTGAAAATTATGTACTTTCAAGTCGGGCCCCTTTGCTGATCTAATAATGTTTATTATTTTTTTTAAAAAGATTGGGGTTTGGGAAAAGTTAAATATATAACCATTGTAGTTTTTTTTTTTCTTTTGCTTCTGAATGCATGGAGCGCTATGAGAATTCTGACTATTAAACTGCAGATCTGAGGCTATAATACAGTATTGCTGCTGCTCTGCCACTGCGTAGTCCAAGGACTCGTGCACATGACCTTCATATGTCTCCACACAACCTTTGAGATGTATTAAGACATATTCCCTCTATGATAGAGGTCTATGGGGACTCTTCCATACTTCTATGTGCCCCTGCTGTGTTCACCACGGTTATGGCACACAAAGTCCGTGCTCCAATCCGTGAGAAAGTGGTCAGTGATGCATCCGTGAAGCTGCCCGTGAAGGATCTGTGTTCGGTCCGTGTGTCAATTTTTGTGCCATCCGTGTTTCACTGACCCTGCACAGCTGAAAAATAGTTTTCAAAGCATCTCTTCCTAATGATCCGTGAAACACGGGTGCAACGCGGATGGCATCTGTGTTGCATCCGTGCTTTCTACGGTCCCATAGACTATAATTGGCGTGACAAATTAGAGCATGCATCCGTGCTAAAAAAAAACTGACCTATGAACCATGCTAAAACACTGATGTCTGAATACACACATTAAAACGTATGGGGATGTGCGCTGTGCGTGGAGAACACGTACAGCACACATCCGTGGAACACTGGCTTGTGAATGAGGCTTAAATCCCCATTTAACAGACGAATGCCAAAGAAATGTATTTTTCGCCTACATTCAGGGCTATCATTTCCACTGGCATACCTTTATTTGAATGTTACTGACAAGCTTGAGATTGCTTTCAGTACAGAGGGTTCCTGCAGGGAAATATATACCATGGAGCAAAGAGGTCACCCAAGTGGGCCCCACACCCAGGTGCTACCACACTAATACCACTACCAATACTACCTTATGTTCTATCCACACCTTAGACAGTAATAATGACCCTTGTGTATCCCCAAGTTAATGTCACTACCAGAGCTTTGAGGAGTTCTCATTGCTCTGTTTCTCCGCCCCTGTGATGAGGTTTTTACTTTCTGTTTCCTTCCTCCCAGCTGTTCCTCCTGCGTTTGATTTCCCTGCCTTTAAATCACCCCTCCTCCTTTGTAGGGTGTGGATTATATTTCTCATTTGAGTTGTAGCTCTTGCTTGAGTATCTTCACTTGTAAGCTATCATTTCACTGGACCTGTGTTCTGCTGCAGCAAGTACTCCGGATATTGCCAGCTGTCTTTGGATCCGTCTTCTCTGCTGCTGCAGCTCCTTCAGCTAAGTGTGCAGACATTGTAGTGTATCTGTTTATTTTCTGACTGGATCTGAGGCGACCACGGTTCCCTCCATATACTGAGCAGGGCACCGGTGGCCGTGCCCCTTCCACTATTGTAGGGGTTACAGTGGTCATCAGTCTTAGGTACGCGGGCATGCCTCGTTCCACCATTTGGATCCGGGCATGTGCTTTAGCAGCATAGGGAGAGCTTTGAGGGTCTGACAGGGGTCACCCTTTATCCTCCCTAGTTTGGGTCCGGTCAGTAGCTCTATTTACTGTGTATGCTCTTGTTGCTCACATACAGCCGTGACAGTTAAGGACCCTTGTGAGTGCCTGTGTTGTAAGGGTAATCCCATAAAGCCTATTTATTCTCAAATAGTCAAATTCATAGTAAAACAGTGCCCTAGAAATGAATAGTGTTTTTCCCCCTAGGTAGTAAAAATGACCCTTTGAAAATAAGAATGTACATTGAGTGCCTTCTAAAAATAATAATGCCCACCAAGAGACCCTCAATAACTAATAATAATTCATTAACACCAACTTTAAAGTAAGGCTACTTTCACACTTGCGTTTGGTGCGGATCCATCATGGATCTGCACAGACGGATCCGTTCAGATAATACAAACGCTTGCATCCGTTCAGAACGGATCCGTTTGTATTATCTTTAACATAGCCAAGACGGATCCGCCTTGAACACCATTGAAAGTCAATGGACGACGGATCCGTTTTCTATTGTGTCATAGAAAATGGATCCGTCCCCATTGACGTACATTGTGTGTCACAACGTTTGTCTCAGTTTCGTCAGACGGACACCAAAACGCTGCAAGCAACGTTTGGGTGTCCGCCTCCATAGCGGAATGGAGACGGAACGGAGGCAAACTGATGCATTCTGAGTGGATCCTTTTCCATTCAGAATGCATTAGAATGCAAAACGGATCAGTTTTGGACCGCTTGTGAAAGCCCTGAACGGATCTCACCAACGGAAACCAAAACGCCAGTGTGAAAGTAGCCTAAAACTGTCCCATGTGCCTATTTAATACATAATAATAGCCCATGTGTCTCATTAAAACATATTAATAAACCTTAAATATACAATAGTGCCCCTTGTGCCCCTGCATAAATAATAATGACCCTGTGCACGGAAAACTTCAAAACACACAAAAACCTGTGTGTGATACCAGCCTATGGTCAGTTTTATAGGAAGTTATTCAGTAAGTTTTAGATTATGGCGAGCCCCATTAATTTGTGCGGCCTCCACGGCCCAGTGTCGATGGTTGGGCTGACATTCCACTGACACTGGAGAATCCGTACCTGATAATTCACTAGTATCAGGTATCCAAACTAACAGCATAAATAGTGTGTTAATTCTTCCAGCCCCCTCTCTTTCATTCACAATCAGTTCTATTAGTTTCAGCGTCTGATATAAGAAAATTGTCAGGTGGATGGTCTCCGCTCATCAATGGAATGTCATGGTTCACTAGAATTGGTTGTCAAAACGAATGGCACCTATTGTAGGGGAATGCGGATTCAGTGAAGTCACTGCTATTTATTCCTGTTAGCTGTGGGCCTGGGGATCAGTCTGTCTCCAGCTTTGCTGAGTGCAGGAGCTATGCACCTGACCTTGGGTTATTCCATCTGCCCTGTCTCTGTGGCCACCTAGTAAGACATCAAGGTCACCTTGTCTGGTTCCGTGTCTGGTCTGTGGGGGTCCAGCAGCTGCTTGTGTGTTGGTTCCGGTTTGCCTTGTCTGTACTGTGTCCTGTGTGGGTCTTTAGGGGTCCAGTATGTGTGCCTCGGTTCCAGTCCTTGTGTATATGGACTGCTGGTGCTTACACCATCAATCTCTGCAGGTAAGTGGCCAAGTGCACAGGGACCATCCTGGAGGTGCGACCAGTGAGCCCACGGCTAAGTTCATCCCCACCATCTCGGTCTTTGTGAAGAACAGGTCTCACTGAGTCTCTGACCTCTGGGTTTGGCCCCAAGTAAAACCGGTGCACTTAGTCCAGTGGTATTTCCTGCCACTGGTCCTTTACTTGCTGATCCAGTTTTCTGCCATGTCTGTATTTTGTTATTCAAGTATTTGGTTCTGCTCACTGTCATGTCTTGCTTTCTGCTTGCTTTGGTGTGTTTGCCTGAGATGTTCTAGCAGTCGGTAGGTCCCTCGCTAGAACATGATAGTTTCATAGTCTTGTAAAATGAGGAATCCTATAACTACATTGAAAAGTTTCCCTGATGTTTCTGAAAAGCCAGTACAGGACACTTCCCTATTTTATTTGCAGGACTAAGTACTCATTTTATAAGCTATATGATTGTTTTACAATAACAATAACTGTGTTAGCCCCGCCATGCATAGACACATACTTTTCAATGGCAGCGATTTTATTAAATATAATCGGGTGGTCTTAGATGGTTGCTTGGTGTCCCATGTTGTATTTTCTATTTACACCCCCCCATTACAGTATACACTCTGGATCCTATATAACACACTCATACAGTTCCCATAAAATAATGCTCCATTAATAAACTGGGCAATGCAAAGGCCTTTCCATAGATTTGAGAACCAAATGTGGAATTGATTGTTCAAGATGAGGGCGCACACCCCTAAGGTCATCCCTGATAATTTATTACTTGCTTTATATCAACATCTACTTTCATAAGCTTAAATGGTGAGGGGCCTGCAAAGTGTTTTATATGATAATTCATTCGAAAAATATTAAAGCACACACGTTTTAGGCCTTGTTCAGGCTGCTATTAGGCTGTGTTCAGGCTGCTATTAGGCTGTGTTCAGGCTGCTATTAGGCTGTGTTTCATCAGGTTTCTGCTTCTTTCAGATAGCATAGTCATTTGTGCTATTCTTTGTAGCAAACAGGAAAATAAAAAGATAGATCCCATTGCAGGTTAAAGGGATCCACTGGAATCCATTAAGACCTGTTACATACCGAAAACTGCAACCTCTGTCATGGCTCCAGTAATAAAGTGTAAACAGGGTCTTATATACATGAAATTTATGCTCCAAGGACTGTTCTCCAGCTCCAAGTACAGTAACAATTCTTTGACAATATAACATTTGTAGAATCTGTCAGTGCCTTGATCATAAATCACTTTATCATCACAGCTTCCAATAAACTAGCTATTGAGCTTTCATATCATGACATCATCTATAATTGTGTCAATGTCATTAAGAATTGATGACAATGTAAATTGCACATAGGAGCATTAGCCGAGCTCCTGCTGCTTGCTCACTTAGATATGGCAAGGCTGTAATGGAGATCTGAGAAAGGCAGATAAAAAAGGCGCAATTTGACAGATACCCATACGGTGAAAGATACATAATTGTAACAAGAAATTCAAACCCATAAAATAACAAATAAGTGCACAGTCTGGACGCACCGAAAATTAAAGGTGCATGACTATTGACAGATTGATGCAGTGTGCCTTCATCTTTGTGAAGTCAATAACTCATTCGAATAACACTATCAAAGACAATCACGAATTCAATGAGCATCACATAAAGTGTGAAATAGAATTGGACATTAAGTAGCTATTCAAGTTTAACTCATTATTTAACTACAGGCAGAGGCAATGATGTATTCATAGTGGGAACATAGTACATATTCATTCATGCTCCCCACCGAGCCACTCTGATCTGTTACATGACAGCCAGAACCCCTGGTGGTGAACCGCAGGTCCTGCATTAATCTAGAGGGACAGGATGGCATTGAAAGAAGAAATGGGTGAAGGATATAAATGAAAATAGTTTTGAAGTTGTGGACATGTAGGTCTTACTCTACAAGGATCTGGAATAAAGTAATTGTAACACCCTTGAAAGGAGACTTGAATGTGTTGCAAAACTTAGCACAGAGGGGAGCAACGGCAATTGCAATGTCAACATTGGGTCCTTCTCAGCCGGGATGAACATGAGGCATTGAGAGAGGACAATACGGCAGCACAAGGAGGATTCAAATGAAATGGAAAACCAGAAGATTAGATGTGACTTTGTTTACCTTTAATATCTATCTACCTATCTATATAGTTTTTACTTTTTACTTTTTAGTTTTACTTTTTATCTTTACATTTAGTTTGCTTTTATAGATTATTTTTACTATGCTTTGTGGGTAATTTTGTTGTAAAATGTTGATGTGTTCTTGAAGTACATTACATTGATCAGTGTGTATGACTATGTATAGCTTCTCTTAATTACAGCACCTTGCATACATATACTGAAGGTATTGTTCAAGCTAACCAGATGACCTTGATGGGCTCAGTTTAGACATTAGCAAATTTTCTAAAATTGGTTTTGGTCCGATTTATCAGAATTGATTCTACCTGCATCAGAAGTGCTTTAAATTCCTGGGGAAAAAAAAAACTCTTTCTCTCCCTCCAGAATCAGAAGCTTGGTTATAATAGGATTTCCCCGAGGATTTTTAGGCTAGGTAAAAAATAAAAATAATAACAGATTGTATATTTCTGTGAATTATAGTTATATAATATCCAACATATTTTCTTTTTACCTTCTGTTTCACAACATTGCACACCAAATTAGAATTTCACCCTAATAGCTGGTCCTTGACACATGGGGCCTTTGGGTGAAAGAGTGTCTTTGAGCGCCTTGTCTAGCCAACCTTTGACTTGGAATACATAGAACACGTTTCCCTAGACCACCTTAAAAAGTAGTATGTTTCTCCTCAGGTTTGCCTGTTGGTGACACTGTCTTAGTTGGAACAGAATTGGTAGTGCAAGTATGAACTGAACTTTTGTTTATTTTGGTAGTAAATATCATTATCCATTTTTAGATGTCAATTTAACCCTTTTCTGTAATTTTTTTCATTGCCCCCATCACCATTATTTGAGATGCAAATACAGAAAGTTATTCTGATTGCCTGATTGAAGTCGGGAAGGATTTTTTCCCCCTAAAATTAGGGAAATTGGCCTCTATTCCAGGTGTTTTTTTTCCCTCTGGATCAACTTGCAGTATAACAGGCTGAACTGGATTTATGTACTGTATCTATATTTTTTTTCAGCCTTACAAACTATCCTGCTAATTTCAAGTATCTTCTGATGATACACACCCATATACTTTCTCTCAGATTTAAAGAAAGTTTAGAGCGGCCATATTTTATTTTTAACCCTTTTTGCAACCCTAATTGCCCCCTAAGTCCCCACTAGAGATGAGCGAATTTCTAAAAAATTAGATTCGGCCGGTTGAAAATTTTTTGCTTCGATCCGAATATATTCACGAAGAATCGCAATAAAAATCTCATAGAGCCTTTATATGGGTGTAGAACACTGTGCCTTGCAGTAACACGCATAGGGAGTGTGCTGGGGTAGTGAAATAATTCTGTCAGTCAGTATGACATGCAGATGACAGGCGTTGCTATTAGAATCACTGCACACTTCACTTATTTGAGCAGTCACGGGGCCAAAACCGACCTAATAACTCAAGTATGAACTCAGCCTTACAGGTCGATGTTAGTGTAAAGAAGAAGTGCACTCCTTTTACACCGTTGGCAGCTGATTCCACATAGATGTCTACAGAACCTGTTCTATTAAATGCTTATACAAGTAGAGCCCCCCCGGACAGAGTGGAGAGGGTATCAGCAGTAAGTTTGTGTTGACGTCACTGATTATTTTGCCCTTCCTCTGATCCATCAGAACAATAACCCAAAAAAATGGATCCTGTCTGGGGAGCATATGCCTTCACACGGTCAGCATTTGCTCAATAATCCATCAGTATTGCTAATGCCAA
The DNA here is from genome assembly GCF_905171765.1 of Bufo bufo. NCBI lineage: Eukaryota > Metazoa > Chordata > Amphibia > Anura > Bufonidae > Bufo > Bufo bufo. The sequence continues at coordinate 209,643,123 of NC_053397.1, forward strand.
CAAAAAAACAGGAGTGGATCTAAAACAGAGATGACACATGAATGGAATATTTGCATGTCTTCTGTGTTTTGTACCCATTCCTGATTTTGGCTGCCAATTCATAAGACAATTCTGATGGGACCATAGAGACCTTACAGCTGCTACACAGACAGGATCCGTTGTGCGTCTCATTTTTCCTTCCTTCTGACAGATCAGAATTTTTTTTTTAAATAAATGATGATGTCAGCCAGGCCGAAAGCCAAAATAGTGGACCAGTCATGAAGTGGGGAGGGTGGGAACAGCATGAGAAGTCCACAGAGTGGACCTATGACATAGTGGTGAGGAGAAAGCAGTATGGGGAGGCCACCGAGTGGCACAATGACAGAGTCTGGAGGTGGCAGCAGTATGGGCAGGCCACCGAGAGGCACAATGACAGAGTCTGGAGGTGGCAGATGCAGCAGCAGCATCATGAGAAGGCCACCGAGTAGCACAATGACAGAGTCTGTAGATGGCAGCAATATGATGAGGCCAGCGAGTCGCAAGGTGGCATAGTGTGGATGTGGAAGCTGCATGAGGAGACCACAGAGTGGCAAGGTGACATAGTGTGGTGATGGCAGCAGCAGCAGCAGCAGGATCCCACAGAGTGGCAAGGTGACATAGTGTGGAGATGGTGGCAGCAGCATGAGGAGATCACAGAGTAGCAAAGTGACAAATTGTGGAGATGGCAGCAACAGGAGGAGACCACGGAGTGGCAAGGTGACATAGTGTGGAGATGGCAGCAGCATGAGGAGACCACAGAGTGGCAAGGTGACGTAGTTTGGAGATGGCAGTAGCAGCAGAAGCGACAGCATGAGGAGACCAGAGAGTGGCAAGTTGACATATTATTATTTATTATTATTAAAGCACCATTCATTCTATAGCGCTGTACATTTGATAAGGGGTGCACATACATAATACAGACAATTGCACTAATCATAAACAAGATGAGTTACAAACTGGTACAGAAGGAGAGAGGGCCCAGCCCGTGAGGGCTTACAATCGACATGGTATGGGAGAAGGACACAGTAGGTGCGGGTGAAGTTAGTCATGGCGGTATAGAGGCAGCAGGGTCACTGGTTGTAGGTTTGTCTGAAGAGGTGGGTTTTCAGGTTTCTTTTGAAGGATTCCACTGTAGGTGAGAGTCTGGTATGTTGGGGTAGCGAGTTCCAGAGTATGAGGGATGCACGGGAGAAATCTTTGAGTCGATTGTGGGAAGAGGCAATAAAAGGAGAGGAGAGAAGGAAGTCTTGTGAGGATCGGAGAGTGCGTGTGGGGGTGTATCGGGAAAGTAGCTCAGAGATGTAGGGAGGGGAAGGTTATCGACGGCCTTGCATGTATTTGTTAGTACTTTGAAGTGAATTCGTTGGGCAATGGGGAGCCAGTGAAGGGATTGGCAGAGGGGAGAGGCAGAGGAGTAATAGGGTGAGAGGTGGATTAGTCGGGCAGCAGAGTTGAGGATAGATTGGAGGGGTGCGAGAGTGCTAGATGGAAATTCACAGAGGAGAATGTTGCAGTAGTCTAGGCGGGAGATAATGAGGGCATGTACAAGCATTTTCGCAGATTCAAAGTTAAAGAAAGCACGGATGCGGGAGATGTTTTTGAGTTGGAGGCGGCAGGTGGTGGAAAGGGCTTGGATGTGCGATCGGAAGGAAAGGGCAGAATCCAAGGTCACTCCAAGGCTTTGTTGACCGGGGAGAGTGTGCAGCCATTGATCATGATAGATAGGTCTGTTGGGGAGGTTGAACAAGATGGGGGAAAGATTATGAATTCTGTCTTATCCATGTTAAGTTTTAGAAAGCGAAAGGCGAAGAAGGATGATATAGAAGATAGACATTGTGGGATTCTTGATAGTAAGGTGCTGATGTCTGGACCAGAGAGGTAGATTTGTGTATCGTCAGCGTAGGAGTGATACTGAAAGCCATGGGACTTTATGAGCTGTCCCAGGCCAAAAGTGTAGATAGAGAAGAGCAGGGGTCCTAGGACAGAGCCTTGCGGGACACCAACAGAGAGGGAATGAGACGAGGAGGTGGTGCGAGAGTGGGAGACGCAAAACGTCCGGTCTGTGAGGTATGATGTGATCCAGGAGAGGGCCAGGTCAGTGATGCCAAGAGATGAGAGAGTTTGCAACAGAAGGCAGTGGTCAACACTGTCGAAGGCAGAGGACAGGTCAAGGAGAAGGAGGACAGAGTATTGTTTCTTGGTTTTGGCTGTCAGTAGGTCATTAGTGACTTTGGTAAGGGCAGTCTCGGTCGAGTGGTGGGGTCGGGACATAGTGGGTAGATGGCAGCAGCAGCATGAGGAGACCACAGAGTGGCAAGCTGACATAGTGTGGAGATGGCAGCAGCAACAGCAGCATCAGAAGGATACCATAGAGTGGCAAGGTGACATAGTGTGGAGATGGCAGCAGCAGGAGGTTACCACAGAGTGGCAAGATGACATAGTTTGGAGATGGCAGAAGCAGCTGCATTAGGAGACCTGAAAGTGACCCGGGAACAGAGTGGGGTGGTGGGTGGCAATACTAGTACCCGCTGACGAAGGTGGGTGAAATAAGGATCTCTTGGCATCAGATGTGCGGCATCAGGTGGGTTGCAGCATCAAAGTAGTAGCTGAGGCAAGTAGTCAGAATAAAACGGTCTCTTGCAGTGTTGGTGTGGCACCATGGATGATCTAGTCTGATGCATCAGGAATTGGTGGTTGGAAATCCTGGCTCATCCACGCCTGATTCATCTTGACAAAGGTCCGTCTCTCCACATTTTTGGGTGGACAGGCGAGTTCTCCTTGGGGTAACTATGGCCCCCGCCGCACTAAACATTCGCTCTTATGCCACACTACTGGCCGGGCAGGACAGCTTTTCCAGAGCAAACTCTGCTAGTTGCTGCCACAAATCCAGTTTGGCTACCCAGTAGCCCAGCGGATCTTCAATGTGGGGTGACAGGGTGCTGTCCAAGTATGCTACCACCTGCTAGTTCAGGTCCTGCTCCAGGTCTACCTGCTGTTGTTGAGTAGTTTCCTCACTATGCGGGTGAATAAAGCTACTCATCAGCGACTCTAGACTCAGGCTGCTGCTGATGGAGCTAGTACTGCTCCTGCCACCGCACCCCTCTCTAGCAGCCATGGCAGTGGAAAGTGAGTGCAGCGGGCCCCCCGGTCAGACCTGCGAGAGGATAGACGATGGGGCCGATAGGTAGTGCCATTTGGGCAAGTGACTCGGAGGGACTCCCTTCCTCCATCTCCACTGCATACTGCCATGGTGTGTCCGGGTCTTCTGTCTCATCTTCCTCATTGTCATGTAGCTCCTCTGGCTGCTCCTGCTCCTCCTGTCCTGTCAGTTGAGTAGAAAAACCAGCCATTTGGCTACACATTGCTTGTGTTCCAATGTCCTCCTCCTGCAGTTCAGCCCCCGAAAGTCTCATGTGAGATCTAGGTGTCACGTCTCCTGTCCCCTGACCAGCCATTGTTACGAACATCTGTTCCAGGACATGAAGCAGTGGAATTACGATGTTCATCCCGTAATCCTGGTGACTGAAAAATAACGTGGTGTTCTCAAAGGGCCTGTGAAAACGGCAGGTGTCACGCATGAGCTGCCACTGGCTGACATAGAAGTTACACAGGAGTTTTTCTACTATCCGCTTGCATCATCCAGAAATCGTTGATGGCCTTTCTCTGTTCGTACAGTATATTCGTTTCAACATATGGAGGGTGGAATTCCAACAGGTGGAAATGTCGCAGTTCAGTCTATGTTGGGGGATGCCGTTCTGCCGCTGCAAGTCAAGGAGGGTGTGCTTTGTGGTATACGAGTGGCTGAAGTGCATGCAAAGTTTCCTGGCCATTTTTAGGATGTCTTGCAGATGGGTGGAAGACTTCAGGAACCGCTGGACAACCAGATTAAACACGTGTTCCATGCAGGGTGCATGGCTCAGCCTTCCTTGACACAGCGCCGACACAATGTTCTTCCCATTGTCGGTCACCATAGTTCCGATTTTGAGTTGTCAGGGAGAAAGCCAGGATTCGATTTCTTGATGCATCACGCGGAGCAGTTGCTCCCTTGAGTGACTGAGTTCACCAAGGAAAATGAGGTGCAGAACAGCGTGACACCGCCGAGCCCTGCAAATGAGGTATGCTGGAGGGGAACTGTGACTTGTCCCTGCAGTGGAGGCTGAGGACATGATGGAGGATGAGGAGGTAGAGGCGGAAATTGTTGCAGGACCAATAGCGTGACAACGTGGAGGAGGAAGCGGCGTAACCTGTCCAAGTTGCTGGTATGGCTGTGCAGAAACCACATTCACCCAGTGGGCCGTAAAGGACATGTATTGGCCCTGACTGTATTTACAGTTCCGACTGTTCGGACTGTTGGGTGGGGGTGTCTGATGTCACTTGGGATGAAGTGGATGACCGAGTTAACCAATCAAGCTGGTCAAGACACGACCGCTAGATGACACCGGGAGCTCAGGCCTCTCGCTGCGACTACTGTTGCCACGACCCCTTACTCTGCTGCAACCTCTGCTTGCACCAGAAACATTCATGCCTCTGCCACTCCTCTGTGCATGGCCTGGCACTTCTCTGCCTGACATACTTGTAGCTGAACTAAAGAAATGAAACGGAAATTAAAACACCCCTAAAATCAACGAATATATTTTTCTTTTTGTACTAAAATAGGCCACTAAATTATTTCTGAACAAATACAAGCAAACGTGACCTGCGTATATATTTCTCGTATTGGACTAAAATCTGCCACTAAACGATTTCATAAATAACAGAAAAAGTGAACTGCGTATATTTTTCTCTTTTTCTACTGAAATATGGCAATAAACGCTTTTAGCGCAAATAACACCAAATGTCAACTGTGTTTATTTTTCTCGTATTGTAGTGAAATACGACAAGAAACGCTTTTAGCGCAAATAACACCAAATATGAACTAAGTCTGTTTTTCTCTTTTTCTCTAGAAATTCGGCAATAAACGCTTTTAGCGCAAATAACAACAAAAGTGACCTGCGTAAATATTTCTTGTATTGTATTGAAATAGACCACTAAATGAAATACGACAAGAAACGCTTTTAGCGCAAATAACACCAAATATGAACTACACTGCGTGCAGAATTATTAGGCAAATGAGTATTTTGACCACATCATCCTCTTTATGCATGTTGTCTTACTCCAAGCTGTATAGGCTCGAAAGCCTACTACCAATTAAGCATATTAGGTGATGTGCATCTCTGTAATGAGAAGGGGTGTGGTCTAATGACATCAAGACCCTATATCAGGTGTGCATAGTTATTAGGCAACTTCCTTTCCTTTGGCAAAATGGGTCAAAAGAAGGACTTGACAGGCTCAGAAAAGTCAAAAATAGTGAGATATCATGCAGAGGGATGCAGCACTCTTAAAATTGCAAAGCTTCTGAAGCGTGATCATCGAACAATCAAGAGTTTCATTCAAAATAGTCAACAGGGTCGCAAGAAGCGTGTGGAAAAACCAAGGCGCAAAATAACTGCCCATGAACTGAGAAAAGTCAAGCGTGCAGCTGCCAAGATGCCACTTGCCACCAGTTTGGCCATATTTCAGAGCTGCAACATCACTGGAGTGCCCAAAAGCACAAGGTGTGCAATACTCAGAGACATGGCCAAGGTAAGAAAGGCTGAAAGACGACCACCACTGAACAAGACACACAAGCTGAAACGTCAAGACTGGGCCAAGAAATATCTCAAGACTGATTTTTCTAAGGTTTTATGGACTGATGAAATGAGAGTGAGTCTTGATGGGCCAGATGGATGGGCCCGTGGCTGGACTGGTAAAGGGCAGAGAGCTCCAGTCCGACTCAGACGCCAGCAAGGTGGAGGTGGAGTACTGGTTTGGGCTGGTATCATCAAAGATGAGCTTGTGGGGCCTTTTCAGGTTGAGGATGGAGTCAAGCTCAACTCCCAGTCCTACTGCCAGTTTCTGGAAGACACCTTCTTCAAGCAGTGGTACAGGAAGAAGTCTGCATCCTTCAAGAAAAACATGATTTTCATGCAGGACAATGCTCCATCACACGCGTCCAAGTACTCCACAGCGTGGCTGGCAAGAAAGGGTATAAAAGAAGAAAATCTAATGACATGGCCTCCTTGTTCACCTGATCTGAACCCCATTGAGAACCTGTGGTCCATCATCAAATGTGAGATTTACAAGGAGGGAAAACAGTACACCTCTCTGAACAGTGTCTGGGAGGCTGTGGTTGCTGCTGCACGCAATGTTGATAGTGAACAGATCAAAACACTGACAGAATCCATGGATGGCAGGCTTTTGAGTGTCCTTGCAAAGAAAGGTGGCTATATTGGTCACTGATTTGTTTTTGTTTTGTTTTTGAATGTCAGAAATGTATATTTGTGAATGTTGAGATGTTATATTGGTTTCACTGGTAAAAATAAATAATTGAAATGGGTATATATTTGTTTTTTGTTAAGTTGCCTAATAATTATGCACAGTAATAGTCACCTGCACACACAGATATCCCCCTAAAATAGCTAAAACTAAAAACAAACTAAAAACTACTTCCAAAAATATTCAGCTTTGATATTAATGAGTTTTTTGGGTTCATTGAGAACATGGTTGTTGTTCAATAATAAAATTAATCCTCAAAAATACAACTTGCCTAATAATTCTGCACTCCCTGTAAGTCTATTTTTTTCTTTTTCTCTAGAAATATGTCAATAAACGCTTTTAGCGCAGTTAACAGCAAGAGTGACCTGCGTATATATTTATCTTTTTCCACACATATAAGCCACTAAAGGTATTTCAACATAGCACTTGCACCCCAACAACTAATTGCTGGAATGACAGAGCTGTATTATGAGATTATCTGGATCCCCAAGTAATGTTTCCCTGCACTTGTAATTCGCTTTTTTTCACAATGAGGATTTTCCTATGACTCTCCCTAGCATCTGCACACGTCTCTCCCTGCCTGTGAAATGATTCCTCTCACTATCCTTTCCCTGCACTAGTAAATCGCTTCTTTCCTTTTTTTTTTTAACAATTAGTTTTTTTTTCACTCCCCCTAGCGCCTGCATACACGTCTGTCCCTGAACAAAGTACTACAGTGAATGGCAGACTCTAAGATGGCCGCCGTATTTATAGGGCTGTGACATCACCGGGCTGGCTGCTGATTGGCTACATGCATGGCATTATGGGTCATCCCACCTTCCCAGAGTTCCTTGCCCCATGTCCTCACACGTGTAGCCATTTTAGCCGCCATTGTTAGTAAAAATTGTGATTCGTTACCACGAAGAGCGAGGAAATTCGCATTAGTTCAGAATTTAATTTTTTCTGAAATTCAGAACAAATTTGACTTCATCAGCTTCGATTCCCTCATCTCTAGTCCCCACCCCAGCCAACAAAAACTGTTTCTACCATTCACGGCTTTGTCCTGCCTATCCTTATATGATGAATTGAAGCGAGAGAGGCGCTCATAGAGTAAGTGTGTATGTCTTAGGTGTCCCCAAGGGGAGTATATAATGCGCTCACCTATTCTATGGTGATTTGTGTAGTAATGTTGTAATTTTCTTAATTCAATATGGGATGTTCGGGGCTGTGGGTGCCGTTCTGTTAGATTCCTCCCAGTGATGGTCACCAACCAACTGGGGGAATATAGCATGAACAGGAGAAGATAAGAAAAGAAGGGCATGTGTTGGTCTTATCACATTTAGTTGGCTCACAGTCGCAAAACCAGGACCAGTAGGAATTTGTTTTTACTTTATTCACAGTTAGATAACATGGATCAGGGTTTCAGGACCCCTTTCTCAAGTCTTTGTTATTGGTGAGAGACGGGGGCAAGCCAGCATGACTACAAGCTATGGTGTTCAGTGACTGTTGGAATAGGCATCTGGATGCTCTCAACACATGTGGCCGGCAGCATTTTCTTATATGATTTTCACTCCAATTATAAGGAACATTTTTACCCTTTGAGTCTGTTTTTCAATTCAGTTCATTTCCCGAGAATACATTCCCCGTGATATTGTTCTTAAATCTAATTGACACAGGCTATTAAGTGGACAGATTTTTATTTTTACGGTAGATTTGGAAATATCTGCCTGTAATATCACAGGAATATGTCACAGAACTTGTTCTGAGCAAGCAATGTGCCTACTCTACAGAGCTGCTCAATATAAGAATTGGTAGAAACTAAGTTACATTTAATGGTGTAACTGGGTCAAGAGGTGCCTGCTGCTCTGTAAGTTCCTTGTCCGAAACAATTAAACTCAGAAACTGCCTATTTCAAAAAAAGTCCAGCATATCTCCTAATATTATCTGCAGAAGCTCAGCAGGATGTGTTGAATATATTAAAGTCTTATTCTCTCCTTTTCAGCTGTTCTTTTTATCCTACTTTTTAATCAGTTGATTTTCTTTTTTATATATGGCTCTTAATAAAATATAGGCATGGCTTTTTAATCGCGGTGATACTAATGTAGCTGGCTGTTTAAACGCACCCTGTGGAGTGGTAGGTGTTAATTAAGGAACCTGCCCTCTGCCTATTTCTCATATGCTTAAGAGATACTTGTTAAATCTGAAATAAAAACTGTCTTATGCCAAAGAAAATTTATGAATATTTGCAAGTAATAGATTTGGGAGATTATTGGTGTGTCAGACTAGAAGTGTTCACATGGTGCACACTCTCATCCAGAGAGCATGTGCTGTGTTCCTTTCCTGGCTAGCTCTTGATTGACTCTGACCTTGACTTCAGCTACGTTCCTGGATATCATTCCTTCCTCTTGCTTGAGATTGTTCACCTAGTAACTGTTCTATTCCTGGCTCCGGTTCCTCCATTCTCCAGTGTCATCCTCTAGCCTATCACATCCTGACTGCTCTCCTGGTGGCATCTCCATTCTTAATTATCACCATTACTTCCGCCAATCTGTGACTATTTTGGGGACTTCAATCTGGGAATCTGACCAGAAAAGCCCACTGTTTTGCAAGAGTTTGGGGTAAAAATACCTATATCAGTCCAGTTAGCTACAAACCGACTTGGATTAGAGAATTTACATTTTGGTTAGGAGTAGAAATGACTGAATTTCTTAAAATTAGTTTTGGGTCTGATTCTTCCTAATTGATCTTGTGATTCGATTCGGGTATGAATCAATTTTACCTGAATCGAAAGTAACCTGAATTTCTGGAAAATTTTCTCTCTTTCCTTTCTCTCTTCTCTGTTCTACTGAATCGAATTGAATCTCAAGGAATCTGAATTTCTTTTTTCAATTTGGATTAAATTTTGAATCTTAAGATTCATTTCACTCGTCTCTTCTTAGTAGATATTAAATTATTACATTTATGTTTTGTAGTAAAGAGGATTTCCTGGACCTAGTGGGTCCCATAAAGCCGCCTTAATTACACAGTAACCACCTTACCGGAGAAAACATATAATATACTTACCATTACAAAGTTCCATGGGTAGGACTTCCAGAAACCTGTTCACATGAAGCTCCTCTTCTGAGATTCCAGCTATTGCCAACATATCACATCCTATACCATGTTCCTGGACTAGGCTATGGATGGGATGTCACTTCTGCTGCAGAAGGTAGTTAGATAATGGCCGGATGGAATCTAAAAAGAAATCCTTTTGCCCTCCATCGGGCTAAGGTAAATTTATAGATGTGTTTAGTGTGTAAAGTGGGAGTTTTCCACATTTCGTTTTGTCCATGCTACTGGGCACAACTCCTCAACTTTCCTCACAAGGTTGTCACATACTTACCAATCTACCTTCTATGCTAGCACTATGGTGGCACCACTGGCGTCACTTTATTGCTACAGTAATGGGTTATGCTGAAGTTTTGGCTGGTCGACCTATCAAGGAGTAGGTGTCACATGCTTCCTGAGGGTGGGCTATCTAAACAGACAGCTGCTGGACTCAGTTACATGTAATTGGTATTTTTGTCCCACTAGCTAGTTTTGTGTTTGTTACTCTAGATTGCTGACCTTTTGCCTGTTTCTGTGACTTTGCCACTGTATTTTGATTTTGCCTCTGACATGACCTCCTGGTGTTTGACTTTGGTTGTTATTTGACCTTGCTTTATTTTGGACTCTGCTTGGTATTAGACTGCTAGTTTGTGATCTTTCTTTTGCCTCTGATGTTATCTCCTGGTTTCACCTTGCTGTGTATTTAACATGGCTTTTGAATTCTGATCTGGTCCTGGTTTTGCCTGTCAGATCTTGACTTTCTGTCTGGCTAGTCTTTGACCTATTTAAATTCAGCCTCCCATTTAGGATGTCATTTAGGGTGGATCATGCAAGTAGCTATGGACAGTGGTGAAGGTGGAGTATAGGGGTCCACTGTTAACTACCTTTTATGACAACAGTCCTACACAAATGGACTTACTGTAGATTATTATAGAAAAGACCCTAGATGGATGAAGTTCAATTCAGTAGAACCACCAAAGGACTTTGGTCTTGACACAATAGAATGAATGCTAAAATGTGGCCATGTTACAGCTATATCAAGCTATATCAGCTATAACTTGGGAACAAATCCAACACCTTGATTTAACTTTGTATCATAAGCAAGATTATCATATAAAGGAAAGAAACCTTGCACTTGCAATATCTGTTTAGATAGCACCGCATCACTGTGCCAATTTAGAGCAGTGTACTGGGAGTTAGTGATTACATTAAAAATGTAAGAGTGTTTTCTTTAAATGCGCTTAACTTAAATTATGGCAAATTTTGGACAATTATTTTGATGAAATAATCATGCACACGGCTTATTTTGCTCCCATTAAAGGCAAAAAAGAACCCATTAAAAAACTATTAAAGACACAACGCTAAAACAACATGCATAAAGCAGAAGAACAACAATATGATCTGAGATTAACAGAACACGAATAATGAGAGTGTGATGTACTTACACATTGCATTACATCCTATACTATCATGTTCCTTAGAGAAATATGTGCTGAGACGGAGAGGTAAAGCCAAGCACAGAACAGACAACTTTGGGCATAATTTACACTTCTCTACGTGTCCCAGTATTTTATATATATATATCGTTGATGGAATGAATCATTTGTAATGGACTTATGATTACATTTTTCCAAAATGTAAAGGAATGGGGAGCTGGAATGGGGCAATAGAGCCCTGTTAATGTCCTTTACAGTTAAATAAAGCTAAGATAACCAATTTATTTAATATTCTATGGACAGTTCACGGGAAGAACGGGTCCCTGTTTCACAACTTTTAGCATCTAATCGGAACAGTGAGTGAATGCAAAAAGCCCCTTTCTCTCTGGAGGACCCAATGCATCCATGCATTACATGGAAAGCCCATTGATTTTAATTAGACATTTGTAATGCTTGACTTGGCCTATGGTGGTGCTGCAGGAAAATTAAACACTTGCTGTCATATGCCTTTGCATATTAAAGCTGATCACTAAACGTCCCAGCAGTAGGACACCTTGCAGGGCAGAGGAGCCTTCTAACTAAATAATATTGTGAACAACAACTTTAAAGGTGAAGGGAAAGTTTCAGGTCATCCTTTCAGCACTAGGCTAGTCATAATATTACCATCACTGTTAGTTACACTAGAATAAAAGCCATATCTCTAGGCTATATCCTTAAAGGGGTTGTCCAGTTTTAAAAATCTGTCTCCATTTACCATTCTATGGGTAATTCTGATTGAAGAGGGTCTTCATCTCCAGGTCAGATTGGAGAGTAGCTGAAAAGAGTTTCTCTCGCCCTGGAGGACCTTTCCTGTCCAGAATATTTCAGACATTCGACTGATATGAATGCACATTGTGTACTACAAAAATTTCTCCTGTGGTGGCGCTGCTGGGTAAATAAGCTATTACTGCTCAGTTTTTTGACAGATTGCAACTGCTTGCTTCCCACCAGAGAGACACTTTCTCAACTTATTGTCAATTGACTCTTCTAATAAGTAGAGATTGTTGTAATGACCGGAACACCGACAGGCACAATCGCTAGCAGGCAGTGCTGCCGGCGTCCAATTTCCATGGTTGCCAGGCCAGGACTCCGAGTACAGGAATGCTGGCCAATCCCTGCAAGCACCAGCACTTCCTGCTTGATGACATCACATGGGTCCCATAATCTGTGGTGTCTCACATGACCACTGGGCGGCCCCATTTAAACAGGAAAACTGCTTCCAAAGTTGCCTGTGAATAATGTCTTCTGGCATTCTGAATTGCTGTCTGTTGCTGTGGAATTCTTGCCTTGTATTCTGACTCTGTATCTGCTTGAAGATTTAGACTCTGATGTGACTTCTTGGTATTGACCTGGCATTGTTATTGTCTGGCTCTTGGTTTTTGATTTTGCCTCTGATTTTGCCTCTGATCTGTACTGGTTTGACTCTGTCCATCTGTTTACTCTGTTGTAACTGTGTATTTTCCCTGGTGCCTATCTGTCACTTTGTTATTTTATCCTTGCTTTGTTTCCACTTAGACCCCTGCACTTAGTTAAGTAGGGATAGCCGTCGAGTTGTGGGCCATTGTTTAGAAAGGATCATCCAAGTACGGTATGTAGGGAGAGTGATACGGGTAGAGCTCAGGGCTCACTGTCCCCTACGGAGACAATTGTCTAAAGGGAAGAACCCCTTTAATAGACATTCTCTCTTTTACATGGGCTGCCCGGCCTTTACTATGTGATGGCTTATCTTCAGGATATTCCCAGGATAGGCCTTCACTAACGGTTGGGTGGGGGTCTGACACCCTGCAACTCTGCTGATCACCTGTTAAGGTGTAGCTCCATCACTTAATTCAGGGCTGGAACTACACAGGTATGTCAACCTTGTTGTGGAGGGAGCTCATTACTACAGCGCTGCTTTATGAATGCGTCAATAGGAGCAGCTCTACAAAGTTGATGGAGATGAATAGTTCTGGTGCCAAATTCTGGTGATGGATCTATACCCAACCAACCTCAGCAGAGGTGGGGGCTGTTGGACTCCCACTGGTCAGCTAGTGATATCCTACCCCTTTAATATTCAACATGGCTCAACAGCATCAGCCACATTTCAAAGTAACTCTCACCTTGCACAAATTTAGAGACAGCTGTCCCAATGGCTCATCCACATGGTCTTTATTATGGCTCCATACGTTTCTTGTTCTTCAGAGTTGTAATACTGTACCTATAGAAGTCTATAGGGCGATATTGCACTGGGCCACCATGACCTCAGTTCCTACAGTCTCCGACAGATGAAAAAAGGCAGTACCATGTTCCACTGGACACCATATTACAGAGGTATTCTCCCCTAACAAGACAGTACCTTCATCATAGTCAACTATAGATGATGAATTTTACATATGGATCTTACCGTTCCCTGGTTTCTCACATCTCCTCCTATTCCAATAATCATGCTATTCGAATTCTCCCATAGAAGCACCAGCTTAAAACCTTTATCATACTAAACTGTAGATGAGAAATGTTAGATGTGGATCCTACTTTTTTGTATTTGTTTTTCTCTTATCCTCCTATCCCAGTAATTCCTATTCATGCTACTATAATTCTCCAGAGGTTCTTAAGATGGCGTTGAAGATATTGGGGCATCCAAACGGATAAAACATATTTGACAGTTAAATAAATCTCCTTATTGCCCATTTTTTCATCTTATGTTTGTTTGCAAGTTCAGAAGCCATGATGAAAGAGCAAGAAAAGGCAACAGGAGATGCCTTCAGATGTGGAGTCTGTTGTGCCTGTGCAGCATGGAGCCCCTGTGTGATCTGCGGGACTTGTCAACTTTCACCACCTAATGAACTACTCAAAGGCCAGCCTGACAACTTTAAAAACAGTGGATAAAGGCTATAAGCCATTGACTCCCAACAGTAAAATCACATGGTCTTCTCTCCTTGTTGGCTGTGGCTGCTGTTCACCAGCAGGGGGCATCTCTTTGTATGATGCATTTTCAAATAATTCATTGTGGTCCTCATCTCATAAATAATATTGCGAATATTGGTGCGTGAGCTGGTTCATTAAGATACTAGGCAATAATTCTAATTCTAAAGTTTAAGAACCAAGCTGAAAACAACATAGCAAGTGAGGGGCATTTTTATAATATTTTATACAGATTTAGTGTGAATATCCACACTTGAATTTATTTATTTTTTCTATAAAACATAAACATTTTGGCCCATTAACATCTATCTCTATAGCAACCAAATTGTGTTTTCTGATATTGAGCCTAAAATCCTTCTTAGGGTAGGTTCACGCCTCGTTTAACTGATCCAGCAACAGAGAACAGAGTTCATAGGATCTGGCCTAGCTGGATACTGCCATTCACTACTCGAGCCCATTGACTAAACTGGCATCCCCACCGGTAGGACCCTGTGAACTTCGGCAGGCTGTTCTCTACTATAACAGCCTGCTGGATTAAATCAGTTAAACTTAGGTGTGAACCTATCTTCATAAACATTTAATAGATAATATTTTGGCTTCCTGCACCTGCCACTAGAGGGAACTCACTACATACTGTGTAATTGTGAAGTTCTATGTAAAAACGGTATGCAATAATCTGCTGAGCTCCCCTTAGTGGTGGCAGCCGGAAGCCAGAATGTTATCTTGTAAATATATACCTATGCAGGGGTTTTCGAGTTCCGGATTAGAAAACCTGAGCTTTGGACACTATCAAAATAGATTAAGAAGTCGATGACACCACCAAATTTTGTGTCTAGATATAACATGTTGGAGATTCATGTCTATTAAACTTAAAGGGCTTGTCCAGTTTACAATATTGGTGACCGATCCTCAGAATTGGTCATTAATATCAGATCTGTGGGGCTCTGACTTCTAGCACCCTCACGGATCATATGTTTGAAGAGACTGCAGCACTCTTGCATGCGTTGCATTCTCTTACCTGTACGCAGTTGGCATTGCAGAGGCGAGCAGTGTAGTTGATGTGATATTGATGATCTATCCTGAGGATAAAAATAAGAATACACTTGAAGACAGCACCACTACCCAATCCTCACTCCAAGGTGCACGGCTTCTGGTGGACAGGCTCATCACCACTAAATTTGCTGAAATTAAGAATATGGAGGCATCTAATAAAGGATGCAAGGAGAAGATGCTGGCTCCATACTCTCTATCCTAAGGTTAGGACATTTCTATAGGAAACCTGACAACAACCAAAAGTTGAGATTAAGATGAAAATGCAGAGGAGTATAGACTGTCAGAGAACTCAGCGGGAGAGACATGGATGGAAGTGGGGAGTGTGAAAAAGATTAGAGATGGGGAAGAAGGTAGGAAAAGGGCAAGGTGAGAAGAGGGATGGAGGCAAGGATAAAAGGTCATAGAGAATAAGAGAATGGAAGATAGGGAGCAAAGTAGTGAGGGAAGAATGGATAGAAAGAGGGATTGGATAGAGGAAATGTGTAGCACAGATTTTATTACTGGAGAGAGATGCTATGAGCTTGGGATCAGTTAGGAGATGAATACCTGGCTGGAGCTGTCACTTGGCAGGAATGCAACCAGCTTACAGTCTTTTGTAATGTCTGAAACTGAAGAGTCAACCTCTGAGCTGAAAGGACTGTTTCCATGATTACAGATAGTACTATGGAATGTCAGATATGTAGCCAGGTCTGCCAACCATCTCATCATCGTACCACTGTAAAGCTGGAGGAGTTATCAGAAGCCATTTCAACTTGAGAATGCAGCCAATTTTTATTTTTGTGTTTTCTTTTTATGTCTCCCCACTTTCCAAAAGCCATTACTTTTAAAACATTTCCTTTCACACAGCCATAAAAGGGTTTATTTTGTGTAGGACGAGTTGTATTGTTTGAATAGTACTGTTTAACTTTCCATAGCTTTTATGGGAAAAGGGGGAGAAAACTCTTTGAGAAATGAAAAAAAAATATATAATTCTACCATTTTTTGGGGGTTTCGTGTTTTTGGTAGTCATTGTGCGCTAAAAATGATCATCATGTCAGTTTTTACAGGACGAGCTGTATCTTTTATTGCTACCATTTTTCATTGTACAACTTTTTGATCACTATTTATTAATTTCTTTTTTCGGTAGTGTGTGGGGGTGACCAAAAAAGGCAAAATATATATTTTTTTTCCTGTTGCGGTGTTCAACAGCACAATGAATAGTGTAAAATGACACTACCTGGGTAGCAGTGTGTATGCTGTAGCTGCTCCCGAAGCTGAATTTAAGCTTCAGCAGTGGAGCAGGCAGGAGACTGACAGGACTGGCCAGAAGGCGAAGCCCTTTCATTCACACGGCAAGTGGGCGCTTCTTCACCTCTGGGGACAGCCCCCAACAGGTGCTAATGAGACAAATTGATTCTTTAGAATTGATTCGCTCATCTCTACTGTACAGTTTTGTTCCATTGTTAAGTCTCTTTTTTATTCTCTTTGTTTATCCCAGTTTGATTCTTATTGTACTGTGCATAGTGCTCAGATATTATATTCTAATGGATGCCGGTCTCTATACAGAGTGCAATGGCCAGTGATATGTATCCATCCTGCAAGGTTTAACTTGGCCAACATGTAGCTAGTGATGACACTGCTCTGTGCAAGTCAATGTAGCCCCATAGTGAGCTCAGTAGCTACAAGTCAATTCTCTCTGATATTCTTTTATGAGGGGGTAATCACCCCTAAACAGTTGACTCCTGATGTACTGGCTTGGGTCTAATCCTAAATTATGGCTCATCGTATGTTTAAAAGGTCAAACATACCTTAACAGGTGATGCTGGAGGCATATATTTATTTTCTTTTTTGGAAATAGAGTTAATTTGCTTACCTTTTTCCAAGAGAAGTATTACATGGCCTGACCTTATGCCTACCGGGCTTAGTAGACTCCTCATGCTTACCGGGTGCTCTCCATAATGAGAAACAGTGCCCCCCCTTCCTGGATTAGCTTCAAATCGAGAACCCTAAAGTTTTCATACTGAAGACACGCAGGGCCGGCCTTTGGGGTGTGCGAACTGTGCGACCGCACAGGGCGCCGTGGCAACAGGGGCGCCGTGGCAACAGGGGCGCCTGGCGGCCGACACAGCTTGCAGTCGGTCTCTTACAGCAGGCCGGCCCGAGATTGTGTGAGGCGAGCTGAGCCGCTGCAGCGACCAGGTCAGGTTCCGGAGTGTGGAGGAGGAGCTTAGGGGCACAGGCGCAGAATCCAAGTGCTGCGCCTTCACAGAGAGCCGCAGAAGGATCTGCTCAATGTGTGAGGGTGGAGGGCGGTGCTCTGGAGACAGGGAGGGAGCAGAAGACTTCAAATAGTGAGTACCTGTTCTTATTTTTTAATTTTTTTACAAAATATCTTTCTTTAAATGTGGGCAGGGTCGAATTAAGGGGGGCAGGGGACTGGATAAGGATGACAAACACTGGGTATGATTAAGGGGCAGGGGACTGGATAAGGATGACAAACACTGGGTATGATTAAGGGGGCAGGGGACTGGATAAGGATGACAGACACTGGGTATGATTAAGGGGGCAGGGGACTGGATAAGGGTGACAGACACTGGGTATGATTAAGGGGGGCGGGGGACTGGATAAGGGTGACAGACACTGGGTATGATTAAGGGGGGCAGGGGACTGGATAAGGGTGACAGACACTGGGTATGATTAAGGGGGGCAGGGGACTGGCTTTGGTTGACACTGGGTATGATTAAGGGGGGCAGGGGACTGGCTATGGGTGACACTGGGTATGATTGTACTTGTTTGCACTTGCACTTCAATTATCTGTAATTAAAAAAAAAATGTTTGTTACAAAGATTGTTTTCCTCTTTGTGTATGTTTAGGTGAAACGGGGAGGGGGGGCACAAGATTAGCTCGCACAGGGCACCTGAACACCTAAGGCCAGCCCTGAAGACACGTGGCCGAGGCATGAAGCATTACACAGTGGCTATTGAAATCAATGCCTGTCTATGAAAAGCACAGAAATGATCGAGAGAGATAATGACTGGAATTTATCAAGCCACCCTGCACTAGAATTGTGATGTCACAAATTTTTGACTCCCATTTTGTGCAAAAAATATTTGAGGTAAGCTTACTTTGTGAAGACATCATTGACAAAAAAATTTGTAGCATCTCAAAATTAGTGGCGTATGAAAATGCCAGTCTTGATAAATCTCCCCCCCATAGTATTTGTGCAGATAATTTCCACTCTAATGATAATGGTCCTCAATGAGGGATCTGGCTATTTCAAATGGGCATTTCCATTTGGACATTTGTGGAACATCAAAAAGATATTCCATAAAAGTCCAGCCCTGGGACCCACTCCTATCTCAATAATTGTCCACTTCATTAATGGAGAACAAGTCACGCGTGCGCAGTTTTATCCATTAATTGCTATGAGACTTCTGTTAGAGGTCAATGGAGGGGTGGTCACACATGCCTGGTGTTCTCACATCCACTACTATTGAACTTCTGAAAATAATCAAGATTGCTTACTCAGTTGTTTTCAGAAGACCTATAGCAGTGAATGGAGAAGACTCCAAGCATGGTGGAACCCAACCCACTCCTATCAGATATTTATGGCATGTCCTATTAATATGCCCTAAATATCATATGGGAAGACCCCTTTAACTCATGTTTCACTAAAATGGTGTTTCAAAATGGATTTGCTAAACTAGACACCTAAAAACAAACTGTAAGTTAGTTTCTCATCCAACGTCAATGCTTTATACATACGTATGCCCTGATTTACGCGCAAGTCTACAGTACATCAACAACTTTGTGGATTTTGATAAACAGCCTCCAATGGAGAATTGCCTGCAACTAGAAGCTCCTCCACAGCCTCCAGAATCAGACATAATCTCTTGTTATCTTATCCAGAGAAGAAGATCCTTTAGCATTTTAACAATTTTCCTTGTTTGATTTTTTTGTGTTTAATACTTAAATGAAGTGCCAGGACACCGCTGAGTGTACAGCTGGTATACAACCATCGCAACGGGGATATTTTATCCAACTGTTTAATGCAACTAGTAAATTGCTTAATAAGAAGATTGTAAAACATTTATTAAGTGCTTCCTGTCAAATCAATAATTCATTATTTTTCTCAGGGTCTTGCTTTACACTTCCCGTTTTAAGAGCCAAGGTCACCTATTTAATGTTTGGGGTCCACGTGTTTAAATGGATGCAATTAGCAGATCATGGTATACATGGCACAATAGCGCGTGAAAACCAAGCAGTCATCATTTTATTAGTCGTTTTATTTTTTCAAAGCCGTAGAATTTTAATTGAATAAATAATTATGTCAAATGAGACAAATTAACCAGTAATTAAGTTATTTGGGTTTCATTCCTGTATCATGCCTTGCTTAGACAAGGTACTTTTTGCCTTACAATATTTTTGGCATTTTAATTGGTGCTGAGAAAATACTGTAACTAATGTATCAAATCAGCGCAGAACATGATACATACAATTACCCCACTCATGTCAAGTATCTTCTCTGCAGACATTTCTTATTGCACTAATTGCTGCTGGAACAAAAGAATTTTGCATACTTGCTTTCGAGATGTGTGCATGCTAATTAACACAACCCTTCAAAAGGAAAAAAAAAAGCAATACAAGGAATGCTTCTTTTCCTTAGCTACACAAAATTTTATTTTATTTACAACTCTTCTTAGGCTTGTTGATAAGAAAAGACTATAATTTTCATCACCTGATTGCAGTGGCATCCCCCCCCCTCCCCACCCCACATACACGCCTATTGCAAAATAGACAAGTGCAAGTATGGACTGTCCACCTGACCAGTATTGCCTGCTGGAGTCAAGAAAGAGTGCTGCCTGAGATGATGTCCTTGTTGGTGTCTATCCAAGACAGATGGGAAGGTCTATTTAGTAAAAGAATGTCAATTCCGGTTTGGCATGGGACATGATACACCATTTATGAGGTGGCATTGTGGGATCAAGCCCGCCCTGCAGGTAGGGTATATAATAGGTGGAGCTCCCTATCTGGGTGCCTCACATAAGGAGTTGAACTTGTCATATATATATATATCTTTTTTGCATGAAACGACTCTGAACTCTTCCTTGTGAGTAATCTGGTGGAACATGTTAGAGCCAGAGACTTTACAGCAGGATATGCTTGCGAGCCCCGGATGAGTTCCAGTGTTGGTATTTGTAGTTGATTTTGTCACAGTAGCTACCCTGCCTCAAACCAGTAATTGAGAGGAGTCCCTTTAAGCAATCCTTAATGAATGGGCAAATGGATATCACTGCACATTAAAGGAACACTGCCATAAAAAAAAATATTATCACATACACTATAGCCCATATGTAAATTTTTTGGAATTTTATTTATATAAAACAGTTGGATGGTTTTCTGGATATAAAGTCCAGAAAACCATCCACATAGTGGCGTATGAAAATCCCAGTCTTGATAAATCAGTCCCCCCTGTGGTTTTTTTGCAGTTAATTTCCACTCTAATAATAATGATTCTTGCTACAGAATATTCAATTAGTATTTCCATTTGGACATTTATGGAATATTGATAAGATATGCCATAAAAGTCCACCCCTGGGACCCAGTTTTCTGGATATAAAATCTTTCCATATATACTACTTCCTGTCCGTCCTCTTGAATCTCCCTCTTTGTTTGGAATTTTAAGATAGCAGGCAGTCTCACTTAACTCTCTCAATCAGACCATCACCGTGGCCATAGAGGGAGCCTCCTCGTAGTGGCTCAAAACCTCATAGATTACACTAATCAATGCAATAATCTTCTGTGGACATCTTTATCTAGAGAACAACAGAGCTGTCATATAGTCATCCCAATTCTATACCTACTATTATCATGGCTATTACTTTTCAGTTAACATCTTTCCCCTCACATCAGCAGTAAACAGACAAAGGATTACTTATCTATATAGGAGGTATTATCATTTGTGTTGCGCGCTATAAAACAAGAAGATTTTGTATTTCATTTTCAATGGCATACTACTGCCAAAATGGAAAAAAAAAAGTCAAAAGTAAAAAAATAAATTACCCCTTTCTGACGGAAGTGTCCTCCTACCCTTTGGCAATAGGAGGCTTACAGAACTCTGAACTGTGATGGCACTGGTTCAGAAGGTGTAAAAGCCATGAATTGGGATACCTCTTATTCCAACTCTTTAACCCCTTAGATGCTGTGGTATATATCATTCACATCTTTAAAACTTCTGCATTCAGGCGAGTAGCTGGTAATTTTTTTAATTGCTGTATTCTGGGATTTCAGAGTGATCTCACTTGGCTGTAACAATTTGGTGAAGATTTGCAAGCCAATAGATGGTTTTATATGGTCTGTCACAGCAGGGGATTTCTGGGGTCTGTATATACTCTGCAGTCTGGTCTTAGGTTTATATTGACTTTGAGGTTTGGGTCTGTATTTTGGGGTTCATTGCAGGGTTATTCAGAGGTTTGGTCTGATTTTTTTTATTTTTTTTGAGTATCTGGTCTGAATTTGTATTTTTTTCTTTTTTGGTTCATATTAATGTTGGGGTCTATATTTACTCTGCAGTCTGGTCTGAGATCTGTATTGATTTTGATGTTTGGGTCTGAAGGGTGCATTACAGGGTTTTACTGGGGTCTGTCTTTATTCTGGACCTGATGGCTATTTTAAGGGGTTTGTTCTGAATCTGTATTTATTTAGGAGCTTTGGGGTCTGTATTTACTCTGCAGTCTGGTCTGAGGTTTGCATTAATATTGAGGTTTGGGTCTGTATTTTGGGGTGCATTACTGGTCTGAATTTATTTTGGGAACTGTACTTATTTTGGGGTATGCATATTCTGGTGATTGGTCTGGAGGTTTAATAAAAATAAAGGTGCGCTGAAGGATATTTGCACTATTTGTGATCGTAATGCAGTAAGTTAGTGATGTTTAGGGGAATTAGCCTATGTTAAAGGGTTTTTCAAGGTCCCATAAGAGGTTGAGAAGGTTCTCGAATAAAAAACTAAATAAATAAAAGCTGTACTTATCTGTTCAACCCTGTGCTGTTCCCATGCCTCCACTCCAGTGGTCTTTCTTTCTAGCACTGCAGTGATAGTCTCACTGACTACTCCATGTGATCACTGCAGCCAATCACTTTCCCAAAATGCCCTATTCTGCTGATTAGAGATGAGCGAATCGAAGCTGTCGAAGTAGAATTCGATCCGAATTTCAGGAAAACTTCGATTTGCAACTAACGTGAATTTCCTTTGTGGTAACGAATCGCAAATTTTCCTAAAATGGCTGCTACATGTGTGAGGACATGGGGCAAGGAACTCTGGGAAGGCGGGATCACCCAGATTGACATGCCTGCATGCAGCCAATCAGCAGCCAGCCAGCCCTGTGATGTCACAGCCCTATAAATACGGCAGCCATTTTAGATTCTGCTATTTTCCAGCATTCGAGTGCAGGGACAGATGTGTGAAAGAGCTAGAGACAGCTATTGGAAAAACCTCTATGTTAAAAAAAAAACCTTAAAATAGGATTTATAAGTGCAGGGAAAGCATAGGGAGGAATCTTAGTGCATGGAGAGACGTCAGAAGGTGATAAGGACATTGATAGGAAAGTGATTTACAAGTGCAAAAAAACGATTATTTGGGGATCCAAACAGTCATTAGACAGCTCTGTCATTCCAGCTTTTTGTTATTGGGCTGCAAGTGTTATGTTGGAAAGCCTTTAGTGGCTTATATCTTAGTATCTTATTCAGTACGACAAGAAAGATATATAAGTAGAGTTGAGAGAACACCTGGATGTTCGGGTTCGAGAAGTTCGGTCGAACTTCCCGAAAATGTTCGGGTTTGGGATCCGAACTCGACCCGAACTTCGCCCCGAACCCCATTGAAGTCAATGGGGACCCGAACTTTTCGGCACTAAAAAGGCTGTAAAATAGCCCAGGAAAGGGCTAGAGGGCTGCAAAAGGCAGCAAAATGTAGGTAAATCCCCTGGAAACAAATCTGGACAGGGAAATGAATTAAAAAAAATAAAAAAAATTAACCAATAAAAATTGGAGAGAGGTCTCATAGCAGAGAATCAGGCTTCATGTCACCCACCACTGGAACAGGCCACTGTGAGATATTTAGGCCCCGACACCCAGACAGAGGAGAGAGGTCCCATAGCAGAGAATCAGGCTTCATGTCATAGCAGAGAATCAGGCTTCATGTCACCCACCACTGGAACAGGCCACTGTTAGATATTTAGGCCCCGGCACCCAGACAGAGGAGAGAGGTCCCATAGCAGAGAATCAGGCTTCATGTCATAGCAGAGATTCATGCTTCATGTCACCCACCACTGGAACAGGCCACTGTCAGATATTTAGGCCCCGGCACCCAGACAGAGGAGAGAGGTCCCATAGCAGAGAATCAGGCTTCATGTTACCCACCACTGGAAGAGGTCACTGTGAGATATTTAGGCCCCGGCACCCAGACAGAGGAGAGAGGTCCCATAGCAGAGAATCAGGCTTCATGTCACCCCCCACTGGAACAGGCCATTGTCAGACTTGCTTTTTCTTGTTAAAAAATATTTAGGATTATGCTTTGAGCACTTGTATTTTAACACTTATTGTAATATACACTTTAACGGAAAGAAATACACTTGGAGATGCACGGTAGCTTGTGAAGTTATTGAGGATGACCCTATCAGCACTTGAATTTACACCTTGAGTGTAATATACCCTTTTACGGACAGAAATACACTATGAGATGCACAATAGTGCGTGCAAATTTAAAGGCTTATGCTTTCAGCAATTGTAATTTAACACGTTGTGTAATATACCCTTTTACGGAAAAAAATACACTTGGAGATGCACGCTGAGTGTAATATACCCTTTTACGGACAGATTTACACTTGGCCTGCAACAGCAGAAACCACTGAATTAGGGTATTGTTATTTTGGGAATTGAATTTCAACCCAGAACAAAAACTATGCTTTGACGGACACTATAAAACTTGTCCTGCCACAGCAGTAACCACAGATTTAGGGTATTGCTATTTTGGCAATTGAATTTCACCCCAGAAAAAAATATATCCTTTGCCAGACAGCAGACAGTATTACACTTGGCTAGCCACAGCTGGAACACCAGATTCAGAAGTGAATTTCACCCCTCAATAAAATATAGAAAATTCTATCCTGAGTTTTTAGGGGTGACAATAAGCACAACCAACCCCCTGATGTAGGATATGGCAAAAAAAAAAAATAACTACTATTGATGGTTAAATGGACTTGGTGGCAGCTTGTGCTGGCGCACCACAAGACACAAAATGGCCGCCGATCACCCCAGAAAAAAGTGACTGAAAAACGCTCTGGGCAGCCTAAAAACAGTGAGCAATTAACTAGCAGAAGTTGAATAATTCACAGCTGTAGATCGATCACTTCATTAAGTGTTTTTGCTGAGTTAATCCCTGCCTAATCTCGCCCTAACAGCAGCTGCATCCTCTCCCTTCACAGATCAGAGCAGAGTGACGTGCGGTGCTACGTGACCCCAGCTTAAATAGAGGCTGGGTCACATGCTACACTGGCCAATCACAGCCATGCCAATAGTAGGCATGGCTGTGATGGCCTCTTGGGGCAAGTAGTATGACGCTTGTTGATTGGCTGCTTTGCAGGCTTTTCAAAATGCGCAATAGAAACCGCCGAACAAAGAACCCGAACCCGAATTTTTACGTAAATGTTCGGGTTTGGGTCCGTGTCACGAACACCCCAAAATTCGGTACAAACCCGAACTATACAGTTCGGGTTCGCTCATCCCTATATATAAGCATTTCACTTCTGCAGTTATTTCTGTTGAAAGCATATAGGGGCGTATTTCAGTAAAAAAAGAAAAATATATACGCACTGCACTGTTGCAGTTATTTCTGGTAAAAGCGTATAGGGCCGTATTTCAGTAAAATAAGAAAAATACATATGCACTGCACTATTTCATTTTTTTCTGGTTAAAGCGTATAGTGGCCTATTTCCTTCCAACAAGAAATATATATTCTCAGGTCACTTCTGCAGTTATTTCTGGTAAAAGCGTATACAGGCGTATTTCATAAAAAAAAATATATATATATACGCACTGCACTGTTGCAGTTATTCCTGGGGAAAGAGTATAGGGACGTATTTCAGTAAAAAAAGAAAAATATATACGCATTTCACTGATGCACTTATTTGTGGCAAAAGCATTCAGTGGCCTATCTCAGTACAAAAAGAAAAATATATTCTCAGTTCACGTCGGCGATTATATGTGTTGAAAGCATGGCTGGGAGTCAGCAGGGTGGCAGCAGTAGGAAGACGGGAGCCAAACGTGCCAGGGGTAGAGCACCTGATTTTCAGCAGCCTACCTGCTCGGGAAGTAGTGGTGCAGGGGTTCACGGAAGTAGCGGCTATAGCAGTCAGTCAGTGCAGCGGTTATATGTGTTATTTTGTATTTCAGTACAAAAAAATAATACATTCTCAGTTCACGTTGGCGGCGGTTAGATGTGTTGAAAGCGTTTAGTGGCTTATTTCAGTACAAACAGAAAAATATATTCTCAGTTCACGTTGGCGGTTATATGTGTTGAAAGCATGGCTGGGAATCAGCAGGGTGGCAGCAATGGGAGGTCGGGAGCCAAATGTGCTCGGGGTAGAGCACCTGCTTCGCAGCAGCCTGCCTACCCGGGAAGTAGCAGGGATTCATGGAAGTAGCAGTGGTAGCAGTCAGTCAGTGCGGCGGTTATATGTGGTGAAATCTTTACTGTAGTATTTCGGTTGAAAAACAAAATGTATTCAGTGCTCAGCGCTGCAGTTATATGTAGTAAAATCTCCATGATGTGTATATGATAAATCTGCAGCGTGGAGGCCCCTGTGTGGCTTCTACACACTTTCAAAATAATCCTTCAGCGGAGCGAATAGATGCCGGATGACCGGGACGCTCCATGACCTCCCCAGGAGCTTGTATTAAGCAATGCTGTTATATGTGGTAAAAATCTTGTGTGATTTATTTTGGTGGAAAAAATAATTGTATTCAGCGTTAAGCACTGCAGTTATATGCGGTAAAATCATTTTTTTATTATTTCAGTGGGAAAAAAAATCTTGTATTCAGCATTAAGCGCTGCACTTATGTGCGGTAAAATATGCGGATTTACAGCATGATACCACAATACATTTCATATGACATTCAGCAAGAGTTTAAAGTGCCCACATATAGCACATAGTGGGAAGCTGCATCAAGATTTCCACACACCAATGCCTGATGCATCAGACTAGATCATCCATGTTGCCACACCAACAATTTGACAAAAGAAAACGGTTTCTTCCTGCTACCTGCCTCAGTTACTATTCTGATGCTGTTACCCGCCTGATGCCACACATCTGATGCCAAGTGCTCCTTCTTTCACCCACCATCTTCAGCGGGTACTGGTATTGCCACCCACCTCCACAGTAAGTCACCTTGCCACTCTGTGGCCTCCTGATGCGGCCGCCACCTCCAGACTCTGTGCCGCTCTGTGGATTTCTCATGCTGTTCCCACCCTCCCTACTTCATGTCTGGTCCACTATTTTGGCTTTCGGCCTGGCTGACATCATCATTTATTTGACACTTCTTCTGATCTCTCAGAAGGAAGGAAAAACTAGACGCACAACGGATCCTGTCTGTGTAGCAGCTGTAAGGCCTGTATGATCCCATCAGCATTGGCTTATGATTTGGTAGCCAAAAGCAGGAGTGGGTACAAAACACAGAAGACATGCAAATATTCCATTGACGTGTCATCTCTGTTTTAGATCCACTCCTGTTTTTTTGGCATTAGAAATACTGATGGATTACTGACCAAATGCTGACCAAGTGAAGGCGGATGCTCCACAGACAGGATCCGTTTATTCTGGGTTATTGTTCTGACGGATCAGAGAATGGGGAAAATTAATCAGTGACGTCAACACAAACTTACTGCTGACACCCTCTCCACTCTGTCAGGGGGCTCTACTTGTATAAGCGTTTAATAGAACAGGTTCTGTAGACATCTATCTGGAATCAGCTGATGACGGTGTAAAAGGAGTGCGCTTCTTCTTGGCGCTAACATCGACCTGTAAGGCTGAGTTCATACTTGAGTTATTTGATCAGTTTTGGCCCCGTGACTGCCCAAATAAGTGAAGTGTTCAGTGATTCTAAGAGCGACCCCTGTCATCTGCATGTCATACGGACTCACAGTATTATTTAACTTCCAAAGAAGACTCCCTATGCGTGTTACTACAAGGCACAGTGTTCTATACCGCTATAAAGGCTCTCTGCAGCCAGGAAATAGCCATTTTTTATTGTAATTCGGATTTATTCTGATTTTCCAGAAAAATTAGGTTAACCGGCGAATCGAATTTTTGAAATATTCGCTCATCTCTACTGATGATGCTTACCAACTATCCACAGAATAGAGAATCAGGGTCTGAACATTGGTTGTCTGACCACTGGGATGTCTACCAATTATGAGAACAGGAGTCCTGTGTGAATGGAATGGTGGTCGCACATGTATGCTGCTCCATTTAACTCTAAGGAGCTACTGGAAATAGCAGATTACAGTACTCGGTTATCTGTGCCTGTCCCATAGAGATTAATGGATTGGCAGCGGACATGCCATTCTATTCAAACTAGGGAAGACAAGACCCTTGTTCTTGATATTGGTGGGGGTCTGACTCCCACTGATTAGACATCCGCTATCCTGTGGAATATTTTTGGGAAAACTTTTGAAAACTTTAAAGGTTTTTCCTGGTTTGCATCAACATCCTTTAAAATAAAAAGGTATGAAGGTAGCTGTAAATGGGCAATGTATTTATTTTACCTTCATCATTCCTATCTCTTGTTCTGGGCTGTGGTCACATGACTATGCCCATGCAGCTCACTCTTGTTTCCTGTGATGTTCTGTCCATGGTCGGGATAGCGATAGGGGAGTGTCTATGTCACTAGTTGGATGGGAGGAGCTATAAACTACCTGGGCATTCTTAGGGCCGGTGCTGGAGCTGAGGTAGCGGAAGGAGAAGTGCATCATGGGTTTGGTTGGATAAAGGAACAGGAAGCGCTACATACAGGATGGAAACAAACCAGAGGGATTGGCTTACATGGCGAAAACAGGTCAGGGGAATCCAAAATGAAAAAAAAGCATAAAGAATATGCACACGTACAGGTAAGCAACTACATGAGTATTTATAAACCATAGTAATCCTCCAAAAAACCTTTAAAAAAAGCACCAGACTGTCAGGAATCAACCGAACAGCTTCTATCCACCGCATTATTTTTTCTTTTCTTCTGTAGTTTAGGTATGGTTTAGCAATTTTTATTATTTATCTCTATCATTTTTAAGCACATCTCTAAAGTGCAAATGTGTTGTGTCTCAATGCTAAACTATACACAAGTATATACTGTACAGTGTGGCGTTTCTCCCTTTTAACTTTGTGTCTTTGCAGCACGAGTGCGTTACCTTGTTTTACCGTTTCAGTCGTCATCTTCTGTTACATTTCTTACTCTGTTTGTTCCATCAGCTCCTCGATGAGGCTCTGCACATAATCTCCTCTCCTCGGTATCAGTTAAACTACATTGCGTTTTTTTATACATTTTGGTTTTGGAAGCTTCAATAGTCACTTACTAAAATGAAACAAATGGAAAAACATTTTTGCACTTGTTGGGCCAAAATAAGAAATCATTAATCATGAAATCGTACTTAGCCCATCTTACGTGATTGCTAAATACACTTTGATTTTCGTTCGAGCAGCTTCTCTTTTCCGGCTGCTGCAGGAGCCAACTGAAGACAAAAATTAGAAACTGGATAAGGTCCAACAACAGAGTAAATTGCTCGTCTGTAAAAATACTGGGCATTGTTAAAGAAAAATAAATATTTTTTATGGCTTATTCAGGGTTTGTCATTTTAACCGCTTTCATACAAGGTGTAACCAGATATTTCTCTGCAGTAAGGACTACGGTGAGGAAAACACTTGAGGTTGCTCGTGCTAGGACATAAAGCGAAAGATAACAAAGCAGAAACTCATGCAGATGTTTGTGGGACGTTATTTATGAAGTGCGCTGATATGAAAGCTGCCTATAATATTCTGCTCCGTATTTCACTTTGCATTTGGGTGCTGGGAAAGTATTTTAAGATCTTCAAATAAAAAAATATCTTCTGTTTAGACCTTGGTCGTAATTTTAAACATATGACTTCATTGTCTTGAGAAAAAGAAAGTCCTCATATCTACAGTAAAAGAAATGTGGATATTGTTAAAGGAGTTTTCCAGGACCAAGCAGAACCTGCAAACCCACATTATATACACACTACACACCTGTAGGAAAAAGTTCATAATATACTTACTGTTCTGAACTTGTGTGGATCGGCCTCGCGGGAATCCGGTCACGTGACTCTTCTCTTTTTAACGACTTTGCCAGGTTTTCTGACCTGAGCTACGGATGGGACATCACTTCTGCTGTGGATGGAGCCAGAGTTATTTCTGAGTCCACCTCATCTGCGCATGCGCCAAGGAAATTTATATTTCTGTATAGTAATTTATAAACTTTTTCCAAGTGGCGTGTTAAGTTGGGTTTGCTAGACCCTTTTGAGGCTCTGTTCACACTGGGTGTTAAAGATTCACTTTCTGATGGATCCATGGCAGATATGTTGGCAATGTCTCTAGCCTTTATGTTTCTGTGGATAGATCAGTGCATCATTGATAATATTCGTGCACTGAATATCTGTAAGCACCTGATATCAGACTGATATCACCTGATATCAGACTAAATGTAGCCATCAGCCAAAACGGTTGATTTTGGCAGGATCGGCTGACCTTCTGATTGTGGGAGTTCCCAGCCGTCTTCCAATGGAGGCTGTTGGGGGAGAGAAGGGTCAAGCATAGATTTCAACATACCTGATAATTCTCTGGTAGATAACTAACCTTCTCCCCATCTTTACTCCACCAAGCATGCATGTTTATGGGGGATGGGGGGATTGGTAAAGATAGCTGTCAACTGAATGAGATTTTGCTGCATCTTCTGCGCTGACATCTGCATAAAAAATGCATTAAAATAACTGTCTCATTGTTTTAAATGGGAATATCTGCAGTCCTTGTAATGAAAGCCAGTGGTCAGCTGTATAATGCTGTGCAACCAGAGAAGGCCATCACTGCGAATGTACTGTAAGTGTGCAGCCGCTCTACTTATTACAGTACAGTACAGAGTGAAAAGGGGCTAATAGTAGAGATGAGTGATGTATTGGAAAATTCAATTCGGCTGCTTCCCCAAACTTCGCAAAAAAAAATTGCTTCGTGACAAATTACTTTGTCACGAAGCACAATTCTTTGTAAATAGCAGGTGCAATGACAGGGAAAGGGGATTGCGCAGATGTCGCGTTTATCGCTGATCGCGGCATCTGACTTTAATATTTAAGTCTATAATAAAAAATAAGATAAAATCAGACTTAACTCCACCATAAAGATCCAGCGCAAATTCTCGCGTGGCCCGTGATGTTGTCATATGTCAGCTGGCATGGGATTTCACAGGGTCTTCAATCAAGATGGTGGCGGCGGGTTCTTCGCACTCAAGCGGAAGAGGTAAACTTTTTTTTTACATTTTTTACCCCATTGCAGGGAAAATCAATTAATTTACCACGAAGCAAGGGGAATTTCGGCTTCGTGGCAAATTGAATTTCCCCTGTAATGTGGATTGAAGTCCCCTTCATCTAACACTGACGGATAAAATAAATATCTTGTTTGTGTTTTTATTTCACAGCACGCAAACAGAATACAAGTGCATCGATCTGGTCACGAAATATGGTCCTTCGTCAGGAACATGGACCTTTCTCAGAGTTTTGCAGCAGTGCAGCATGGATGGGAATGGGTCCATCATCCATCAGATTTCCTTTTTTCTTTTTTGTTACTGGGTAAAATAGCATAGCAGACTATCAACATTCGCGTATGTGACTTACCTTTAGCATATAATTGTTTTAAAATTCATATTAATTACGGTATGCCCCCATTGTATTTACTGAATGTGAATATACAAGCAGAAATGTGATTTATTGTATTGTGTACATAAAATGTAAATTATTTTATTTCAGTGACTAGGGATAATACGGTGCTAAAAGGTAAAGTACTAAAAGCGAATAAAACACATAATGTAGCAATAAGCACTGGGTTTGGAATAAGAACTGAAGTCTCTACAAAGCCCATAGCCATGAACAAGCTTTCACATTACAACCCAATACACACCTTGCAAATACCAGGAGAACATTGACTCATTCCCATCAGTGTGAAGCACAAGAGGAGGAAAGAAAACCACTGATGTTATTTTCCTAGATGCAGAAAGAATAACTTATCAATCTGCCTGGAGAAAGAAAATAATTGGAGACTATGTAGACAGCAAAAATAAGGGAAAAAACTAAATAAGGTAACCTAAAAGTTTCCCTTCTATAATAGCCAAATAGATGCATAAAAAATAAATAATGTTAATGAACTTCTGAAGGCAATGGAGGAGGAGCTCTGAATGCTCAAGACTATAAGCGAAGAAAGTGGAAACTTAAAGCAAACATCAACAGCAACTGATTTGGTAGATTGAATAAAACTACTCCGATCTTCCCTCGGCTCTACCATTGGTGTCCTTGGTTGAAATCAAGTTTTGCATGTTTACAAAAACCCTGGCACTGCCGCTGTGAGGGAAAGGGCGGCCATTTTATTTTCTCCAACTACATCCATAAAGGCTATGCATTTTATTTATTTTCGGGTAAAAAATAATAATTTTCAGACGTTCTCTGTTAAAAATATTCGGCTATTCGTCTAACTGTGTGAATCCTACTTTCACTTTGTGCAGGTCATCTAATAACCCTTATCTGTAAATTAGGGTACTTTCACACTTGCATTGTTGGATTGCGGCAGAAAGTTCCGTCGCCGGAACTGCCTGCCGAATTCGGTAATCTGTATGCATCCGGGTCCGTCTCACAAATGCATTGCAATACTGGATCCGTCTCTCCGGTTGTCATCTGGAAAAACAAATCCAGTATTTATCTTTTTAACATTTTTAAAGGTCTGCGCATGCGGATCCGTTTTTCCGGAACACTTGGGGGTGGATTCGGCATTAATGCATTTCAATGGAAAATAATGCCGATCCGGCATTCCGGCAAGTGTATGCTGCGGTATTTTATCCGTCCAAAAACCGTACAGTGACTGAACTCAAGACATCCTGATGCATCCTGAACGGATTGCTCTCCATTCAGAATGCATTAGGATAAAACTGATCAGTTTTTTTCCGGTATTAGGCACCTAGGACGGAACTCAATACGGGAAAAGTTTAACGCAATTGTAAAAGTACCCTTACTAAAGGATCTTAAACACTTTTTTAAAAGGGCCCTTTACATGAGCCAAGAATCTGCCAGATAATCAATAATACACATTCATAGGAACGCTCGTTAGCAGTGTAAAGGTGCCACTGATTACCTGGTGAACAAGCAAAAGACCAATTGAAATGTATTAATTTTTTTAGCTCAAAATGAGTACAATGCAATAATAATAATAATAATAATAATAATAAATTACCCCAAAAGGTATATATAGTCTTTAATTGTAGTCTTCTATACATTTAGGATTGATGTTCTAACAAAATGGCCATGGAAAAAACACTAAAAGTGGCCCCATTTGGTAGTCGGGTCCAAATTGACAGAAGGCAGGGCCAACAAATGTAGGTGGGGCCAGCAATACCATATTGAGGCACATTATCCTGCCCCAACAGAGGCAAACTCCACAGTCCATCACAAAATACTGCCGCCAGCAGCACAAAAAAATCCCCAAAAACTTCCACTGGCCTGCCATGAGGAGGGCTCAGGCAGCCTCCTGGGTATCTGCCTACCGGGAAATTTCCCTGTAAGGTCTATGGCCAATCCTCCCCTGCTTTTAGTTCTGCTGCATCATACTCATCAAGAAAAATTACTTAATTATTTAAAGAAAATCTGTCCTCCCCTCCTGCTATAGGTATTTGATATGAAATATGTGCTTCCTGGTAACAAATACATTTTCCCTGAAATGGCGGTAAAAAAAAATTAAAAATCATATTCACGTCATCCATTCGAGCACAAAGAGGCCGCCGCGGCCACTTGCTTAAACATCCGACTATTTACAAAGAAATGTGCTTGAAGCAAGTCATATTATGATGACCAAAAGTTAATATCCGGAGTAACCACCATGTGCAGCACGGACAGCAGCTAGATGGGCTGGGGGTGACTCAATAAGGTCCTGGTAGGTTTTCTCAGGTATTTGGAGCCTTGCTGACTGCAGTGCATCCCACAGCTGCTGGAGGGGGCGCAGGGGAGGATCCATAGAGTGAACATGATGATCAAGGTGGTTTCACAGATGCTCAATTGAGTTTGAGTCTGGGGAATTAGGAGGCCAGGGTAATACTTGGAAGTCTTGGTCATGCTCTTCCAAGCAATGTCACACATTTCTTGATCCTTTCCGCCCCAAAGACAATCAGCACGTATGGGTGTATGTGATCTGTAAGGATGGACTCATACCCAATTCGGTTGAGAGTGCCTTCCACATGGATAAGCCCAGAGAATGCCACAAAAACATTCCTAACAGCATATTGTTGCCCCTACCAGCTTGTGTTCTTTCAGAAATGGTTGCAGAGTGTTTGTTCTCTGATGTTTGTCGCCTGACACGCAGATGTCCATCTGTTTAAAGAAGCAGAAAATGTTACTCATTGGAGAAGGTAACACATGGCAATTCTGATGCTGCCGCGAAAATTGAAGCCTTTCCTGCGGCTGCAAATTTGTTAGCAGAGGTGCAGAGACCATCCGTTTGCTTTGGAGCCCCATACACAGTAGGGTACTGTGGCAAACCCAGCCACTGTATATTGTCATTCCTGTATGTACAATGTTATTGCATATGTGTATGCCACTTTAAAGAACCAAGCGTATATATGTTTTGTGTAATATGGTTCAGGTGGGCTGTAACGTTCCTATGCTGGCTGCATGAAAACCGCCAGCATTCATGCAATTGTATTGTATGTTATGTGAGGGGACCCAGATAGCTAATTGTATTGTATTTGTGTATTCTGAGCGGCATCCACCTAATGATATGCACTCAGACTTGAGCTGTCTGGGAATGTGTTAAATGTCTATGTGTATTGTAAAGGGTGGGACATTGTATGTTTGAGTCATCAACCCAGTGTGAGGTAATTCTATCACGGACAGAGGGGAGGATTTTGTGTGGGAGTGTCTGAGTGTATTGTATGTGGTTATTGGCTGTTTTTACAAAACCCTGGGGTGGTAACTTTGTTGGAAGATGTGTATAAAATGCTTGTGTGTTAAAATAAAGAGAGTTCCTGTTTTACATTCAACATAGAGCCTCGTCTCATGTGTGGGGGATTGCTATACGCTGTATACTCCCCTGGCTATAACTACTAGCTCTTGTAAGAGCTGTTCCTGGTTCCTGTCTCTGGATTTGGGAGAGGTTCACCCACTGGAGCCTTGTCATAGGTCCAGGGTGGGTAGGAGACGGCGAGACCTCCACCAAGCTTCGGCGGTTCGTGGGGTCTGCAGTGCTGACGGGGTCAATTGGAGTGCTTGGAGTCCTCTGGAAGCACTTGGAGCAACTATCGACGGAGGTGCCCGGTCGGGGTGCTAGGCGTTCCGTTACAGTTCTTGGGAGGGAAGGATTGTATGCTGTACCGGCCTATTTGGATCATTGCCTGCTTTTCCTGTCTACCAGCGGAGACCTTGTGGATCGTGCTACCCCTCCGCTACAATTGGTGGCAAGCAACGGGATTTCAACTACCCAGCAAAGCAACTTTCGGCAGAATTCTAGCGAATAGAAGAAAGGAAGCAGCAATTCGTGAGTTTACTCATTCGGTTGAAAACGGAACCCGGGAACACGTGGAAACTCACGAAAGGCCGGTGAATGGGCACGAATTATGCACTTTTGAAACGAAGTACTTTGAAAGAGTTACTGGAGGCAAGGGGAACAGTAGCCAGCAACAAGACAAAGGTTATATTAATCGCAGAGCTAATGGCAGGAGACAGAGCCGCGGCTGCTGCAGCACCTCCAAGGGAGGAGGAGCCAACAGAATTTGAGAAGGAATACAGGAGCAGGATGGCTCTACTTCCACCAGCGCTATATGACCAGATGGCTGACCGAGTTTTTGGAGATGTGCAGGAATACATCATGCTTCGGAGGTCGCAGATGAACCAGCAGACTGGAGAAAGAGCTACGACGCCTGTTAACATCCTGCCAGGGAAAGCTAAAATTCCCTACCAAGCTTTTAAGAGCTATTCGGAAGCGGAAGGTGAG
The DNA here is from genome assembly GCF_905171765.1 of Bufo bufo. Classification (NCBI taxonomy): domain Eukaryota; kingdom Metazoa; phylum Chordata; class Amphibia; order Anura; family Bufonidae; genus Bufo; species Bufo bufo. Next base: position 209,678,263 of record NC_053397.1, read on the forward strand.
GTAGATGACTACCTGCAGGATTTTGAACGGTTATGCCAGTTGCACAATATAAGTGTGGAGGATCGGGTACCCCTACTGGCAGGGAGACTATCTGGTCGCGCCGCAGAGGCATATCGTGCCGTACCTGACGAGGACAGTACAAACTATGCCAAAGTAAAACAGGCCATTTTAGCTAGGTATGCGATTACCTCCGAGGCCTACCGACTAAAGTTCAGAGACATTAAAAAGCTCACAAGAGACACTCACACAGAATGGGCACACCGCCTACAACGAGCGGCAAAGGGGTGGTTGGAGGCCACCCAAGTTAACACCCTGGAAGACCTGTTCCAACTCGTGGTAATGGAGCAGTTCTTTGACGGGATACCCGCGCACCTGCAGAATTGGGTGCGGGATCGGAAGCCACGCACCCTACAAGACGCAGCCAAGCTAGCAGATGAGTTCCAGGATACCAGGAGGGAACAGCGCACTCAATCGAAACCAATCTATGGATCTACCACACCAGTACCAACCGTAAACACAGCCGTTCCAGCACGCCCGGGGGTAAGCAATAACACCTACACCCCCAGGTATCAAGCTCGCCCCCCGATACGATGCCACACCTGTAACCAACAGGGACATATGCAGCGGGACTGTCCCCGCAACCGACCACGGCCCAGCTGGAACCCCCCGGTACCCAACAACCGGGCAGCGGTTCATTGTGCCCAAGCGGAACCCTACAGAGTACCCGAGGTCCTAGCTTCCACCGAGGAACCCCTGGGCACACTACATGAGGTGAACCCTATCCAAGCCGCCTCTGACAACCGCCAAGGGCACCGACAAGAGGTACAGGTGGAGGGGAGAAAGGTACAGGGGTTACGAGACTCTGGGGCTACTATAACGCTGGTCCGCAACCACCTAGTACCCAAAGGCAACCTCACGGGGGAGGGCGTGGCAGTGCGTGTAGCAGGGGGAGCGATCTACAAGATCCCCACGGCCAAAGTCCACCTGAATTGGGGAGCGGGGAATGGGAATGTGGAGGTGGGCCTGATGCAGGACTTACCCGCAGACGTTATTTTGGGCAACGACCTGGGGGAGCTGACTTCAGCTTTTGTTCCCCAGTCCATCAGCCATGAAGCTTATCCGGTTGAGACACGGCAACAGGCTCGCACCACAGCACCACCTAACCACTCTGAGTACTCCTCCGGACATCCCCAAGCCGATCCGTTAGGATCAAACTGGGTATGCCGGCTTGGTTCTGGGGGAGCATTGTGGCAAACCCAGCCACTGTATATTGTCATTCCTGTATGTACAATGTTATTGCATATGTGTATGCCACTTTAAAGAACCAAGCGTATATATGTTTTGTGTAATATGGTTCAGGTGGGCTGTAACGTTCCTATGCTGGCTGCATGAAAACCGCCAGCATTCATGCAATTGTATTGTATGTTATGTGAGGGGACCCAGATAGCTAATTGTATTGTATTTGTGTATTCTGAGCGGCATCCACCTAATGATATGCACTCAGACTTGAGCTGTCTGGGAATGTGTTAAATGTCTATGTGTATTGTAAAGGGTGGGACATTGTATGTTTGAGTCATCAACCCAGTGTGAGGTAATTCTATCACGGACAGAGGGGAGGATTTTGTGTGGGAGTGTCTGAGTGTATTGTATGTGGTTATTGGCTGTTTTTACAAAACCCTGGGGTGGTAACTTTGTTGGAAGATGTGTATAAAATGCTTGTGTGTTAAAATAAAGAGAGTTCCTGTTTTACATTCAACATAGAGCCTCGTCTCATGTGTGGGGGATTGCTATACGCTGTATACTCCCCTGGCTATAACTACTAGCTCTTGTAAGAGCTGTTCCTGGTTCCTGTCTCTGGATTTGGGAGAGGTTCACCCACTGGAGCCTTGTCATAGGTCCAGGGTGGGTAGGAGACGGCGAGACCTCCACCAAGCTTCGGCGGTTCGTGGGGTCTGCAGTGCTGACGGGGTCAAGTGGAGTGCTTGGAGTCCTCTGGAAGCACTTGGAGCAACTATCGACGGAGGTGCCCGGTCGGGGTGCTAGGCGTTCCGTTACAGTTCTTGGGAGGGAAGGATTGTATGCTGTACCGGCCTATTTGGATCATTGCCTGCTTTTCCTGTCTACCAGCGGAGACCTTGTGGATCGTGCTACCCCTCCGCTACAGGTACGCTGAACTGTTGTTTTACACATAGGTCTGATAGCGCCTTGGTTAATTTTAGTGGTAAACGGCTCCTCTGTAGTGTCGGTCTGCCTTCATAGCCGACATTCACCTCTCACATCAGTGGCATGTGGTGCTACGCAGTTTCCACGTCACTTATTCCCAATGGTGCCATTTTTTTACTCACAGTACATTTTCACCACAGCAGCAAGTGAACAGTTCACACATTGCGTAGTTTCAGAAATACTACCACCCTTGGCCTCAAAGCCAATAATCCTCCATTTTTGCAACTCCAATAATTGACCCTTTTACCTATGACAGCAAGGAGGGAAATATGTGCAGATAGTGTACCACATACCTTATATACCCACCAAGCCAGCTCAGCACACGTGACTTCCTTTTATGAGCTATGCGCTGTCGACATCGAAAGTAGGAAGTGGTAATAATAATGGTACTTTACTGAGTATATACTGTACATACAGTATGTGCATTGTATATAGGTAAATATTAAGTTAAAGTACAAACCTTTATCTACTAAGCTATCCTAATTTACAGTTAAAACAGAATTTTATTTAGAAATTGCTTGAGTCAGAGTTTCTAGGGTTTATGTATTATTTACGTATTCATTTTATGCAGAGAATATTTGGATCTGTGGAAATGATAAAAAGTCATGTTCTCTTCTTACGTGAAATTTCCCGTCTTATACCAGTTTAACCCACTTATAAAGTGTACACGCTGAATAACAACAGAATTATACATAGCCTACAGCTTCTCCGAAACACTGAAAATGGTCAGAGAGAGTTTTAAGCGATTCCCTCGAGACGTTATACAAATTAATTACTCCCAGTGAGAAGTAACTTCTGGGAAACACTATATACTTGGCTGGCTTCTGAATCATTGTCTTAGGCACTGAGTATTCAGAGCATGACACAGGGCATTTGTAAGATACATTACAGACAGTGTCACACTTATTTAAACTCATCAGTGAAAAATAACGGCTTTCCATTGGGCATAGAAAGCACGATAGATAAGCTAACCGAACCCGTAAAAAGTACAAAGAATGTAAATTCATTCTGAAAAATAATATGCAAATCTCTCACTGAAAGTTACATTCCAAGGGCATAAAACAACCAAAGATATTTGCTAAATGTGCGCCATCTGCCATCTCAAATACAATTTCCCAGAAATCGATTCTTCTAAATAATAGCATAGCAAGAAATCAGCAACTTTAAGTTGCTCCATGTTAGGGCCCAGACTGATGAAGATTGGTTTGGGTGCCTTTCTTTATATCACCAAGTTTATGTACAAGATTTCTGATTGGTTCCATGTTAAGGCACAGACTGGATGGAGACATCTGCTGTACAATGACCAGTATGGACAATACAGAGATCTTTCTAATGATCTTTACAAGGGGGACCATCTTCTAGGTCTAGAGGAAAGAAGGTTTCACCATCATTTGAGATGAGGATTTTTTACTGTAAGAGCGATGAGACCATGGAACCCTCTGTTGCATGATGTTGTGATGGTTGGAAAATTGAAGTTGAAGATGGGTGTGGGTGCCTTGATATCACCAATAGAGATGAGCGAATTTTTCAAAAATTCAATTCACCGGTTCACCGAATTTTTCAGGAAAGATTCAGTTTATTCCCAATAAATTTGCGGTGCATTATATAAAAAAAAAAACTGCTATTTCCTGCCTGCATAGAGCCTTTATAGAGGTGTAGAACACTGTGCCTTGCAGTAACACACATAGGGAGTCTGCATTGGTAGTGAAATAATACTGTGAGTCAGTATGACATGCAGATGACAGGGGTCGCTCTTAGAATCACTGCACACTTCACTTATTTGGGCAGTCACGGGGGCAAAACTGACCAAATAACTAAAGTAAGAACTCAGCCTTACAGGACGATGCTAGTGCCAAGAAGAAGTGCACTCCTTTTACACCGTCGTCAGCTGACTCCACATAGATTTCTACAGAACCTGTTCTATTAAACATTTATAGAAGTCGAGCCCCCCGACAGAGTGGAGAGGGTGTCAGCAGTAAGTTTGTGTTGACGTCACTGATTAATTTTCCCCATTCTCTGATCCGTCAGAACAATTCCCCAGAAAAAACGGGATCCTGTCTGTGGAGCCGACACCTTGAATCGCTCAGCATTTGCTCAATAATCTATCAGTATTGCTAAAGGCAAAAAAAAACAGAGTGGATCTAAAACAGAGATGACACGTGTCATATTTGAATATTTGCATGTCTTTTGTGTTTTCTACCCACTCCTGCTTTTGGCTACCAAATCATAAGCCAATTCTGATGGGACCGTACAAGCCTTACAGCTGCTACACAGACCGGATCCGTTGTGCATCTAATTTTTCCTTCCTTCTGACAGATCAGAAGAAGTGTCAAATAAATGATGATGTCAGCCAAGCCAAAAGCCAAAATAGTGGCCCAGTTATGAAGTGGGAAGGGTGGGAAGAGCATGAGAAGTCCACAGAGTGGACCTATGACATAGTGGTGATGTGAAAGCAGCATGAGGAGTTGGCCCAATGACAGAGTCTGGAGGTGGCAGCAGCATGAGGAGACCACAGAGCGGTACAATGACAGAGTCTGGGGTGGCAGCAGCAGAATCAGGAGGAGGCCACAGAGTGGCACAATGACAGAGTCTGGAGGTGGCGGCAGCATCATAAGGCCACAGAGTGGCAAGGTAACATACTGTGGAGGTGGGTGGCAATACCAGTACCCGCTCAAGATGGTGGGTGAAAGAATGAGCACTTGGCATCAGATGTGTGGCATCAGGCGGGTAACAGCATCAGAATAGTAGCTGAGGCAGGTAGTCAGAAGAAACCGGTCTCTTTTGTCAAATTGTTGGTGTGGCACGATGGATGATGTAGTCTGATGCATCAGGCATTGGTGTGTGGAAATCCTGGCTGATCCACGCCTGTTTTATCTTGATTCAGTGTCCCACTATGTGCTATATGTGGGCACTGTAAACTGTTGCTAAATGTCATAATAAATGTATTGTGGTATCATGCTGTAATTCCCTTTAACAGGCTGGCATTGTCATTTACCTTTATTCAACCCTAGGTGGTGCTTGCACCATTTATATATAGCTGGGGGGGGGGTGTAAAGTTAGTGTGTCCAATGCTAATGAAGAGATGAGGAAGTTAATGGAGGAGGTGGAAATTTGCATTTCAACCGAAATAATTCAAAAAAGATTTTACCGCATATAAGTGCAGCCCTTAATGATGAGTACAATTTTTTCCCCCACCAAAATAAATCACACAAGATTTTACCACATATAACAGCATCGCTGAATACAGGCTCCTGTATGGACTGAGAGCATGAGAGCGTCAGACTTGTGACGCTAGGCTCCGCCGCCCCCCCACCCCCCCTGCACGCCGGCCGCCCGGATCGTCTGCTCGCGGCCCGCTGAGTTTTGCTGAGAGAGCCGCAACACAGTCTGAGACGCCGATGCCCGGGTACGTTTTCCTGCTCCCACCCTTGCTGCTTAGCCTGCTCGGAATTACCCGAAGTTGAAGTAGATCTCGCCGCAGATGCCGCTGCTCGTGAGCCACATGGTGGTGAGTCATTGAAGTCAGCGCCAGTGAGAATTGGAGGTGCGGTGAGAAGAAGTGGTGACGATTCAGGAGAGCAATACAGGCGGTGGTGAGCTAAAGGTGCTGGGGTATCTGAGATGTCCGCGTGAACTAGAGGTAAAAGACGGGGACCCCAGTGCTCATGTAAGATTCGTGCGGAGGTTCGCTTCCACTCCTTCTGGCGTTTACCCCACGTCAGTTAGCACGGTTGCCTGCCCCCCACTGTCTGATAAACATTGCCTGATATACCCTAAAAAAGGGGGCGAAAAAAGAAAGAAATAAGGCAAGCGCGAATATTGAGGGGCTGGAAACTAAGTGTGTAAGACAGAGGCGGTGTTGAAAAAAGTGATGGGGTTGTGTGTTACTATTATTGTTGGAAGAAAGTAACGAAGAGAAAGAGGGCGGAAAAAAAAAAGTGTAAAAGAGCAAGGAAAGGAAAGAAAGAAAAAAAGGCCCAAAAAGGAAAAAGAGGGTAAAAATATAAAGAGAAAGAAAGGGGAAAAGGAGAGGGAAAGAAAAAAAAAGGGGGCTGGGGGGGGGGGGGGGGGAATATTCAGCTGGTTGTCTATCACAGTGCATGGCAGTGTATGGCAGTTGTTTTAGCCATACTTATATTGATACTCTCAGTTTGATGTTGATTAACCGTCTGAAGAACCCCCTCTATGGTATTAACCCCTAATCTTTCTAACACCTCTATTTTCAAACCCTCTTGGACTAAACTGGGATTAACGACTAACATCTTCAGCTTCAGCTTCTCTCAATCTCACTTTTAGTAGATAAGTGGACATTTGTTTGTGACAAGTATTTGGGATGGCTCTGTGCCATTTTTTGGAAAAAGCGGACACCGTCTTCTTTGATTAAATTACTCTCCTTGCTGGATAATAAGAGAGCACCTACAATTTAGTTGCTGGACTTTCTGTTCTTCTATTCTATCTCCCCCCCTTCCCTTGTGAATATTATTTGTTTTTGGTTATTAACAAATTGTTTTTACTTTACGGTTTGTTTTTCTCATATTCTGGTAATTTGGTAGTGGTGGTGGGTGGGTAAAAGAGGGGAAAAGAAGGTGAGAGAAAGGGAGTTTAAAATGCCACCCAAGAAAAAGGAGGAACAGCGTGGCCCTACGGGCAGCAGCGGTAGGAGATCAGTAACAGGGTTAGAGAGCGGGCCCAAACAACAGGGTTTAAATAAATTTCTTTCTCCGAATTCGCCAGGTTTTAGATCCCCACAAAAAGTAAAAACTCTAGAGCTAGGGTCCCACGGTTTGATACATGATAATGGGTCTACGGGGGGAGGGGGAGAGAAGGGAGCTTTAGTGACATTTACAGAAACAGATGCAAGGATGATGAAGGACATATTTTGCGCTGTCTCAAGGATGGAGAATGTAATGGGGAACATAGTGACCCAGATCGGGGCAGTGCAAATGGATGTCAGTATAATACGGGATGAGATGGAGAAAATTAGGCAGCGTTTGCATGAGATGGAGAAAAGGGTCCCTGGTCTGGAACACTCGGTACAGAACTTAGAGAAGGAGGTGGTTTTCTTAAAGAAAATGAATACCAGGATGTAACAAAAATTAAAAAGTCAAGAAGATAAATCAAGAAGATCCAATATAAGATGTGTAGGGATCCCAGAGCGTGCAGAGGGAGATAACTGTACTGAATATAGGGCGAGATGGATAAGGGAGAATTGTAAGAAGGGTACTCTCTCCTCATTTTTTGCCATCGAAAGAGCACACAGGGTCCCTACAAAAAAGAGGGTCCCGGGGGAATACCACAGACAGATACTGGTTAAATGTCTACTTCCTAAGGATCGTGATATAATAATATCTGATGCGAGGAACTCCGAAAAATATCAGATACAGGGCGAAAAGATAAGACTATTTCCAGATTATTCTGCTTATACTAATGCCCATAGGAAAGAGTATATTGCTGTTAAAAAGAGATTGAGGGAGGCAGGTCTAAAGTATAGCCTACTTTTCCCGGCAAAACTAAGGGTAGAATATAAAGGTAGGACTGTTTTTTTTCAGAACCCAGAGGAGGTTAGCGAGTGGGCGGATGGGGAGGGCCTTTGAGGTTGGGGGAGGCGGAGGGGAAAGGAGTCATTATGCTAAGATATGGAGTCGCCCCGACTGCCGGCCAGCGGAGGGGGGGCTATCTAGGGTGGGGGGGGGGCATTTATGGGATGAGGGAGAGGGGGACGTGTGTTTTTTTTTTTTATTGTTTGTTTTTGCTCCTCCACCTCTGCTAGATGGTTAGGATCCTTTCGTTGAATGTGAGAGGTTTATGTGAGAGAGTAAAGAGATATGCTATCCTTGAGTGGATGAAGAGGTTCTTGCCAGCCATCATTTGCCTCCAAGAGACACATTTGGATAAGGAATCTTTAAGGTGGTTGGAGAAGAGATGGATAGTGGAAGGGTACCACTCAATATACACTACCTATTCTAGAGGGGTCTCAATTTTGATACATAATTAGATTAAATTTGAGTGTCTGGCATATGAGGCCGATGACTATGGTAGGTACCTCTTTCTATATTGTAATATAGAGGGGGTAAAAATGGTTATTGCAAATATATATATTCCACCACCATATAAGCCAGATGTCTTGTATCAATTGTATAGATTTATGCTGAATAGACAGGAATCTATAATGATTGCGATAGGAGATTACAACGCGGTGATGGATCCACTCAGGGATAGAATGTCTGGCAGAGGAGGAGGAGCATCAAAAGTAGATTTTTTTAAACTAGCCCAAGAATTTAATTGGGTTGATGTTTGGCGTTTCCAGAACCCGGATGAAACCATGTATTCCTGCTATTCCAAAACACATAAAACTTGGTTAAGAATAGATATGGTCCTGGGAGATAAAAACCTAATGTCCCAAAATAGGATTAAGATAAAGTACTTGCCCATGGCCTTATCAGACCACAGTGCAGTGGTAATGGAATTAGATCTGATTAAAAAGAATATTTTGCCACTATTTAAGTTCAATTCCCACTGGCTAACGATGATCCCAGATAAAGAGAGTATAATGGAAGAACTAAAAAAAAAAAAATTTCTGGAGAATAATGATTCCGCTAGCAGGCTAATTGTTTGGGATACTGCTAAGGCATACTTGAGAGGATTGTTGTTTAAAAAGGTGAATTATTGGAAAAAAAGCACTAGAGAAATAGGTAATGTACTGGAGAAAAAAGTACAAGAAGCGAGAATAACATGTATAACACACCTTACGGATTATAATAGGAAAATATGGGAGGAAGAACAGGAAAAGTTAAAGGTACATCAAATGGATAGAAGTAGGAAAGAATTACTTTTTCAAGGGGTTCGGTTAGCCTCAGAGGGAGAAAAGGTCGGTAAAATTTTGGCAAGTATAGTAAGAAATCAAAGAGGGAAATCCTGGATAGGGGCGATTAAAGATAAAACGGGTGAAATAATTAGTACACCAGAAGGAATTAAGGAAGTGTTTCTGGAATATTTCCAGGAACTATACAAATCCAGGGTAGAATACTCAAAACAAGATCTGGACCTATACCTAGACCGGATCTCTCTTAGAGAGATATCCCACGCCCAAAAAGAATATTTAGAAAAAGAAATATCGACGGTGGAAATAAATGAGGTTTTGGGGAAGGTAAAACCTGATAAAGCACCAGGATGTGATGGGCTCCCCTTTGAAATATATAGAACCTTTTCTCAGGTGTTAGTACCAGAATTAAAAACAACATTGAATGAGGCCCAAAAAATAGGTGACCTACCAGACTCTATGAAAGAGGCAATTATTACACTAATCCCAAAAAAGGGTAAAGAACAACTAGACCCCGGATCATATAGGCCAATATCTCTTCTAAACACGGATGTTAAAGTCTTGGCAAAGGTCCTGGCCGATAGGCTATCAAAAGTGATTAAAGGTGTAATAAATGAAGACCAGACAGGCTTTATACCCGGTAGAACTATATATTCAAATATAAGAAGGTTGTTTCTAAATATCGAAGCTAATAGATTAGAAGTAGGGGAGAAAGCGGTACTTTCACTGGATGCCATAAAGGCATTTGATTGTATTGAATGCGAGTACCTGTGGGCAGTATTAAAAAGGGTTGGTATAGGGGAGGGATTTATAAGATGGATCCAGCTAATATATTATAATCCTAGGGCACTAGGCAGGGATGCCCTCTCTCCCCACTACTATTCGCTATTGCGATTGAGCCCTTGGCATGTATAATAAGAAACGATAGGGAGATTAAAGGCTTTCAATACGAGGGAGGAGAAGAAAAACTGTTAATGTATGCGGACGATATTTTACTATTTATGCACAATACTGGGGGTCAGTTTAATAGAGTTATAGATATAATAGATAATTTTTTTTTTTCTGGATTAAATATTAATTGGGGGAAATCACATATGTTGATGTTAGGTGATGTACAACCACAGGGAGATTTAAGGGTCCATGTGCTTGATAAACACGAGAATTTCA